>NW_023416322.1:4599375-5302500 GCF_014108235.1 Myotis myotis
AACAGAAACTTGTGAACCTTAGGTAGCTTTTTGGGGGTCTAATACTAGATATACTGGATTTTCTATTACCCTTGGTGCTTGTGTAGTTGGTATATATTTGAGGGGGGAAATTGCTAAGCGTCTATAGACAAGGAACTTTTTGAATGTGGGTCAAAGGCATACTTGTAAGGAGGCCTGGATTGGTGAATTACTGAATAGAATCTGTGACATCCTGGGGTAGTTAAGGCAACAAATGTCTAAAGAAGGCAGGATTTTCGCTCCTGAGCCAGTGCCGAGGCTGCCACCTCTCCCGGGAACATCTTTCTGCCTCGGCTTTTCCCAGCCAACCCCCAGTGCTCCTTCAAGACTGTTCCTGGGCATCTTTTCTGGGGTGCTTTTCAGACTCAACGCCCCTGTGTCTGCTCCACTGCCCCCCACAGGGCCTGCACTGGGGTGGCCTTCTATCCTGTCCTGAGCGCCTCTGCTCCTCTGGGCTGTTCCCCCTTAATGGTGGGGACTGTCTCTCGTTTTTGTACCCCTAATGCCTGTCACAAGGCGAAACAGATCAACAAGTGTTGCTGAATGCGTAAACAGTTCACACGGAAATATGGCTTATTTATAAATGGAACAGAATACAAAAAGAATAACAGTTCATCTTTAATTATACAACCTTATGTGCCACATCAGAAAAAAAGGCTTTTTTTTTTTTTTTTTTTTTTTTTTTTTTTTTTTTTTTTTTTACAGTAGGGGATTCACTCTTCTCCCCCGTAGCAAAGGATAAAGTACACGTTCATCACTAAGTATTTTGTATATCCCTGAAGCCTCGCTTTTCTTATGTCCACCTTTTCTACCCTAAAGTTTTTAGTCGTGTTTTCCATTCTTAGACCTCGTGGTTCCCTACCTAAGAGTTTATTTTTTATGTCAAAGAATCACAGATGCCCCAACTGGTTTGGCTCAGTGGATAGAGCGTCGGCCTGCGGACTGAAAGGTCCCAGGTTCGATTCCAGTCAAGGGCATGTACCTTGGTTGCGGGCACATCCCCAGTAGGGGGTGTGCAGGAGGCAGCTGATCGATGTTTCTCTCTCATTGATGTTTCTAACTCTCTATCTCTCTCCCTTCCTCTCTGTAAAAAATCAATAAAATATATATTTAAAAAAAAAAAAAAAAAGAATCACAGATGATACATGAGTTGGTGAAGCTCGTCTTGACATTTAGGTAGCAGCTGAAGAGAAGTTTCTTCTCTCCCGGGAACCGGGGGAATGGAGACACCTTTGAGGACGGCTGGGCAGTCGGCAGAGTCAGATAAACTACTGCGTCCGGGAATCTGCAGCTCTGACTCATCTGAGCAAAGACGGGCAATGCAACTTAACTTCCTCTTCTACCAAAGGTTTTACATGTTGAACCTTCTAGAAAAGGGCCCTCTGGTCGCAAAGAACTGACCCACTATAGTTTCCTCTAGAAAAGCAGCACTGATTGTGAGAACGCCACCGAGGGAGCCTGAAATCAGGTTGGAAATGTTTCCGATACAGAGGCAGCTCTAGGGACAACCTCATTCTCTCCCGGTGTGTGTGCTTCCTGCTGCGTGGTCGTCTAGCTTTACTCGGAACAAGCTCTCTCAGCCGCACAGCTGTGGCTGCTACCCAAGTGCTGCTTTTCTACTTGCTAAGACCCCCATATCCAGAACGGTACCCTCTCCACCATGGCTTCTTTCCTTACATTCTGTCGTTCGTACTTCATCCTGGTAATTGCTTCATTCTCTCAGAATTCCCTAATTCAGATTCCCAAGAAAGAACCTAATCAATCCAACTCATCTTTTCATTGCCCTATCTTTTAGGTCCCTAACCAGCCTGTGGTTGGCATTGCCCAAGGGTCAGAAGCACACCTCTCATCATCTTCGCTGTGGCAAAAGGAGGGGGGTAGGGTATAAAACTTGGTATAAAACTGGATTACCTTCAGTAGGAACTATGGAAGGACCATCTTCCCTTCTATGTAGCTGGCAACAAATGCGTTTGACATAGCTGATGGAAGTCTATTATGGAAGTCTAAGAAAGTAAGGATAACAGATTAAAAATTAAAATGTTTCATGGATGAGGATTAGTATCGCTGAGATAAGACCATGGGAACACATAGCAAAGTTATAGCCAGGAAAGAAATTGGGAGAGCGAAGTGTATTAGAGTTAGTTCTTAGATGAGTGATATCATTTCAGACATTTTTAAAAAGCAAGAGTCGGTGAATAGTGTCAGTGAGGCTGTAGTGACATGGATCGCAGAGACTAAAAAGGAAACACAATCCTGGAATTAAGGATGGGGGCGAGGATAAATGGGAATGCTGAGCTTCTCGAGGAGTTTCTGCCTATCCCCTCTTCCTCTGCTTTCCTCTTTCCTCAATCCCTCTTACCTTTAGTTTCTGGAATAATCTGTCACCAACTATTGGTGTGACCTTGGTCTGGGTATTTATTCTGTCTGAAACTCAATTTACTCATTTATAAAATAGGGATAATAATGATTATTTCAATCGCTATTATGAGAATTAAATTAGATGGCATGCCATATTGAAGCGACTGCTACCTGTTACCTGGATGTAATAGGTGCTCAGTCGATTGTAGCCATTATCCTGGCACATAGGAGTGAAGGAGACTTTAAACGATGTGCTGGGGAACATTTTGCTTGTTACATCATTTATTCCTTATAACAACCCTGAAGGACTTACATTATTATTTCTATTTTATGAGCAGGATACAATAGCAATATTTAATTCGTATTTGCTATGTGCAAAGCGCTGAGATAAACCCTTTCATGCGTTGTATTATTTAGCCCAAGACAGGTGCTCTGAGCGGCCTCATCTCACAGCTGAGGCAACTGAGGCCTGGAGAGTTTAACTTGCCCAAAGTCATACAATGCGTAAGTGGCCACAGAGCTTGCGAACCAGTCCATCGGAACTTAGGTCAGTTCTGACTCCAGAGTGTTCCAGAGCCGTGTCTGAGGAAGGCCAATGTGACCGAGTCAAGACTCCGGTCTGTTCACAGCAGGACTTTTGCAGGTCCCACCAGAGACGGTGCTGCTCGAACGAAGGCTTGTGGTGCACCTGAGTCTGGGTACTGATCACACAGACCAGGGCAAGTACAAAGGAAAATTTTAAAAAAAATTAAAGTACATCAAACTAAGGTCTCTCAGACCTGATGAAATGATTTGACAAACATTCGTCGAATGTCTATTGTGTGTCCGGCCATGAAAAGTGAGCTTGGCATTGTGGGAATGCAGGATGAGTAAGGCTGATTTCTTATCTGGAAGAGGCGTTTATTCTGATGGGGGGAGATAGGTGCTCACACAACTAATTATAAAGCATAAAGCGGTGGGTCAAGAAACAGCGGTAAAGTCCAGAAAGAGAATAAGTTGGTGGTAAAAGGAATGCTGGCGGAAGGGACGGGGAAGGCTTCATGCAGGAAACGGCATTTGCAACGGTCTTTGAGGGGATGAATATGGAAGGACTAGAAGCCTTCCATAGTCACCTTTTTCTTCACCAATGGTTTTATGAAAGGTGGTATGAAGTCGCTAACTACTGTGGTAATTTATTGGCATAAAGTAGCTAACTACTGTGGTAATTTATTGGCAGATAATGGTGTTTTCAAAGATTAGATTCTTTGGCTAAAATGGAGAAATACCTACTCTTATTAATTATAAGAATATAAATTGCACTGCAATGAATAAGCTCTGGAAACAGCCCAGGTGCCCTTCAGTAAGTGAGTGGATAAAAAAGCTGTGGTACAGCCCAGTCAGCGTGGCACAGTGGTTGAGCATCAACCTATGAACTAGGAGGTCACAGTTTGATTCCTGATCAGGGCACATGCCCAGGTTGCAGGCTCTATTCCCAGTAGGGGGCATGCAGGAGACAGCCAATCAGTGATTCTCTCTCATCATTGACGTTTCTCTCTCTCTCCTCCTCTCACTTCT
This sequence comes from Myotis myotis, assembly GCF_014108235.1. Taxonomy (NCBI): domain Eukaryota; kingdom Metazoa; phylum Chordata; class Mammalia; order Chiroptera; family Vespertilionidae; genus Myotis; species Myotis myotis. The sequence continues at coordinate 4,603,306 of NW_023416322.1, forward strand.
TCTCTGAAATTAAAGCTGTGGTACATTTACACCAGGGAATACTATGCAGCTGTAAAAAAGAAGGGTCTCTTACCCTTTGAGACAGCATGGAGGGATCTGGAGAGCATTATGCTAAGTGAAATAAGCCAGTCAGAGAAAGACAAGTATCACATGATCTCACTCATATGTGGAATCTAATGAACAAAACAAACTGACGAGCAAAATAGATCCAGAGACATGGAAGCATGGAACAGACTGTCAAATCTCAGAGGGAAGGTGGGGGTGGGGAGAGATTAATGGGGTTAGGCGGTGAGGGAGGATAGAATCATAAGCATATATTGGCATTTTCCTGGTCTGCACTTATACATATTTCTATTTCAGGAATAAGAAAATAGAACCCTCTGTTCTGTACAGTGTAGTCAGGGATGAATCTGTGGTTGTCTGGCAATTCAACAAGGGCCTTCGAACCCCTCAGGTGGCCGAATGGTACAAAGGATCAGTTCTGAGCTGCACTGTGTGGTATTCAGCAGTGCTAAGATGCTGGGCGGTGGGTCATTTATCCAGCTACGCTTTGGGTGGAAATTGTACTGTGTAGCTGGGACATTACCAATACCAGGATGTCTGAATCGTTTTGAGACCGTCCTAATTTAAAACATTCTGTCCCGTCTCCATAAGCATGTTCATGACTGGTAGTCTGTGTATTCTGATTGTTATTTCTGGTAGCTAGGGTTTCCCTGTTTAAAGACATCTGCGCGTGGACTTCATCCGCTTGCACTGAGAATGTACGTGCTCAGCTCCGTGGAAGATGGAGACCTGGCTAAGACCTGGTTTTGCATGATTTGGTTCTTTGCTCAAGTCCCCTTTTCCCAATCTCTGTCATTGGACTTTATGCTCATCTTTCAAGGCCTGGCTCCAATGTCCCTTTCCTCACAAAGTCTCTGAGTTCCTAGATCCAGCGCCATCGTTTGGCATTGGCTATTTCTGTAATTACAAGAAAATACTTTAATGACACACATTGATGTTATAACTTCACTTTAAAAATCAGAATTTGGCACCAGGCCCTTTTATTTCAAAGAAAACAAATGTTTCCTTGTCGCATGCCATCTTGTACTTTTCTGGAATAATCCAATCGCTATATGTGTTCATGATCACGAATACCTTGCGAGGTGATAACAGGAGGGCAGGGCAGGCTCTCCTCACCCGTCTCAGTCGAGTTTTCCAGGTTTAACAATGTCCCCCCAGCAGGGTTCCTGCCTTCCAAGTGGCTGGTGCTCGGAGACATTTATTGACCTGAATCGAATGCTGTGCTTTCATCCTACTGGTGTTGGGTCTGGTGGCATTGCTGTCTGAGCCCCCGTTCCCTATTGGAAAAGAAACATTGCTTTACAAAACACACACACACACACATCTTAACTGACTTTAGGATGGAACCACATAAAATAAACAGCAATTGTAAGTTTCTATATATATAAAAGCCTAAGAGACCCTTAGGACTGAATGACCAGAATGACTGGTCAACCAGTCACTATGACACAGACTGACCACCAGGGGGCAGACACAAAACGCAGGAGCTGTCCCCGGTGGTCAGTGCACTCCCACAGCCAACCTCTGCCTTCCGGGCCGGCCGGCAGCGTTGGCCTTTGGCATCCGTTCCTTCCGCACCTGGCCTGGTAACCTCCTCTCCCAACCTTGCTGGGGCCTTTGGCCCTGGGCTGGGATGGAGAACCAGGAGTGGGTGGTGGCGGACCCAGGGGGGCTGAGGGCCAGCTCCCTTTTCGGGGCCAGTGGCCAACCTCCAGTGCCCCATCTCTCCCCCCAGCCAGCAGGCCCCGATTGGCCAGGACGTGGTCGGCCCTGATCACGGGCCAGGCCTAGGGACCCCGCCTGTGCATGAATTCATGCACTGGGCCTCTAGTTATTAATAAGCATCATTAAAATAGCATGAACTGGTGGAATTTCTTCCTGTGCATGCTTTTACAGGCCGAGTGGGCAGGCTTGATAAATGAACTGTCCTTTTCCATCTCTAATATGATTCCTTGAAATTTTATGTAGACAAGTGGAGGCTGATGCACACTGGAAGGAACCGTCAAAACAGCTCATGCTCACTGACGGGCTCTGAATTACTCCACTTGTAAGTGCTCAGGAAAAAGATCTTGAATCCATTGTGGATTGCTCAATGGGGACATCTGCTCTGTGCAGCAGCAGAGAATGAATGAGGGATAATGGGCTGCATTAACTCTGAGAACGGGATAAAGAATAATGCAGAAAATAATACAGTGCGCATAAGTTGGCATTGACTATTTCTGTAATTACAATTAAACATTTTAATGATATGCATTGGTGTTATGACTTCACCTTAAAATCAGAATTCGGTGCTGGGTCCTTTCATTTCAAATAAGACAAAGTAGAACACAGAAGACCTAGAGGGAATCAGCAGACGGGCTCCAACGCATGTGAGGATTTGCCTGGAACTGAAAAGACAAGGAAGTTTTAATTTGGATAAAGGGAATTATATTGTATGAATTTATTTAAAATTAATGAAAGTTTCAGAAAACTGCTAGTGCTGGCTCCTGATTATCCTTGGTAGTGGAGGGAGAAGATAAGCAGGATAATTGAAATCTCTGATATCCTCCAGCCCTCATTGTAGCTATCAGTTGAAGCATCTTGTTCTATGAAAACTTTTAACGGATGAACAAATGCAAGACACCACAGCTTGGTTTGTGAACTAAATGGCCCCTGGGGCACTGGAAAGTACACAGAATTTGGCATAAGGTGGCCAGAATTCTAGACCTCATCTGGCATTATCCTGTGTTGTTCTCTAATGATCACGTGTACAACCTTGAATGCTACGCTTCTCTTCTACGGGACCCAGTTCCCTCATCGGTACAATGGAGGTTGTAGTAAGACTTATTTTGCGGGTTTGTTGGGAGACCTAACTGAGCTCCATTGGAAGTAGTTGGTGAGCTGTGATGTGTGATACGGAGAGCTGGCTGTTCCGAGCCTGCTTCCCACTGGCTCAAGAGTAGACATGGCGCCCAGCCCGAGGGCTTCCACCAGGCCTTCCCTTCTCCTGGATCTTCTCCTGCTGAAGAGGCAGGAGATGCTTAGAAGAGGTGCCACATGTGCTGTATCCCCAGAATCATCTGCAGCGTGCCCATCCCCTCGCTCCCGGAAGCCTTAAGATAACTGGGCACATGCTTTTATTGATGCGTGATTGTTGAAAGGTCATCTCTTGTCATTTTTACCCCAGCCTTTGAGGCGCACACAAAGTATCCTCATCTTACAGGCTCAGACACTGAGATACGGACAGTTTACTTAAGAGCACGCAGTAATGGCCAAGTAAAGAGTTATGCCTATGCTATCTTGATTTCTGAAGTCCAGAAAACTGACTTATGTGACCATTCTGATCCCTCCCCCGGGAGTGACTGGCCTTCCCTCATTTCCCCAGGAACTCCTAGTCTCTCTGGCATACAGTTCGCCAGGGTGCCTGTCCTAAGCCCTCTCTTGCCCTGGAAGAAGTCGTTTTGTTGGCCGTAGCACCTGTATTGTGGCTCTGAACACATTCTTATGTTGGCAACAGTAGAAACTCTTATGCCCCATTCAATTAATAGTTGGTGATTTAGCTGAACAAGGCAGTTAAAGCAGGAATCATACAACATGATAGAATCCTTCCTTAATCCTTTATTTCAACTTAAAACACCCCTCAAGTTGTTGATATGGAGCCAAGGCCTTGTCCTGTGAGTGTAGGGCCTCCATTAGCACTCTGTCCTATTGACTGTAGAAGCCACACCCCTGAGTGGCTTTTCACAGTGACTTTGGGTGAGCAGTGGCTCGCCCGTGCCCCGGTGGACAGCACATCTTTTACCAACTCACCGTGAATGTGCCCTTTCCAAACATGCAACGTAGATCTTGTAGATGCCGCTGTCTCACTAGCACTCATATTTCAGAATTGTAAGTTGTTTAATTAAATTGTGTAATGATGATGCTAGGGAGAGCTAGCATGAGTAGGTTTGGGGACAAACACACTGACTTCTGCGCAGACCCCGGTGGGAGCAGCAGAGGGCGGGCTCCTGGCAGAGCTGCTGCCCGCTGTGGTCACAGGTGCGTGGGCTGTGTCTTCACTGAGGGGCTCACGGAGGGATGGAGACCACAGGTTCGTCAGTAAGTGTCAGTCACTCAGGAGAAGCCCTGCTCCGAATCACTCTGTCCCGTGTCTGGCCCAGAAGATAAATGCCTCAAAGGTCTAGCTTTTCTCTTTCTAGTTAGTCCTAGGACTCAACACAGTGATAGGTACATAATGGGCCCCCAATATACACTGCCCAGCGAGCTAACTGCTGGTTCCAGCAAAACACAACCAGGCTTGCCCCTGCACATCTTCCGGCCCGGGCTCTTAGCGACCCTCCCCGGGCCAGGAGAGCTGGATTAGGGAAAGAGAGAAAGAGCTAGCAAAGGAATTCCTGATATTGCTGTAAGATAAGATATACTGTATATACATATACCTGTAACCATGCAATGGTTAAATGTCAGGCCGCCATAAAGAAGGGCGTTTTGTGTCATTAACCTGGGTAACTCACTAACACAAAATAGCAGCGAGATTACAGGCTTGATACAGCTTTATAAAGGGTTAGATGTGATCTTGCACGAGAAAGGAGTCCACACTTACCACCAGAGTCCGACTGCAGACAGCCTCCGTGATGAGCACGTTCCGGGCCAGCCAGGTTAAGGGAAGATTTCCCGCACTGACCACGTCCTGCAGCGCTGCGCTGATTATATGCTCCTTGTGACAAAGTAAAGCATCGTGAATTGAGCACCAGAAGAGGACAGAAGTCTTATCTAAAGGATATTAAACTTGACAAAGATATTCCGTGATGGGTGATTGTTTGGGAGGTGGGAGTAGTGTTGGTGGCGGCAGGGATATCCTTTCCTAAGATGCAGCTAAAACCATTGGCCCTGCTGCTCAATAAATGTTTGGACTAAATATACTGAGCGTGCAGAGGTGGGCAGTTACAGAAATCGTACATGGCCACAGGAAAGGGATGAGAAGGGATTTTCTATCTATCTATCTATAGTATACACATACATGTAGTATGTGTGTGGTGTGTGTGTGTGTGTGTGTGTGTGTGTGTGTGTGTGTGTAGAATACAATGAATCCTCCATAGGATCTGGTGTAAACCTCATTAATTTTTCATGTTGAGAATCTAATTAATAATTCTTGAGGATCTCCCTGTCCTCAAGGGGTTATGAAGCCATTGTCTAGAAAAGGAAGAATGAAATTAACATTGTCTTGAGCATTCATTGTGTGCGCTTATTGTGCTAAGTGTTTAGTATATGTTAGTGTATTCCTCTGAATATAAGTTGCCATTGATTTTTGTAAGACCTACATTGCTTTATGCGCCACTATGAAAGGAAAAGCACCCACTTCCAGCTAAACTATGGCACAGCATCGCTGTCGAAATTCACCTGGATTTCAGAGCTGTTACAATGTGGCAAATATACATCTTGGAATCTATGAGCTATGGCATCTGATTGAAGCCGTCCAACAACCCTTAAATGAAGTATTACCATTGCCAGGTGCATACAGTGAGGTGCAGAGAAATCAAGTCATTTGCTTCAAGTGAAATAGGGAAGTGTCAGAGCTGGAGTTCGACCCAAATTAGTCTGCCTCCAAATCCACCGCCCTTTCCATCATACCATGCTGCTGACTGAAATCAGTGCTTGCCCGGGACTCAGAGATTTACAAAAGTAAGTCATAAAAACACTGTATGCTGCTGAAAGCATTTACCTTTGGACTTATCCGGCAGGACCTTTCCGTGGGGCGGGGCGGGGCGGGAGGCACCGGCAGTGACTCCGAGGTCAGTGGCAGGTCTGGGCGACTGAGGGCGGAGGGAGCCCCGAGGTCCTCCAGTCCAGCATCTTGACAACTCCCCAGAGGAGTCACGGAGTCGCCGGCCGGAGCAGCACCAGGCCCGGGCAGCTCCCAGCTCCGTGTGTGAGGGCGTAGAGTTGGTCTCACTGCCTTAACACCACGCGGCCCTTCCCATATTTGTAAACAACTCGTAGGGTCCCTCTGACTTCTCTCCTCCACATCCTCCAAGCAGAAATCCCGAGTTCCTTGTAGGTCATGGGAGAAATCTCTCTCTGGCCACTCTCCTGAATGCGCTTCGCTTTGTCTGTGTCCCTTGGAAAGAGAGGCATCCGGAACTGGTGTTTTGCTCCGTAGATGACAGACATCTATCCCCGCTCTTGCCGTAGGCGCCATACTTCTCTTGGTACAACTTACGAGTACGTCGGATTTTCCCAGCACCTCGTCTCAGAAGCGGGAACTCCTTCTTCCCTGCTCCTTCTCCACTCCACTCTCCTCTCTCCCTTCTTTTTGATTTTATTTTTTTAACACTTGCTGCTATGTAGGCAACCTGGAGTTTAAAATTCATTTTGTTAGAATCAACATTTTGATTTTCTGCTTTAGGCTTTTTTTCTCCCCATTTGATGGTCACCTCTTCCAATTTTGTAACATCCACAGGATGAGATTTAAAAAATAGCTTAAACTAAAGCAAACAAATTAAGCAGGACAGGGCCAAAGACAGAGCCCTTTGGGAGGTCATGGGGAATCTTTTAGTTGTTCGCTTACCCATCCCCCAGTTCTTCTGTCTTGCCCCATGTCCCCACGTTGTTCGTGAGAACACCAGGGCTTTACATGCCATCCCCTTTAACTTGGGCAAAACGTCCACATGTCGGATAGTGTTGTCCCGTTTTACAGGTAGGCACACTGAGCCCAGGCAAGTGAAGTGGCTTGCCCAGGACTACCTGTTAGAAGCAGAACTGGGGTTTGTACCCCAGTGTTCATGTTCCTTCTCTACAGTGGCTGTGCCATTGTGATTTCCAGAGATGGTGTTTTTTTCCTCATTTTCCTGAGCTACATGACAGCACTCTGACCTCAAGAAGCCATGTCTCTTAATAAACATGTACTCTCTTCCTGCTTCCCCCGGAGAACCTCGGGCAGGAGAGCAGCTGCCACACTCATTGCTAAGCATAGCACTCACAGCCCTCCCTTCCCATCACCTCTCTTAGAAACAGACAAAAATTATTTGAAAAAGAAGATTCTTGCCTGGCTGGCATGGCTCAGTGGTTGAGTGTCAACCTATGAACCAGGAGGTCACGGTTCGATTCCTGGTCAGGGCACATGCCCAGTTTGTGAGCTCCATCCCCAGTGTGGGGCATGCAGGAGGCAGCCGATCAATGATTCTCATCATTGACGTTTCTCTCTCTCTCCTTCTCCCTTCCTCTCTGAAATCAATAAAAATATATTTTTTAAAAAGAAAAGAAAAAGAACATTCTTGCCCTGGCCGGTGTGGCTCAGTTGGTTGGGCGTTGTCCTGTGCACCGAAAGGTCCCAGTTCAGTTCCCATCAGAGCACATGCCCAGGCTCAGGTTCAATCCCTGGTCAGTGGGGTGGATGTGGGAGGCAACCAATCAATGTTTCTCCCTCACATCAATGCTTCTCTCTCTCCCTCTCCCTTCCCCTCTCTTAAAAAAAAAAAAAAATCAATAAAAACATTTTTTTAAAAAGACAAAAAATGATTCTTTCTTGGACCCTGGGCAGTCATACAATAGTTGGTCCGGAAGGCCAGGCCTTCCTTAGTTCACAGAAAACAGAGTCTTAGAGGCTGGTGAAAGCTAGTTACCTGAACTCTTGGTAATAAAGTGTCTCTCTCTCTCTCTCCCTCTCTCTCTCTCTCTCTCTCTCTCTCTCTTTCTCTCTCTCTCTTCCCTCTCCCCCCCCCTCCACCCCCCCCCATGCGCATAGAAACCAGAATTAGAGAGCTTAGCTTTCACTCCCTTCCTCAGGTCATGCTCTGAGGACTTCATATTGCAGAATAAATTCCTATTGTAAAGTGAAAAAAGAAAACAAACGATGATGGGGAACCATACCTGCTACTCACACCACAGCTGTAGGCAGCCTGTGGTCGGCAGGAGGCCTGCTGGCAGGTGGGACTCGTGGGGCCGCCGTCCAGGGTCCGGGGCGAGGTAAGCGCATGCTGAGGAGTGTCCAGGCCACGTGTCTCCCTGAGACTTTGGGGGATCCTCGACTCTCCCAGGAGGAGGCGGTTTAACTAAGACATACCAACACGGCGCCATCACTTCATGGGCACTTCGTGGTTCTCAGACATGGTCAACAGCGGCTGGTTTGCTACTGAACAGTTGCTAACAATGTGGATGCCTTAACTAACAGCGGGGCATCGAGTTACCTTCTTTCATAAGGAGAGTCAAGGTCAGTGCACGAAGCAAAAGGCAGTGAGTGAGGCGAGGTTGCCCTGCTCCCCAAGCAAACGCTGTGCCCATTTTCTGCACAAATAGAAGCCTTCGCTCCCCGAGGGAGTTCATTCGGCACCTTCCTTCCCAAGCAAAGCCACGTGGGATAAACGCACTCGCCCGCACCCTGGACGGAAGCACATGAATACAGTTACCTGGTTGCTAATACGGAGCAGTGAAGAATTAGGGAATCAGCTGGGACTTTTTTCTTTTATTCCAAAATGCAGCTGCTCAACTCAGAATTAATTGCTAAGGGAAATGGGTCTACATTATTTCCCATAAGCCTGCCTCGGGGATTGAAGGACTGTGGGGAGTGGGAACCAGGGCCGCGGAATCTGTGTCCTAAGGCACTGAGCGCAGTACATGCTTTTCAGCGGCTCCCAAGGGGCGTTCTCTCACATCCATTCCGTGCCCATCGATGGGAACCTATTTCCAGGCCTGTGTGTGTTTCCCAGAAGCCGTTAAATGCCACGTGAAGATGAAAGGGCTAGACCCTTCTGTCCCTCTTGTGATTATTCATAATTTTCACCAATCATCTGACTGAGCAATGCCACCTAAAGACAAATTTTAGGTGTAATTATCGATGTGTTCACTTATTCATTCAACAAATATTTATGAAACACCTTCTGCACGCCGTGTTCTCTGCTAGGGACTAACAAGCATAAAAAATGAATGAGATTCAGCCATCCTCCGCAAGGACCTAAAGATAGCCGGAATACAAAGAACAGCGTAAGAAACGCTTCTGAGAGGTTCAGAGAGAATCCCATAGGAGGGTCCCAGCTACTCAGAAAGCGGAGAAAGCCTCGCGGAGGTGGTAGCATTCCTCTCCGGAGACTGAACAGGATAGGATCTCAACAGATATAATCAGAGCATCCGTTCAGGCCAGGAAGCAAGGCATGCCTGGCTGACGTGGCTCAGTGGTTGAGGGTCGACCTGTGAACCAGGAGGTCACGGTTCGATTCCCAGTCAGGGCACATGCCTGAATTGCAGGCTCCATTCCAGTGTGGAGCGTGCAGGAGGCAGCTGGTCAATGATTCTCTCTCATCATTGATGTTTCTCGCTCTCTCCCTTCTCTGAAATCAATAAAAATATATTAATAAAAAAAAAAAAAAGAAAGAAAAAGCAAGGCATGTTCTGAGAAGAGCAAGGAGACCATTTGGCCAAAGCGCCGGATGAGTGTAGGCAAGTATGGAGAGAACAGCAGTTCAGGATACGCAGAAGGTCTAAAACCCTGGATAGAGAATGACAACTTCCTTGCTGCAGAGTGAAGAGCCACGGGAAGTTCTTGAGCAAAAGACTGACATGGCAGAACTTTACTTCTGGAGGGTTTCTCCGGCCGTGGCATGTGGAGTGGGAGGGTCAGACTAGTGAGAGAGCCGTGGAAGGACTTCCAGTGAGGCGTGCTAAGGACTTGGATTAGGGTGATGGAGTGGGAATGCAAGGAGGAGAGGAGCTTCAGAAACACTAGATTGAGGCGGATTCGGTAGGATTTGGCAACAGATTACATGGGGGTGGGAGAGACTCAACCTGACAGAACTGGCAAAGAGACGGTGCTCGGAAGAGAAACTGGTGTGTGCACTCGTGTGCTTACACTTACATGTTTGGGCAAGGGGATGCCAGGGTTAGGAATCATCTTTCTTTCTTTCTTTTTTTTTTTTTTTTAATATATTTCATTGATTCTATACAGAGAAGAAGGGGGAGGGATAGAGAGTTAGAAACATCGATGAGAGAGAAACATCGATCAGCTGCCTCCTGCACACCCACCACTGGGGATGTGCCCACAACCAAGGTACATGCCCTTGACCAGAATCGAACCCGGGACCCTTTAGTCTGCAGGCCGACACTCTATCCACTGAGCCAAACCGGCCTGGGCAGGAATCATCTTTCTACAGGCAAAGCAGATTTCATGCTCCCCTGCTTAGTAACATCGAAATGCCGTTCGCTGCATTTAGGATGAACTCCTCCCCATGGCCGACACACGCTCTGCGGGATCGGGCCCTGGTCTGCTCTAAGCTCATCTCTTAGCCCTCTCCAGCGCTGCGGCTTTAGCCACGTGGCCTTCCTTCAGTCCCTCTAACGTTCCAACTTCATTTCTCCCTCCGGACCTTTGCATCTGCTGTGCCTCTGCCCAGGACACTCTGCCCTCACAGACTGGCCGTTTCTTGTCAGTCAGGTCTCAGCTTAAGCGTCATCTCCTCCGAGAGGCCTTCCCTAACGGATCAGTTGCCATACCCTCAGCCCACAACCGCTCCATCAGTCACCCTGCTTTTCTCTCTTTATAGTACTTGCCATCGTCTGAAATTCTTAGGCATTTGTTTACTATGGTCTGTTTCCCTCGACCAGAAGTAAGCTTTAGGGGTATGTTGTTCATCCTTGTGTCCTGATGATGAGAACCACGCCTGGCACATAGCAGGTGCATTGTAAATAGTTGTTGAGTGACTGAATGGATGAGTGAATGGGTTCTCTTTGGGGAATGCTGGCTCTTTATATAAGTACTAGAGGCCAGGTGCACGGATTCGTGCACCGGTGGGGTCCCTCGGCCTGGCCTGTGGGGATCGGGCTGAAACCAGCCTGGTGCACAGATTCGTCCAGGTTGTGTCTGGCCTGTCTCGCCCAGACCCGACTGATCAGGGCCGGCCTGCTGGGGATGTACCACGGGAGGTTGGCCGGCCGGGGAGGGACTGTGGGAGGGCTCCAGGGCATGTCCAGCCCATCTTGCCCAGTCCCTCGGCTGGACCCCAGCAGCAAGCTAACCTACCAGTCAGAGCGTCTGCCCCCTGGTAGTCAGTGCGCGTCATAGAGACTAGTTGAAAAGTCAAATGAACGGTCGGACATTTAGCATATTAGGCTTTTATTATATAGGATTACATCCACGTAGGGAGAGGCAATGAGGACTTGATATGTGGGCTTGGAGCTCAGGAGAGGGTTTGGCATCTGCCTCATGGGAGATGAAAGGCAGGACCAGCGCTTCAGCTCCTGGGACTCTCTGAGCAAAGGCATCACCTGCCTCCATCACGGTCCTACCCCTGTCGTCTCCAACCTCCGCTACATGTCCGAGTGTCCTTTGTCCTTCAGAGGTTGTCCACTTGGTAGGTTTTAGCAAAAATGTTATTTTGTCTGAAGCAGTTTTCAAATTCCTATTTTAGAATTGCCCACAGAGTCTGCAGCGCCTTCATAGTGTGTGAAAAAATTAATGACTCCTGTTCCCTGAGCACTTGTGCCAGGCCCTGTAGTAAGAGTTTTCACACATTATCTCATTTAATCCACCTCAAAATCTTGTAAAACAGTCAAGGAAACTGAGATTCAGAAACACTAAACCCCTTGAACAAGGTTAGATCTGAACCTCAAATTCAGTCTGAGTGGCTCTCGGGACTGCACGCTTAACCACGTTGTAGCATCCCCCGAGATGAGGTATGCCAGTGGCGGTGGCTATGGGAGGGTGGGAAGTGGGGGAGAATCTTTCTCTTCCTCTGAACATGAACGTGACTCTTGAAAACAGCCAGGAGCTGTACAACAGAATCTGGTTGTGCCACTTGATAGGTGTGTAATCTCAGACTAGTAACTTTCTCAGCAATAAAACGCTGCTGAGAATGCTGTCTCAAAGAATTCGTCCAGCAAGTACCAGCTGTGACACCCCTGGCTCATATGGAACTGACTTCTTCCTTTCTTCTTTTCTTTCTTTCTTTCTTTCTTTCTTTCTTTCTTTCTTTCTTTCTGTCTTTCTAATTTCTTCCTTTCTTTCTTCCTTCCTTTCTTCCTTCCTTCCTTCCTTCCTTCCTTCCTTCCTTCCTTCCTTCCTTCCTTCCTTCCTCCCTCCCTCCCTCCCTCCCTCCCTCCCTCCCTCCCTCCCTTCCTTCCTTCCTTCCTTTCTTCTTTTTAAAATTGATTTTTAGAAAGAGATAAGGGAGAGGGAGAGGGAGAGAAACTGCTGTGAGAGAAAACATTAAACAGCTGCCTCCAGCACGCACCCTACCTGTATGGAGCCTGAAACCCGGGCATGTGCCCTGAACAGGATTTGAACCAGCAACCTTTCAGCATAAGACAACGCCCGACCAACTGAGCCACACCAGTCAGGGCTTACTCCTGTCTTTTTTTCATAAGAGATGTGACTAACTTTTGATTCTTTCAGGGTTTATCTAGTTGGTGGATTATTCGATACCTTACTTTTCCTCACCTTCCCTATTATCATATTTAGGAGTTTTATGTAATGTGTTACCACTTCCATGATGAAGTTAGATAGGAAGAAGGATGGGAGGTTGTGCTGTGTGTGAAGAGGACTGGAGAAATGAAGTCTGAGGTGATTAATTTGAATTACTACTTCATTACCGTATTAAGTCTGAAACCTTGGGCAAACATTTGGGTATCAATTTCCTCATCTGTAAAATGAGATACTATTACGTGTCTTCTAAATGACAGCGTTGTTGTGAGGATCAAATTGTAGCCATGAAAGAACTTTGGAGAGAAAAAGGCCATATATAATTGTAAGGTATTATTATCATTGCCATCATTACAAATGAGAGTTCATCCTTTTTCAAAAGTCTAAAAGAATAATAGTGCTTTATTTATAATTAACAAAATTAAAAACATGCCTCCCTTAATTCTTCTATTGAAACAGTTCTCAAACCATTCCCTTTTTCTTTCATCTTTATACTTAAAGTTCTGGCTTAAATGAAATTGATACCTGCCCTACCCAATATGGTAGCCTATATCCACATGTGGCTGTTTACATTTAAATTAATTATAATTAAACAAAATGAAAAACGTAGTTCTTCAGTCACACTAGCCTCATTTCAAGCACTCACTAGGCCAGGGGTGGGCAACCTTTTTGTGAGTGCGTGCCAAAACCAGCAAAATCTCTGACTCAAAATTCTTCTGCGTGCCAACCCTAACTTTGAGAACATGTTATGCCTACTTGATATCTCTTAAGGTGTACGTATGTGAAGAACCTTGAAGAAATAATAAAATTCATTCGAGCGACAAAAACACAGTATATGATGATGAAAAAGACATTTATTTTTTAATGTCTACATGTACACTGAGAGTCCGACAGAAAACTTTATGACGCCGTTTGATATTATCAGTGGGACTTTTGCTGCTGCATCACTGATGACAGAGATTTTACGTCAGGTTTATATTTCGTGACCCTCAGAGATATGCACGAGCTACTACTTCCATCCGTCAGGCTACTCCTATTATGAGACTTAACAAAATTCATCACTGAGAACAAAGATTCACAAGCATATGTGGATGAAACCAAAACACTGGTCGGATCTAGGAAGGCAGGGAGAGTTCAGGCAGAGGCATAGAAATTGCTCTTCCCCTCTCTCGTCAATCCATGTCTATGGTCTTTAAGATAACTTGTTATGGAAAATTATTTATTTATCTAAGATGCACCTACACTGAATTTATATGAAAAATAAGAAAGTCGATATTAAGAAAAAAAAATTGTAAATGGAAGATTATAAGAGAGGGTTTCGTGTGCCAGCAAAAGTTATTGGCATGCCATGTTTGGCACGCATGCCAGGGGTTGCCCACCCCTGCACTAGGGACATGTACAGAATGGACAGTGCAGATAAGGAACATTTCCATCTTGTCGGGAAGTTCCAGTGGACAGCACTGCTATCAGTTTGCTGGGGTTCCATGGTTTCTCATAGCCCTTTGGCCACCATTAGACCAAGCTAGTTGTTCCTTAGATGAGGAAATTGAGACAATGCAGTTGCCAATGACTCTATGATAGAATACCAAGAAATGAAGGAATGTTAGCCATCGTCTATTTCAACCTCCTAATTTTATACCTGAGAAAATTTAAGCCCAGAGAAATGAGACCATGTATCTAAGCCCATGCAAGTCTCCAGTGGCCTTCCACGGGTCTTTTCACCGCGTAACCGTGAACACATGAGTAACAGAGTGGCTTATCTTCCTCTTGTAGAGCTACTGACATCATCCATCTCAGAAGAAAATATGCCTAATATAACTCAAAGTCAAAAAAGCAAACAATCCTCCCAACTGGTGTGGCTCAGCGGTTGAGCTTAGACCTATGACCCAGGAGATCAAGGTTCCCAGTCAAGGCACATGCCCGGTGTTGCTGGCTCGATCTCCAGTAGGGGGTGTGCAGGAGGCAGCTGATCAATGACTCTCATCATTGATGTTTCTATCTCTCCCTTCCTCTCTGAAATCAACAACAAAAAATTTTTTTTAATTATACAAAACAACAACAATCCAATAAAAGGTGGGCAAAGAACCTGATTAGACACGTCTCCAAAGAGGACATACAGATGGCCAATAGATATATGAAAAGATGATCATCATCACTAATCATCAGAGAAATGCACATTAAAACCGCAATGAGATATCACTTCACACCTATCAGAATGGCTGTCATCAATAAATCAACAAACAACAAGTGTTGCTGGGAATGCAGATTGGTGCAGCCACTGTGGAAAACAGTATGGATTTTCCATGGAAAATTAAAAATGGAACTGCCTTATGACCCAGCAATTCCACTTCTGGGAATATATCCAAAGAAACCCAAAACACTGATTCGAAAGAATATGTGCACCCCTATGTACATTGCAGTGTTGTTGACAATAGCCAGGATTTGGAAGCAGCCCAAGTGCCCATTAGTAGATAAGTGGATAAGAAAGCTGTGGTACTTTTGTACCATGGAATTCTATGCCAATGTAAAAAAAAAAGGGTATCTTACCTTTTGTGACAGCACGGAGGGACCTGGAGGGCATTACGCTAAGTGAAATAAACCCGTCAGAGAAAGACAAGTACCATATGATTATACATGGAATCGAATGAACAAAATAAACAAGCAAACAAAATAGAAAGAGACTCATAGATACAGAAAACAAAATGACATCTGTCAGAGGGGAAGGGGGCCTGGGGAGCTGGATGAAAAGTGTGAAGGGATTAAGCAAAAACAAAAAGCCAAACTCACAGACACAGACAGCAGTATGGCAACTGCCAGAGGGAAAGGGGGTGGAGAAAGGTAGAAGAGGGCAAAAGAAGAATGAACGGGGACTGAAGACTTGATTTTGGGTGGCAGACACACAGTACTATGTATTATAGAATGTATATCTGAAACCTATATAATTTTATGAACGAATGTCACCCCAATAAATTCAATACAATTTGAAACAAAGAACGAAAATATGCCTGAGACAGGATTTATGAGTTGCTTGCTTTTGTCCATTCCCCCCCCCCCGCCCCCCAACCTGGTGTCCTCCTGCCTGGCCAGTGCGGCTGCGGAGCCTCGCTGCACTCACAGTGAAGACATGCAGGAAGCTGGAGGGCACACCTTGCACAGCTGCTCCTGTGCAGTTGCAAGGGCCCTAGAAGACTTGAGAACCAGCAAACTCTGTGATTCAGAATTCGAATAAATTTCCCAGACCAGTTCAAATTCCATGAGGTTAGCCTCACTTCCTCTTTACACTTATTTCCATCGTGAAATATTGGATTTTTAAGCAAACTGCCAGGGGATTTAGAATGGAGATTGTTATTCTGCAAGGTACATACAGTCTATATATATAAAACCCTAATATGTAAACAGACAGAACGACTGAACAACTGAACAACTGGTCACTATGACATGCACTGACCACCAGGGCATGTACGCGGAACATGGCAGGTGTCGGCAGCAAGCAGCAGAGCACGGAACATGGCAGGTGTTGGCCACAGCGGGATGGTGGAGCAGGTGAGCAGGGGCGCTAGACCAAGGCAGAGCGCCGGTTGCTGTCATTGGGGCGAGCCTCTGGTGGTTACTGAAAATTCTTTGCTCCCACATACCACGGTCCCGCCCAGAGCTCTCACCTGCTGCCAGTGCCAGCCCTGCTCACATAAGCTGCTGGCACCTGGACCGATCCTGATCACTCAGCACCGGCAGCAGATACGAACAGTGGCTGCTGGCCCCGATCACCCCTGAGGGCTTCTCCACCTCCCCCTGCTCCTGAGGGGCGATTGGGGCCAACAGCCGCCTCTCACACCCGCTGCTGGTGACTGCCCCAATTGCTCTACACCATGAGCAGGTGCTAGTGGGGCCAGTGCCGTCAGCACATGGGAGCGGTGGCAGCAGGACGGGGCTGCTGGCAGACAGGGCCCAGGGTCCATGGCAAGGAGGGGTCAGATGGGGGTGCAGAGGATGGGCCGAGACCCACCCCTGTGCCCACCGCAGCCTCGTGGCCCACAGTTCCTTTCATGGTGCATGAATTCATGCACTGTGCCCCTAGTATGTGTATGAAATATTAATCAGCTCTTGGTACGCAGTAGGTGTCCAGTGGACATCTAATTCCCTTCCAGCTCCACCCAATCCCACCCTGTCCTCTACCGGCTTCCAGCCCTTTCCTAGACAGCCGAGATAACACTTAAAATTCCCAAGTTGCTAGACCCCAACTACTATTTTTTTTTCATTCTAGATAGATAGATAGATAGATAGATTTCAGAGAAGAAAGAAGAGGGAGAGAGAGAGACAGAAACATCAATGATGAGAGAGAATCATTGATCAGCTGCCTCCTGCACGCCCCAAACTGGGTATCGAGCCCACAACCCAGGCGTGTGCCTTAACCGGGAATCGAACCATGACCTCCTAGTTCATAGGTCAACGCTCAACCACTGAGCCACACCTGCCGGGCATATTTTTAAAAATTCTTATCCCTTTAATTAATCCTCATTGAGAACCTCCAATCAAGGGCCCAGTTTATTAAAAGGCATAAAGCTATAAGGAGGCATATTTTACAATTTATCGTCAAGACGAAGGACCTGGGTGGTATAAAAGCTTTTCTGGAGACGACAGGATGCAGCTAAAGGAGGAAGTGTTCCAGAAAGCCTACTCCGTGTGGCCGCTCCGTCCCTCCAGTGCGTGTGGACTGAGCGAGCGTGGGGTCCATTCTTCAGGCGGAATGCCTGCTGGGGGCGAACTGGGAAAGGGGAGACTTTAGAACAAAACGGGTACAGGCAGAGGTGGGCCCAGGCTCTGTGGATCCCAATGATTATTCAATTTGGGGGAACTTCCTGAGGAAAAGAATTGAAATGACTTAGGTTCAGGGCCTTGGAAGGGGGCCGTGAACGTGAGGGGCCCTCGAGCTAAGCTTCACCGGCCTTTGTCTTTTGTGGAGGAGCCTAGACCTGTGTTTATGTTTAAGATGTCCCACATCGGAGGTGGAAGGAGGACGCTAGGTGGAAGCTGATCAGCGAATGACTCCAGATACATGAGGTTATTTCATCAGGAATCTTTTATTAACTAGTCTCGTATGGAAGCTAAAAGAGGGAGAGAGAGAGAGAGAGAGAGAGAGAGAGAGAGAGAGAGAGAGAGAGAGAGAGAGGTGGAGCTGGACCCTGTGGGAAATAGAGCGGGTGGGGAGGAAGTCTAGGAGGGGACAAGACCTTTTCTAAGGAGGGGAGGGAGCCTGCTCGATACTAGCACTATCTGCCAGCAGTTCTGTTTGACTTGATGAAGTGATATTGTGTGTGTTTTTCTGTCTTGTTTTCTAAAGAAAGCTATTCTTTCTCCACCCTCCCATTCGACCAACACTGATTTCACACATCCACTGGCTTTGACAGTGACTTCTTGGAAGAGTGAATTCAGGGACTGCACAGAAGCTGGGACATCAAGCCAAGTTTTTCAGAAGAGTTTTGAAAAGATCTCCTTAACACGGTGTTATTACAGTAGCAATATCATCAATACGTTTGTAAAGAGAATTCTATTCTGGCCTGCTTTTCACAATCGCAGATAACTTATTTCCAAAATACTCTAATTGAGTTGACATTTCACACATACTTGGTATTTGCCTAAGGGGAATTTAGGAGGGAAAACCAAAATGGAACCCATTTGTTTATTTTGAGCCAAGTAAAAGCCAGGAGAAAATACTTCATTAAAAATAGAAAACAGATAGGCTCAAAAATCAATATATTTTAAAGCATCAAGCTTAGCATGTAGCTGCCCCTCGGTAGGAAATAATGCCTAACTCTGTTGAAAGAAAATATGTGAGACCATAAGCAGTAAAAGCAAGCAGTGTCCCTGCATAATGAAGCCCAAATCCATTCTTGTCCTAGGGCTCCTACCCATATCCCACCAGTCTCAGGAGCCAATCTCTCCCTCCTTCCAATTCGGAGGTCCCCTTGCCTACTTTGAGGGTGTCATTGCTAGTGACCCAGCAGGCCTGGCTGCCTTTCCTCTCAACTGCTGGCTATCTATTTCAAATTTCATGTTCCTTTTCAGCTCTAATGATCACACTTTCAAATGCAGGTACCCACTCTGCAACTCGCTTGCACACACAAACACAAGTAAACCCTATACACGCTCCTTGACAAAGCATGACGTCTCCTTTTGTGTGGAGGCCCTTGCATTCAAGCATGAGATGTGCTCATCTACTTTTGTTTGTAGATGAGCTAGGCACTCATCCCAAGAAAGTTCTAGTCATGTTACTTCTCCCAATAGGGTTCTGTCATAGGACTAAAGTGTTTTAAGGAAAAACTGTGGTCAGATTGTTTCAAAAGAAATGTGTTCCACAGCCTTGAGGGACTTGACCGACAAGTGGAGCAAATTCTTTCTAACAAATGCCTTGTTGACCAGAACCACCACGCATGCTGGGCTTCATCGAATCACAACATTTCAGAGTTGTACGGAATCACAATTTGGTCCAACTTCTACCTGAATGCTTAAGTCCCTCCTCTCATTAAAATTCATACTTGGGCAATGCTGAACCAGAAAGATTGTTGGGGGGGAGGGGGGGAGCAAAATAAGCCAGTTTCTTCGTTATTTCACATGCAACCAATCTGAACAAAAATCAATAGTTTGTGATTTCAATACACCTACCCCGGGGGAAACTGTGTACTCTTTTCAAGTATAGAAAGGGATCAGAAGAAATCGGAAGGCAAATTCAAGAGGACCCCCAGCAATCTCTTTCCCACAGAACTTCCTGAAAGACAGAGGAAATGAAGTAATTACACTTGAGGACATCTTTGAAGAAAGTCCACCTTCTGTCTAAGGCCCTAGCAGAGGCCACTCCAAGAGAAGGCGCATTTCTTTATATGTATCACTAGAGGCCCGGTGCATGAGGGGGGAGTCCCTCAGCCCAGCCTGTGCCCTCTCACAGTCCAGGACCCCTCAGGGGATGTCCACCTGTCGGCTTAGGCTCACTCCCCACAGGCCTCTCCCCACAGTGGGCGGAGAGGCTCCCACCGCTGCTGCTCCCTCCAGCTGTGAGCCCGGCTTCTGGCTGAGCAGCACTCCCCCTGTGGGAGTGCACTAACCACCAGGGGCAGCTCCTGCATTGAGCATCTACACCCTGGTGGTCAGTGCACGTCATAGCGACCGGTCTTTCTGCCATTCAGTTGATTTGCATATTAGGGTTTTATTATATAGGATTGTATATGTGCCTACATTTTCCCTGTGGCTATTTTTTTAAGCCTCATCCAAAGATATGTTTTTATTGATTGAGAGGAAGGAAGAAAGAGAGACAATATTGATTGGTTAACTCCCGTATGTGTCCCAACCAGTGATTAAACCCACAACCTAGGTTTATGCTCTGACCAGGAATTGAACCCGCAACCTTATGGTGTACAGAACAACTCTCCAACCAACTGAGCCACCTGGCCAGGGTCCCATGGCTTTTATTTGTGTGTGTGTTTTTAATATGCCTGTCCTGTTTCTCCCACCATTCTGAATCATTCATTCATTTATTTATTCAGTTATTCCCTGAGTCCCTACCACTAGGCCAGGTGCTAGGAATCCCTTCAGTGATGGCAAACCTATGACACGCGTGTCAGAGGTGACATGCGAACTCATTTTTTTAATTGGTTTTTCTTTGTTAAATGGCATTTAAATATATAAAATAAATACCAAAAATATAAGTCTTTGTTTTACTATGGTTGCAAATGTCAAAAAATTTCTATATGTGACATGGCACCAGAGTTAAGTTAGGGTTTTTCAAAATGCTGACACGCCGAGCTCAAAAGCTTCGCCATCACTGCCCTAGATAAATGTCTTTCCTTCGGGGAGCATACTGTTTAGGGTAGTGATGAATAAACAGTCCAATATAAAGCAGCAAAAGTGATTAAAAGAAGCTTAGAGGAGGGAACATGACCACCGGGCCCCTGAGGGAATCATGGGAAGGAGAAAACTTGGCTTTACACGTCTAGAGGAGTCTTTTGGGTGAACAAGTGGGGAAGAGAGGCAAGTGGAGGAAGGCACCCAGTAAGAAGGAATTGAATGTGCAAGGTCAGGGAGCCATTTGAGAACAAGCCTTCTAAGGAAATAATTATTTTCTTGAAAAGGATTCTTTTTGGAGAGAGTAGAAGGGGCCAGAAAAGGAAGGCACCGTCCCATGACAAGGAACTTGAACTTTATCCCGGAGGATTCTGACAGTCCTTTGGAATAGGGCAAGACGGGGGTCAAAGACAAGAGAGGGGGTGAGGGCACTGGCAGCGAGAGGGAGGAGGAAGGAGATAGTGACAATGTTTTGGAGGTCGGATCTGTAAGATGTTGTGGGAGTGATGGAGTGGAAAGAGTCTAGGTGACTCTGGTTTCTGGCTTTGGCACCTGGATTTTAAAGATGCCATTTTCTGAAAGAAAAAAATAGGGGAAATAAAGGGAGGATCGGCCACAGATTTGTTCTGTTTGTGTTGAATCCGAACACTGGGGCATCCTAATGGCAATGCGGCTGGAGCTCATGGCTGCAAAAGGAGAGCGCAGTCTGGTTCAGGACAAACATTGAGGGTCCGCTTTCCGTTTGCCAGCTATTGTGTGCCAGGGGCCGCCTGGGCTGGAGACGTTGGCTTCAGAGCATCTGTTTGTACGTGGCGAGGGAAACGAGGAAATCTCACCCGGGGGGAGCACGCTGAATGAAAAGAGAGTCTTGGGATGGAAGTCTGGGGACGCTCGATGCTTAGTGAGAAGGTAGAAGAAAGCGGAGAAAGGGACAAGGGTGAGAAGGAGGAAGGTGTCCTCACAGAAGCCCTGGCGGAGAGAGAGCTGCAAGAGGCACCCAGGGGTCAACTGCACAAACGCATGAAGAGTCAGGTGCAGGCCGGAGAGTGCGTGCGCACCTGACAGTGTGAAGCCATCTGTGAACTGGGTGGAAGCAGCTCCTACCAAGTGGGGCAGAGCGGCCATTGCATTGTCATTTTCTTAAGGCAGTGGTTCTCAACCTTCTGGCCCTTTAAATACAGCTCCTCATGTTGTGACCCAACCATAAAATTATTTTCGTTGCTACTTCATAACTGTCATGTTGCTACTGTGATGAATCGTCATGTAAATATCTGATATGCAGGATGGTCTTAGGTGACCCCTGGGAAAGGGTCGTTCGACCGCCAAAGGGGTCGCGACCCACAGGTTGAGAACCGCTGTGTTAAGGGGTCAGGTTCCCAAATCCTCATGTGTTTACACTCTCTACTTTCCGCTCCTTTTCCTCATCCTATCGATTTTCCTACTCCACAGCCACTCTCCCTGACAATATTATTGATGGGTTTATCTCCTGGATTCCAGACACATTTTCTACGGCTCATGGACAGCTTTGTGGGCACCTTGAACAAAACAAAATGCATTCACAAAAGGCTGGATCTCCTCCTGCCTTCCCTTTCCTGGTTAAGTAAGACCCAACTTTCATTCAGTCCCCGAAGTTAGAAACTTGCACTCATAGAATTCTCTTTCTCCCTTAATTTCTACATCCAAATAGTCACGAGGATCTATTGAGTCCACCTTTAAAATGTCTCAAAATTCAGCGTGTTCGTTCTCCGTCTAGCACTGTGTACATATTTTAGGATTTATTTCATTTCATCACAGTGTTGTGCGTGTCCATGTTTTCTCATCGAGTTGAGACCCTTGAAGATGAGGCTGCTCCCTTATTTAATCCATGGCTCTGCCCCTAGTATAGTGTCTGGTACCTGGCAGATGCCCAGCACTATTTGTTGAGTGAATGAACAAACAAGACCTTTTCATAGCTGACATTTGCTTTACGGTCCAGAAGCTTATGGAACCCTTCCTCTCTGTGTGGTTCTGTCCTTTCTGTTCTCCGATCTGCCGGCAATGTACCTGCTTGTCTTTAGCTCTGGTTGGATGACGTGTGACCTTTGCCTGAAGAAAATCAGCTGCATTAAAGCACCCAGTTGCCGAAACCGGTTTGGCTCAGTGGGTAGAGCGTCGGCCTGTAGACTGAGGGGTCCCAGGTTCGATTCCGGTCAAGGGCATGTACCTGGGTTGCGGGCACATCCCCAGTGGGGGATGTGCAGGAGGCGGCTGATCGATGTTTCTCTCTTGTCGATGTTTCTAACTCTCTATCTCTCTCCCTTCCTCTCTGTAAAAAATCAATAAAATATATATTTTTTTTAAAAAAGCACCCAGTTATGCATTTCCCTTCCACCCTCCAGGAGAGGAAAACATTTCTCTCACAAGAAGAGTGAGAGGGAATCCAGTCGTGGGAGGGTAGTGACTCCCTTGCAGGGACACTGTCTTCTGAAAGTTGCTAATGTGTGGCTCTGAATAGAAACCCAGTACGTGCCAGTGGAACCGGTGATTCAATGAATGAGCAAAAGCGTGAATACAGAGGAGAACATGAGCCGGAACCCGCGCTTTAAGAAGAACCCCTTTCCTACCACCAGCGGAGATTAGCCTGAAGGACGTTGTAGGCTGACCCACCTTAAAGTTGGGCCTTTAGGTGAAGGTCTTACTAGGGAGATTCTAGGCCTTCAGTCCCCAATATGTGTGATCATACTCTTTTTTTAAAAAAAATATTTTTTTAGTTGATTTCAGAGAAGAAGGGAGAGAGAGAGAGACAGAGAGAAACATCAATGATGAGAGAGAGTCATTGATTGGCTGCCTACTGCACACCCCCAACTGGGGACGGAGCCTGAAATCCAGGAATGTGCCCTGACCGGGAATCGAACCGTGACCTCCTGGTTCATAGGTGGGCACTCAGCCATTGAGCCACACCGGCTGGGCTGGGCATATTCTTTTAACTGATCCCTGAGATAGCAGCTTCAGGGTCAGGCATATTCCTTAGAGGGGCTGAAAGGATAGACACAGTCCTGAAGAAACCAGCCCCACTTGGGCAAGTGAGGGAGAGGAATAGACAGGACATGGGCCCCCTGACAGCTTCTTGGTAACTCTGTCCTTTGTCAGTGTCAGTCTTGGATTGCTGACCATATCCCCCAGGCCATTTCTCTGACTCCGTTGACTTTTTTTCCCCCTAAAGCAACAATTGCAAAACATTTTAAATTTTATTTTGCCTCCGATGAGGAAAGCAGTACGTTTCCTCAGGCAAATAGCTGGAGGAGCATAGCTGTGGGGGTGTAGGCACACCGTGTACCTTTCTGGGCCACAGTTTTCTCATCTGTCAAATGAAGGCCGTGGTTGACTTACCCAGATCCTCCCTGAGACCTGCCAGGCGGTGATTTGGGGGTTCCGAGTATCTTCTCCCCACCCTCGTCACAGACGCGCTCCCATCTGTCTCGCATGCCCTAGCAGCGCCCAAGGTGACCAATTGAAACTCTGCGTTCACACAAGAGATGGCATGAGAATCAGGGGACTGGCACGAGGCTTCTTCTTATAAAAGGTTTCTTCATTTTGTCAAAACATTCATTTGTTCATTAATATATTTACTAATTTTTCATCCTCTTAAATGAGTCACTAATTAATCGGTAATTAAATGCGTTAAATTATGTTGTATGGTTTGTTCTAAAGAGGCAGGTTCCTGCTCTCAGGATCCCTTGAAAATGCTCCTCTGATAGGTCCACCCAGGGCTCCCTCACTTCCCAGGGCTGCCCGTGCTCTTAGCCGTGGTGAGGGACCAATCCCTGTGACCAGTAGAAATGAGGAAGGAATCCTTAGCTCCCACAGGTCTTCACCCATAAAACCCTACAGCAGTCGGGGATGGAGGCCAGGAATGCCACGTGGGTTATCGGCGGCCGAGGGCTAATGCCCTTGAGCCAACCTGCCAGAGCAGGGGCTGGAACCAATCTCTGGCAAAAGCAGACTTGAACTTGGTCTCAGGCAACCTGCCTGTGCATCTTCCTTCCAGCAGGCTGTATGCCATGGGACCCCTGCCCAGGTGACCCTGAGGACACAGGCCACAAACATGCCTAGGTATGTCCCGCCACAGTTAGAGACAGTTAGTTAGTGGGCAAGGGGTCAAGCTCAGCGTCAGGTGACATTTGCAGGGTGCACCCGGCTGTGGCATGCACGATCTCTCTGTGTCCTTACAACTCCGAGGTGGGGAGGATCACTCTCATTAACCCCATTTTACACAGGAAGAAGGTGAGGCGCCTGGTCTGAGACCTGAGTTTCCTGATTCCAAGTTCATTGTTCCTTCCTTCTCCTTGTGCTTTCTGGCCAGCCATCCCTGATGCTCACCCCCCTGCAGGTGAGGGGCCGGCTTGACCCCGCCCTGGGCAATGTATTTCAGACACAGCAAGGGGGGTCCAGGGTTCTTCCGTTTCCATGGAGTTAGGGGCAGGGATCCTGTTCCATCAAAGCCACGCCCCGGCTGGCAGGAGATTAGTGATCTGGGCATGAGGTCAGGGTTCACCATCCCCTCCCCAGGGGACAGTGAGGGCCCTGGGCTCTTCCTCAACAGGGAAAAGCACTCTTCCCTGCACCCCACTCCCATTTTCCTCCAGAGAAATCTTGGTGTGATGGCGATCAGACCTTGGAACGGCCTCACCACGGGGTGTGGCTGTGGGCAGCCCTCCAGACAGAGGAGTCAGGGAATAGCCCCAACTGCCGAGGGTTGTCCCCAACCCCATGTCCCCCTCCCCCCACCCCCCGCCATGTGATGCTGCAGGAAGCACTTGGCAAAGGCCAGGGAAGATGCACCTCCCAGACCTCCACGATTCTGAAGAGGTGTATAAGCTTCCTAGGTTTTGCCCCAAAATGGTGCACATTTGCTCCACATACATTTATTGAACATCTACTACTAGAGGCCCGGTGCATGAAATTCAGGCACTCAGGGGGAGTCCCTCAGCCCGGCCTACGCCCTCTCGCAGTTCGGGAGCCCTTGGGGATGTCCGACAGCCCAGCTTTGGGCTGAGCGGTGCTCTCCCTGTGGGAGCACACTGATCACCAGAGGGCAGCTCCTGCATTGAGAGTCTGCCCCTTGGTGGTCAGTGCGCATCATAATGACCAATCATTCTGCCATTCAGTCTATTTGCATATTAGCCTTTTATTATATAGGATATGCCTGACCCTGACCTGGGTACTGGAGGTGAAATGCCATAAAAAACAATTGTCCTCGAAAAACTAAGATGGCGGCATAGGTAAACACCGGGAAATTGTCGCCTCACACAACAATTGAAAATTACCGCAAAGGACTGAGCAAACATCATCCAGAACAACAGAAAGGCTGGCTGAGTGTAAATTCTACAACTAGAAGGAAAGAAAAGCACGCTGAGAGCCAGAGGAGCTGCGGAGGTGAAGTGCAGAGGTACGGCGGCTCGCACGCTCGAGGAAAGGGGGTGGCACCTGAGGACGCGGCTGTCTTTTTGAATCACAAGCTCCCGACTGCTCTGAACTCCGGTTCCGGGAAGTCTCTGGGGACCCAGGACTCATACGGGGAGAAGCTGGTCTGTCCGGCAGCGGGCGAACTTGAAGGCGGCTTTCCCTCAGAGGTGCTTGCAGCAATTAGCGGGTCACTGAGACCCGCGACTCCAGGCGGAGAATCAGCCATAGCTCCTTGATCCGCCCTTGGATTCCCTGAGACCCCGCCCCACCCAGGCTGCGGCAGAGGCTTTTGCATGTGAATGTACCTAACTGCAGCCGAGCCAGGCAGACCCGGAACTTCCAAGAGAAGGCCCAAGGCCCCGCAGCGGCTTGCATTGCTTCACAGGTGAGCCTCTTCGTGGCTCCTGCTGTGTGGCCTCAGGCAGAGGCTGAATTAGCACCTCCTTAGATCCAGGAGCCACTGTACCCAGTGCTCAGAGGGGGACCATCCAGACTGCAACTCCTCAGATCCATAAGGGACACACTCAGGGAGCAGACTCAGTGAGCACCAAAGCCCCACTGAAGCAAGTCTTCCCCCAGAAGGGTGTCTTCAGCACAGAAGTTCTCCCACTTTAGACACAGCTGATTCTCACAGCCAATTGGCCTGGAGGTCAATTCCTCCCAGTGATTCTACAACAACCAAGGCACCAAGAGTGCACCAAGAGTGTCCACCCCAGGTAACTGGGGAGGCTGAGCTACTGGGCCCTACAGGACACCTGGCGCGCAGGGCCACTCTATCAACACAGGGAAGTTGCCAAAATGCGGAGACAAAGAAACAGGTCACAAATGGCAGAAATGGAGGAAAGCAAACGATTGGATATAGAGTTCAAGGCCACGTTTATAAGGTTTTTCAAGAATTTTATGGAAACCGCCGATAAATTTAATGAATCCCTCAATAAGTATAGTGAGACCATGGAGGACATGAAAAAGGACCAACTAGAAATTAAGCATACACTGACTGAAATAAAGAATAATTTACAGAGATCCAGCAGCAGACAAGAGGATCCCAAGAATCAAGTCAAAGATTTGAAATACAAAGAAACAAAAAATACCCAACCGAAAAAGAAAAAAGAAAAGAGATTCCAAAAATATGAAGATAGTGTAAGGAACCTCTGGGACAACTTCAAGCGTACCAACATCAGAATTATAGGGGTACCAGAAGGAGAGAGAGGGCAAGATATTGAAAACCTTTTTGAAGAAATAATGACAGAAAACTTCCCCTACCTGGTGAAAGAAATGGACTTACAAGTCCAGGAAGCGCAGAGAACCCCAAACAAAAGGAATCCAAAGAGGACCACACCAAGACACATCATAATTAAAATGCCAAGAGCAAAAGATAAAGAGAGAATCTTAAAAGCAGCAAGAGAAAGACAGTCAGTTACCTACAAGGGAGTACCCATACGACTGTCAGCTGATTTCTCAACAGAAACCATGCAGGCCAGAAGAGAGTGGCAAGAAATATTCAAAGTGATGAATAGCAAGAACCTGCAACCAAGATTACTTTATCCAGCAAAGCTATCATTCAGAATAGAAGGTCAGATAAAGAGCTTCACGGATAAGAAAAAGCTAAAGGAGTTCATCACCACCAAACCAGCATTATATGAAATGCTGAAAGGTATTCTTTAAGAAGAGGAAGAAGAAAAAGGAACTCTTACCATTTGCCACAGCATGGATGGAACTGGAGAGCGGATAAATACCACATGATCTCACTCATTTGTGGAATATAATGAACAACATAAGCTGATGAACAAGGACTGATCCAGAGACGGAGAGGCATTGATTGGACTGTCGGGACTTGGAGGGAAGGTAGGGGAGGGTGGGGGTAAGGGGGAAAGATCAACCAAAGGACTTATATGCAAGCATATAGGCCTAATCAATGGACATGGACAACGGGGGGGGGGTGAGGGCATGAGCGGGGGGGGGGGGGGGGTAGAGGGTAACGTGGGGACAAGGACACATAAGTAATATCTTAATCAATAAAAAATATATTAAAAAAAGAAAAAAAAAAGAAAAAAAAATCAGTAAAAAGGGAAAAAAAAAAACAACAACAACAATTGTCCTCCCCGAGTTTACATTCTAGGGGAGTACAGCCTAGAGGCCGGGTTTAGGCCAGGCTTTTGCTGCAAAGCCCCCTGAGAGCTGGGCGACCAAAGTTTTCTCTTCCAGGAACCAGTGGAAACCACTTCTGGGATAGGCTGCAGCTCAGGTGGCTGAGGAAACTCGACCTGAGTTGACCATAGGTGACAGCCAGCAATGCAATCTGATCCCCTAACATTTCTCGAGAAAATGTCTACATTCTCTGTGTGTGTCAGAGCAGAAGCGTGGGCGTGGATTATTGGTTGTTGTTTCCCACGATGGGATAATCCAGCAAAGAATAGTTGTGTGTGTGTGTGTGTGTGTCCACGTATTTGTGGGGTATCTTTTCAGACTTGGAGAATTAAAGAAAATCAGAGAGTCCTAGAAATTTTTACACAGAAACAACAACAACCAAGGGCTAGAATCCAGAGGAGGGAGTTGAAGGGAAGATTTTCCACAAGATGGGAGTTGTGGAAAACGTTAAAATACATAATTCTGATAGAGGCAAGTATCTGTCCGAATATAGGAATGCTAAGGCAGGGAGGCTAATGTACGTTCCTCGGGGTGCTTGTGTGGGGTGCGGGGAGCACCTGTTCTTAGAATGGAGCATGTACTCGACTCAATAAAGACTCCCCGCTGATGAGTGCTGCTGGCTCAGAAGGCTGAGAGGCTCACGCCCCAAAATAGAGCCAAGGTTCCCAGAGCCAGGAGGGACCTTGAGATCTGGTTACAAATGGGAAGCTGGAAGGGGGGAACGGGGGGGGGGGGGAACCAGGGAAAGTAATCGAGGGTAATAGTGATTATACCAATGACAACAGAGGGGAGGCCCTGAGTAAGACATGGGTTCAATTCCTGACCTCATCACTTAATAACAGTGAGGGGGGGGGTTGTTTTGTGTTTTCTTTTTAATATATTTTATTGATTTTTTTTTACAGAGAGGAAGGGAGAGAGATAGAGAGTTAGAAACATCGACAAGAGAGAAACATTGATCAGCTGCCTCCAGCACCCCTCCTACTGGGGATGTGCCCGCAATCAAGGTACATGCCCTTGACCGGAATCGAACCTGGGACCCTTCAGTCCGCAGGCCGACGCTCTAGCCACTGAGCCAAACCAGTTAGGGCTTTTCTGTTGTTTTTTAAAAATTATTCATTGATTTAGGTCTCAGTTTCCTCATCTCTAAAATGGGGAGTATTGCCGTGAAGTCAGAAAATTCATGTGAAAGAGTCAACATGGGAGGGAAAGTGACCTGCTGGCGTCACACAGTAGCCAGAGATAAACCTGGACGTGACTGGGGTTCCTAACGCCCTGTCCTGGGCTTTTCCTCCAACCGCTGCGCTATCCAGAGAGGGGGGGCGGGCCGGGTGATGGAAGAGCAGGTCAGAAGTGGGGAATCTGGCCATAACCGGTTTGGCTCAGTGGATAGAGCAACGGCCTGCGGACTGAAAGGTCCCAGGTTCTATTCCGGTCAAGGGCACATCTCCAGTAGGGAGTGTGCAGGAGGCAGCTGATCCATGTTTCTAACTCTCTATCTCTCTCCCTTCCTCTCTGTAAAAAATCAATAAAATATATTTTTTTAAAAAAGAAGTGGGGATCTGTTCCTTACTGGGGGCTACTAGGTACCAGGTACTACCCTGCCTTCCATACGTGTTCACTCATCGGTCCTCCCAGAAACACGCATGGCATTCTCACTCCTGAGCTAGCGGTGGGGAACGGAGGCTTCGGTAGAATAATAACTTACCCCAAACCAGGGCTGTCTGACCCCAAACCCACCCCTCACTCCATGCCGCGAAGACTGTGGTGAGGACACTGAGGGAGGTTACTGTTCAGTGCAAGGGAAGGGGTCTCGGCGCACGGCTGAGTGGGCCACCCCTCACCACTGCTGCTGCTCCCAGCGGCTGCCGGTTCCGTGAGGCTGAGTGTCATTGGCGGAGGGACACAGTAGGATTGGAGCGGGCAGTTTTTATAATCTGTGGATAAATGAAGAGCCGACGCCATCTGGGCCCGGAATCGCAGAAGAACAAACTGTCTGCGCACCTTGCTGGCAGGGGCTGGTGTTTTATTTCTGGCGTGAATTGCCAAAGAGTTCAGGAGCGATAAAACCACCCTAGTTTTTCTCGCGAACTCCTGGAAGTCATCTTTGTTGGTATAAATGAGATCATTTAGCCTAATTAGTTCCAAGCTTAATTAGCAGTAATTATCCCAACATGGGAGTAATATCCAAGCAGGAAGTGCCGAGTCCTCGATTAGATAGATCTCTAATTGGTGTTACAATATTGTAATTAAAGCGTGTTTGTGCGCCTCTGCTGCGCCACGTGATTTGTTTTATGTCTGATTAAACAGGGAGACCCATCAGCCTTTGCGGGGGGCCGGGACTTCAGATCCGACTCATGGAACATGTGGACCCCGTGACACAAACAT
The DNA here is from genome assembly GCF_014108235.1 of Myotis myotis. Taxonomy (NCBI): domain Eukaryota; kingdom Metazoa; phylum Chordata; class Mammalia; order Chiroptera; family Vespertilionidae; genus Myotis; species Myotis myotis. The sequence continues at coordinate 4,633,562 of NW_023416322.1, forward strand.
TTGGGGACCTGCGTCCATGGTCACGGAGACCGTGCGGCCCTGAGCGAGGGGCATCCCTGCTGAGGATGAGTGCCAGGTCCGCATCCCTTCCGCCCCCTGTGGCACGTGCAGGATAATGAAAACTTTAACGCATAAGTATTTGGCTGAAGGGTCATTTGTAAGTGATATACTTTTGAGGGCTGCCTCACATATAACCCAGAGGAGGCTGTAGAAAAAGAACAAATAATAATAGCTGTCATTTATTGAGCACTTACTATGTGCCAGATGCTGTGCTAAATGCTTTCAATATAAAAACGCACCAAAGCTTCGGAGAAAACCTCGGAGATCGCTGTTATAATCCCTGCTTTACAGGCAAGAACCTGGAGATGCGGGAGGGGCTCCCGCAGGCTAACCCTAGATCACCCCTTCCGCTCTCCCCGCAAACATCACCTCCAGAGAGCCACCTCCGACCCCTCGGCCAGGTGAGCTCCCGGTACCGCTGCTTGTCCTTTGCCCTCACGCACTTAATTATAATTCTGTTGTCCATCTTCCCCACCAAATGAGGAACTCATCTGTGCCTCCTTCACTGCTCTGTGCCCAGTGCCCAGTGCCCAGCAACGTGCCAGAGTGTGGCAGGTGTTTAACAAATAGGAGCTTCATGAATTGTCAGAAGTCACCCGGCTTGAGACCGAAAGTCAGCTTTGTGAGGCTCTGTGGTCTTCGCGTTCTCCAGTGCTGCTTCCTTTCCGTAGGTAGTACAAGTCCAAGGATCTGGGGAAGGGACAGGGGAATCGATTTTCTTTACTCTCACTTCAAAATGCTGTATTGTAATTTTTAATAGGCCCCTTATTCATCATATTTATCTATTTAATGCTGTAGCCTTATGTTATAATTTAGGACTAGAGGCCTGATGCACAAAATTCGTGCAAGAGTAGGCCTTCCTTCCCCTGACTGCCGGCACCGGCTTCCCTCTAGCCCCCTGGACCCGGGTTTCCCTCGCAGCCCAGGCTTCGTCCAGAAGGTCGTCCCGAAGGACTTCCGGTCTAATTAGCATATTATGCTTTTATTATTATAGATAGATTGGATTCTGCAAACTTTTACAATGTAACTAGCACTCTCAGAATCTGCATTTCTGAGGTATGATTTTAGACAGTGACATAAATTCTCGGGAATTCTTTTCCAAATTAACATTGCTGGATATTTAAAAGACAATGCTGCACATAACACATTGTGGAGGAATAAGAGGCAGGCTAGATCAGAATGGATCCAATGCCTATGAAATGTTGGAAATCAACTGCTATTTAATGGTGGTCACTGCTGTAACATATTTAGGGACTAAAAAACTCAATAAGGATATTTTTTCACTCATTAAGACAAATTTTAAACTTAAAGTATAAAATTCACAAACAGATATACATGAAAGGGTCCCCTTCCACCTTACCCCATCCCTCAGTCACTTCTGAGATAAACCAATTTTCATCTAGCTTTCTAAAGATGTTCTATACACATGCAAATATATACATTTTAAAAGGTATTATTTCTTTTAAAAAATATGTTTTTATTGCTTTCAGAGAGGAAGGGAGCGGGAGAGATAGAAACATCAATAATGAGAGAGAATCATTGATAGGCTGCCTCCTGCACACCCCACACTGGGGATCAAGCCTGCAACCCGGGCACGTGCCCTGACTGGTAATAGAACCATGACCTCCTGGTTCATAGGTCGGTGCTCAACCACTGAGCCACGCCAGCCAGGCTAAAAGGTATTATTTCTTGATACAACACCATAGTACACACTGAGTCATAAAAGTGAATTAGCTCACTTCCTAGTCTAGGCAAAGATAGGAAGTGAGAATGAGAAATTCAATAGGTAGAAATCAAATGTGCAAAGTTCTGTAAGTCTACTTTTCTACAAAACTATTACTCAACCTTGTGATGATAGATTGAAAATTTGAAATATGGTACTAATGAATGAGACATGCTGCTTGATTTACGAAAACAATGACATGATCAGGTGTGAGGCCTGAGTCTTCCCGGGTTTCTCTGTTCTAACTCTTGGGCTGACGTGTCTCTCCGGCTCTTTATTTAGCACCAGCAGAATGAGGCGGAGGTGACGGGCTCCCGTCGCTGTGAACCGCGAAGCTCACTGCTGGTCTCTGTCACCAGAGGGTGAGGCAAGAAAGTGAAGATGAATTCATGCAAACCCAGTACCATCAAGAAAGAAAAGCCTATTTATAGAAAGGATTTCATCGTTACATTATTTGTGTGGACAGGGCGTGATGCATATCTTGGGTGACTATTTTAGTGCAAGAAAATCCACAAAGCTTCCTGCTGTTGTTATACTAACATTTGGGATTTTTTTTTTTTTTTTTTTTTTTTTTTTTTTTTTTTTTTTTTTTTTTTTTTTTTTTTTGCTTTGGAATAACCAGAAATGAGCTAACCATGATATTAAAATAAGTGGATTTGCATTTACACAAGCAGCAAACAAACCGGGTTAAAACCGTTGCAGCATGAGTATCTTGCGATCGCCAAGGAGTGCACTAGCCAAGGTCATCCTGAGCTTACTGCTGTTTATATTTAGAATGCACTGAGCCCTGCACATGGTAGGCTCTGTAGAGAACCTGGTGCCCTGGGAACTGATAGTCTTGAGTTATTTATCATCTCATTTTGTTTATCAAAGACTTGCCTAGAGTCCCTGTGGCTTTTTTTTTTTTAACCAAGGGCTCACCTTGGATGGAAATAGGCTCTGATGCTTCTTTTATGACTGTGGAAGCTCTCATTACCCTATTCTCTCCTGAAATATGCCTTTGGCAAACAAAGGACAAACGCAGGGAAATGTTCTGGAAGCATTGTCTAGAACAGCCGTGGGCAAACTACGGCCCGGGGGCCAGATTCTGCCCGTTTGAAATGAATAAAACTAAGAAAAAAAAAGACCGTACCCTTTTATGTAATGATGTTTACTTTGAATTTATATTAGTTCACACAAACACTCCATCCATGCTTTTGTTCCGGCCCTCCGGTCCAGTTTAAGAACCCACTGTGGCCCTCGAGTCAAAAAGTTTGCCCACCCCTGGTCTAGAGCCACAGTAACCTTTTGTCTTTATTTTAAACTAGAGGCCCGGTGCACCAATTCGTGCACCAGTGGGGTCCCTCAGCCTGGCCTGCAGTATTGAGCCAAAACTGGCTCTACAACATCCCCTGAGGGGTCCCAGATTGTGAGATGGCACAGGCCAGGCCAAGGGACCCCACCGGTGCATGATCAGGCCGGGGAGGGACTTCGGGGGAGGGGGGGTCAGGGGAGGTCTCAAAGGCGTGTCCAGCCCATCTGGTTCAGTCCCGATTGGCCGGACCCCAGCAGCAAGCTAACCTACCAGTAGGAGCATCTGCTCCCTGGTGGTCCGTGAACATTATAGCGAGTGGTTGAGCAGCCATAGCATATCATTAGCATATTACATTTTGATTGGTTGAACAGCCGACCTGACAACCGGACAATTGGCATAGTAAGCTTTTATTATGTAGGATATTCTGTTCCATTACATCTGTAAATGCACTTGTGTTTTGTGTCCCAGCTTTTGGCTTAGGACATAGAAGCTCCAGAGCTGGAACAACATGCCTTTAGTTTGGGCTTCAGCCCTTTTCCCCCTCAGTGGACAGGTCAGCTTAGCTTTGTATCTCCGGACCTTGACCTTTCCATCTGTAATGAGATGTTGGACCAGTTGATCTCTAAGGCCCCTCTTGTCTTTGGCATTTCACCAGTACGAGCTTTGGAGCAGTGCTTCCAAAGATTTCCCACCAGTTGTCTTTGTGTGTGTGTGTGTGTGTGTGTGTGTGTGTGTCTTGTGTTTAATGTCTTCAGGATATCAAGCTCTTGAATGAACCCGGCCACAATCTATATGATGAATCAAAACATTGTGTCCATAAGGACAAACTCCAACTATTTTTGAAACGTAAGTTAATTGATTGTTTTCCTTCTACCCAGCTTAAATTTAGAAAATGTTCCCCCTCTGTGAAACCTTAACACAATTTGAGTTCTCCCTCTCAAGGTCTATCTCCTCATGGCTCCCGGCCAGCTTTTCTTTGCCATGACAGCATTTCCAAGAACCTGCCTTTCTCCCCCTGCTGGCTAATAACTGTGTGGCTTACCTCTGTTATTCTCCTCTCGCCGTTAAGAAATTCCGTTCATACTGCTGTCTTTTAGGGCAGGGACCATTCGTCTTATTGGGCTTCCCCCTCTCTATGCCAATACATACTCTGTACACACGAGGCATTCAGAAAACACTGGTAGGATTTCTGACAATCTCTCCCCCGACATCCTTCAGACCCTCCCCCAGGGAAACCTGTCTGGACTGACTTAGCTCAGACATTGCGTTCCTTTAATTTGCATTCCACAATAATGCTGCCCACCTGGTTTGTATCATATTAACTTGTGTGGTTATTTGTTCTAGGCATTCCTTTTGAAGTGTAAGTAAAGCATACGGGAAAGGCACCCAGGTTTGGAGTTAGGAGACTTGAGTCTCTCTCTCTGCGAATTTACTAGCTGACCAAGGACAGTCATTCCACTGCCCTGGGTTTCACTGTTGTTGTTTAATCTAAATGATAAAGCCCTAGCCGGTTGAGCGTCGGCCTGCAGACTGAAGGGTCCCAGGTTCCATTCCGGTCAAGGGCACATGCCCGGTTTGCGGGCTCGATCCCCAGTGGGGGGTGTGCAGGAGGCAGCCAATCAATGATTCCCTCTCATCATTGATGTTTCTATCTCTCTCTCCCTCTCCCTTTCTCTCTGAAATCAATAAAATATATGTTTTAAAAGTAAAAGATAGAGGGAAGGGAAGGGTGGTGGTGGATTAAATGATTCTAGCTTTGGGATTCTGACTTGGGGCATATTGGTTCCCTACCAAGATGATAAACTTCTCCAAGGCAGCGAATTTCCTTTTTCTACAACATGGAGTAGATGCTCTGCTTGACATAGATGGTGCGTAATAAATTCTTTCTGAGAAGACGATTGCTGTTCTGTCCTTTCCGGTGGGAAAGCTACCCCGAGCCTGCCCGCAGACGTCAGAGCCCAGGAACACCTGAAGGGCTGAGACCCACACTGGACTTGCCATCAGCAACCGAGGCCAGCACACCGCACCCCCAGGAAGGGAGGCGCGCCTGCCGGCTCTGCCTTTTTAAGTAAACGTGTGTGTGGCTTGTGCGGCTCTCCTCAGTCACATCCTTTCCTTACAAGTAACCAGCGCGGTGTGTGATGTGGTTGAGGTCCTTCCCCGCGCTGAGCGGGACGCACGTGACGCTGAGGGGGGCCCGGTTCCCCAGGGGCTCCCAGGAACGCCAGGTCTGGCCAATATGAACTCAGGAAGCACAGCGGCAGTTAGGAGACAACCGTCTGCCCTCCTTCCTGAGCTACCGCCCGGGAGGGTTTTCTGGTCTTCCTTCCTTCGGCTTGAGCATTGCACTTATTTCTCCTTGCATTCATTCTTCGTTCTCCTCTCTTAAAAAAAAGCAAAAGCAAAACAAGACGTTAGATTTCCTCCATTTGTCTCCCACTAGAAACCCTAACAGTCTCGTTCACTTAGGACAGAAAGCTTTTCCTCTTTTGCCCAAGTGGTGCACAGTGCATGGATTCATCTCCCCCCTGCCCCCCCCCCCCGCCCCGCCACAGGCTGGGCCCTGGGGGAACCCCGGAGCCCCCCAGGCGCCTCTGGGAGCAGGCCTGTGTGCAGACAGGGGTGGGTAGAATAGACGGCTAGTGAGCAGCTCAGAGCCACTCCTGGGCGCTGGGGCCGCTTTCCTGGGAGGGAGAGAGGCACGCAATGTGTTTCCATCTGCCAGGGAAGGGAGTGACGTATTAGGTGGAAGAAAGCGAACAGGTTTCTGAATGCATGTGAAGAAAAGGCTTGCAGCGGGCAGGGAGGCGCTGTGGTTTAGGTCACACCACAGAGGAAGTGGAGGAGTGACCACCTTCCTCTTGTGGGCAGAGGAGTCTCCTCCGGCTCATCTCAGGGCTCCGTGAGGTCGTCTCCCGACGGGAATACGTTGATTGCTCTCCTTCTAGAAAAGCACCGTGCACAGGGCTTTGTGGCCCCAGAGAGTTTAGACTTGATTTTTTAAAAAATATATATTTTATTGATTTTTTACAGAGAGGAAGGGAGAGGGATAGAGAGTTAGAAACACCAATCAGCTGCCTCCTGCACACCCCCCACTGGGGATGTGCTCGCAACCCAGGTACATGCCCTTGACCGGAATCGAACCCGGGACCCTTCAGTCCGCAGGCCGATGCTCTATCCACTGAGCCAAACTGGCCAGGGCTAGACTTGATTTTTAAAGCATACATAGGTATCCCCATTTGCACGTCTGTTCTCCCAAGCATGCTTCCCGAAGGATGAAGCTCTCTGGGAGATGAAGGGAAGGACCCCCTCCTCACAGGTCACCCAAGCAGCTTCCCCACTGGACTGTCATTCTCTTTGTTTTCCTGAAAGCGAACGTCTAAGTTCTGGCTGAGCAAAGGAAATTGTTCGTAGCTGTGCTCTCCTACGAGCAGCCACTTACTGTGGGCTTACTATGCCTGGGGTATTTTCCTTATATTATCTCTGAACTTCCCAAAGTTCCGAGAGATCAATTCTGTGATTTCCATTTTGATAGGTGAGAGAACTGAGGCTGAGAAAAATCAACTCATTCCCTGATCTTGAAGCTTGAACTCAGGTGTGTTTGCTGGTAACACTTGTGCTGTTCCCTGCCTCGCCTTGAAGTCTGATTTTAGAGGGATTTCAGCTGCTGAGCCACAAACTTGGAAGATTTAAACCTTGCTCTGCCCCATGACTGCCTAATGACCCTGGGCATAGTAGGTGGCCCCTCTAGATCTTATCTGGAATGCTTGACTTTATGGCAGTGGCTTAGGTGACGTGGACAAAAGTATTCCTTAGAGGCCTCGTATTGGAATTGAGTGAAGCAAAAATAAAGTGTAGCATCTCCAGTGGCCTACAAACGGCCCCCAGAATAGGCATACACTGTGTCTACGTCAAGTTCTATTCTTTTAATTTTTTTCTTATTTTTTATTGATCTCAGAGAGGAAGGGAGAGGGAGAGAGAGAGAGAGAAACATCAATGATGAGAGAGAATCATTGATTGGCTGCCTCCTGCACATCCCGCACTGGGGATGGAGCCTGCAACCCACGAATCGAACCGTGACCTTCTGGTTCCTAGGTCAATGCTCAGCCACTGAGCCCAGTCGGCCGAGCTACATCAGGTTCTAGACCAAACTGTGAAAGAGCTGAAGTTGGCTTGAGGGAACCTTCCATTTCCTTCAACTGCCCTGTCTAACTTACCTCTTTCTCCAGCAAAAGGTGTATCAGGTGTAAATGACTATATTATTACCTGAAAGAGAGAAGCCCTACCTCTTCAATAATGAGAACTAAGGAGGCAAGCCTTGAGGGCTCTGGGCTTCAGCTGCTCCAGAGAAGGGCTGTCTCCGGTTTATTGTTTGTGGAAGATGGGAGTGTTGGGAGGGGAGTCGAAAGATGCCCCCCGGAGTCCCCAGCCACACGCGCACCGGACGGGCAGCCCTTTCACCTCGGGCGTCTTTTGCTGGATGTTTTCGGTGCGGGTCAGCCTTAGATTCCAGGTCTCAGCTGCTTTTGATCAGAACTTTTTTTTCCCCTCCTCTGGTGATTTTGCACGAGTCTTAGACCCTGGCGACTTGCAGTTGCTCCGGTCTGTTTTCCATTGTGGATTTTGTCGAGATTGTACATCCAGGTTGCCTTTGAAAGATTTTTCTTTGTTTTCTACTCTGACTATTGTGTGTGAAACTTCAGATTCTGGATTTTTTTTTTTCCTGTTTATTTTAATTTAAATATCATATGCGTGTGTTTTCCTAATTACAAGAAGTAATAACTACTCATGTCGAGAATTAAAACAAAAGAATAAAGAAAAATTGAATCACGCGTGAACCCAGCACCCAGGACACTGTTCCTTCCGTCTTTTCCCTACACACATACATGTGCGTTTGTATCCGTATAAATTATGGGTACATTTATGTGTTGCAAAATTAGGATGTACGCATTTGTATCCTGCTTTTTTCACATAACTTTATATCATGAGCATTGTTTGCACGTACTAAAATATATTTTGCGAAAGATTTATGACTGCATACCATTTCACTGCTTGCTGCACCAGGGTGCATTTAACCATTCACGTTCTGCTCGATGGCTAGATGCTTCTTGTATACATTTCCGTGTCAGTTTCCACACTGCCTTTGATAAATGATTCCTAGAAAGGGGATTACTAGGGCAATTAAGGAAAAGAGTATAGACTTTAAATTTTTAATTTAAAAAAATATTTGTCCCTGATATTTTAATACCGACAGCTGCATCTAACTTTTTCAAAGCCCCTTGATGTACAGTATCATGCCAAATTGAGTTCCAGAAATGTAGCTCTGAGGCAGGGCAAACTATGACCCGTGGCCAGTTCTGTTCCGTGGCCTGTTTTTGTACAGTCCAGGAGCCAAGAATGGTTTTTACACGTGTACATGGTTGGGAAAAAAATCAAGAAGAATATTTTATGACATTACAATGATATGGGATTCACATGGCAGTGTCCATAAATAATGCATTTTTGACACAGTCATATTCACTTACACATTGTCTGTGGCTGCTCTCGCCCTGCGGGGGCAGAGCTGAGGAGCTGCAACAGGGACCCTGTGGCTCGAAACCCCAAATATTTGCTGCCTGACCTTCACAGAAGCAGTTTGCTGACCCCTGCTTTGTACGTAATCCTACAAGGGGCATGGGCGTGTTCATGTGACCACACACTGAACACTGGGATTTTCTTACTCTTTGTTAATTGGAACAAGTCCACAAATATTCACCAAGTGTTTACCATGCGTTAGGGCTTCATAAAAAATGTAGTTTACTTATTATTACCTTGATTACTAGTTAGAATGAATGTTTTCATAAGTTCAAGTGATTTTTCTCCCCTATTACTCAAAGCCCTGTGTAAGGAAGTGTTAACTGTTAAATTTCAGCTCAGGTATTTATGTCTTTCCTATTGCTTGGCCTGAGCTCTTTATAGACTAAGGATATGAACTTTCAGTCATATTTGCTGAGATCCTATTTGTTGGAAATTTTTATTTCCATTAGATTGTTGGCCTTTTAGTTTTATAATTTGTTTTACAGAATTTCACATTTTTATGTAATCACATATCTTGAATTATTTATTTTTATCCTTTGATTTTAAAAAATTTATTGATTGATTTTAAGAGAGATGAGAAACATCGATCTGTTATTCCACTGTCTCTGCACTCATTAGTTGCTTCCTGTATGTGCCCTGACTGGGGATCAAACCCACAACCTTGGCGGGGACAAGGCTCTAACCAACTGAGCTACCAGGCCTGCAAGTCAGCCTTTGATTTTATTCCAAGAATATTTTTTCTGTCCACAAGGTCAGGTAAATATTCATTTATATTTTCTTCTAGAGTTTTTTTTTTTTAACTGATTCATTTTTATATTTATCTCTGTAATCTCTCTGGAATTTTTTTAATTATATGATGTGAGACGAGGATCTTACATTTTTTCCAAATAGTAGAACAATTATTCCAATAGTATTTCTTGAGTGATCTTTTTGTGCCCTATTTACCTGTGACATCACCTTTACTAAATTCTTACGTATCCTGAGATGTGTTCCTGGCCCACATTCTAGTGCCTTTAACGGCACTTGTGTGCACACTGTGTGTGTGTGTGTTTCACTGTTGCGTCCCGGTGGGTGTCCACTTGGTTGTTCCTGATTGGGTCTGTACAGGAGATGGGTTTTGGAATTCCTATGTTTTTGTTCCTGCAGTGTATTACTCCTTTACGATTGTAAGTTTCCGTAGCATGCCCCTTCTCATGGCCAATTTGTCAGGAATGCAGTGTAAGCTTATCTCCCTCCTAAAAGTACCAAACAAGAGAAAAAGGGCCAGGGCCACGGTCAGGCCTCGCATACATGTGAGCAGTGAACTCTGGTGCTCATTCATAACCACTTCAGGCGACAGAGGCTGTAGCATTTGTCACCTCGGAGGTGGGAGGCGTTCTGGCCGTAATAGTATCCACTGGCATCAAAAGAGCAAATCTCTGCGAGAGGCTCCCAGAAGAGCTGTTACATGATGCACAGCCCCTAACCTTCTGTTATCTGCTCACCCCAACCTGACCTGCGCTCGCTGCGGAGTTATTTCATTTACCAGGTGTGAAAATTGGATTTTGCCACAGAGGCGGGGAGTTCCTACCTATCAGGCCTGCTCTTCGGGGAAGCGGAGACGGGGCTGGGATTTGTTAAGAGATTTGCTATGCAGGCAGCATATAATTAGAGCTGTGTTTCTTTAGCGCGGATTTCAATCTTTGTCGTTTCAGGAGTGCTGTTTTCCGTCTTCGTTTCTCTGTCTGACAGCCTTCTTTCCCGTGTAGGTGGCACACATCCCACTGAGGACCTGAATATTTTATATGGCACCATTCTGCCAAGAGCGGAAACTCGGGGCTGTGAAAAGAGCACACTTTAGGGGGACATTGGGGACTGCCTGTCGCACATGGATACTAAGAATGGAGGGGAGATGAGTAAGTCATTTTCGTGTGGACTGACCACTGCCTGGTCCTGGCTCCGGGTTGATGGAGATGTTAGGGTCACTCTGAGATGCTCTAATGAGGGAATTCTTGAAAACCCAGAGTTGGAGACTCTATAGAGACCGCCTCAAAGTTAGTCTCCGGTTAACCAGGTCTGCTTTTTGAAACCGACACTTTGTTTGCCAGCGAGGCGAAGGAGGTGGCTGGATTTATTACTGTTTCGCTTTCCTCGCACACTTTGTTCTCGCTGAGCGCCTGCAGCTCATGTCTGTATGTACCGGGGGTGCTGTGCGCAGCACTCCCAGCAGTAAGCGGGTGACAAGTTGTATATCGTCCGCTTTCCCGAGGAGGAAACGGGAGGTCCCGAGAAGAGAGGGGACTTGCTGGGTTTGGGATTCCGAGCTCCACCACCTTGTTGAGCAGGCCCTGACCGGTTTGGCTCAGTGGACAGAGCGTGGGCCTGCAGAGTGAAGGGTCCCGGGTTCAATTCCGGACCTTGGTTGTGGGCACATCCCCAGTAGGGGGTGTGCAGGAGGCAGCTGATGGATGTTTCTAACTCTCTGTCCCTCTCCCTTCTTCTCTGTAAAATATATTTTTTTAAAAACACACACACAAAAATAACGGTGTGCAGGGCTAGCCCCTCCTCTGTTCCTGCCCCCAATCCCGGCGTGCCATCTGGCCTCATCCTGTGTCCCCCTGACCACAGCCAGGCCCCTCAAAATACAAATGATCGCTCCTCTTGGCCCCTGACTCCACGCAGGCACTTGACATCCCAACGCGTCACCGTCCTCCCCAGCTTGTCTCCTAAAGGCCGTTTCCTCACCACCTGCTCAGCTCCCTGGAATCGGTGTCCCTCGCCCCGCCACCCCTCCCATCGCCCAGTGAGCCATGGAGATCCTTCCTCCACAGCCCTTACATTGTGTCCCCTCCCTCCCCTTCCCCCGACACTACCTAATCCCGACTCCCTGCCTGGCCCGCTGTCCCGTCCTTACCTGGGTCCCCTCCCTTTGCGTGAAGTCTTCCTTACTCGGGGCTTTGGGCAATGCCTCTCCCTGGGCCATTCTCAGGAGCGCCCCCTGCCTTTCGAGTTAAGTGCAAATTCTCTCTTACCCGGCGCTCAGGGCCCCCCTTCCTTTTCCGCCTTCTCTCCTTCTAAGCCAGGCCCAGCCTCATGGTGCATCAGCTCACCTGGGGGAACTTGCTACACAGGTGCCTGGCCCCAGAGGTACCTGCTGGGTCCCGAGCCCCCAGGTGCCCCCTCCAGCGAGGTTCTCACGGAGCTTCGGGCTTTCAGCTCCAGTGCCTGGCAGCGCTGTTCCTAGAGCCTCAAAACCCTCCCCTCCCCGCCCATCGCCACCTGTTGAAATGTCTCTCATGCTTTCATCCCAGCCCAAATGTCTCCTCCTCCAGGCAGCCTTTCGGGATTGTGCCGTAGGGCTAGGGGCCCAACTCCCGAGCCTTGAAAGCAAGGTCTGCTCACAGCGCAGCCGCAGCCGGGCTGCGCGGCTCTGGTCTTATCTCCTGCCTGGCTCCTCCCATCCCTAAGCTCCACTGAAATGCAGGCTCCCAGCGGCCCGACACACACCTCTGCCAGGAATGCGGGCCCTCCCCTCCCCCACCCCCTCTCCTTCAAAAACTTACCCTACGAGGCTCAGCTCGTATGTCACTTCCTCCGCGCCACATGCATCACCGCCCGGCCTTTCCAGACGCTTCCCCTCCCCCGCGGGCACCGAGTCTGCTCCGCAGGCTTCCCGGCCCTTCGTGCCTAATGGGGCCTAAGGGCTGTAGCCTCCTTCGCGGTTTGCCGGGTTAACGTAGCCCGCGGCCGTGAACTTGGCTCAGGCCGTGTTCTCAGGGCCCGGCACGGAGTCCAGAGCCAGCCCTGGACTGCACGGCCTTTGCTCCCGCACTTCTCCCGCACGTTTCTCGTCCCGTCTTTTCTGCCCTTTTCTTTCTTTTCTTTCTTTTCTTATTCCTCCTACTAGATCGCAAGCAGCCTGGAGAGGAGAGATCTGGGAGGATTTGGCTCGCTCTCCCCCAGCCCAGTCCCTCACCCGTGGCGGGAGCTCAATCAATGTTTGTTTAATTCAATTGTAGGGTGTTGTGCTCAGCGAGCTGCTAAACAACCCCATTTAAGGGGTTACTAATAACACTCGGAGACGTTCTTCTGTTTGGTGGGCATTTGCATTTTAACGAGATTCTTAAAAACCCCAAGGAAACGTGCTCCAAACGTGCACTCCAGTGGTGGGGTGCAGGGTTGTAGGGAGCCCGTCTGGGCCGCGCTGGATGGGAACCGGAGAAAGTTCTTTTTCACCAGCCAGCCCTTCACTTTGTGTGACAGGACCCCCTCGGGCAGCCTGGTGAAGCCCAAGAACAGAATAATAATTTTAAATCCATGAAAGAAAATAAACAGTGTTACAAAAACAGTTGCCATGAAATAGGATCGAAATATTAAAAGCACCGGGTTTGTGATCCAGCAATGCGTGTACTTCTTTCGTTAGAGCATTAGCTAAAAGGTCCACTGGCAGACCTATGAACTACTAGAATTTTGCCGTGGTGATGAGTATAAGCGATATTTGGGGCATCTGCCACAAGCCGTGAGGTGGCAGGAAAATATCTGGGAGTCTATTGAAAAGTCATGGACTGCTGTCAGCTACTGCCTTCGTTCGTAAGTGAAGGAAACGATAAACCTCGGTTAGAATTGGGTGGAATTAAGCTGTGTATTTATTTCATCCGCATTCTGGCCTTAGAGTCCATCACGGACTTGGGCTGGAGAGACCCCTCCCCCACGCCATGTGGGTGGCTGGTGGTCTGCAAGCCCTGTGCTTCCCCCTCCTGCTCCCTTTTCTGTCCTCCGCAGCCTCTGTCTCGGGCTCCTGGATTCTTTCTTTTACCCTTTATTTTCTTTCTTTTTACCCTTTATTTTCACAACCGTGGGCAGTAGCCTAAATGTGCCGCGTTTCACCAGAAATGTGAAAAAAGGAGAAACAACAAGGGTCGCCAGGCCTTGGGGGAGGGAAGGGAGCTCTAGTCCCCAGGCTGGGGGCCTCCCCCAGGTTCTCAGCCTGGGCGGGGGCGGGGGTGGAGGAGCTGCAGCGGGTACCTGAGAGTCTGCTGGCTCCTCTGGGTTCAGAATCAACGCTGGGGTCAAAGGGCCTGATGCCAGGCGAGGTCCAGCAGGATGCCCATCCCTGGCGGTTGGGGCCGAGGGGAAGTACCGCTGCCTGGAAACCCCGCAGGCCACTGATGTGGGTGTTACTTCTTATTTGGGTGAAAGTGTTTGCTCAGTTCTCACTTTCGCCACAAAATACAGGGAACAGAGTCAGTCCGTTCCCGTTATCCTGTGTATTTTAGTCCCTTAGAGGCAACTGCCCCCCAGGTAGGTTTCCCCCACTGTTACCCACTGCGGGGCACACACCTCTGCTCTCAGCGGGAGTGCGCTTGGTGAACACACAAGTAAATATTGGCCGGGCTTGCTGTTACCAGGGCGAACCTCACAGCGCTGAGCCCAGGCTCACCACCCTGCTGCCCCTCCATGCAGGGGCACCAGAGGCGTGACCTTGACCTCTCCTTTCTCTTGCGTGCCTTTCCCTTGGTGAGCTCATTCACTTCTGCTGCTTCCGCTGTCACCTCTGCCCTCCAGCCTGCCCTGGCACCCGGCCCCCATCTCCAGTGCCAGATTGTCATGCTGAAACTTAAGGTGGCAAACCAGCTTCACCTTTCTAAACAACAGCTTTATTAAGATGTAATGTATATAACACAAATTCACCCATTTTCAGTGTACGAGTCAGTGACTTTTTTTGGTAAATTTACAGTGTTGTGCAAACATCATCAACATCCAGCTTTAGAACATTTGCTACCCCCAGAAGACCCCAATACTCATCTGCAGGCTATTCCTGTTCCCACCTCCACTAATCTACTTTCTGTCTCTTTAGATCTCCTTTTTCTGGACTTTCCTGGAAATGAAATTATACAATATATAGCTTTTTTGTAGCTGGCACTTTTTTTTTTCACTTAGCATAGCAATTCTGAGGTGCATCCATGTGATAGCGTGTAACAGTGCTTCATCCCTTCTTATTGCTGAATATATCCCATTGGACGGGTGGCCCACATTTACTTATCCATTCGTCAGCTGGTGGACATTGGGTTGTGTCTACTTTTTGGCTATTAGGAGTAATGCTGCTATGACTGTCCACCTGTAAGTCCGTGTGGACATATGTTTTTATTTCTCTTAGGAGTGAAATTGCTGGGTCGTAGAGTCAACTTATGTTCAACTTTTTAGGAAACGACTGAACTGTTTTTGAAGGTGGCTGCACCATTTTACATTTCCACCAGCAACATTTCCACCAGTATGAAAGTTCGTTTCTTCCCATTCTCACAATACTTGCTATTGCCTGGCCATTTAAAAAATTTTATATTTGTTTCAAGTGTACAGTATAAGGGTTGGGAAATTATATAATTTCCGAAGTGATCCCCCTGATCGTTCTAGCCCAGGGGTGGGCAAACTTTTTGACTCGAGGTCCACAGTGGGTTCTTAAACTGGACCGGAGGGCCGGAACAAAAGCATGGATGGAGTGTTTGTGTGAACTAATATAAATTCAAAGTAAACATCATTACATAAAAGGGTACGTTCTTTTTTTTTTTTTTTTTTAAGTTTTATTTATTTCAAACGGGCCGGACCCGGCCCGCGGGCCGTAGTTTGCCCACAGCTGTTCTAGCCCCAACGGGCACCAAGCGTAGCTATTACCACCCCACTGACCACACCCCCTATCTGTCCTGTACATCGTTGGCCTTTTTTATGACCTTCCTTCCTGGCTGGTGTGTGGGAAAACCAGCCCCTTTCTGACCACAGTGTCCCCCTTTCACCAGTTTTATGGCTGGAAATCAAACCTCGGCTATTCTTCCTTCCTCTTCTGTTTACATGCTGCCCGTGAGCGTGTAGCCTTCTGCCCCCAGCACCTGGGCGGGCCGCCTCTTTGACCCCCCACCCGCCCCACCGGGTCTCCTTTATCTCACACTCATGTCTGCTGCCTCCCAGCTGCTCTCCCTTCCGCGTGTAGTTCTCTCTTCAAATCTCCCTTCCTTACGCTGCCGATTAATGGTCAGAATAATAACATGGAAAGGACATGCATGGGTGTGAGATCAGGGGTGGGTGCTCTGGTCCAGGAGTCACACTCATGGTCACATGACTTTGAATTAGTTCCTTAATCTATCCAAGCCCAGCCTCTCTGAGCCAGTTTCCTCATGTGCGAGGTAAGGATGACAATAGAGCCTATGTTACAGAGGTGCTACACGCCGGCCGTAAAATCCATGCACAGTCCTTAGCACAGTGCCAGGCATGGGGGGTGGGGGAAAGACACAATCAGTGCTGGCTCATCTTGTTCTTTCAATGATTATCAGGACGACTGTGGCTCTTCATGATGATGGAGGTGTCTTCCGGACGTGTCACATGGTTTTCATAAGGATCAGACGTGACTGAGAATATGAAAATGCTTTGAAGACTACCATGCAGATCGCAGTGTGGTTATTTTTAGTGTTTCCCTCGTCAAGGAGAGGGACAGGGCAGGAGAGCAGCAAGAACACAGTCGTTGCCCCTGCGTCACATTCCACCTGGACTGTGCTATTAACGGCTGCGAAGCTTAGCAAGGCATGTAGCCTCTGTGTTTGGTTTCTTCATCTGCAAAATGGGTGTAATTATAAGTCACATTCAGGTGATGCTGTAAGGAAGGTGCCTGCTTCATAAGTAGTGTTTAGTAAACTGTGGCTTTTTTGTTGTTGTTGTTTAAACTCCTTCCTGTGTGTTTCTATTCTGCATAACAAATACCCACCTTCTTGAACCAATGGTGCTCCCCACTGCGTGCCACCCCACACTGTTGAGAGGCAGTCCTGTGGGCAGTGAGAGCCTTCCCCTCAGGCTGACCGGATTTTCATCTAAACTCCTATGAGCTGCATGACTTCAGCACGATTACTTACCACTAGAAACATATGGCCCCTCAACTGTAAAATAGCAATAACAGTTTATACCTCGTGAGTTATTATGTGTATTAAATGAGACAATATTAATGTAGAACTTAGAATAGTGCCTGGCACATGCACATAATAAAGACTCAGTAAAGAGCAGCAGTCATTACGATTGTTTGTAATCACCTTTACTATTATTTTCTGTCCACACATATGCTATTATCCTTTCACTAGAGGCCCAGTGCACAAAATTCGTGCACGGGGGCGGGGGGGTGTCCGACAGCCCAGTCTGCACCCTCTCACAGTCTGGGAGCCCTTGGGGGATGTGCCATCAGTCGGACAGCCTTAGCACTAACCCGCCACTGCTGCTGCACTCACCAGCCGTGAGCCCAGCTTCTGGCTGAGCAGCACTCCTCCTGTGGAAGCACACTGACCACCAGGGGGCAGCTCCTGTGTTGAGCATCTGCCCCCTGGTGGTCAGTGCACATCATAGCGACCCGTCATTCCACGGTTTGGTCAATTTGCATATTAGCCTCCTATTATATAGGATTCTCTGGCTGGGCACCTTGCCCCTTCCTCCTGGGACATCTTCTCCTGAAACTGCCCTAATCCTAATTCTATTCTTCAAGGCCCAGTTCAACTTCTGATCCTTCATATTATCGCTTGCTACTCCAAAAAAGCTAATTGCTTTTGTTCTTTTCCAGGAAATTTAGTTTGTGTCATGCTATCATGTCTGTAATACAGTTTAGGAGTTAATTGTTGTTAAACTTGTTTCTCCTCTCAACTGGACTGTAAGATTTCTGACAAGAAAATTTTCTTCAGCTGCTTCTCTTTTTTAAAAAAACAAACACAACAACAAAAAAACTATGTTCTTATTGATTTTAGAGAGAGAGGAAGGGGGAGAGAAACCTCAGTCATCACCAATCGGCTGCCTCCTGCACACCCTCTCCTGTGGGTGGAGCCTGCAACATGGGCTTGTGCCCCGACCCGGAGTCAAACCAGCAACCTCTTGGTGCACGGGGTGATGGCCAGCCAACCTTAGCACACTGGCCAGGGCTGTTCCTTCAGCTTCTAATGAAATTCTCACTCTACTTCATTCAGCTCTAGACACATATTAGGTGCTTATTAATTTTTTATTGATAAATAATAACTAAGAAAGTAAATGTCATTATGAACATTTAAAACCAGGGTTTTCTTGATCACCTATTAGTTTCCTTTATTAATATAAACCAAGATGAGTCCTGAGCACAATTATTTATTCTGAAACACAGCATGAGTGGAAAAAGGGGCAGTGGACAGAGTCCCCAGATCAAGGTCAACACTGTGTGCTAACTTAGTAAAAGCTTGTCTTTACTGACACAAATGACCTTTTTTCCTTTTCCTCGTCACTTCTTGGCATCTCTCTTCAAACTCACCCCTTCCTTCCTTCCCAGGGGCGCTACTACCCCTAGAAAGGTTTCTGAGTATTTCCTTCGAGCTTGAGTTTCTGGGAAGGCTCTCCAAGCTTCAGAGTTAGCCTTTTCTTTCTTCCCCACAAGAGTCCCTCAGTGCAGTTAGCAGCGTAGGGAGGATAGAAGTCTGGCCAGATAAATTATTAAAATGAAACAGGGCTAGCCCTTTATTGTGTTACCCTTCCCAAGGGCTCGGGGAATTTACCTCTTAAATCCAAGGGTATGAATTTGTAATAGCAGAACTTAAAGGAGCGCGTTAGGAGAGCTGAAGGGATACCAGTGAGTGAGATTTGGTGTGAAAATAAGTGAAGTATTGAGGAGATGATCTTTTGAGTGCCCCTAAAATCTCCCCTAAGCCCAATTGCACTGGTCGATAACTCAGAGACACCACATGTAATAATAATAACCAACATTTATTGGGCACTTACTGTGTGCCCAGCACTATTCCTGCAGTCACTCATTTATTCTTCACACTACCCTGTGAGGAAAATATTATCATTTCTCCACTTTGCGGAAGAAAGGACTGAACCCTAGAGGGGTTGAGTCATTTTCCCAAGGTCGCACAGCCCTCTAATGGCAGAGCTGGGACTCAAAGCCAGACAGTGTGATTGACAGCCCCTCCACCCAGAAAAGCCTGTTAAATCCCAAGTCTTCCCTTGTAAGCATTCTGGGAAAATAGAAAAGCCAAGTTCATGAGAAAAACCATCATCATCATCATCATTACCATTATCGTCACAGCAAATGAGGTGTGGTCCCACTGTGTGTAGGACATTGCATAAGCTACTGAGAAGACAGAGAGGTGTCTGGCCCCACTACCTGTCTTCTGGATGAACCTGACCTCTGACCCCTTCAGGTTGCCTCTACTACCACCACTTCCACGAAGCAGTTTCTGCTTACCTCACCCAACCGCCGCATAACAGATCTCCTCTGGTTGCCATTTTACTTCTGCTACTTATTTACTCCTTTCTACCTCGTGTGTGGTTGTTTATATACATTGTCACGTAGGTGCCTTTTGTACCTTGCCAGTCCTTTGCCTGGCCGACTCCTGCGGATTCTTTAAGATTGCACTCAGGTCTTCCTGCATTTCCCAACTCTCCTCTGTGTGTCCAGTCTTCTGGTGTTTATCCATATCGTAGCACATCTTATAACTGATTAGAAATGTTTATCTGTCAGCATTCCTAAGTAGATAGATCCCACATCCAACAGCAGGGAACATGTCTTCTGCTCAGTGGAATCTTTGGGACTTTGCACAATACCTGGCACAAATAGGGCCCTTACTGAACTCTTTTTTTTTTTTTAATCCTCAACTGAGGAGAGACAGAGACAGAGAGACAGAGACAGAGAGACAGAGAGACAGAGAGAGAGACAACGATGTGAGAGGAAAACATCGATCAGTTGCTTCCTATACATGCCCTGACTGGGGATTGAACCTGCAACCTAGGTTTGTGCCTGATGGGGAATAGAACCTGAAACGTTTTGGTGTATGGGAGGACTCTCCAACCAATTGAGCCACCCGACCAGGGCTGAATTCTTTTTTTGAATGAATGAATGAATGGAATTGTCCATATGAGTCTGATCACATTTTGAGGGCAAATTGAATATCTGATTCATCTGTTATACTCCCCAAATGCTCTGCACATAGTAGTTGCTCAATAAATATGGCAATGACTAAATTACTGCAGAATACAAAGAGGTGTAAAGTCCTGCTCTAAAGATATAGGAGAAGCCCTAACAGGTTTGGCTCAGTGGATAGAGAGAGCGTCGGCCTGCGGACTCAAGAGTCCCAGGTTCAATTCTGGTCAAGGGCATGTACCTTGGTTGCGGGCACATCTCCAGTAGGGTGTGTGCAGGAGGCAGCTGACCAATGTTTCTCTCTCATCGATGTTTCTAACTCTCTATCCCTCTCCCTTCCTCTCTGTAAAAAATCAATAAAATATATTTTTAAAAAAAGATATAGGAGAAGACTGGGAACTATAATAAAAGGTAGATGATATTAAAAGTTTGCATATGTTCTAAAATTAGTAGATGTAAGCATCCACTACTAAAATGAATATGAAAAAAATAACTTTTTTTTCTGTTGTTTCAAGTCGCTTATTTAGTAAAATACAGTCCAATGTTCAACCCCAGGTTCAGGTGACTCTATATTGTTCCTGTCATAAAACATTGTTGAGATCTTAGGGTAGAGGGACCCTATTTGGGCCCAGAAGAACCAGTGGGGCTTAAATAATTATAGAGGAATTGGCACTGCATGAACTATAGATATGCAAACAGGTCTTTAAGGAAGATCTCTCTGGAAAGAGCATGGAAATTGACTGTTGAGGGGAGAGACTGCAGACAGGAGTGTCTGTTTGGAGGCTATTACAAGAGTCTCAACTTGGGAGCAGGAAATAAGAAATTGATTTTAGGATGAATTCATGGACACTAGTGAGAAGATACATAGACAGATGGAGAGTTGGAGTCAGGGTTACTCCAAAGTTTGGAGCCTATGTGAAGGCCAATGACTTCATTTTGAAAGTCACTGATTCTGTTTTGTGACATGTGAAGTTGACTCCTAGGTGGCAAGCTGAGTAGATAGAAATTCAGAATTTAAGCTGAGGAGAGGCCTGAGCTAGACCTGTGGATGTGTTGGTCATCTGCAGACAGGTGATGACTAAGGTTAATGAGAGAGAGATCCTAGGGAGAATTGGAGAGAGAGAGAGAAAAAAGAACCAAGGACTTTAAGGAAATAAAAATTACAAGACAAAAGGAAGAATTTAAGTCAATAAAGAAGGTAGACTTCTAAGTATTGATCTGAAGGAAATGAAGTCACTCCTGCCCTATCCAGTTTGGCTCAGTGGATAGAGTGCCGGCCTGCAGACTGAAAGGTCCCAGGTTCGATTCCAGTCAAGGGCATGTACCTTGGTTGTGGGCACATCCTCAGTGGTAGGTGTGCAGGAGGCAGCTGATCAATGTTTCTAACTCTTTATCCCCCTCCCTTCCTCTCTGTAAAATAATCAATAAAATATATATTTTTTTAAAATGAAGTCACCCCCATGTTCATTGCAACATTACTTATAATAGCCAAAATTCAGGTGATGGAACTTCAACTGAACTTTAGTAATTTTTAGTTCATAGCAGCATCCTATATAATAAAAGGCTAATATGCAAATTGTCCCCATGGGCTGGAGTTCGACTGACTGGGAGTTAGACGTGTGCTGACCACCAGGGGGCGGCACAGAACATGGCGGGTGGTAGTGGAGGCGCTGCTGGCCCCGATGGGCCCTGATGAGAGCAGGACCTTGGTGGGATGGTGGAGCAGGTGAGCAGGCAGCACCAGGCCAAGGCGGGTGCGAGTGGGGGCCCCCCATCCTGATCACCCCACCAGTAGCCCCACAGATCGGCCCTGATCACCAGCCAGGCCTAGGGACCCTACCTGTGCACGAATTCAGGCCTCTAGTCTCTCTATATAAAAGGCTAATATGCTAAGTGTTGACCGTCTGACCAGTCGCTATGATGCGAACTGACCACCAGGGGGCAGAACGGTCAACACAGGAGCTGCCGTGACACGCCTGGCCATTTACAGAGAAATGGCCCATGGACCCACTTCCCCCAAGTGGGACACAGGCCCCCACCACGCCAGAGCGACACCCCACCAAATCATAGCCAACGCTGCCGAGACCCCATGGCACAAAATGTGGCCCATAGCCCAGCCCAGCCCAGAAATGCTGGCTGTGGGTGCCGGGTAATGATGTCACGTAGCAACGCCCAGCTTCCTCTCCCTAGCAGCTAGCCTCCTTGCAGTTTCTTCAGCCCAGGAACATGTCTTGCTTTATAGCCTGGTGCAAACATTTTACACTTTAACCAAATGTCTGTGACGCATTTTCCTGTGCCTTATCTCATTTGAGCCTCACAGAAGTCTTGGAGTAGGTAGACAGGAGACTTGGTGGAATCCTATTTTCTTTCCATTAGCTGGAAAACGGAGATTTAGAAAGCTTAGAAACTTGACCCTAATTTCCTTTCAATGTGCACGAATCCGTGCACCGGGCCACTAGTCATTTATAATAGCCAAGACAGGTAACCTAAGTGTCCATCAACAGATGAATGGGTAAAGAAAATGTGGGCATCCATGGTAGAATATTATTCAGCCATACAAAAAAGAAGGAAATCCTATCACTTGCAATAACATGAATGAAACTTGAGGGCATTATGCTAAGTGAAATTAGTCAGACATAGAAAGACAAATTCTATGGGATCTTACTTACGTGTAAAAATATTAAAAAAAAAACTTACAGAAACAGAAAACAGATTGGTGGTTATCAGAAGCAGGGGGTACAGGGTGGGGAAAATGGGTGAAGGTGTCCAAAAAGTACAAACTTCCCTTATAAGATGCATAGCTCCGGGGATATAATATTCAGTGTGGTGACTGTAGTCAACAATAGTGTATTATATATTTAAAAGTTGCTAAGAGAGTAGATTTTAAAAGTTCCCATCACAAACATACACACACAAATATCTGTGTGAGGTAATTGAATGTTAATTAAACTGGGATAATCATTTCACAATGTATACATATATCAAATTATATTATTTACCTTAAATGTATACAATGTCATATATCAATTATATATCAATAAAATTGGTGGGAGGAAGAAGACAAAATCAGAATATCATTCTATCTTGGAATTCAAACTATAAGAGGTTGAGAAAGAAAAGGATATTCATTGGATGGGTTTGGCGATCAGGTTTGGGCATGTTGGAGAGAGAATGGCTGGGTTACTACAGAGTAGGAAAATGAATTGCAGTGGCAGAGAATGTAGGTTACCCTCTGGATAGATTGGGAATAAAAGGAAAGGGGGGAAAAGAACATGGGCGTAAGAAAGATTTTACTGAAGATACTGAAGCAAAAGGTAAGTAAATGGAAGCGAAATAGCTGAGCAAAACGCTTCGGAGGTGGCATGAGATGATAAGGTTGGTCTTCCCGTGTGGATGTGGTGGACAAAATTTGGAGTAAATGCTGTGGGAAATGATGTCAGAGGCAATGCGAATACACAGAAGGACTGCCAAGTAAAAAGTACTAAAGTTCAACTGAAGTTTCATCACCTGAATTTTGCTTGGGGTCCATTTTCTTGGTTCCATGTTTTTCCCCCCCTAGTCATGTCTGGGAACCCAGGAGTGAAAACAAAGGACTGTGGGCTACATCTCAGCATTAGGAACTCCCATTGCTGGAATGATGGGTGGTCTAGGATTCCAAAAAGGCAGTGTGGCCAGTAAGAGCAAACTGGATGCAAGCAGGACACGGAGGTGAGATCGAAGCTGCCGTGGTTGGGTAGCGATCTCAGCGAAGCTGGGGAGAGGTTGATTGTGGGAAGAAGAGTCAGCAGCGAAGGCAGAAGCCAGGAAAAGTAAAATAAGTATATCTATCTGAAGGGCAAAACTCTTAGAAAAACGTCTAGGAGAAGAAAGCAAAACGAAGTAGCAGAAGTACACAGAATTATTGTTGGGGAAAAGGTGAAGAATAAGAAATTAAATAGTGAATTAGTGGAAATTAAGAGGGAAAAGGACATCGAACTCTAAGGACAGATGTGAAGAATTGGCATGAAGATCAAGAGATTGGGGGAGAAATGATGAGAGCACATGGAACACCCGGGTAGTTTCTCCTTAAGTTGTGATGGACTGTGGTTAAATTGGAAAACTGGGGGTGGGATCGCCATTTATATCTCAGTCATGTAGGGCTCAGAAAATTGCAGACTTAATGTCGCATAACTTTGACTTTTAGAAAACAGACAATGAGAATAGGAAGCACGACCGTGTAGGTTTGAGTGTGAAAATAAAGGGGAGAGATTGGCGGTACCTTCGTAAGGGATCTAGCAGAACTTTGAGCTATGGTGTCACCAATTCCCAAGCTGTGGGAAGCAGATTTGTGGAGACACGGAGCAAGACCCAAGCCCACGTCACAGTGCCAATGGTCCCGGTGGAGCTGCCGGAAGAAGGGAGGCGGGAATATTGACTTCCTCCTTCCAGAAGAGACACTTCGCCCTACATCTTCCCAGCAGGAATAAGGCTCTGGGACTCCCCATTCACTTAAATGGATTGGTGAGAGCGAGGCTAGGGAGTCTTGTTTCTCCTGTATGGGCAACCTAAAAAAGAAAGCACTTCCTGCTTTATCACAGCACCGGGCAGTAGCACTATGCGAGTCCAGGGACTTTTCCATTTCGACCCTTCATTTTCAGTCATAAATACCTCTCTTCATATATTCCTTTGGGGTGGAAATTCAGCAGGTTTGGTTTGGACAATGAGATAAATGAGTTGGTAAGAAACAGTATAAGCCGCTGGAAACTGGGGCCAAACTGGGGGGTTTGAGCAAGGCAAGAATTTGTTAGGGCCTCTTATAACCCTCGCACCAGCTGGCTCAGTGGGCTCAACCTTTCTGAGTTTTAATTTCATCATTCCTAAGGTAGAACTTCATGCTCTCTTACAACAAAAATATTGTTAGGAATAAGCAATCCTTGGAAGTTAGAACTGTGCTGCAGAGTGTTGGACTTAAATTCTAATCATTAAATTTCTGTCTTGGAATTCTTTTTTTAAAAAAATATATTTTATTGATTTTTTACAGAGAGGAAGAGAGAGGGATAGATAGTTAGAAACATTGATGGGAGAGAATCATCAATCAGCTGCCTCCTGCATACCTCCTACTAGGGATGTGCCCACAACAAGGTACATGCCCTTGACTGGAATCGAACCTGGGACCTTTCAGTCGGCAGGCCGACACTCTATCCCAGCCGTGGGCAAACTACGGCCCGTGGGCCAGATCTGGCCCGTTTGAAATGAATAAAACTAAAAAAAAAAAAGACCGTACCCTTTTATGTAATGATGTTTACTTTGAATTTATATTAGTTCACACAAACATCCATGCTTTTGTTCCGGCCCTCCGGTCCAGTTTAAGAACCCATTGTGGCCCTCGAGTCAAAAAGTTTGCCCACCCCTGCTCTATCCACTGAGCCAAACCGGTTAGGGCAGTTTTAGAATTCTTATCTGTAAACTGAAGGGGATTCCTTCTAACCCTAAAACTTAGGTACATTATGTGTGTATCAGGAGCTAAGGGAACAAAAGCATTTTGAAAGTGGACTTTGAGAGAAAGACTGGAGGCAAACAAATAGCAGATGCTGTGATTAGCTGAAGAACTAAGAAGCTATTCTTATAGCATCCATGTTTGATGCGTGCTTATCATCACTTTGAGAGGCAAATTTCAGAAAGCAAAAATATAAAACTGCCAGGCCAGAGTGGCTCAGTGGTTGAGCATCAACCCATGAACCAGGAGGTCACAGTTCGATTCCCAGTCTGGACACAAGCTGGGTTGCAGGCTCGATCCCCAGTAGGGGGCATGCAGGAGGCAGCCGATCAATTATTCTCTCTCATCATTGATGTTTCTATCTCTCCCTCTCCTTTTCTCTCTCCGAAATCAATAAAAACATTAAAAAACACACACACACAAACACTCAGGTCTCTTTATTGTTAAAAGCCTTCATTTTTTTTTTATTGA
Organism: Myotis myotis; assembly: GCF_014108235.1. Classification (NCBI taxonomy): domain Eukaryota; kingdom Metazoa; phylum Chordata; class Mammalia; order Chiroptera; family Vespertilionidae; genus Myotis; species Myotis myotis. The sequence continues at coordinate 4,659,048 of NW_023416322.1, forward strand.
TTAAGGTATTACAAATGTGTCCTTATCCCCCCAGTGCACCCCCCCCCCCCCCCCCGCTCATGCCCTCACCCCCCTCCCCCGGTGTCTGTGTCCATTGGTTAGGCTTATATGCATGCATACAAGTCCTTTGGTTGATCTCTCCCCATTACCCCCACCCTCCCCTACCTTCCCTCTGAGGTTTGAGCATCTGATTGATGCTTCTCTGTCTCTGGATCTATTTTTGTTCATCCGTTTATGTTGTTCATTATATTCCACAAATGAGTGAGATCATGTGGCATTTATCTTTCTCTGACTGGCTTATTTCGCTTAGCATAATGCTCTCCAGCTCCATCCATGCTGTTGCAAATGGTAGGAGTTCCTTCCTTTTTACAGCAGCGTAGTATTCCATTGTGTAGATGTACCACAGTTTTTAATCCACTCATCTGCTGATGGGCACTTAGGTTGTTTCCAAATCTTAGCTATTGTAAGCTGTGCTGCTATGAACATCCTTTCTGATTGGTGTTTTCAGTTTCTTGGGACATATTCCTAGAAGTGGGGTCACTGGGTCAAATGGGAGTTCCATTTTTATTTTTTTGAGGAAACTCCATACTGTCTTCCATAGTGGCTGCACCAGTCTGCATTCCCACCAGCAGTGCACAGGGGTTCCTTTTTCTCCGCATCCTCTCCAGCACTTGTCGTTTGTTGATTTGTTGATGATGGTTATTCTGACAGGTGTGAGATGATACCGCATTGTCGTTTTGATTTGCATCTCTTAGATGATTAGTGACTTTGAGCATGTTTTCATGTCTCTTGGCCTTCCTTGTGTCCTCTGTCGAAAAGTATCTATTTAGGTCCGTTGCCCATTTTTTGATTGGGTTGTTTATCTTCCTTTGGTTAAGTTGTATGAGTTCCCTATAAATGTTGGAGATTAAACCCTTATCAGAAATAACATTGGCAAATATGTTCTCCCATGCAGTGGGCTTTCTTATTGTTTTGTTGATGGTTTCTTTTGCTGTACAGAAGCTTTTTATTTTGATGTAGTCCCATTTGTTTCTTTTCTCTTTAGTTTCCATTGCCCTCGGAGCTGTGTCGGTGAAGATATTGCTTTAGCATATGTCTGAGATTTTGCTGCTGTGGATTCCTCTAAGATTTGTATGGTTTCCCATATTACATTTAAGTCCATCAACCATTTTGAGTTTATTTTTGTGTACGGTATAAGTTGGTGGTCTAGTTTCATTTTTTTTGCATGTATCTCTCCAATTTTCCTGACACCATTTATTGAAGAGACTGTCTTGACTCCATTGTATGCTCTTGCCTCCTTTGTCGAATATTAATTGAGCATAGTGGTTTGGGTCGATTTCTGGGTTCTCTATTCTATTCCATTGGTCATATGTCTGTTCTTGTGCCAGTACCAGGCAGTTTTGAGAACAGTGGCTTTGTAATACAGCTTGATATCTGGTATTGAGATCCCTCCTACTTTGCTGTTCTTTCTCAGGATCGCTGCAGCTATTCGGGGTCCTTTTATTATTCCAGATGAATTTTTGGAGGGTTCATTCTAAGTCTGTGAAATATGCCGTTGGTATTTTAATGAGGATTGCATTGAATCTGTAGATTGCTTTGGGTAGTATGGGCATTTTAATGATGTTGATTCTTCCAATCCATGAACATGGTATGTCCTTCCATCTGTTTATGTCTTCCTCTGTCTCTTTTTTCAACGTCCTGTAGTTTTCTGAGTACAGGTCTTTTACCTCTTTAGTTAAGTTTATTCCTAGGTATCTTAATTTTTTTGGTGCAATGGTAAATGGGATTGGTTTTTTAATCTCTCTTTCTGTAACTTCATTTTTTTTTAAATCCTCACCTGAGGACATGCTTAGAGAGAGGGATGGAGAGAGACAGAAAGAGAAACATCAACATGTATGCTCCTTGCCTGGGGATCAAACCCATGACCAGGTTTGTGCCCTGACCAGGAATCCTATAGCAACCTTTTGGTGCATGGGAGGATGCTCAACTGAGCCACTCTGGCCTGGCAAAAGCCTTCATTTTTGAAAAAACAGTTTTATCATTTGGATTAAAAATGATTTATCTTAGAATTTCTAGAGTAGCAGAAATATTTGGAAGCTTTTTATTTACAGAATTCTTTAAAAAATGATTTCCTCATTTTCTATTAGTATTTTTGTATGTACATACAGTATGCTTGATCCTTATACAGCAAAATAGAATTCTTTCTCAAATGTAAATGTAAGGAAATTGGAAAATTCAAAGGACAAACATTTTAGCAAAATCGATAAATATTTGATAAAATAATTCATATTTTAGAACACACTTCAATTTCAGGAACAATGTAGCTAAATTATCATTACTATGGAGATCTTAATCATTAGATTCCATGACTTTAGCATGCTTGATATTATTGCCTTTTTACCATAGTGCTTCACATTTAATATTCATTTACATTTTTCTTCTGGCTCAGAACATAATTTTGAACTTTGACACATATATAGTGGAGTGAGGGGGTAATGCCTAATAAAATGGTTAGGATGTTTTGAATGAGTATTATTGTTATAATGAGCTCATTTTTGAATTTTTAGAGAAAGGTGATCTGGTCTGAAACACCCAGGCCAGAGCTTATTTTAGCAGTGTTATTTTCTTACAGGCAGGTCTATGAATCCCTTCTCTCCACCTACATTAGCAATTCTAATGTTTCGTGGCTTTAGTTGTCTTTTCATATCCTGACTTTTTCCTTCCACCTTCTTTTACAGAGGTTTCTTACCTATGTTACACTAAAAGTTTTACTGCCAAAAATTGACACCCCCCCAAAAAAAAAGCATTATTATTTTAATTACTTCCCATTTGGAATCCTTCAGCTGATCTTAGGCTTATATTGTTTACACCTACTACTGTGTTTTTGTCTGCATTTATGTCCTCAGTCATAATGGAAGACAGAGAAGATCTTGCTATGAAAAAAGTTTTTCAGAAAATCTAAGCTGGGGAGACATTTCATAGATACTTATTTGACCAGTTAAGAGTTTTAAAAATGGTCTCCAAAGCTTTTTATCATGTAGGGCTCTCCTGTATCAGCCTTTACAGCCAGTACCATTGGTTAAAAGATTGCTCCGAGGAAGACTTCCTATTTTATACGCAGGGAAATTGACACAGAAATAAGTAGCCTGGTTAAAACCATGGTGACAGAAGCAAAACCAGAAGGAAATTTATCTCCTTCCCTTGGCCACGTTGTCTCCATCCATCTTCGGGGAGAACAGGCAAGTACATTGTAAGACAGACAGCCTTCACTCAGCTGATTCCAAAAGCCAGTGCACAGAGTAGCAGAAACACCGTCCATGAGACTCTCCCAATACAGAGGGGCATCGGCAGTGTCGGGGGGGGGGGGGGGGGCTGGGGGGCAGGTGGGTCTGTAATAACCGTGGGTCACAGAGATAAAACAGTAGCCAGACTGCGCTTTATGCACCATGATGCTGTCATTTTTTCTGCTGAGAAAAAGTGCAATCACATGGGTTACCTTCTCGCTTCACAGGGGGCAGTGCGGGGATGCCCGGGCTCTGAGCTCCCCAAAACAGAGGCCTTCCGACACATCTGGGGAGCGATGCTGCCATTAAAAGGCGGTGGTGCCGCGATTGGAGGGTTTGGGCTGAAGGTCCCCTATGGGCACTCGCTAGCTACGCGTGAGCGAGGCTGGGCTGGGCGGGGTTGGGAGACCCCGCAGGAGCCACCTGCAGGACCCGGGCGGGAACCTGCTTGAAGGGCGGGGGGGGGGGGGAGTGCACCCCCTTGAAGGGGCCTGCTCCCCAGGAGGGGAGAAAGCCAGCACAGCAAAGGCAGTGCCCAGATTGAGGGGTGACGAGGAGGGACGGGGAAGGGTGACATTGCCTCCTGGAGGTGCGAGGGGGCAGCCTTCAGAGGACAGCACGCAGCAGAGACCCCTTTCTGCTTCTTCCAATTCGTTTCTGTCAAAGATGGCCAAATTCCACGCTGCCCTTCCCCCTCCCGCCTTCCCAGTCCCCTAGGTTTGCTCTCGGTGCTGCGGGCGGCGGGCGGGGGTTCCGGGTGAGTGTGTGCGAGGGAGGAAGGTGCGGGGAAGAAGGGGCCCCCTCCCTGGCCGCACTCCCACCCCGCCGGCCCTGGGGGAGGTTCTTTTAGTTAAGAAAGGGCTCTGCCGCTTTAAGGCGGGGAGTAGGCATCACCGCTGGCTGTTGACTTACTGGAGAGGGAATCCGGGGGCGTGGCCATGCAAAGCAGGAGGAGGTGCCCGCGATGGGCGGTCCCAGAGTAAAATATTGGAGGAGGGGGCGGGGCCACGTGGTGGGCGGGGAGAGGGGCGGGGCCTCTCCGGGAAGGCGGGGGAGGGGCAGAGGAGCGGTCGGGTTGGTACCATCGCGCGCGCCGGGAGGGGACGAGTGACATTCCCTTAGATGGGGGCGGGCCCTTCCCGGCGGCTTGGCCGGGCTGGGGCGGGGAGGGGCGGGGAGGGGCGGCCCCTTCCCTCGCCGGCGGGACGTCGCGGCCGGGGGGAGGGGCCCGGCTCCGCTCGCGTCCGCGGTGGGGCGGGCGGCGCGCTTCGTGGCGCGGAGCGGCCGGGGGAGGGCCGAGGGGAGGGAAGGGGCGGGCCCGGGAGGGGAGCCGGAAAGGGGGAGGCGCCGGCGGACAATGGAGCCTATGTGTGTCTGTGGGAGTGGGACGGCGCCGCCGCCGCCGGGGGGAGACGCTGCGCCGCCGCTGGCCCCGGCCCCGGCCCCCCGGGGCTGAGAGCCGCCCGGGCCGCAGCCCCCGCCCTGCCCGCGCCGCTCCCCTCCCCCACGCCCGCTCCGGGGTAAGCGGCACCTCGGGGGGAGGGGGGTGGGAAGGACCGAGCCCGGGGGGTGGGGGGGTCGGGGAGCCGGTCCGCGTCCGCGTGTTTTGAGCCGGTTTGGGGGCAGGGGCAGCCGCGGCCGCGGAAAGCCGCGGGCGGGGGAGGGGAGGGAGGGAGGGGGCGGGGGGCGAGGCTGCAGTTGAGTGAGTTGAGTCTGGAGAAATCTGGGTGGGGAGCTGGGGGCGTCCCTGCCCTGAGCTCGCCGCGCGGCGGGGGGAGACGGAGGCATCTTGGGTTTGAGGTTTGTCCCGAGCGGTGCTGGGGGAAGCTGAGTGGGATGGGACGGTCCTGGGGTCCCGGGACGAAGGGGCGGGAGGGGGAGACGGAGAACTCACCCGGGAATTCGGGCCGAGCCGGGCTGGGTCTGTAAGCCCCGAGGGTGCACCGCGCGGGCCGGGGACTTTGCAGGCGGGTGACTTGTTGAAGGCGGGGAAAGTGAAAGCCGGGGAGACCCAGGACCGGGGGGGCCAGCAGGTGAGGTGACGGCGGGCCCGGGAGTCGCTGTGGGGGTCGTGGACACACCAGTGGCTTCCGAAGCGGAGCCCCAGTCACTGACCTTTGAAAGTTGCAGAGACGATTGAGATGTCACTGGGTGGTGGGGAGCCGGTGAAATGGAGATTCCCTTGGGAAAACCACGGCCGGTTGTGATGTGCAGAGGGGAGAGCCCGGGCCTGCGGTGCTGCTGGGGGCCTGGAGGAGGAGGCCTGGTCTGTGCTGGGGAGGGGTGGCTTCGGGGCTCCACGGTAGCCCAGGTGGGGACTGGGAAGTCATTGGACGAGGTAGAGCAGTGGACAGCTGTCTCTTGGTGGGGAGACTCTTAGGTGGGATTAGGCGTTGGTTCAGGCCAAGGTGGGTAGACCCCTGCCAGTGACTGTCGTGGGAGAGTGATTGAGCGGCTGTGTAAAGAGTTACATCTGATCAATGGCAGGTGGTCGAGTATTTAACATTTGACATATTCAAGAACTAAGTGTCCATTCTTGGGCCAGAGAGGTGGACGCCTGCATTGTGATGAACCAGATTTAGCAGGTGGGAAGGCTAAGTAGTGAAATAATTGAGAGATGGGGTGGGTGGGGCGAGAGATTGGTGGGTAAGATTCATGGGCGGGTTAAGAACCTTTGATTGTCCTGTTGATTTTTTTTTTGACTGGATGCTATTAATTGGCGAAGTTTTGGCAAGACATTAACGTTAGCGTAAATAATGTTACGGCCCTACGTGTACATTTAAGAAAGACCTCCTTCCTAACTAGTGAAAAAGACCCACGCCGTTAAAGACAGAGTGGCTTAGTAAAATGAGCGAGCACCGAGGTGGCATAAGGATGCTTTGAGGAATGAGAATTCCATGTTAGCTGGCGGTGTGGATCAGAAGGGAAATGTAACGCAAAGCCGAAGCAGTTGGCATTGCATCCATAGCGTTAGGACCTGGGATCTAATGGTGTTGAGCCATTGGAATGTTACTTTGTGGTAACAGTTCTGAATGTAAGATGGTAATAGTTCCATACGATATGGTAGGGGGAGAAGAAGGTGATTGACTCTGAGATGAAGGAACAGCCTCCATACTGCTCTCTTCATATAAGGCAGTGATGGCGAACCTTTTGAGCTCGGCGTGTCAGCATTTTGAAAAACCCTAACTTAACTCTGGTGCCGTGTCACATATAGAAATGTTTTGATATTTGCAACCATAGTAAAACAAAGACTAATATTTTTGATATTTATTTTATATATTTAATGCCATTTAACAAAGAAAAATCAACCAAAAAAAATGAGTTCGCGTGCCACCTCTGACACGCGTGTCAGGTTCGCCATCACTGGCAATTTGTATGTAATTTGGATTTTGAGCTAAGGGTTCCTGACCTGGATTCTGAGATGACTAGCACACGTGAAAAGGTACTTCTGTGCACTGGAATTTCTTCTGTGGGCTCTTTCCCCTCCGGCCTTCAGGAATTGCCTGCGCCTCCGAATCAAAAGCAGATTCTCTCTGGCTTGGGGGTAGGGGGGAGAGTACAGAGGTCTCACAAGCATCATCATCAGCCGCATACTTGGTCGCAGTGACTTGGGACAGTGGTTGTAGCAATCAGGAGGCTGGCTCTCCCATTGGCTTCTGTGTGACTTGGAACAAATCTCATTTACTCTCCGGTTTTCCCATTGATGTTGTGGTGAGACCCCTGCCCAGACCACTCATAAGGCATTGCAGTGCTTAGCAAGTTGGTGCTCTCTGCAGGGTGCTTTGAGCACTTCTGAGAGTGAGAGATTCTGTATTATACAGCTCAACCTTCTTCTCGCTTCTCAAACTCTGTCTCAGGAACAGACCGAATTCAGCTTAGGTAGCAGTGATTAGCACACTTGTTTAAGGAACTGAAAGGAGTAGCTTATCCGTCGATCTTGTTCTGTTTGTCTGGGCCTTGTTTTTTATTAGTTTTCCCCTTTCAGTGGCAAGACAGAAATAGCGATGACAATTGTAGAAAGTTAAGCAGAGGTCCCGGGGGATAGTGGAATAAACACTCGGTGAGCGATAGCTAACCTTAGGCTGATACCAGCCCTAAATTTGTGTGATCTCAGACATGTTACTTAGCTTCCTGGTGCCTTAATTTTCTTCAAATATGAACTGATGCTGGTGGAATGACTGACTTGTCTGTCTGCCTCGGTGACTATGATGTCAGGGCTTATAGAAACTTTATTTGCTCTAGATCAGGGGTTCTTAACATCTGTGACCCATGTATCTCTTGGCCATCTAATGAATCGTGAGGACCCCTTCTGAGAATCATGGTTTTTTTTAATGCATAAACAGAATTACAAATGACACGGAAACAGTAAAATGTTAAACAATTGTGATAGTCATTTACATGCTTCTTTATGATGCATTAAATAGCAAAAAGTAGCTACAGGTCTAACAATACTATAATTTTGAAATAGTGATGAGTGTAAATACTCTGTGGCCATATCTGCAGGGACTGTATGTGATGTGAAAGTGTCTGTGGTTTCTCTTGGTGTCGCAGTCACAGGACAGCTGATACTGCCGCCAGTTGTCACCTATGTCCACAACTGAGGGCAGTGCTAACTTTTACTCCGAGGTTAGTGACTGTGAAGATGGAAGTTCCCCAGCAAGTTCACAGTTGCCCTCCCTCCCTGGCCTCTCCACAGACCCCTGGGGAGGCAGTAGATCCTAGATTAAGAATTCCTGCTCTAGACCAACTGATTTTCAAAAGTCAAATGATCTTATGGCCGCTTGCATTCTAAGCTTTGCAATATTTTCTCAGCATCTCCGCCATGCTAAGAGCAAGGGCACAGAGGAGATCTAAAATAAAAGGGCGTTTTGCAGCCAGTGGTGACTGTTCTTGGTTGTGGAGAAAGTGAAAAACGATGATTAGAAAGAGGCTTTTGCGTCTGCTGGATTCTGCTGTTTATAAACTACCCAAGTCTTCGTCGCGATGGACTTGGGCCGCAGCGCTCCAGCTTACCTTGTGAGTTTTAGTGGTTTTGCCTGCCTTCCCATTGTTGACCTAGACCTGATCATTTTCTTCCAGATACTGTTTTGGCTTCAGCGGCTTGGGGAACGGGGGGTTCTCTTTGAAACTGGTGTGAATTGGGGGATGAACTTTTCCATTCTTCTCATCCCTGTAGGACTGAACGTGGGACTAACCGGCGTCACTCCACGTTGACCTAGAACTTCCCATCTGCGTGGGAAGCAGAGCCCGTTCTTGGGAAGCTCCTGCGCCCTGATGTAGAAGAGAAAGCGGATTGGCCATCTTGAAAGGTAAAGAGCCTGTGATGAGCCCATCACTCCTGTGGTTTAATCTCAGTGGGTTGTATTGTTGTGTCTTTTTCTGCAGGGTCTCTTGTAAGTTAAAAGTGCGTTTGTTTGTTTATTGTTGTAGCAGTCCTCAAGGCAGAGGTCATGGGGTTAAACGTCAGTCAGAACTGCCGGTGCAGTGACCTTATACTTCTCTGTGAGCAGGGACTTCTGCAGGAGCGCACCTCATGGGCACGGCGGGGGGTGAGGAGTTAGAGCAGGTGTTTGTCCTGTTGCCGTTGGTCTGAGTGACTTTGAGGCCTGGTAGCACTGCCAAGCCCTGGGCTCAGTTGGGCTCCACCAGCATTGGTTGAGTTTCTGCTGGGTGCTGGGTGCTGAGAGGAGGAACCTCCTTTCCAGGGGCTCTAACCATTTAGCAACACCAGCCAGGGCTGAAATTTAATTTTGAGTGCTTAAATTTTGTCAGAATGCTTTCGCTTTTTTATTTGCTTGCTTAAAGTTTGTTAGCTTCAAGGATGACAGATGTCCGTTTTTCCCCTGTGAGTATGAGAACAAGTATTAGTATTTTGTTTGCACCAAGGTTTTCAGGACGTGCCCTTAGTCTAGTTTGTTTTTGCCACACGTTGGAAAGCTTGGTTCTTCCGATTGTGTACTTTTTCTGAGAGGAAGCCTTTTAGCAGTTGGCGTGCCAGAAGTTAAGGCGCGAGGAATGGAATCCTGAGGCCTGTTAGTCCCACATTCTGAGTTTGATTCTATGCCTTTTATGGAGCAATGATCATAGCCTAGAAAAGTTTGCTAAACAGGACAGAGTTGTAATACACTTGACTTTTTAGAGCAGGGCAGTGGGAAAGGATCATTGGAAGAGTTGAAATTGGAATCGGAGCGGTGATTCTGGCCTGGGATCGGTTAATTTGTGAATTTCCTTATGACTTGTGGCAACCTGTAGGGCAGTGGTTCTCAACCTTCCTAATGCCGCGACCCTTTAATACAGTTCCTCATGTTGTGGTGACCCCCAATTTCATTGTTACAAATTGAACATCATTAAAGCATAGTGATTAGTCACAAAAACAATATGTAATTATATATGTGTTTTCCGATGGTCCTAGGCGACCCCTGTGAAAGGGTCATTCGACCCCCAAAGGGGTTGCGACCCACAGGTTGAGAACCGCTGCTGTAGGGTCTTCTTTGAAAGTTTCCTAAGTGATCTGGCCTTAGGACACTCTGGGACTTGGTTCTTCCTTGCAGTTTGGAAACTATACATTGTGGGCTAAGGGGGCGCAGTGCTGCCCTTCTGATTTGTAAGGACTCTTGCTGGACATGTTCCTCTTGACGAGAGCCTCTGTGGATTTACCAGCTCAATTCAGCATGACACTGCTCACAGTAGGACTCAGTCCGAGGGAGTCATGTGGTCCGACACTGCGCACAGTAGGCACTCAGTCAGAGGGAGTCATGGTCCGCATTCAGCCCCCTCCCCCCAAAGCCTATGAAAGGAGATTTCCTTGCTCAGGGCCTCCCAGTGGATTAAGCTGGGAGGAAGGAGGAGCAGAGAATGGTCTTCACTTGGTGAATCAAGAGCGTGTGTGGACTTCTGTCTCCCTCACCTGACAGTCAGCTCTCGGTTCTCTGTACTAATAAGGAATGTGCAGAAGCAAAATGGGCTTTTTTCCTGCTAAGCTCCCAGAAATTTGAAAAGGACAGTCAGTTTTACTTGTTCTTAGTATTTCTCCAGTCTCTGGGAAAGAGGGAGAGTCACAGCCTGGAACCAGCTACTGATTGACAGGATGCCCGTCACACTCATTCTTCACACGGGAGAGGACAACTTCCCTTCAACTCATGTTCTAGGATAAATGGGCAACCTGTCCTTTTCTTAAGATGTTCAGTAACAAATCATATTGTTGATTTTAAAAATCCACTTAGGAGTTTTTCTTCTTTACTTTCTCCTTGTCCAGGTGAGGGTCACCTTTGAGCCAGGGCTTCCTGGGCTCCTCTGACTTCTCACCTCCAGGATGAGCACTGCCGTGTCGTGACCCTGGGGGTTTGGGTGAGTAGCCTGATGGACGATCCCTCTAGAAAGCGCGCCTGGCTTAGACGATTGCGGGGCGGGGAATGGGGAGGTTGGGCGGGCTCCCGATATTTTCCGGCAAATACCATGTGCCAGACACTATGGTAAATGCTAGGAATATAGGGATGAACATAGCAGTCTTGGCCCCTGCCTGCATGGAGCCTGGTGAGAGAGGTGAATGTTACACAGGCGAGCACATTGTTACAAACATGGAAAGTGTTGTGAATGTGAAACAGGATGCGATGAAAAGTGTGAAAGGGAGGGTGTTGTGGAGATTCGTGGCAGTCAGGTGTCCCTCCTCTCCGAAGAAGACACACTGAGGCTGGGACACAGTCATTCGGCAAAAGTACTCAAGCTTAGGTTTGGGTTGGAGTAAAGGAGAAAGGTGTCAAGAATGACTCCCCAGTTATGGGCATGAGCTGGAGATGAAGGTGCCGTCTACTAAAATGTGGAAGACTGAAGGGAAGTGTTTTTGGGAGACAGGGAATATAGAGAAGAGGAATTCTTTGATCTTGTTAAGTGTGAGACATTGAGGTGCTGTCAGGTTGGCAGCTGTGTCTGTAAGCCTGCCGATGGAGAAGTAAAATTGGGGTGGTTGGCATGGAGAGAACTTACAGAATGAGAAGAGGAGCCAGGGTAGAGTCCGAGGAACTCTAAATTATAGAGATCGGGGAGAGGGGTCAGCGATTGGAGGGCTGGAGTGGTAGGAAACCTAAGGAAGTGTGGTGTTGTGGAAACCAAGAGAGTCTGCACATCTGTGAAATGGGCATCGCAGTGGCCCCTGCCTTCCGGAGGCCGTGGGGGAGCAGGTGTGCGTGGACGGTGCTGGGAAGAGAGTTTCAGGAAGGAAGTGATCAGCTGGCAAGCTCCAAGATGGAATAAGACGAGGTTAGAGAAGTGGCCCGTGGTGACCTTAACAAAAATAGTGGTTTCTGCGATCTGTGGGGAGACGTGGGTTTAAAATGGTTAAAGGGTGACGGGCAGGTGAGGAAGTACATGAAGGCCGTGTCCTGTCAGCTCTCTGGAGCAGCTTGGCTCTGAAGGAGAATGGGATGCCAGGGCTGGGTTTTGGTTTTCCTTATTGTTACTCCTAATCGGAAAGAGGCTACAACTGTCTGAGCGCTGCTGGGAGATATTCAGGAGATGTGGGAGACGGAGGGCATGGCCAAAGGAGAGAGAGAGAGGCTCAGTCAGCGGAAGGGGGGGAGGGGGGCGCACCTGTGGGGGATGGCGTTTGGGGAAGAGGGGACCCCTTTCTGGTTCAGGAATAGAGAAGAAAGAGGGAATGGGTGGTGATGTAAACAGGTTGGAGATAAGGTGGTCAGGACTTCCTGCCTGGAGACCTCTCTTCTCCCTATAAGTCCTGGGCAAGAAAGACCCTGCACGAGAAGGGGGAGGGAGGGAGAAGGTATGGAGTGATGTGAGGCGCGTGAGCTTGCTGGAGCGTGGTGGTCGCCATAGGAGTAGCTAACCGGACGCTGTGTTGTGCCGTTCAGCACTTTCTTTCTTTTTTTTTTTTTTAATCTTTATTGTTCAGATTATTACATTTGTTCCTCTTTTTCCCCCCATAACTCCCCTCCTCCCAGTTCCCACCCCACCCTCCGCCCTCACTCCCCACCCACTGCCCTCATCCATAGGTGCACGATTTTTGTCCAGTCTCTTCCCGCATCCCCCACACCCCTTTCCCCCCCAAGAATAGTCAGTCCATTCCCTTTCTATGCCTCTGATTCTATTATAATCAACAGTTCATTCTGTTCATCAGATTATTTATTCACTTGATTCTTAGATTCACTTGTTGATAGATGCATATTTGTTGTTCATAATTTGTATCTTTACCTTTTTCTTCCTCTTCCTCTTCTTAAAGGATACCTTTCAGCATTTCATATAATCCTGGTTTGGTGGTGATGAACTCCTTTAGCTTTTCCTTATCTGTGAAGCTCTTTATCTGACCTTCAATTCTGAATGATAGCTTTGCTGGGTAAAGTAATCTTGGTTGTAGGTTCTTGGCATTCATCACTTTGAATATTTCTTGCCACTCCCTCCTCGCCTGCATAGTTTCTGTTGAGAAATCAGCTGACAGTCGTATGGGTACTCCCTTGTAGGTAACTGAGTTTCTTTCTCTTGCTGCTTTTAAGAGTCTCTCTTTGTCTTTTGCTCTTGGCATTTTAATTATGATGTGTCTTGGTGTGGTCCTCTTTGGATTCCTTTTGTTTGGGGTTCTCTGCGCTTCCTGGACTTGTAAGTCTATTTCTTTCACCAGGTAGGGGAAGTTTTCTGTCATTATTTCTTCAAATAGGTTTTCAATATCTTGCTCTCTCTCTTCTTCTGGCACCCCTATAATTCGGATGTTGGTACGCTTGAAGCTGTCCCAGAGGCTCCTTACACTATCTTCATATTTTTGGATTCTTTTTTCATTTTGCTTTTCTGGTTGGGTGTTTTTTGCTTCTTCGTATTTCAAATCGTTGACTTGCTTCTTGCGATCCTCTAGTCTGCTGTTGGGAGTCTGTATAATATCCTCCATTTCAGTCAGTGTATGCTTAATTTCCAGTTGGTCCTTTATCATAACCTCGAGGGTCTGACTAGATTTCTTGAGGATCTCACTACATTTATTGGCAGTCTCACCAGGCTTTTTGAGGGTCTTACTAAATTTATCAGTGGCTTCTAGAAAGTTCTTGAAAAACCTTAAAAGTGTGGTTTTGAACTCTATATCCAGTAGTTTGCTTTCCTCCATTTCTGTCATTTGTGTCCTGTTTCTTTGTCTCTGCCTTTTTTATGCTTCCCTGTGTTGATAAAGTGGTTTTCTGTGCTAAGTGTCCTCTAGGGCCCAGTGGTTCAGCCTCCCCAATTACCTGAGGAGGACACTCTTGGTGCACCCCCTTGTGGTCTTTGTGCACAGTCTTGTTGTAGTTAAGCCTTGATTGTTGTAGGTATCACTGGGAGGGATTGACCTCCAGGCCAATTGGCTGTGAGAATCAGCTGTGTCTGCAGTGGGAGAACTTCTGTGCTGGAGACACCCCTCCCGGGCAAGACTTGCTTCAGTGGGGCTTTGGTGCTCACTGCGTCTGCCCCCTGAGTGTGTCCTTTATGGATCCGAGGAGCTGCAAACTGGATGGTCCCACTCTGACCACTGGGAACACTGGCTCCTGGATAGCTAGGGAGGTGCTAATCTAGCCTCTGCCTGAGGCTACCCAGCAAAAGCCTCCCTGCAGGGTTTGGGCGGGGCGGGTCCCACGGGATCAACAGGGCAGGGCTAGCAGTTATGGCTGCTCTCAGAGGCCCCGCTTCCTCAGTGTCCCAGCAATCGCTGCAAACCCCTCTGAGAGAAAGCTGCCCTCGAGTTCCGACCGCCGCCAGACAGTCCTGGTTCTCCCGTATGAGTCTGGGTCCCCAGAGACTCGCCCGGAACTGGAGCTCAGAGCCTGAGACTCCCTCCCGATTTAAAACGACAACCGCGCCCTCAGCCCGCTCCGTGCGCGCCTCCGCACCTTAGTATTTTACTTCCGCACTGCGCCTCCTCTGAGTCTCGGTATGCTTTTCTCTTTCCTTCTCGTTGTAGAATTTCCACTCAGCCAGCCTTCCTGTGGTTCTGGATGATGTCCGTTCCGTCTTTTAGTTGTATTTTTGAAGTGGTTGTGCGAGGCAGCAAACTCCGGTGTTTATGCCGCCATCCGCTCAGCACTTTCTGTGGACCAGCTCGCCTCGTCCCCCAGGTCCCTGCTGTGACAGGCATTCCGTAGTGTTTGGCTGAACGCCAGCTCTGCCTCTTACTAGGCTGTGACCCAACTTACCTGGGCAACTCACTTAACATTTCGAGCCTCAGTGTCCTCATCTCTCAGTAGGGAGAGCAGTGGTTCCCGCCTCTGGGGTGGTTGTGAGTGAGTGGCAGTGCTTAGAAGAGTGACTGACACATAGTAAATGCTTTAAGTATTATATAGAAGAAAAGAGGGAAACATTGTATATATAAATCTAAGGAGGTAGGAGATGTATTTGGGGAAAATAATCTCTCGCTGGCTATAATTAGCCACTCTGTAGATCTTTCCAGTCCTTAGAAGTAAACAGTTGAGTACAACGTGCAAACGTAGGAGCTGAAGAGCCTAATTTTATTCTTTGGAGCCGTATGACAAGATGGTTGGCGGATTCTGCTCAGTGGTTGAGGTGTCAGGAAGACTGAAGCTGGGTGACTTATTCCTGCCCACCCTCCTGGATTAGGGGTTGAAACACCTGGGATTTCCGGGCACTGGGTGACCCCAGATGCTTGTTCCAGCCTCTGTGCTGTCCGTCCAGCCATAAAGTGATGGCAAGGAGGTGACTGAGAGCAAAGAGCCCAGTCAGCAAGCACCTGCTGGAGACCGAGGAGCCATTCCCAGCCGTGTGCTCTGTCCATTCATCTGTAAAATGCCTGTTGACCAGGTTGGACTAAATTGTGAGAATGAGAAAGTGTATGGAGAAGTACTTTGAAAATGGCAGTGTTTTATGTTCACAGTATCATTAGAAATTACCTTTGCTAACAGCTCATCAGAAGTGCCTGACGTATTGAGGTGACTTGGTATCTGGAATATGTTTTGAGGTCTTTGGGGGAAGACTACAACACACATGCCAGGTGCTTCTGTCATGGAGGAAACTGAATAAGTCACCGAGGGTTTAGCCACCTTCTTAGTACAGAGAAGTATATAAAACGGAAGAACTTCAAAGCAAGGTGCTTGTCTTCAAAGAACATAGTGTTTAAGGGGGATGCAATATACACATAAGACTGTTCAGTACGACATGTGGTGGAGGACTGGGATGCGTGATGCAGACAGAAGGCAGCAGGAGAAGTTGCAGGAAGGGACTGTATCGGTGGTAACAGCTTTTCTTTTCCTGAGTAAGTGTTTCCTGATGGCTCTCTCCGTGCAAGATGCATTCGCTGCTTCTATTTTACCAGTGGATCCTGATGTTTACTGAGAAGTTACAGAATGGTTTACGACTGTGTATGTCAAACTTGACAACCACAATCAATTTTATAGTCTAAACT
This sequence comes from Myotis myotis, assembly GCF_014108235.1. Lineage (NCBI taxonomy): Eukaryota > Metazoa > Chordata > Mammalia > Chiroptera > Vespertilionidae > Myotis > Myotis myotis. Next base: position 4,674,711 of record NW_023416322.1, read on the forward strand.
GGAAATACGAAAAAGCTGAAGGTGGCGTGGGATAAAAATACAACTTCACCTACAATCAAGACCAACGTGTTTTGGAGCTGCTTTCCCCTAAGGTTGACACAGAACTATTCAATAGCATTTTATTCTAGTTCTTTTTCCTGACTTCACGTAAAAAGCAAAGAATGTAATCGTGGGCCTCAGAACTTCCATAAATTCCTCTCGGTGTCGCAGGTAAAATAGCTGGGACTCTTGCACATTCTGAACGAAGAAGTAGACATTTCCCACTTGACAGCGATCATTCTCAGTGCCAAACCCTGGAGTATCACAAACCCTCCCAGGGTCAGTCCCGTCCCCGAGTCCCCACATGTACGTAGCTGTAACACCTGAGCTGCTGCTAACTCTCTTGGGTTCCTGAGCCACGAATCCTGTGTCTAATAATGTCCTCCTTCTGTCGCCTCCCCATCAGTGAAATACCAGAAAGCGGGGAGGGAGGCGAAGCAACAGTGGTTGCACAGACACCTCGTTTTCCTACCTGAAGGGCTTTCTCATTTGCTCTCTGGCTAGGTTTGGGCATATTTTCTTGACCTTTATGCTTCAAATTAGCCTTGCAAATTGGCTAAAACAAACCTTAGCCTTCAAAGAGGTTCTTTTAGCGTCACATTCTGGATCCTTCCCAGGCTTCCCCACGCCTGCAGCCCCTGCCCTGAGCAGTGAGGACAGGCGCCCAGTTGACATAACTGACGAGGAAGATCATGGGAACCCGGGGAGAACTATTGGGTTTGGTACTGGCTCAAGCGTTGGTTTCAGCAGTGCCTCCTGAACCAGCGCCCAGCCTCGGCCCTGAGAATATGAGCGGAGATTCATTTGCTTCATGGTTTGAAGTCGGGGCGGGCTGGTTGCATTTCGGTGCCGGCTGGTTGCATTTCGGTGCCATTGTGTGTCGTCAGAGGTGGAACACCAGAGAGTTGCTGTGGATTAGGAGTACCCAGTGGTGTTCAAGGCATTGTTTTTAGAAAAGAAAACCTCAGGTTTCTGCGGGTTTTATATTTGGAAGTAGAGAAATGTAAGGGAAAATACATGGCTCAAGGTAAAAGTGTTTTTCTCGAATCTGCCCGGGACGTGATGCCTGGGTGGGAGGCTCGGTGCTTGGCAGAACGTCTTAGTCACTCTCCGTCTTAGCACCAGGGCCTGTAGGCCAGACTGTGAACATCACCCTTTCCTGTGACCTGACAGAAGCCGAGGCCTGGTCTAGCTGCTGCATGGCTGAGTCGGCGGCTGTGTTAACCTTGATCCTGTTCTAAGGGTGTTTGATGTCTCTGGTTTTGCTCCCAATCTTTCTGGGTGTCCTTTCCCGCAGTGTGCCCTGGAGATGCGAGATTTTCCTTTGGCGGCAGGAGGCACACACCCAGAGGATGCTGGAGCTGCGAGGGGAAAGGACCCACTTCCACAGCGGAGGAAAACAAAGAGGAAAAAGGCACCGAGGCGGCCAGCGCTGAGGGGCGCCCCCTGCTCGCAGTGGGCCTCTGCCACTGCCCTGCGCAGCCGTTCCTGCTGCCGCCCGAGAGGAACTCGGGGAGCCCGTCCTGCCTGTGACTGCAAGCTCAGGATTTCAATCAATGCATTCCAGTAACCCCAAAGTGAGGAGCTCCCCATCAGGAAACGCACAGAGGTGAGGCGGCTGCCCCACGGGCCCGTGCGACCAAATGGGGAAAGGAAGAGGCCCTAGATAAGGAAATAGTCATAGAAGAGTAAATGCAGCATTTCTGTCAGTTTTTCTTTGTTACCCTTTTGTCCATCCTCCCCTTCCGGTCCTCTTTACCTGGCCTCCTCACCAGAGCACAAACGAAAGGGCCTCCAGCACCACCCAGCGCCATAGTCCAGAACTAAGACAGCAGCCCCTCGACTGGGAAGCTCTTTCCTCCGGCCCATGTACTGAAGTTGATGTTTTACTAGAATTTTCCTGGTCCCCGGGGGGCAGTGGCTAGTGTAGCCTCTCCAGTGTGATGCTGCTTGGGGGTGGGGACTGGTCCCTGGCGGGGTGGGGGGTTTGTAACCTGCCAGTCATGGGGTCGCCTTGCTCTCGGGACCTTGTGTTCTCAGCAGAGAAGCTGGGCTCCGTTACAGCTGTCCCAGGCCGTCAGCTGGGGGTGGGGTGGCCGTGTGATCTCCGAGACCTGTTTGTTTACTCTGCGCTAGTCTCCGTGTAAGAGTCACTTCTGTGTACATAGAAACCGTTGTCCTTTATTGACAGAAGCCCTAGAGATGGGTCCCCATGTGGCTCTAGGGTTCCCGAGACCTGGCAGGCCTGGTGTGAGCCGCCTCGCCGAGCTGGGAGCGGGTGGAGGGAACCAGCAAGTGGCTGAGGTGAACGGGTGGTGACAGGCCTCCAGGCTCCCTGGCCCATGCTAGGGACTGCCTCTCCCTGAGGGTGCCGACCAGCTGCTCCCAGTGTCTGATGGCCCTGTTGTTTGTCTCTTTCAGTAGCCCTAAGTCAAAGCAGGAGGTGATGGTCCGTCCCCCCACAGTGATGTCCCCATCTGGAAACCCCCAGCTGGATTCCAAATTCTCCAACCAGGGTAAACAGGGGGGCTCAGCCAGCCACTCCCAGCCATCCCCCTGTGACTCCAAGAGTGCGGGCCATACCCCTAAAGCGCTCCCTGGCCCAGGTGGGAGCATGGGGCTGAAGAATGGGGCTGGAAATGGTGCCAAGGGCAAGGGGAAAAGGGAGCGAAGTATTTCCGCCGACTCCTTTGATCAGAGAGATCCTGGGACTCCAAACGATGACCCTGACCTGAAAGGTATGTCTATAAGATCTCTGAGACTCAGAGGGAAGTAGGTATTTCGGAGGGAAGGCCTCTGGCATTGGCAAATGTCGGGAGCCCATAGCCAAGTGGGGAGAGCAGGTGGAAAGGCAATCAGGAGCTTGCCTTTAAAGTGGAACTGTTTCTTCTCCTTTTCTGATGCTAAAGAATAGTGTGGAACCACCTTGCTGAGGAATTCTTGCTCTCAAGGATGCAGGTGCTGGGGTTATGGTTGCCTGCTCCATGGCCCTAACCATGCTCTGATGGATGCTGGTCTCTGTGCTGTTTGAACTTCAGTATGGAAGCCAGCCACTCCGGTTTGTCGGTGGGAGCAGCCCACACTGGAGCAATTTTTCTGGCCTCTCCTCCGTCAGATTAATCCTCCATAACTTGGGTTTTGTGCTGTGCGGTTGCTGCTTTGCCAGAGTTGTGGGCACAAGGGGATCCCTGGCACTAGTCCAGGTTTGTCACAGCCGATGCCAATGTGGCAGAGACTTGGTGGCCATGGAAATGGAGTGAGCCAGGAAGAAGGGGACAGCGGCTGTGGGTTTAGGCCTTTTCCTCCTGGTATAAAACCAGAAATCTTAACTGCAGGCCCGCACATGGTCAGTACTCAGGAAGTGGGAGTGTGATTCCCCAGCCCAGATTAGGAGGAGAGCCTGGGGAGCCACCCTCGTTCCCCCCTCCGGCCTGTGGGAGTGCTGTGCTGGGTGTGGGCTGCCGTGGCCGGGAAGTCAGATGCAGTTCTGTCCTCAAGGATCTGGGCGCACCCGGACAGCAGACCCTTAAACAACTATGATAAAATGTGTACAATTCGAACTGCTGAAGTAAGAGAAGTTAGGGCTTGGGGGTGTCCAGTCCAGGCCACGTGGTTCTAGAAAGGTTTCCAGGAAGAGGGGACATTATGCTAATATCTGGAGAATGTGGGGAGAGGAGGTGGGAGCAGTGCTTTATAATTCGTCACGGAGGAAAAGCATATTTCAGTTCAAACGAGTAGAAGAGGATTCCTCTTAGCAAGGCACTTCCTCCTTGAGATTTTCAAGGTGGGTTTGTGGTGTGATGCTGTACATGCTGGCAGAAGAGAGGTGTCTTCGTTCTGTGACATGAGGTTTTCATTCTTTTAGAATGTAATTCTGCTGACCACATAAAGGCCCAGGACTCACAGCACACACCACACTCGATGACCCCGTCAAATGCTACGGCCCCCCGGTCTTCTCCCCCCTCCCATGGCCAGACTACTGCCCCAGAGCCCGCAGCTGCTCAGAAGACTCCAGCCAAAGTGGTGTATGTGTTTTCTACTGAGATGGCCAATAAGTAAGTTGATGGCTGTGGCTTGCTGTTGGCTTGGCTTCTGTGTCTGGACACCTAAGTTTTTATTCCCATTGAAAATTGCTCTCCTCCCTCATTTGTATTATTATCATTACAGTTAACAGCATAGAAAGAGGTAAAATTAAAATATAAAACCTTGCCAGTTGGCGTAGCTCAGTGGTTGAGCATCAACCTGTGAACCAGGAGGTGATGGTTTGATTCCCGGTCGGGGCATATGCCAGGGTTGTGGGCTCCATCCCCAGTGGGGGGTGGGGGGTGCAGGAGGCAGCTGATCAGTGATTCTCTCTCATCATTGATGTTTCTATCTCTCCCTCTCCCTTCCTTTCTGAAATCAATAATATATATAAAAGTGTATATTATAAAACCAGTATTTATATATAAAACCTCCCCACCCCCACTCCCCAGAGGCAGCCATGATACTTCCTTGGCTTTCCTTGCAAAAATATGTTGTGCTTATGCAAACACACATTATAGACCTTTTAAGCAAAAAGGATTGATTGCATCAAATACTTTTCTACAACTTAGTATTCTTTTTTAAATGACATAAATATTACGTGTCTATTTTAGGATAATTAGAAAATATAAGGGATTTTAAAAGGAAAAAAAATCTCTCAAATTCACCAAGATAACTAACTGTTCTAAACATTTTGGTCACGTGTTTCTGGTGGATGGGGGATCAATGGATTTTTAGTTATTTATAAAAATGTGGCCTGGCTAGTGGGCTCAGTAGTTGAGCATTGACCTGTGAACCAGGAGGCCGATTCCCGGTCAGGGAGCATGCCTCAGAGTGGGGCATGCAGGAAGGAGCTAATCAATGAGTCTCTCTCATCATTGATGTTTCTATTTCTCTCTCTCCCTTCCTCTCTGAAATCTATATATATGTGTGTGTGTATGTATGTGTATGTGTATATCCTATCTAAAAAAGAGAAACATGGTAATTAGCATACGGCTGCTACCCTTCCCATTGGCTAATCAGGGCGATATGCAAATTAACTGCCAGCCAAGATGGCGGCCGGCAGCCAGGCAGCTTGAAATTAACATGAGGCTTGCTTGCTTCAGTGACCGAGGAAACCAACGTTCCCCGCCTGCCTTGCCGGCCTCTGAGCCTGCAGTTTGAAACATTGTAACAAATATAGAAGCTAAACAAAACCCCAGAAACCTGCTTTCAGCCAGCAGGGATCTCAGAGCTGGAGTTATACATTGCTTCGATTATAGAACCCAAACAAACCAAATACCTGCTTTCAGCTGCAGAGGCCTCAGAGCTGGAGCCAGAGCTAAAGCTGGCCCAGAATAAAAAAAGAAAAAGAGAAAAAGGAGCAGTTGGGAGCTTCAGCCCTCAGCCCCTCACCCAGACTGGCCAGGCACCCCAGTGGGGACCCCCACCCTGAGGGTGTGTGACCAGCTGCAAACAGCCATCATCCCCTCACCCAGGCTGGCCAGGCACCCCAGTGGGGACCCCCACCCTGATCCAGGACACCCTTCAGGGCAAACCAGCCAGCCCCACCCATGCACCAGGCCTCTATCCTATATAGTAAAAGGGTAATATGCCTCCCAGCACCGGGATCAGCGGAGCCGCAAGGCCTCCCAGCACCGGGATCAGCGTGACATGGGGCAGTGCCCAAACCCCCTGATCGCCCTGCGGCTCTGTGTGTGACAGGGGGTGGGGCCACAACCTCCCTATCCGCCCTGCTCTGTTTGTGACAGGGGAAGGCGCCCCAACCTCCTGATCAGCCCTGCTCTGTGCTTGATACGGGGGAGCTCCCCAACCCCCTGATTGCCCTGCGGCTCTTTGTGTGACAGGGTGCGGCGCCCCAACCCCCTGATCGGCCCTGCTCTGTGTGTGACAGGGTGCGGCGCCTCCCCTCCCCCCCCCCCCCCACGGGCCCTGCTCTGTGTGTGACAGGGTAGAGCCACAACCTCCCCATTGGTCCTGCCCTGAGTGTGAGAGTGGCAGCGCCCCAAACCCCTGATCAGCCCTGCTCTGTGGGTGATAGAGGGCGGCGCCCCAACTCCCCCCCCCCCAACAGGCCCTGCTCTGTGTGTGACAGTGGCGGCGCCCCAATCCCCTGATCGGCCCTGCTCTGTGGGTGATAGAGGGCGGCGCCCCAACCCCCTGATCCTCCCTGCTCTGTGTGTGACAGGGGGCAGTGCCCCAACTCCCCTATCGGCCCTACTCTGTGAGTGACGGGGGAGCTCCCCAACCCCCTGATGGGCCCTGCTCTGTGCATGACAGGGTAAGGAGCCCCAACCCCCCTGATGGGCCCTGCTCTGTGCGTGACAGGGTAAGGAGCCCCAACCCCCCTGATGGGCCCTGCTCTGTGCGTGACAGGGGGCAGTGCCCCAACCCCCGGATTGGCCCTGCTCTGTGCGTGACGAGGTGGCGCCGCAACCTCCCCGTCGACCCTGCCTTGAGTGTGACGGGGCGGTGCCCCAACCCCCTAATCGGCCCTACCCTGAGGGTGACTGAGGGTGGCATTACAACCTCACAATCCGCCCTGCTCTGTGCATGACAGGGGGTGGCACCCCAACTCCCCAATCGGCCCTGCTCTGAGCCCCACCAGGGGCTGCACCTAGGGATTGGGCCTGCCCTCTGCCACCCGGGAGCAGGCCTAAGCCAGCAGGTTGTTATCTCCCGAGGGGTCCCAGACTGTGAGAGAAAACAGGCCAGGCTGAGGGACCCCCCCCTTCCCCCCGAGTGCACAAATTTTTGTGCACCAGGCCTCTAGTGTATATATATATATATATATATATATATATATATATATATATATATATATATATATTTTCTTTTTAATGTGAATAGATCCTATACAGTTTTCTGCTGTTTTTTCACCTGAGATTTTTCTATGAGATACAAAGTGAATCGTGACAGCCTTTGTTGATGGTTAGGTGTGCGGTTCCATGCTCACAGTCTCAGGCTGGAGTTTTGAACTAGGATTCTCTATAAAACACCCACCACCGTGTATTGGTTTGAAGGCGAAAATCCTGTGGTTTGTCTCTAATGCCTCTTTTGGGATTTGCTAATGGCTGTCTTTTAATTTTAGAAGTTTGGCAGTAAATGATAGACATTGAAGACCTGTTTCTGTTGAGCTCGAATCACTCAGCATTTCGAGTGGTTCTCCATACTCCCCTTCCTCCCGTTGACAAGTTCGTTCTGGGTGGAGGTGCTTTGGGCTCGGTCAGCGAAATAGAAACCAGCCCCCGTGTGTGCTCTCTGTCTCCGCAGAGCCGCCGAAGCGGTGCTGAAGGGCCAGGTGGAAACAATCGTCTCTTTCCACATCCAGAACATCTCCAACAGCAAGGCAGACCGAAGCACAGCCCCTCTGGTATGTGGTTTGGGAGTTGGAACGATGGGTTAAAGGTTCTGCAGGGACCAGAGGTGGGAGCTGGTGACTGTCTTCAATAGGGCGAGGGTCCTAAGCTGCGTTCGGGCATCTAACCCCATTGGTGAGTTACCAGGAGGGAAAAGGGGAAAAATAAAACAGGAGTTATGTAGGTATGTTAGGGTTTCCTTCATGGAACTATCTCTGGGACTGTGAATTCAGACCCTGTGTATAGGGTTTTAAAAAAATAAACACTCTTAAGCTAGTTGAAGGGCAGAAAAAAGCAACAACTAAAACTACAATATTGGAGTACATGCCAGTAAATCATGAAGTCATAGACGAATCAGAGAGTCTCTGTGACTTTCAAATGATTCTTATTTATTTCAAAGAGGACCATTGAGCCCTAGCCGGCTCAGTGGCTGGAGCGCTGGCCTGTGGGCTGAAGGGTCCCGGACTTGATTCCTCGTCAGGGCACAGGCCCGGGTTGTGGGCTCAATGCCCAGTGTGGGCCATGCAGGAGGCAGCCAATCAGTGAATCTCTCTCATCATCGATGTTTCTCTTTCCTCCCTTCCTCTCTGAAATCAATAAAAACATATTTTAAGAAAAGAGAACCATTGAATGCTTTTAATTGCTTGATATTTCCAAAATTATAATAAATTGTTAGCCTGCTTCCTGTCTGGAACATAAGCACCTAATAGACAACTACGCTGGAAAAGCATGCAATGGTGGTTTTGATTCAGGCAGTCCTCCAAACGGAACCAAAAGATACTCCTTGTGTCTGGCATCGCCACTGCGCACCGATGCTGTGGGGAGACTAGGAAGTTCAAAGCAGTCTCTGCTTGTGGGAAGCGTCACACCGAGTACTGGGATCAATGTCGACCATGGGACAAGCTAAAGGGCAACAGGACTGAGGGACAATTTAAGATAAAGTAGATGGCATATCAGCAAAGTCCCTCTCTGTTGACATCGCAGAGCCTGGGCTTTCCTGGACTTGGGAAAGGCATTTCTTGTTCCTCACCGTCTCCACTCCTTCAGGGCAGAGGGCGGAGAGATCTGACATTTAAAATGTGTTTGTGTGTGTGTGTGTGTGGGGGGGGTGTCTATCTGTATATGTATTTTTAAATTTATGCTTAAATATGTATATATTTAAATTTTAATTGTCCTAGAATGCACAGGGCACAATGCAACTCAAAGCAACATTTTATTGACTTAATGACAGATCTCATACAGTTTTCACCTCCACCCTCTCTGAGGCTAAAATGCAATAGAAAAGGAGTTAGGCAGGGAATTGGGGATAATTAAATCACCTTTGCTCTAAGTCTAAAATAAAAAGAATGGTACTGACGTTAATTCTTCCGTCATGGTCACCTGATATGAAATCAGTGCCCACCCCCCACAAACAGACAAAACCTGGTCGACAAAACCAAACCTAAAACGGCACTAGAAGGAAGTGAAGGTGACCTCCACACCCTACTCGGAGTCAGGGTATGGAAGACACTTTGACCGCACAGGGTCCTACAGGCTCAGGGTCCTGCAGGCTCGTGCCCTGCCCCACACCAGTTCTGCAGACGGATGTGCATGGACACCTGCAGGTGACACCTCTGTGTACATAGTCACTGAATGTGACCGCTCTCAGGTGTGTCTTTGTGTTTATTCAACACAGACTGTCCCTATGCAGAGACACACATAATGATTTATGTACAAATTTGCACACAGGTAAACATTCCAGAGAGGAAGTGGGGAGCCAGGTAAGGGCCTTAGGGGTTTGGAAATACAAACTGGATTCAGTGAACAGGTAGGAGCAAATGAATCAAAAAGGGACCGTGGGGTGCCCTGGAGGCTGGGAAAGAGCCCCGAGGTGGGGTTTGTGGCTGGGCCCTTCTGGTCTTTAGTTCCTTCAGCGCTGCCAAGGTTTAGACCCAGAACATACATGTCCTTCTTCCCCACACTGACAGCATCCATGTCACCCGCTGTGAGCGAGTGTGCTTTCTTTCACCTGGGACTCGTGTAGCGTTGGTCCTTAATAAATAATGATAAGGGGATCGTCCAGTCTGAGACAAGGACAGTCTCCTATTGGAAAGAACAGATCGAGAGACACCATGCGCCAGGTAGCCTCAGATTTCTCCACAGGCGCTTCCTGCCTCCAGGTGATCTTACTGTAGTTAATGTACAAATTCTTATCAAATATGGAGTCAGTGATCACAGCCTGGAAGCAGAAACCAGAGATGCCAGGCTGTGTGGAAACTCAGGGCGAGGAGAGGAGACGCTGGAAGGAGGCGGCCTGCCTGCAGCCTCTGGCTGGGGCGGAGATGGGACAGCACTTTCTCAGCTGAAAACATCAGGCCTTTTGATTGACAGTGAGACGTCTGCATACACGGTTGTACTTTCGGGGAAAATAAGAAGGTGTTACGTACAGCCTCCCACATACCAAGGAACTGATCTTGCCCTGAATCAGAAACACATAGTAGACATGTGATATCAAACCTGTTCCTCGAAATAGATACTCAAATGTATTCACTTGGCAGTGGCTCTCCCTGGCAGGCTGAGACAGTTATTGGAACCTAATCTTCAGTGAGGGGAAGAGGAGGCTAGTTGACAGTAAAGGGGAAGAAAAAAATCAGAATGCCTCCACGTCCGAAGTGGGGTCGTACATGGGCCATTTCCATAGCAAGTGTCAATGTAGATGTGTGTGACTGAGCCCTTTAGAACATATCTTGCTCTTTTAATTGCCCTTTTGTTGAATTTACCTGTGATGTTTTAAATCTCATTTATGTGCAGAACACACAGATATCTGCCCTTCGGAATGATCTGAAACCTCTCCCACAACAGCCCCCAGCTCCGGCCAACCAAGACCAGAATTCTTCCCAGAATGCCCGGCTACAGCCAACTCCACCCATTTCGGCACCAGCACCCAAGCCTGCCGCGCCCCTGCGTCCCCTGGACCGGGACAGCCCCGGGGCAGAAAACAAACTGCTTCCTTCGGTGGGCAGTCCTGCCAGCTCCACTCCACTGCCCCCAGATGGCACTGGGCCCAACTTGACGCCCAACAACCGAGCGGTGACCCCCGTCTCACAGGGGAGCAGTAGCTCCTCCACAGATCCCAAAGCCCCGCCGCCGCCTCCACTGCCCAGTGCAGAGCCCCCCGCCCTGGGAGAGAACCCCGATGGCCTGTCTCAGGAGCAGCTGGAGCACCGGGAGCGCTCCTTACAGACGCTCAGAGACATCCAGCGCATGCTTTTCCCCGATGAGAAGGAATTCACAGGACAGAGTGGGGGGCCCCAGCAGAATCCTGGGGTATTAGATGGGCCTCAGAAAAAACCGGAAGGGCCGATACAGGCCATGATGGCTCAGTCCCAAAGCCTAGGTAAGGGACCTGGGCCCCGGACAGATGTGGGAGCTCCATTTGGCCCCCAAGGACATAGAGATGTGCCCTTCTCTCCAGATGAAATGGTTCCACCTTCCATGAACGCTCAGCCTGGGCCCATGGGCCCCGACCACCTGGATCACATGACCCCTGAGCAGATAGCCTGGCTGAAGCTGCAGCAGGAGTTCTATGAGGAGAAGAGGAGGAAGCAGGAGCAGGTGGTGGTGCAGCAGTGCTCCCTCCAGGACATGATGGTCCATCCGCACGGGCCTCGGGGGGTGGTCCGGGGGCCGCCCCCTCCGTACCAGATGGCCCCCGGTGAAGGCTGGGGGCCTGGGGGTGCAGAGCCGTTTGCTGATGGGATCAGCATGCCGCATTCTCTGCCCCCGAGGGGCATGGCTCCCCACCCCAATATGCCAGGGAGCCAGATGCGCCTCCCGGGCTTCGCAGGGATGATCAACTCTGAAATGGAGGCGCCCAGTGTCCCCAACCCAGCATCGAGACCAGGTCTTTCTGGAGTCAGTTGGCCGGATGATGTGCCAAAAATCCCAGACGGTCGGAACTTCCCGCCTGGCCAGGGCATCTTCAGCGGCCCCGGCCGAGGGGAGCGCTTCCCGACCCCCCAGGGCTTGTCTGAGGAGATGTTTCAGCAGCAGCTGGCAGAGAAGCAGCTGAGCCTCCCTCCGGGGATGAGCATGGACGGCATCAGGCCCAGCCTGGACATGAACAGGATGATCCCCGGCTCCCAGCGACACATGGAATCGGGGAACAACCCCATTTTCCCTCGGATCCCGGTGGAGGGCCCTCTGAGTCCTTCCAGGGGGGACTTTCCGAAAGGAATGCCCCCGCAGATGGGCCCTGGGCGGGAACTGGAGTTTGGGATGGTTCCCGGTGGGATGAAGGGAGATGTCAGTCTGAACGTCAACATGGCATCCAACTCTCAGATGATACCTCAGAAGCTGAGAGAGGCTGGGGCGGGCCCTGAGGAGATGATGAAACTGCGCCCCGGGGGCGCGGACTTGCTGCCCGCTCAGCAGAAGATGGTGCCCCTGCCGTTCGGGGAGCACCCTCAGCAAGAGTATGGCATGGGCCCCAGGCCGTTCCTCCCCATGTCTCAGGGTCCAGGCAGCAGCAGTGGCTTGCGGAATCTCAGAGAATCCATCGGGCCCGACCAAAGGACTAACAGCCGGCTCAGTCACATGCCACCACTACCTCTCAACCCTCCCAGCAACCCCCCGAGCCTCAGCACCGCTGCTCCCGTCCAGCGTGGCCTGGGGCGGAAGCCCTTGGATATCTCCGTGGCAGGCGGCCAGGTGCACTCCCCGGGCATTAACCCCCTGAAGTCTCCCACGATGCGCCAGGTCCAGTCCCCGATGCTGGGCTCGCCCTCCGGGAATCTCAAGTCCCCCCAGACTCCCTCGCAGCTGGCAGGCATGCTGGCGGGCCCAGCTGCTGCTGCTTCCATTAAGTCCCCCCCTGTCTTGGGGTCTGCTGCTGCTTCGCCTGTTCACCTCAAGTCTCCGTCACTTCCTGCCCCGTCGCCCGGATGGACCTCCTCTCCGAAACCTCCCCTCCAGAGCCCCGGGATCCCTCCCAACCATAAAGCGCCCCTCACCATGGCCTCCCCGGCCTTGCTGGGAAGCGTGGAGTCAGGTCAGTGCTCGCGTCCTTGCGGCCACCTTGTAGCTGGAGACGGCGAACGCCAGTCTTTACTGTAGGAAAACTGCTGTCCTCGCCTACCATGCAGCCAGAGGAGGCGGCCTTTGCCAGCGGACATCTTTGTTGGCAAAGTGCGTGACCAGTACTTCCCTGGGGTCCTGCAGGCGTGTCAGATCCCGAAAGAGGACACAGGCTGTTAGTGCCGAAGGCACCTGTCAGATGGGTAAAAGGAGAAGGGAAATGGGAAATCGGTCCTTTCACAGAATAATTTACATTTGCAAAGTAAAATGTCAGCATTGGGTAAATGCGGCTTTAAACAACAGACCTCCCCACTTCAGGGGGCTGCCCTCGCATCGAGAGAGTCTGCGTCTAATCCCAGGCCGAGGAGAGGTTGCGGAGACCTCAGGGTTCTCGCACATACGAGCCCCCCGCCCCCCGGGAGACTGCTGTTCTCACGATCAGCTGCAGTTTATTGGTATTTTCCTCCCAGGAGAGGCTCTCATGATGGTGGTGGTTTGTGAACGAGGCCAGAGGTGGCCGAGGAAGATAAGCACTGGGTGTAAATACCAGGTCCGAGCTGTCTCCACTTGAGAAAGATTAGAATCAAAATGAGACAAGATTTATCCTATAAGCCGAAGTGTGTCTCTCTGTGGGATAGCCGTTCACCAAAGCTGTATAGTGGGCAGCCCCTCAGACCTTCTTAGCTCAGACTGGTTGTGGAAATAATCACAGGCCCAGCCTGTGTGGCTCAGTGGTTGAGCATCGACCCATGGAGGTCACAGTTCAGTTCCCAGTCTGGGCACACGCCCGGCTTGCAGGCTCAGTCCCCAGTAGAGGACGTGCAGGAGGTAGTCAATAGATGAGTCTCTGTCATCATTGATATTTCTATTTCTGTCTCTCTCTCTTACACTCTCCCTCTCTCTGAAATCAATTAAAAAAACACACATAAAAACAAGAACGTGTGTAGGGTGATGGGATAGTACCTGGGGTCAGAGCGCTGGTCTGGCCTCACACTATACTAATCCCCGACTCAAATCCTAAATTGCAATGGGCAGGGGAACAATGCACTTATTTCACATTATTTTAGCGAAATCATGGTCTGTGAACCGTCTTTCCCAGCCTGCACTAATATTTTTAACGCATTCTTGCTGTGTTTGTCTTCCCCTCTGCGGACCTGTCACCTCCGCCTCATGCTGCCGTCTCCCTCTGTCCACACACAGCGCTTGACGGGAAGATGGATGATTTGTGTCCTGGGTCTAATAACACTGCCCTGTTCCTCGGCCTCCTCCCTGGCCTTGCTCGTTCATAGAGGCCCACGAGCCGTCAGGAGGAATCTGACTCCCTGCCCACTTCTGTTTCCTTTGCTGTCTTCTCCTAGGTGGCCCCCCGCCGCCCACAGCCAGCCAGCCTGCCCCTGTGAACCTGCCGGGCAGCCTCCCTTCCAGCACACCGTACACCATGCCTCCAGAGCCGACCCTGTCCCAGAACCCGCTGTCCATCATGATGTCTCGAATGTCCAAGTTTGCAATGCCCAGCTCTACCCCGTTATACCACGACGCCATCAAGACCGTGGCCAGCTCGGACGACGACTCCCCTCCCGCTCGTTCTCCCAACTTGCCATCCATGAATAACATGCCAGGTAAGAGCCAGGGAGACGGGATGTAGAGCTGGTGCCAGAGAGGAGAAACTTCTCGCATGTTTTCTTGATAACTACAGACCTCGATAGGTGGACGTTCTAAGAGGATTCAGCGTGTGCTTCTGAGAGAGCAGGTTTCCTTAGAGAAGCTCTGGGGCTTCTGTTACCCGGGTTTGGGGCGGGTGTGGCCCTCCCGAGGCCGCACTGAAAGCAGTTTCTTCTTAACACGCTGGTTAGAATGTCTTTAGTTCCCCAGCGTTTCCTGAAAGGGCAGCCTCAAACCACAAGCAGCCATAGGATTTGAGACGGTGGAAGCCCGTTTCCTAGAGAAACACTTGAGGCTAGAGAGGAAACGCCTCCCCTCGTCCGCACTCTCCCACGCCTCTCTAGCCCCGTCTCACGAACACTAAGGGATGTCATCTGGGGGGTGGGGTGGGCGGCAGAGACACTGACTTTTCAGCCATTCTGATTGCTGGGAACGCGCTTTATCCCGGCCATCCTGATTAATCAGGGCGGGACGTGCTGTGCGGACCGGACAAGCATCGTCCTCACACACTCAGTGGAGATTCCATAGAGACCAGCTACTGCAGTGCCCCTTCTTCACTGGAAGTGACCGTTTCGCTAACATTTCGTGTGACCCGAGTGTGAAATGCGCCCCCGTAAGGCAGTGTAACGTGATAATCCCAGTGGCAGTCGATGAAGCTGTCCTTGTTATTTCTGATTCTTGGACTTTCAGGGCTACTTAATCTTCCTTCTCAAAAAGCACTGTGCTTACGTCATTTAGACACATTGTTTGCTTCTATATTAAACGTCTCCAGTGACGACTATCTACTCATTTGCATACTAATTTGTAACTTTTCACACAGGAGACTTTGTTCCTAGCTGTCTTCTACATACACCTGTGTCCTACCGTGTCGGACAATAATATATTGTCTTGGAGAGCTGGCTGTGTGCCCCCAGATGTGCTATCATCTGACTGAGGGCAGGGGCTGTGCGTTGTGTGTTTTCCTAAGTTACCATGCACATTTGGTGCACAATAATTTTTTTGTTAATTTGATTATAGTACTGAGTTGCTTTCAGTTAAGTTGATACCTTTTCTATCTTTATTTTTCTAGGACTGGGCATTAATACACAGAATCCTCGAATTTCAGGTCCAAACCCCGTGGTCCCGATGCCAACCCTCAGCCCAATGGGAATGACCCAGCCGCTTTCTCACTCCAATCAGATGCCGTCTCCGAATGCCATGGGGCCCAGCATACCTCCTCACGGGGTCCCCCTGGGGCCGGGCTTGATGTCCCACAATCCTCTCATGGGGCACGGGTCCCAGGAGCCTCCGATGGCACCTCAAGGACGGATGGGCTTTCCCCAGGGCTTCCCTCCAGTACAGTCTCCCCCCCAGCAGGTTCCTTTCCCCCACAACGGTCCCAGTGGGGGGCAGGGCAGCTTCCCAGGAGGCATGGGTTTCCCCGGAGAAGGCCCCCTGGGCCGCCCCAGCAACCTGCCCCCGAGTTCAGCAGACGCAGCACTTTGTAAGCCTGGAGGCCCGGGGGGGCCTGACTCTTTCGCTGTCCTGGGGAACAGCATGCCTTCGGTGTTTACAGACCCAGACCTGCAGGAGGTCATCCGACCTGGAGCCACCGGCATCCCCGAATTCGATCTGTCTCGCATCATTCCCTCGGAGAAGCCCAGCCAGACACTGCAGTACTTCCCTCGCGGGGAAGTCCCCGGCCGCAAACAGCCCCAGGGGCCTGGGCCTGGCTTTTCGCACATGCAGGGGATGATGGGCGAGCAAGCCCCCAGGATGGGACTGGCATTACCTGGCATGGGAGGTCCAGGCCCCGTGGGAACTCCAGACATCCCTCTTGGCACAGCTCCATCCATGCCAGGCCACAACCCAATGAGACCACCAGCCTTTCTCCAGCAAGGCATGATGGGACCGCACCATCGGATGATGTCACCAGCACAATCGGCAATGCCCGGCCAGCCCGCCCTGATGAGCAATCCAGCTGCAGCCGTGGGCATGATCCCTGGCAAGGATCGGGGACCGGCCGGGCTCTATCCCCACCCTGGGCCCGTGGGCTCTCCGGGCATGATGATGTCCATGCAGGGCATGATGGGACCCCAACAGAACATCATGGTCCCCCCACAGATGCGGCCCCGGGGCATGGCCGCCGACGTGGGCATGGGCGGATTCGGTCAAGGACCTGGCAACCCAGGAAACATGATGTTTTAAGCTGCTACAATTGGATGTGCCGATCCTCGTCCGGATGAGATTTCAGTCCTGAGGGCTGCTTAGGGGC
Source organism: Myotis myotis (assembly GCF_014108235.1). Classification (NCBI taxonomy): domain Eukaryota; kingdom Metazoa; phylum Chordata; class Mammalia; order Chiroptera; family Vespertilionidae; genus Myotis; species Myotis myotis. The sequence goes on from NW_023416322.1 coordinate 4,691,103, forward strand.
CCCAGGAGACTGTCAGTCATGCAATAGGAGAACAGAGACCCGAGGGCTGCTTTGGGGGAGGGGGGAACTCGAGAATGTATGGATTTACCAGAAAACAAATGATTCATTTAATCAACAGGTGTGTGTTTTTTAAGATTTATTTTTTAAAGATTATTTTTGTGGACTTGGGTATCCCATGATGGCGCCTCCTTTTGGGAATCTGTAGCCGTGCTTTAGAATTGCCATCGGTCACGTGTTGCACCGTTCTCTGTATGTTTACGTCCTTTGGACTGGCTTCTCCCAGGATTCTTTTCTGGTTTTGTTTCCGCTTTGGGCTTTATTTCTGCGTGTACTGTACTATATTGTAAAAGGGATTTTAGCAGAGACGGAAGTCTTTGGGACGCGAGGAGAACAGGATGCTGGGCTGTTTACTTTAGGTGGAGAATCCATCTTCAGACCTTTGGACTATTTTCAACTCCAGTGTACAGAAAAACCAAACTACGACCTCAGAGCAGAGTATTAATGAAAAGCACAAAAAAAGGAACTAAGTTCAGCGAGGGGTGGGGGGAGGGGGAAATATTTTCTTTTTAAAAATCATGACATTTAGGACATTTTGTTTTTCAGTTCAAGAGTCTTCAGCACTGTCTCCCCGTCTGCAAACCCACCGTCCGTTCTCTCGTTTTCCCTCCCCTCCTTCCCACCTCCTTGGTTAGCATTTCCTTCCCTCGTGTCCCCAGGGGCGGCCCCTGCTTCCCTCTTCTCTGTCCCCTTTGGCAGCTGCAATACACGGTGTTATTTTGGGGAAGTAACCCGACAGACTCCTTCATGCCGGCGGCCTCCTGGCTTCGGGGGGAAGCCCGTCTTTGGAATCTCCAGGGTCTTCTTTCCCTTCGTCTTTTCTTCCCCAGTATACCTTGCTTTTTGTTCTTTTATTAGGAATTCCCAAGTGAATTTTATTAATGTGGGAGTGGAACAGATGCTAAAAGCTACCCAGGATTTTGTTTTTAATTTTGTGGTTCCTCCCCTCCCCGCTCCCATGCGTAAAACGTTCTGTGTAACCTCCATTAAATTTGGTACAAAACCACTCACCAGAGCTGTGGTGTCAGAAAATAAATATATTGTTTCTTACAAAAGTGAACTGCCTTTTTGTTTGTTTGGATTCCTGTTGCCACATGATCAGAAGCATAGCGCCTGTGGATTGGAGGTGACCGACGGTGCGGTTAGGGAGATACATAAAGGGCCTTCACAGCGGAAGCAGAGTCCTTGCTACTGAGTATCTTGTAGATTATCTTGTTCTGTTCCCAGCTCCATCATGAAACCCTGGCTGAAGGCAGAAGAGCGGCCCTGGTCCCCCTGCTGAATGTTACCTCAGCGGTTCTCAGCCTTCCTGATGCCGCGGCCCTTTAACACAGTTCATGTGGTGACCCCCAATTTCATTGTTACAAATTGAACATAAAGCATAGTGATTAATCACAACTACAGTATGTAATTATATATGTGTTTTCCGATGGTCTTAGGCGACCCCTGTGAAAGGGTCGTTTGACCCCCAAAGGGGTCGCAACCCACAGGTTGAGAACCGCTGCTCTAGAGGCTATTTTTAAAAAATATATTACTGATTTCAGAGGGGAAGAGAGAGAAACAATGATGAGCCCTGACTGGTTTGGCTCCGTGGATAGAGTGTCGGCCTGTAGACTGAAGGGTCCCAGGTTTGATTCTGGTCAGGGGCACATGCCTGGGTTGTGGACTTGATCCCTGGTGGAGAATGTGCAGGAGGTGGCCAACCGGTGATTCTCATCAGTGATGTTTCTCTCTCCTTCCTTTCCTCTCTGAAATCAATCCTATATAATAAAAGGCTAATATGCAAATTGACCAAATGGTGGAACGACCAGTTGCTATGATGTGCACTGACCACCAGGGGGCAGACACTCAATGCAGGAGCTGCCCCCTGGTGGTCACTGTACTCCCACAGGGGGAGCACTGCTCAGCCAGAAGCCGGGCTCACAGCTGGCAAGAGCAGCGGTGGTGGCAGGGCCTCTCCCGCCTCGGCAGCAGTGCTAAGGATGTCCAACAGCTGGCTTAGCACTGCGAGAGGGCACAGGCCAGGCTGAAGGACCTCCCCGAGTGCACGATTTCATGCACCAGGCCTTTAGTAAAAATACATTTTAAAAAAAACAATGATGAGTGAGAATCATTGATCGGCCACCTCCTGCATGCTATCCCCTCTACTGGGGATTGAGCCCACAACCTGGGCATGTACCCTGACTGGAAATCAAACCGTGACCTCCTGGTTCATAGGTCAACGCTCAACCACTGAGCCACCCCTGCTGGGCTCCTTCTAGAAGCTATTAATGGTCTTTATTAGGAATTGCTTTAGAGCGAATTCAATGGTGTGAAGTAATTAAGGCCAAAGGTATAGCCATTTAAATACGTTTTGAAATGTCCCTGGATCTTGTTAGGAAAATACTCTTACGATACCTGGAAGTCCCGGGTGTGCACAGCCCACATGTCTCTGGTCCTCTCTGTCTCCCGCCTCACCACCTGCCCAGGGTGCCCTCTGCCACCTGCCCCATCTGCACCGTTCACTTCCCGCCGCGCGTGCTTCCACACGGCAGCCTGCAGCCTGCAGCCTGCGGGGACGTGTCTAAGGCACCAGCTGGGTGTGTTGGTTGGATTTGTTCTGGTGTATTTCTTTGCGGAGGGTGTTTTTAGTGAGTGCATGGGCGTCTGTGTGCGTGTTCTTAGGTGAGAATCCCAGTGAGCAGCGGCAGGTGCAGGCACCTGCTGTGTCCCGTCTCCTACCTGTGACTCTCCACCAAGTGGCTTGGCAGCTGTTTTCTCTTTCACCTTCTGCAGCCCTGTCTTCTCGGGAACACAAGGCCCCAGACAACAAAACAGGTGACCACCCGAGCACCTCCTCTGCCAGTCTCCCCAGTGCGTCCTCTTGCTCATTTTTGAGGGGCCCTGGGAAGCAGGGGGTGACTCTCATTTGCAGATGAGAAAACTGAGCTCCCGGAGTTAGGAGTTCTGACAATCAGGTCTGTTCAAATGCTGCTGGTGGTGAATATGTCGGGCTGGGGAGAAATCAGGAGATCAAATTGAGGAATTTGTTTCATGAACTTAGCTCTGGTCCTAGGTTCTCTGGCTTTGAAGTGTATAGAAAAGAGCAGAAACAGCTAAGTTTGGGGGCATGAGATGGAACCCTGACTAAGGAAGCTGGACCTGGTGTTTGTCCACGGGTCCAGCTTCTTGGGCAGCCCCACCCCCTGCTGCACAGACCAGTGCTGTGGTCACGCATGGGTGCCGTCCAGTTGCTACTGTCCCAGGAGAGCCAAGAGCTAGAGCTGGTGAAGCCCTCTGGGGAGGCGGGGATGTGGCACTCCCGGCGCGCCCCCTGCTGGAGAGCCTGCAGCAGTGCACATCTGCTTCCCAATAATTGAGTTTTGGGGAGAAAAAACACACACACAACCTTATATAAACCTTCATTTACTTTATCAACATATCCCCACGTTTCATCACAATGGTGTCTGATAAACTTCGGTTCATTTGGGGTTCATATAACAATCTCTAACTTACGAAGATTGCTATCAAATAAAATCACATGAGAAATGATGCTATTGCATGGAGAACCGGCGATGCTAGGGTTTAAAAGCCAGTGAAAGGGTGATAAAGATGTGTCCTGCTGACATAACCCTGTGAAGGCCCAGCCAGCACCCTCTCACCACAAGCGGGTGTGGCAGGAAGGTGTGATTAGAATGTATTTCCTCATTTATTTCTTAAGGACTAATGGATATGTGGTATTTTCCCTAAAACAGCGTGAAGTAAAATAATTCACTTTTTAAAAGAATCTGCACTTATAAATGAGAACAACCCAACAATTGTATGGGTGGGCATGAGAAAATAAATTTTAAAACAATTTGACATGTAGGGATGGGCAAAAGTAGGCTTACAGTTGTGAGTACACAAGAGTTCATTCTTGACTTATTACTTATTTATTAATTATTGTATTTCAGCTGTAGGCCTACTTTTGCCCACCCCTGAGTTAAACCCACTCTAAAAAGTGACGCGCAGTTTCTCCCAGGCGCCCTCAGGGCTGGCTGTGTGAGCCTGTGCCGGGCCCTGGTTTGGGTTCATGCTCTGCTGTCATCTTTTGAAATCCTTATTAACCTTTGAATAGGGAGCCCGCCTTCCCGTTTGCGCTGAACCCCATAAATTATGAAGCTGGTGCTGCGGCTGTGAACGAGCGAAATCAGGTACAGGGCGCAGGGTCCTGGTCTCTGTTCCTGCCCCTTCCCGGCGCCGGGGCCACCGGAGGCGGCGTGACTGCTGAGCCCCATTAACCTGTCTGCACTTCAGTCATTTCCTTCTCCTGCCCTGAGCACTTTGCGAGCTGAGAGTGAGGAAAGCTGTGCTTCACACAAGGACGCATTTATTCACAACCACTGAGCGAGCTGCCTGTGTCCGCTGGCGGAGGCTGTGGGTGAGGGTGGGGGATTCGGGGGTGACTGTGCAGTCTGATCAGTCCTCAGGGAAAGCGCAGACAGAGTGCGCAGGCCCGAGAGGAAGGCCAGGAAGGCCTCAAGGTGGAGGCGATGTTTGAACTTACTCTTGAAGGAGGGAACGTTTTCTGGTGGAGGGGGTGGTGGGGAAGCAAAGGCCTGGGTGGGCTTTTAAAGGGAGGGGGGTAAGAAGTGAGCTAGGGTGAGGGGGCAGGTCCCGGGATCGGTGGGGCCCAGTAAGGACTGTGACCTTCAAAGGTTTACGAAAGGGAATCAGGTGATCAGGGTGACTCTTTAGAAACCTTGCTGTGCGGGGTGTGGAAGATGGGCTGGGGCTGGGGCTGGGGCTGGGGCTGGGGATGGGCTGGGGCTGGGGCTGGGGATGGGGATGGGGATGGGCTGGGGCTGGGGCTGGGGCTGGGGCTGGGGCTGGCGCTGGGATGAGAACACAGGAAGACCACCTGCCCACAACGTGCGTCTACAAAATCCTTAGACGCATCTCTTGTTTTCAACAACATCAAATTGTATAGCCCATGCTGTTTACGTAACTTGAGCCCTGCTGCCACTTTTCTCTAAGCCAGACCAGTAATATTTTTCAAAGTCACAGACTCCTGCATTTAGGAAAATGGGCAGCCCCACCCCCTGCTGCACAGACCAGTGCTGTGGTCACGCATGGGTGCCGTCCAGTTGCTACTGTCCCAGGAGAGCCAAGAGCGAGAGCTGGTGAAGCCCTCTGGGGAGGCGGGGATGTGGCTCTCCCGGCGCGCCCCCTGCTGGAGACCTGCAGCAGTGCACATCTGCTTCCCAATAATTGAGTTGGGGACACTGTACTGACACAGGTAAAGCATACGGGTTATAAAGCATAAAAACCAGTTTGTGGCCAAACACTTCGCACTGGAGGATGTTAAATAGCAAGCGCGGTCAAGAAGGTGTGATGAGAATTATGTGACTAAGTATGGCCTCTCGCTCTTCAACAGGCCCCTCACCTGATTCCTGTGGCAGGCGGCTCTGCTTACCACGGGGGGAGGGGGGAGAGCTGGGGGGGGGGGGGGGCACAGGCAGGTCAGCTGTCACCGTTCCGCTCGGTGCTCGGTGGTGCTGGCGCCCCGGCTGCTGGGGGAGGGAAGGCGGTGTGTGATCACAGGCGGAGGAGAGAAAAGGTCAGAAACCACTTCCTCGCACCTTCAGAGCGTGGAGAAAGCCAGTGTTTCACCAACCGCACGGCGGCTCCGTCTTCCTGCCAAATACCCCCTCGGGGCCCCCAGCAGCGCTGAGGGACCACGGGCTGCCAAAGACAGGGTTCTAAAACCCAGCCCTGGGAAGGCGGGAGAGGGGGCACAGGGTGCGGACGGCCTCCCCCTTTCCCTAGTGCCTGGGGCCAGGGTCGAGGGCAGAAAGAGCTTATAAATCGCAGTGGTATTTGGTATCTGATTCATTAGTGTTGAGGGGGGATTTAAGTGTTCAAGATGTTTAAATCGTTCTTTGTTTGCTTTTGCCACAGACTTTCTGTTAAAGGCTCCTGGGAGCCTGGGATTATTTCTCATCTTCACCAAGCTTCCAGGAGCTTCTACCTCCCTCCCCCCCCCCCCCACACACGCACAAACACAACACACGCACACACCACACCACACACACACGCATTTCCAACATAGAAACCCACAGCTCCTCGGGGAGCTGCCTCAGGGACCCCCCACCCTGTGCCGCGGCCCGCGCTCCCCATGAGGAATGCAGTCGCTGGGCCCACACCTGGCTGGAGACTGAGGCATCACCAGGATCCAGTCAGTTGCAGGGACCATGGATCACTGTGATTTATTTTGTTATTCAAACTGCAAAATGTCTCCCAGGCTTTGGTGAAATTCTCTGGTCTAGCTGTCAGTCGAGTTGAGCTATTAAACACTGTTACACACAGATTTGTTTATACCCATGTATATGTGCCTTTAATGTACTAAGCTACGCAAATAATTAAGTGCCCGCTCTGAGATGTCAGCACACTGCCATGAAGGGGAGTGTTCTTTCCTTGACCTTGAAGCTGGAAAATCCCCAGGATTTTCTTCATTCCTCTTGCACTTAGTGCCTGCATTTAGTGCCTGCAAAATCATGATTATTTACAGGATTAATAGTACCAATAAAGAAATACAGGGATCAGCCCAGCCAGTGTGGCTCAATGGTTGAGGTTCAGCCTATGAACTAGGAGATCCTGGTTTGATTCCTGGTCAGGTTGCAGGCTTGATCCCCAGTGTGGGGCGTGCAGGAGGCACCCAATCAATGATTGTCTCTCATCATTGATGTTTCTATCTCCCTCTCCCTTCCTCTCTGAAATCAATAAAAAAATATTTTTTTTAAAAAAAGAAATACAAGGATCACATTCCAAATAAAGCACGAGCCAGGCATCACTGGGCCCAGGAGAGGTCTCAGCACTGTGATGGGACATGGTTTCAGCAAGGGCCTTTGTAAGAAAGCCTTACCGCTTCCTAAGCATTGAGCCTCCACCTTAAATCCCACACTGAACGGGCACAATGGGGTAGAAGGAAAGTTTATGGCTGCCCACAGGGACCCTGCATCTACTCGAAGAGACAGGCACTAGCCATGACTGTAGAATGGAAGTCTATTCTATTCTCACTCAGCATTACCACAGTCCATACAGAAATAATTATAAGTTAGCCAGTAAAGACAGACCAGGGCCATGCAGAATGAAGTGGTCTTGTGATCAGACCTCTGACCGCTTCCTGCGTTGTCAATCTCTCCCCTTCCCCTTAGCATTCAGCAGCCCTGGGCTTGGTCCTAGGCCTTCTGCTGACTTCTAATTCACCCAGTCACTGATCACTAAGTACCATCCATATGATGGTAAGTTACTATCTCCCTCAGCCTATTCCTGGGAGTTGCAGGCTCAGCTAGTCAACCAGCACCTCGACTGTGCCTTCTGCGTGCCCTGCAGGCACCGCAAACTAAACAAGCCCTAAACGTAACTTCTGAATCCCCCCAAGTCTAGTCTCATGCCCCACGTCCCCATCATGTTAACTGATATGTGTCTATCCACCTAGAAGTCATTCCTAATTCCTTCCTCTTCCATGAAACCATCCACAAACCCTTTATGTCTAGTTCCAGAATCCGTCTCAACTCCGCCTTTATCCTTTAACCCAGCACCTGGTGTGCAGCCCTGACAACACTCCACATGCCAGCGTAGACTCAAAGCCCCCGTGGCAGGAGACCCGCGGTAGCCGGCTCGTCCCTGGCCAGCTCACCATTTCAGAGGTGTTCCCTAAGTCGCTCTAAGGAGTGTGTGCCTGCAGTTGACATGCTGGTCCGAGTGTGGTCTACGGGGCCCAGGCACTCAAATGTGCAACATGCCCTCAACCCTTCGCCGCCCTGATGGCCCTTCTCCAGTTGCCCACCCTCCAGCCCTCAGCTCCCAGCACAGCTCTGCAGCCAGCGCCCCACCCCGGGCACCCGCGGCCATAGCACACTCTGAATTCTGAGGAACACTTCATACTGAACAACCGCTCACTTCAACCCCTGTCCTGCTGTGACAATGGACTTTGAGGTCAAGAGCTCTATGTATCCCCAGGAAGTTTCATCTCATATTTGACTCAAGATTTTTTTTAAAAGATATCAGCACGGACTAGCTACACACCTATCGTTTATTCACTCACCCACTCAGTCATCAACAGGTGTCCCTCCCAGTTTATGCCTTTAGTATGACAGCCTGTACCCTGTATGTCTACTCAGCTGTATTTTTAGGCAAACCATTGAAAAGGAGGCCCAGAAAACTACCCGTAACATGAAACCCCGCCCCGAAGAACGAATGAGCACTGAATTACTTTATTAACCCAACAAATTCACTCAGTAAACGTGATGAGGCCCTACTATGCACTGGAGAAGCATACAGCAGTGAACAAGACAGACAGGTTCCTGCCGATTACAGCGGGGGAGATGGAGGACAATAAAATAATAATCATAGTAATAACAGCTAACATTTATTGAGCATTCTCTTTGTGCCAGGCATTGTCCTAAGTACTTTACATGTTTATTCTTTTTTTTTTTTTTTTTGGTTAATCCTCATCTGAGGATATTTTTCCATTGCTTTTCAGAGAGAGTGGAAGGGAGGGAGGGAGGTGGAGGGAACGAGAAACATCAGTGTGAGAGAGACACATTAACTGGCTGCCTCCCACACACACCCTGACCGACTGGGGGTGGGGAAGGAACCCATGAACCAGGTACGTGCCCTTGACCAGGAATCCAAGCCGAGGCCCTTCGGTGCGTAGGCCGGTGTTCCAACACTGAGCACACTGGCCAGGGCTGCATTCTTTACACAAATCCGAGGTAAAGGCTGTCACTTTCCCACCTTACAGGTTAAGTGTGCGGAGGCACAGAGGAGTCAAAGTCACACCGGTCCTGGGGGCTGCAGCCTCGGCCTAGGAAACCTGACGTCAGAGGCCGTGTCTGAACCAGAGAAACATAAATCAGACAGGCACACAGGCACAGAGAGGTGCTCTCCCGAGGCAGGGTCGCCTTTAAGCTGCGGGAGGGACAGGCAGGAGCCACACCTGCGGTCTGAGAGCAGAGCAAGGGGCAGCGAGAGGGCCGAGCTGCAGAGGCGGGCGGGCCTAGCTCAGGGCCTCCGGCTGCAAGAGTTCACAGCTGTGAATAACCTCGCCGATGGCGTACCAGCCTGCGCATCACCGTCTTGCCCAGGAATGGTGTCTCCTGAGCCCCACGCCATCGAAGGACGCCCCCCACGCCAACACAGTGCCCTCCCGTGGCCACCCTCAGGGGCACACGCAGGACGCAGAACCCATTCCATTCCATCTCGCGACAGTCTTGGCCGAGTCACAGCCTCTCGGACCCTGAGCTCCTGAGGGTTCCCCCAGTGCTGCAGGTCACCGCCCCCTAGGGCCGCGCCACCGAGGAAAGAGCATCTAGGGCAGGGGTGGGCAACCTTTTTGTGAGTGCGTGCCAAAACCAGCAAAATCTCTGACTCAAAATTCTTCTGGTGCCAACCCTAATTTTTTGATAACATGTTACGCCTACTTGATATCTCTTAAGGTGTACGTATGTGAAGAACCTTGAAGAAATAATAAAATTCATTCGAGTGACAAAAACACAGTATATGATGATGAAAAAGACATTTATTTTTTAATGTACACATGTACACTGATAGTCCGACAGAAAACTTTATGACTCCGTTTGATATTATCAGTGGGACTTTTGCTGCTGCATCGCTGATGACAGAGATTTTACATCAGGTTTATATTTCGTGACCTTCAGAGATATGCACGAGCTACTACTTTCATCCGTCAGGCTACCCCTATTAGGAGACTTAACAAAATTCATCACTGAGAACAAAGATTCACAAGCGTATGTGGATGAAACCAAAACACTGGTCGGATCTAGGAAGGCAGGGAGAGTTAAGGCAGAGGCATAGAAATTGCTCTTCCCCTCTCTCATCAATCCATGATGTCTATGGTCTTTAAGATAACTTGTTATGGAAAATTATTTACTTATCTAAGATGCACCTACACTGAATTTATCTGAAAAATAAAAAAGTTGATATTAAGAAAAAAATTGTAAATGGAAGATTATAAGAGAGGGTTTCGTGTGCCAGCAAAAGTTACTGGCGTGCCATGTTTGGCACGGGTGCCAGGAGTTGCCCACCCCAATCTAGGGACACTCGGTCTAGAGTAACCACTCTCCCACCTCCCCCGCCCCTCCCTCCTCCTCTCCTCGAGGCCAGGGAAGCGGTCTCACTCTGGCGTTCGTTGCTAACAGCACCAGGGACTGCCCCTCACCTCCCAGAAGCCCTGCTGGTTTGACCCCATCAAGTCCTACTTACCCAAGTGTTACGCACCCGTCCCCTTAATTACCCCTCGTCAGTGCCCCGCTCAGCGGTCTGTGGCCTGCAAGCCCCGGCCGATTTCAGGAGGCGGCTCCGAGCGAGCCTTGGCACGAAGCACTGAGCGGGTTTGCTGCTATTTCACACTCCAGTTCCTTCCAAATTAACTCTCTGATGAATACGCTCCTTTGCAGCGATCCAGTGCGGCCATTTCCTCAGACCCTGCCTTTGCCTCTGAGACGTTCATCTCTCTGGATCCCGGCCTCCGAGAAAAATGTCCTGCTTTCCAACCTACATAAACAGCCACCACCCGGCTGCTGCCCCCGCACACGCCTTCACTGGCTTCCCCGCCGTGCCTTTGATTCCCAAGCGCACACTCACCTTCTCTAACAACCTGCACCCTGGCTGGGCGGCTCAGTTGGTTAGAGCATCGCCCCGATACGCCGCCGAGGTTGTGGGTTCGATCCCCGGTGAGCACATACAGCAATCAGCCAATGGATGCGTGGATGAGTGGGACAACAAATCGATGCTTCTCTCTCCCCACCCCTCCGTAAAGCCAGTAAATGAATGAAATTAAATCTGCACCAAAAGGAGCAACTCGAACTCCTGGGCAGACAGTGAGCCCCTGAGTCCGAGTCTGAGCCCCACAGACATGAAGATGGCGATTCAGTCTATCTGAGCAGCTTCCACATTCCGGGCCCTCAGACCTGCAGAGTGCACCCCCCCCCCGCCCCCCGCTCAGTGCACAGATGGACAGACCTGCCACGGTGGGTGAGCTGCCAAGGGGGCAGGGCCCAGGACAGTGGTCATGCTGGGATTCAAACCCCTGGCTCTTCCCACACGTGGGTTAAGCCCCCCTGAAACAATACCAGGACCTCACCCCCGACGGCCGCCCTCCAGGACGGGGACCACGCCCAGCTGCCTCGGACCACAGGAGCCACGGAGGCCTTCCTGACAGTGTGTGAGCAACGCCTGTGTGCGCAGGGCTTTGCGTATCCCGCAGTGCTGCACCTACCTCGCCCAGCGACCCGGCGATTCTGGGAGGGAGGCACTGTGTTACCCCGTTTTACAAGAGGGTAACAGGCTGTGAGCAGGAGTTAACACACTTTCCCGAAGTCACACAGGGGCAGGACTTGACCTGATTGACTAAGACCAGTTCTCTCTCAAGTTCTCAGACATTAGTTTGGATCTTTACTTCAAAAATTAAGATTGTGGGCCATGCTATGCTCCCCGCCCCGCTGTCAGGGAACTGTGCATTTCAAAAGCCAGGCAGGGAGAAAGGGGACCTGGGAAGACCAGCTTTTCACGGGTGTTTTCAGCTCCCTCCACCCACCCGTAAGCAGGTTCCCAGAGGCTGGCAGGGTGGACGGGAGGGTTGGGACTGCCCGGCCAGTCCCTGTGGCCACCAGGGTCTGGACAGAGCACACAGCCCTCTCCTCAGAGAACTCCCAGCCAGCCAAAGGGACACAGTGGACTGCAGTGCTGGCCCGAAGCTGAAGAATGACACTTCCCGGGCATAGAGTAAGCAGAGCAGTTTCTCTGATGAGTGGTGATGAGCGGTGCCCCAGAGCATCCCAGCTGAGGAGAAGGGGTGCCATGTGCGACTTGCAAAGACCTGAGTTCCTTACCACAGATACACACAGGGCGCACGCCAGGCCTGGTGCCTGAGGACGGGGTGGGACCCCCCTCCCTCTCCAGGTGGGCCCGTCACAGTGGGACCTGCTACACGGAACTGCTGAAGGGCAGGGCGTGAGCACAGAGCTCCGTGAGCAGGTCCTTGGGAAGGTCTGCCAGGTGAGTCCTGATGATGTCACCTACCCAGCAAGCCAGCGATGCCAGGGACACCACTGGACTCCCCTGGGAGGTCTTTACTTTGCCACCAAGGGTGTCGCCCTCTGGAAATGAACGTGATCGTAGCAGCACTCATGGAGAGCATGGAGAGGGAGCGTCAAGGCCAGGGTACATTAGGAGTCTCTGAAGTGCTTCCCACGTCCATCCTCAGGACAGAAGGTCAGGCAGGCAAAAACCAGCCTCCGATTTTATGGCTGGGAAAACAGAAGCTCAGAGAGGGTGCGTGACGCGCCCACAGTCACACAGCCGGTGGGCGGCAGAGCCGGGGTCCCCCACACAGGGCCACCCCCTCAGCAAGGGCACGCAGAGAGGGCGCTGCTGCCCCGGAGGCCGGCCTCCCCGGGTTCCACACCAGCTGGGAGACCGGTCCCAGCTACACATCTGTGGGCAAAAACAGCAAAAGGGCAAAAGAACACCCGAAAGCCCTAAGGCTGACTCAATCCTCACAACCCCAACCAGCAGGCAGAAGGACCTCCATTACATGAGGGGAAACAGGCTCAGAACCACTGCCCAGGTCAGAGAAAGTCTAGTGTCCGAATGTGAACCCCACAGAGCCAGGTGTTTACCCCACTCTGCCCCCTGCTGGTGAGTGGGAGCGAGTGCACAGAGCCACCTCGTAGAAAAGTTCAGACTCCATCCCATACATGTTTGTTGAGTTCACTGTGTGCCAAGCCGTATTGGCTCTAAAACACAGTAGCAGACAAGACGGATAGGTCCCCTCCCCCCTGAGAGACAAACAGAAACAGGGAGGCATCAAGATGAGCAGGACTTAGAGGGCCAAGGGAGGGCGTTAGGGGTCTGGGGACAAAGGCATGTGAGAGGCCAGATTTTTCTTAAAACCGTTCAGTCTGGCCAAAGGGGATGAGTGAGGGTGTGAGGCTGGAGAAATAAGCAGGAAGCAGGTCTCAGAGGTGACAGAAGGCAAGGAAGGGTGTAACCCGTTAGGAAGTCACTACCTAACCTGGGAGAGTAGTGCTGAGGACGTACGTCCATTCATTCAACAAATGCTTGAGCACTTGCATGCACCACAAACTATTTTATTTTTCCTTTTTAAGTTAGATGGCGAACTTAGCCATTTTAGATACTCCTTAAAGAACAAGACTTTTTTTAATGTTTTTATTGATTTTAGAGGGAGAGGGAGAAAGAAACATTGACATGAGATACATTGATTGGTTGCCTTCCATTGAACCCACAACCTGGGCATGTGCCCTGACCGGGAGTTGAACCAGTGACCTTTAGGTGCATGGGACGATGCTCAGCCAACTGAGGCCACAGGCCAGGGCCAGGAACTACTCTTGATGTGGGGACACATCGGTGAAAGGTGAAGTCGGTCTTCGTGGAGCTCAGTCTAGTTAGAGATAAATAAGCCGCCCATGTGTAATGTCAAGCACTGGTGAAACCACGGTGGGAAAGAGGACAAGTGCATGGGTTTGCTAGGGCTGCCGTAGCAAAACACTACAGACCAGGAGGCTCACACAACAGAAATGCATGTCCGTATAGTTCTGGGGGCCAGGGGGCCAGGGTCCTGGTGTCAGCAGGGTTGGGTTTCTTCTGAGCCTTTCTGGGCTTGCAGACGGCCACTTCTCCTGTGTCTTCACCTGGTCTTCCCTCCGTGCCTAACCTCCTCTTCTTATAAGGTCACCAATCATATTGGGTTAGGGTCCACCCACATGACCTCTTATTACCTTAATTACCTCTCTCAAAGCCCTTTCTCCAGTCACATCTGAGATACTGGCCGTTAGGACTTCAATGTAAGAATTTTGAGGGGACATGATTCAGCCCATAACAAGAGGATAGAAGCCTGGAGACAGAGAGAGGGGAAGGGTCTGAAATATTTTATGTAGGATAATACGGGAGGGCCTCTGGTTTGAGATCTGAGTGATGGGAGGGAGCCAACCATACAAAGGTCTAGGGGTGGGCAAACTTTTTGACTTGAGGGCCACAATGGGTTCTTAAACTGGACCGGAGGGCCGGAACAAAAGCATGGATGGAGTGTTTGTGTGAACTAATATAAATTCAAAGTAAACATCATTACATAAAAGGGTATGGTCTTTTTTTTTTTTTTTTAGTTTTATTCATTTCAAGTGGGCCGTAGTTTGCCCACGGCTGGTCTAGGAGCACATTCCAGAGAGAGGAAACAGCTTAGGCAAAGATCCCAGTGAGGACAGGACGTGGGGTTACATGACATACAGGACAGGAGAAGGCGAGGGTGGCCGAGCGCAGCGAGAGGAGAGGCAAGGGTGTCCCGGGACGTGGGGCCCACTGTGATGACTGTCTCTGTGACGTGGGAAGCCAGGAGAGAGTTTTGAGCAGAAGACTGATGTGATCTGTGTTTAAAAGCAATGCCCATGCTGAGAATAAAAGAGGGAGAGGGACAGGGCAGAGACGGGACTTTGCAGTAAGTCCAGGTGAGAGACAAGGCTGGGACCAGACAGTAGCGAGGGAAGTCCTGAGAAGTGGTCAATTCTGGATGCAGTTTGAAGAGACACAACAGGATTTACTGATGGATTCGATGTAAGAGAAGAGGAATCAAGGGAAATTCCAAGCAACTGGGTGGAAGTGGTGCCATCTGCCTAGAGGAGGAGCCTGTGGGAGAGGTTACATGTAAGGAAGCAAGGACTGAGAGTTGATTGTGGACAATGGAAGGTCTCATACTAAATATCTTACATATCCAGGCAGTGATAGTGAGTACACACCTGGAAATGCGATTCAGAGGTGAATTTAGGAGGCACAGTAGAAAGGAGATCACTGGGGATGAGTGTAGGAGAAAAGGACTGAGCCCTGAGACACCCCAACACTTAGAGATGACAAAAGGGTAGACTCGGCAAAAATCTGAGAAGCGGAGAGCTGGAGGAACTCCAAGGAGTATTTGTCATGGCAGCCAAACGACAGAACAGTCCAAGGCTGCTGACGAGAGCCTGAGAAAGAGGGCGGGCCGCGGGCCACTGGAGTGGGCACTCAGAGGTCACTGATGACTTTGGCAAGAGCCGTTTGCACGGATGTGGAAGGAGTGGGCACCGGATCAGAGCTGGTTCAGGATGAGTCAGAGGGGGCAAGTATGAAGAACTCCTTTGAGAAGTTTTGTTGTAAAGGGGAGAGAAAAAACAGCACGGCTCCAAGACGTGGAAAAAAATTTAACAGAAAATTGTACAGCACATTTGTATGCTACTGGCATAACTGACAGGAAGAGAAAATCAACCACGCAGAAGATGAATGCAGGAGCCAGTGTAAAGCTGGAGGGCTGGCCCTGGGGAGGAGGAGGGATGGTTCCTTCTCAGTAACAGGAAGGCCTCTGGCCACCACCACCAATGGGTTAGCAGCTTTGGTGGTGGTCGTGGTGCGGAGACCACAGATCTCTTCTGATTGCTTCTACTTTCCTATAGTTATTATTAGAGTGAGGATGGGGAGGAGATATTGAAGGTCAAGGATGAAGACATGGGAATAGATTCACGAAATAAACGAGGTAGGACAGACCTGAACTGATTAAAACAGAGGAAACCGTCCGAGTAAGGGGACAAGGAGAGGCTTTTGGTTGAGCAGCTGAGTGGATGGTGGAGGCGATGTTCATTCAGAAAGGGGAGCCTGTGACGCGGGTTTAGTGGGAGAGGGAGGTTGGATTCTGACATGGAAAATGCTGTGTCTTTGGTACATCCACGTGGACAGGAGTGTCTGCAGTCAGAAGAGAAGCCTGAGCTGAGAAGTAGACCTGGGGGTGTCAACATAGAGGTGGGTGGGAGCGGAGAGGCTTTGTGATTGCTTTCCTCTGAGCGGTAAAGGGACTGGTTGTTTGAAACACATTCTGAGGAAGAATGAGAACATGGACAAGGGAATGGGGGACTGACAGGTACCGTGGGCGCAGAGTTAAGGGTGGAGCTCCATGTTGAGTGGATCCAGCCTCCACTGTGGAGCCCTGGTCCTCCCTCAGGAGCTCCAGCCCCAGAGCCAAGCCTCCCAGCACCCGCTGCGGGGTCCCCAGAGCGTGGCTCCATCTTCCTGCCCGGCAGTGCCCGACCTTCAGCTAACCTTGTGCTACACAGCCTCTCCTCCTTGCTCACCTAAGAACGCCCACGCGCCCCTCTCTGCCCCTGGGCCAGGGGTTTCTTCTTTGAACCCAAACAGCTCCTGATATGCCTCACCACAGACTGAAGCGCTGTGCTGCCGCCACGGGTTTACGTACCTGCCCCTCCCCTGGACTGACAACCTGCGGACGGAAACTTCTCGCCTTTAC
This sequence comes from Myotis myotis, assembly GCF_014108235.1. NCBI lineage: Eukaryota > Metazoa > Chordata > Mammalia > Chiroptera > Vespertilionidae > Myotis > Myotis myotis. The sequence goes on from NW_023416322.1 coordinate 4,707,487, forward strand.
AGTGACCCCTTCTTAGGTGCTCAACGGCGATTTGTGAAACGGAGGTAAGAAAAAGGAACGGAAGTCCAAAGCCACGGACGTCCACAGGGTCACGAAGTCCCGGCCTCGGTCACAGGCAGACGCTGTGGACGTGGGACTCGAGCCACAGTCCAGGAAGTGACCCTTGGTCTCAACATCCCACTGCTCCTCCTTTCAGGAAGTGACCTTGCTGTCACCCACAGGAAGGAAACACCTGACCCTACGTTAAAGCAGGTGAACTCCTTTTGTCCTGTTTTTTGTTAATCTTCATCTGAGGATATTTTTTTTCCATTGCTTTTCAGAGGAGTGGGAGGGAAGGAGGGTGCCGGGAGGGAGGGAGGGAGAAAGAGAGAAACAGCGATGTGAGAGAGACATGTCCATTGGCTGCCTCCTGCACACCGTCCAACCGGGGGCGGGGAGCGAACCCAAAACTGAGATACATGTGCTTGACAGAGAATTGAACCCACAACACCACTGCTCCAGCCTTGCTCCTGCCTTTCCCAAACACAACAGACGGCACTGCGTAGGGCATTTTATTTCAAACCAATACATCCGCGTGGATAAGCAGTCACTCTCCATTTCCAAGTTCCGTCACCCGGGCTTGAGAGCAGAGTGTGTGGTATTTCTCTGGGCTTAAGGTGTAAACTGACAAGGCGTTCAAGAACTTGTCCAGTGGACAGAGCGGGTCCGGGCAGCCTCGCGGCACCTGCTCCTGTGGGAGAGAGGCGCTCAGCAAGGCCAGCTGCGCCCGGAGCTCTGCATGCATGCACGTGGCAGCGGGCAGACGGCTCCTCCGCCAGCCTCCGAGTCACTCAACAACCGTGTGGGACTGACTGGGAGGACACGGGCAAGTCAGGCCGGGCTGGGAGGGGCTCTCGGTCTCGTCCCTAGGCTGCTCCAGCCTCTGCCCCCACAGCCCCCTGCCAAGGCCCCGAGCGAGCGCTGACAGCACTCCCCTCCCAGACACCATCACTAACTTTCAGAACAAGCTCTCAGTGAGGACTTTACATCCCGCAGGCATGCTGGGAAGAGGAGGGTGCCTGTTCCCGGAAGGGTCTGGAACAGGACTGGGATGAGGCCAGCTCCAGCCTGCCCAGAGGCCAAGCCTGCCCATCCTGCGCCACAGCCACAAGTCGCCTGGCATGACGCAGAGAGCCGAGGTACCAGTGAGGTTCCACTGGGCCCGAGGAGGGAGGCCTGGTGCTGGAAGCAGGCGGCTGGGGCGGGGGCGGGGGAGGTGCCCAGCCATCCCCACCCGCCTCGGGGTCTTACCTCCCCGTGGTAATAGAGCTGCACAAACCACTCCTGGGATTCCCGGTGCCGGTAGAGTTCCATGGTCACATCAGCAGCAAACGGTGGCCATTTGTGGTCAAAAATCCCCAGGGCCAGCAGGAGAGGCAGGAGGGTCACATCGTGAGCCGCGTAGAGGTACAGCTTTCTGCAACGAGGGAACAGTTCTCCCCTCGTCTTCTCTCGGGACCGGAGGCCAGGCCACGGCCTGCCTTCTCCAGGCAGGAACGCTGGCCTCCGAAAGCAGGGGCGTCTGGGAATCAGTGAGCCGGGCTGGGAGCCCCTCTAAGAGGAGGGTGGGAGGGGCCTCGTTCCCACTGCTGCCTCCCTGAAGCAGGGGCCCCGCTGGGTGGCTCTCTGGCTTCCTGCTGCCACGGGCTCCACGCCCACCCACCTGCTCCTCCCCGGTGACTTTCAAAGACGACACAGCATGTGCGCCCGGGCCCTCCTCTCCTCTCCCGGGAGTCCGCCCGCCTACGCCAACGTCCCTCTTCCTCAGCCGTGTGATGAGCGTAGGAGAGCAAGGCTTCTCCTAGTTGGGGAAGCTTGCATTTGGGGGAATTAAGTTCATTTCAAAGGTTCAATGCACCTGCTTGGCTCTCAACACATTCTCCAAATGGCTTTGATTAGTAATAAAGTTGCTATTTCAAGCCACATCTGTCTGACCCTTAAATCTATCTCTTGGGAAAGATCAAGGATTTTATTTGTTGAGCCCCAAACCAGAGGACTAGCACTGGGTGCTGAAGTCTTCTACAGATACACGGCCCGGGCAAAGCAGCAAAGGCTGCAGGAAACGCATGGCCATCACGGTGCTGTGACGGACGGGGAGGGGCAGGCCCACAACCTGCTATTGTAAATCCTGGCCCCCAGTTCCTGATGTTCCTGCTTGAACTCACTGACCCCTGCCTTTCCCCTGGGATCCTTTTAAACGCAGACTCTGACTCAGTAGGTGAGGCGGGCCCGAGAAGCTAACAAGCCCAGACGATGGCAAAGCTGTTCACCCGCAGACCACACCTGGCTCAGCAAGCGCACGGGACACCCAGCATTCCACAGCGGGGCTCCTTCCTGGGCTCCCACCTGCACCCGTGGTGGCGGGGGCTCGTGAGCCACGGCCACCATTTTAAACTGCCACGTGGTATCATACCCTTCCATACGCAGTGAAGGTACACAAACGAAACCATCTATTAATCAGTTATCTTTGTTCTGGGCTATTATAATACAAACCAGTGATATCATAATGAGCTACTCTGTTTGACATGTTCAATTAGTAAAAAAATAGAAAAATTAATTGAGGGTTCTTTAGCTAAAATTAAAATTTCAAAACATGACAGGATGGGTGTAGCAGGAAGAAAGGTGAAGATGTGAATGTCGCTGGGACTTGTGGCCTCTTGAACATCCACCGTCAGTCCCTGACAGCCTGGTTCTTGCCCCCCTGAGACCCGGGTGCCCTCCCTCCGGGCAGAGGCCCCCACCACCCTCAGCTGCGGGCTGAGCTGCTGTGCGTACCTGTGGCTGCCGGGGGGCGTGGCCGGGTCCACGGCCGTCAGCAGGTTGCGCTCCAGGAGGTGGAGAAACGGTCCTACTGCCATCTGAAGGCTTTCCCTGTGGCCAGGAAACAACACGAGGCACTTGGCACGGGAACGCAGGCCGGTGCTGCCCCCGCGGACCTCACAGGCCGAGTCAGACAGCACGAGGGACAGCGACAGGCTGGGAGGAGAGAGCGGCGCGGCCGCAAGTGTGAGGGTTCCCTGTGCACAAACACTCCCAACAACAGAAGCCCAGGACACAGACCTGGCATGCACACAGCTGGAAGGGAGGGCAGAGGGGCAGGGCAGACAGGCCCTCAGGAATAAAGGACAAAACTGGCCAGGGCAGGGCTCCCAGAGGCCCGAGAAAAGCAATCCGATGGAGCCAGCTCCCTCGTGCAGCCTCCTGAGACCAGCCCGCAGCACCTTCCTCATTTAGAGCTGGTTTAACAGGTCAGTGCTCGTGTTCTTGTGCTCATGGGGCTGGTGCTGTGGCTCCACCACTGTCATTCCCAGGCTGGTCACAAAGCAGTAAAACGGGCCAGTACGCGGCCAAAAGACGGTTTTGGTGCCTCTCTCTTTTTATCAAAGGGAAAAAGCAGCTCTCCGAGAACCCAATCACCGGCAAAAGCGAATGGAGGTGCGTGATTGGCTTAGCCCAATTCTTATGCATGTGACGGGGTAAATGGCCACCTTCATAAATCAAGGAACGTTAAAGCAGGAGATGAGCAGGCAACCAGTCCGGTATGTAACACACTTTCCAGAAAGTGTGTGGTGGCCAGGCCACGTTGGGTGGCACTGTGAGGGTGTGGACACATCACTCATGAAACCGGACTAACGGGTCTCAAAGGAGAAAGGACCAGGTCTGACTTAAAATGCTTCACAGCAGGAGAAAGCAAACTGCGGGTGCTGGTCAAATCCAGCCCACCTCCTGTCTGTGTGGACAAAACTTCATCGTGCCCTTTGTCTGCATGTCGCCCTTGGCTGCCTTCGCACTTCATGGGCAGAGGTGAGTAGCTGCAGCAGATAAAGCATAAGCCACAAAGCCTAACATATTTACTACGTGTGGGTGTGCACATACGTGTGTATTGCTGGAGGGAAGGCACTTCAGGAACAGATGTGGAAGGGTGAGCAGGGGGGCAGCAAGCTGCGAGGTGCGGCCGGAGCCTTTGGGGGTTCCGTGTGAGTGAGGAAGGGGACACAGACCAGAGTGGGAGGAAGTGGCAGAGGCTCTCATTCCTGTGCAAATCCTCGAAATGTCAGCTGCTTGCTTCCTCCCACTGTCTTCCCAGGGCTGCTCCTCCATTTCACATTGCCTCCTCTACCAAGTCACCTACGCTGCGTGCAAGCGGGACGTGCTCCACCAGTCACAAAAGCGTGCTTGCTGCCACGTGGCCACGGAGCTGTCCACTCTGCCGGTCGGGAAGCAGGCCGCCCGACAGAGCCCGAAGCATCAGTGACATGGAGAACACAGGCTGGGAGTGGAAGGGCTGGGCCCACGGCCGGCTCTGCCCCTCGCCGAGCCCAGTTCCTTCAACTATAAAGCCAGGACTTGGGCCCCATCTCACAGCGAGAACCTGAAGATTATTTGTGAGCTGTGAGGTGATGAATGAAGTAGCAATAATTACTCTTACTTCGGCGCCTGCACCTCAAGTCCTTTGAAACTCACAGCAAAAGGAGTGTCAGTGAATAAGGAAGCTCAGTCAGGAGCTGGCTCCCGATTCTGGGTGACAGTGAACAGAGCGCGAGGTGCCCAGCCCCAGCTCCGCCGCGGGGGAGCCTCGCGGAGAGCCTGCACAAGGGGGTGGTCTCCGCCAGGGCACAGGGCGCCTGCAGGCAGGTGTGAGCTGTCCGACGAGCCCCCCCCCACACACGGGAGGCTGACCACGCGTGACTTCACTCGGCAGCTGGAGAGGCCTCACCTGTCTCCACTTTGCATGTACAAGGCTGTGTCCACGGCTCTCTGTTCAATGATCCGTGCGCTTCTCCTCAGCGCTGGGCAGCTCAGGAGGCCGTGCACCTGAAGGGCCGCGGGTACGGGCTTAGAGAGACGTGCTTCTCACTCACTGAGCCTGGCAGCTGGCAGCTTCCATGGAGCCTCCAGGGCCCGGGGAGGCCTTTTGGGGGAGAGGCCTTTGCAGCTCAGAAAGCTGTGTGCTCAAGGTCCCATGGAAGCTATTCCTAGAGATCTGAAGGCCCGGGAAAAAACTGTATTTCCTCCCTTTCTGACGGCTCCCCATTTACTCCAAAATGAAAAAGATTTGTATTTTTTTTAACTGTAAAAGAAAACAATGGTGAATAAAATACAAGGCAAGTAATTCATGGCCTTCATTTTCCCCAAAATGATTTCCAGAAAGAATGGCATATAAAAACTTCACAAACGCTTGTCTTAAAACCTCGCACCCATCTCCCACCGAAGCGCCAGGTGTATTTCCGGCTCCAGGGCACCATCATCTTCACCAGAGAAGGAAGACTGGGCTACATGGCCGGGGAGCCTAACGTCTGAATCTGAGAAGCACTTGCCAGTGGGCAGCGTTCAGTGTTGATTAGAGAAGAAATCCTATGACTCAGGAAGTCGGGGGAAACAGACTTCAAGATGAACCAGCTTTCCTCACTGCAGGCTGCCCAGAGTCTTTAATATGCTGATGTGCATACACACTCTTCAAACACAGGTCCGATATACAGGGACGCCAAAACGTATAGACAAGGATCCTTCCTTTCCACCACCCACCCCGCCCTGCGCATCACAGCGCACGCACATTACGGGTGTTCTGGGGAACCTGCTTCCGGAAACTGATCTAGTTAAACGTCTGTGCTCCTGAATGAGTCTCCTTGATGGTCCCCCTGCCCTCACAGCTGCCTGCAAACCAGAGGCCTCCACCCGCTCCCCTCCACCCAGTTCCCGCTCAGGGGCCAGGCCATCGGTGCCCACTCCAGACTCCCCCACCCGCAGGGCCCAAGGACAGGCATCCCACCTGCTCAGCAGCCATGTTGTCAAAGAGCATGAAGAAGTCCACTCCATCACCATCGGCAATGCCCATCTCCTCCTTCACCTTTTCCAAATCCCCCGAGATTCCTGGCTGCAGAGAGGCAGCCTGCCTCCGGCCTCTGCCAAAACATAACAAGTGTTCCCTTACACGAACAGTGACTAACAGTTTACAAAGCATATCCAATCCATCACTGGAACCTCATTCAAGCCTCAACCACTCAGAGGGGTTAGCTGTCATTAGCCCCATGTTACAGATGAGCAAGCGAAGGCTCTATGAGGTCAAAAATGACTTGTGAAAGTTAGCAAGCACCAGGGCTAGAATAAAAGCCTGGATTTTCCAAATCCCACTCTAGCGTTTTCTTTTATTATACCCTAAACGATGCAAGCATAGCCCCGGTCTGCCTGAGAACAGCGTTCTTTTCTCCTGTGAAACACATACTTTATCCTCTTAGGACAGCCCAGCAATTCCTTGATGGCGCTGAGAAGTGCCATCAGCCCAAACCTACCTATCCCGCAGGGTGGCACGCTGGTAAGAGAAGGAAGTCTGTGTCTTCTGCCTGCCCACCTGGATTTGCAGTTTGATAACTGGCTTGATCATTTTTTACTAACCTGTTAGTTTCTTCACCTGCCCCATCTGAGAGCTCCATTACTGAGAGAATAACGCCATGGAGATAGCGAAGGCCCACCCATGGCCGATGTACCATCTCTAGCCCAGCACGTGGCTTTTCCAGGCTGCCTGCCCCCTCACTATGCGTCTACCATGTGAGCAAGTGTACCTTCACTTCCTGGGCAGCAGCATCGCACCTGCGTGTAAGCCATCCCCCTCCTCCACCAGCAGTGAGCAGCAAGGCCCTCAGTCCTGTGGAGTCCTGCAGGAAAGGCTGCCGGCCCCCAGTCTGAGCGGCCCCCCGGGTGAGCAGGTGCGGGCAGCTACCTGGTTCTCTCCCGCAGGCTCCAGCAGCTCTGGTAGTTGGGGTACAGGACTTCAGAGCTCGCCTCGTCAGTGTGGATGACGACGGGTCCTGGAGGAAGAGGGGCACAGGCAGGAAGAGGCTTCAGCGTGCTCCTCCCGGCTTCTCCTCCCCTTCTTCTCTGTCTACACAGACAGAGCCGCTCCAGCAGGCAGGCCATCGAGGTCACTCCCGAAGGACAGTGAGAGCCTTCACAGGCCCAGGCCTTGCCCACAGGAGCGCCCCTATGGTCTGACCATGGAGAAGGCAACAGCCTTGTTCGGTCTGGCACAACCCGTCTTATTGGGCCACATACAGACTGTGTTCCCTCCCACCGACGCTCAGAGAAGACCTCTAACACCTCCACACGCTCTGCTCTGCGCCAGACCTGGCCGGGGCCTGTGGCAGCTGCCCAGTCTGCAGAGCTCAAGCCTGACCTCTGATGGTCAAAGCTCCCACCAGCAGCTCTTTGGAATTGGCTGAGGCCAACCTGTGGAGTGATTAGGTGAGTCTAGGCCCCAAAGAACTATTACTCCCAAATTAGTGATCATCAAACCCCGGGACTTGGAAAGCAGGCTGTGCTAACTGGACTGGCATGTCAGTTCAGACACACTTCGCTGGGCAAACGACCCAAGGCTCTCCAGAGGCACCGGTCTCAGAGCACGAAGGTGAGGGGTGTGGGCTCTGCAACCATCCGCCAGGGTCTGAATCCCGCTCCGCCACCCACCAGCTTTGTGTCCCTGGGAATGTCATCTCGCCTCTCTGGGCCTTAGTTCTCTCATCTGTGAACTGATGACAACGGTACCTACCTCACAGGGTGATTATAAGAATTAAGCGAGTTCATTAATGCCAAGCTCTTAAAGTTTGGTGCATATAAGTCCTTTAAATGTTAGAATAATAACTATAATTTAAACCTTTAATATAACATGATAATTTTTATCTGGTATCTGGTATTGGGGTCTGGAAATTGGGCCTCCAATTTATGATCAATGAGGCACATCTGGGTTGACACTCAAATATACGTTGACTGAATGGCTGACCACATGGACAGACCAGCGACCTCAGGCGTCTCCCTCAGCCTGATGCCCTGCCCACACACAACCCTCTGGGGTTTCTCTCAGCGTTTACTCCTGAAACAACATCCCGGAGTTGCACCACTTCTATCCATCATAACACCTTGCGGGGTTCTCTGGTCTATTCAGCTCCCTTGATATGGTCAAGGTACGACAGAGGTACGGCGTGGCTGTGACAGAGTCCAGTGGGAGTCCCACGGTAGCTGGGTCCCAGCAGGGAGCAGCCACACCAGAGGCTGAGGACACAGTCCTTCCTTGCTGAGAGCGGGGCAGCCTCCATGGGCCCTGTCTGCAGACCAGCCTGCCACCAAGAAACAGCTTTCCCACCGCAGCCACACTTCTATCTACGAGAAGAGGACGCTGCCTTTCAGAAGCGGAGCGAGTGAAGAGCTGTCGGGAGGCCAGGCTCCGTGGGCTGTTCCTAAGCTCAGGAGCTCCCGGCAGTAAGGGCAGCCCATCCCGTCCGCTGTGTGTTCCTCAGACACATGCCGTTTGTGGCCGCCAGCCAACCTCAGCCAGAAGCAGCAGCACCACCAACCCGCTGGGAGCAAGCCAGCCTCCTCGGGCCTGGAGGTTTCCACCGTTTTATCTATATTTTTACAAGCCTGGAAGACATGTTACATCTACTTGAGATACCGCTAAAGAAGCTGCACAAAGAACCAGCGCCTTTGGCCTATGGCACCATTGTCGGATTTTAATATGAGTGAGGCCATGATGCGCTGAAACCCACACCAGCCATGAAATATACATTTGAATCAACTGTATGTGACGAAATGCAGCTTCGTTTGATAGGCAGAGTCCTCAGTACATGGAGCCCTGAGGGAAACGACAGATGCGGCCTCGGTGGGGAAAGGGCTGGGAACCGCTCGCTGCGATCACTCAGTGGCTGAATGTGTCAACACCCAAACTCTGTCGGCTTTCTCACCAGGAAAGGCGGGCGAGTGCGGGTGCTACTCCCTGGGTCGCGCCGTGGCTGACCACCGGGCCAGAGCGGCACAGGCGTCGGTCCCAGCCAGGGCCCCTCCCTCCTTTCAGCAGGGTCTCCCCTAAGCAAAAAGCCCCACACAGCTCACAGGACCTGCCGGCTGCCTCCTCAGCTTGTGCAGGTGGAGAGGAGTCAGCAGGCAGAGCCCCATCGGAGCAGCTGGCTCACTCTGCAGCCATGGAGGTGGGCGGGCCAGGCGGGAGCCATTCCAGAAGGGCCACTGGAGCAGGTACGCCACGGAAGCCACGCGTGCAGGGGAGGCCAGGGAAGCAGGCACCAGGGAAGGGCGGGGGGGGCTTTGGGATGAAGAAGAAAAGGACGTTTGGACTCTAATCCGAACCTTCTTTCTGACACTGGAAAAGCCCAGCCAGCAAGCACCGCGTCGACTCCAGGTTCCGATGCATGTTAGTGGAACGAACACTGGAAAAAACAAAAAGGTAGCGGCACTCAAAAAGGGAAGATTACTTACTTACACGCTACCTAGTTCCAAGAGCTCCGGGCTGGAAGAACTCTTCTCTCTCTGTGAGATGGCTGCCCAAGGCGCCCCAGAGCCAATGGGTGTGACCGCCAATGGCCACCTTCCACAGGATTCTGTTTTATGAGGGAAACGGCCCGAACCACCTCGGGTCAGATGGGAACCAGGGGCGTCAGGACCGGCTTCCTCCTGCTCCAGACCTTACGCTCCCGCGACCTCCGTTTTCCAAGTGACTCACAAGATCTCACGTGGGTTGAAGGTTGGCGAAAGGAAGGGGATGTCCTCCACGTAGTTCCTCCTCAGCCTCTCGCCCAGGGCAAACATCTGCCGCATGCCCACACTGGTCAGCTGCCCAGCAAACATGCCCCCCTGAGGCGGGGGAGAAACCGGGAGAAGAGGGAGAGCACCTGTCAGCCCCTGCCCAGCCCCGGGAGGCCGTCCGAGCTTTCAGTGGGCTCCCGGAGCAGGCGGCGTTGCTCACCTTCAGGACGGTCCCCCGGTACTGAGAGTCAAATGGAGAAGGTGGTTTCGGGCCACCAGCCAGATTGGTGACGGTGTAATCAAACCGGGTTTGCGGTGGGACTTCCAGTAGCTGGGGATTCCACTCCGCCTGTTGTAATCACACACAGAAACACACACCGAAAAGAGCCGTTGTTCAGAAGGTTCTTGGAACTTCCAGCATTAACATCCCGCAGCGCTTGGAACACTCGGCTGGAACCACACTGACACGAGGCCTGCAGCTTTCCCATGGGAGAGCAGGGAAGAAACGCTGGCTCTCGCTCCAATTAAAGGAAGAGAAGGCCGGGGTTACTCCAGCTGTCCTTAGTCCGCGCCCGTCATTGCCACACTAATCATCACTGGTAAGAGGCTGCCCTGGCACTAAGTCCCGACTGCAGTAAAGCGAGAAGGGGCCAGAATGCCCGGCACACAAACACTTGGTGAATGAATGAATGAATATAATCTCAGTGACCATATACCTGTAAGAATTGGTAAGGAATCAGCCTGCAGGTGTCTATGGCCCTCCCTTAAGGACTCTACTTAATGTCCCTGTAACCACCCCAAATTTCCCTTCCTTTCATCCGATTTCTCAAACAAGAAGCTGCCCTCTTACGAAACCTCCACCCCTTCACCATCTTCCTTCACTGCTTGCAATCTGGCTCCCGCTCCAACGGTACTGTGATGGTTTCCAGAACATCACATGCTCTGACCATGCCCAGCTATGACATGGCCCCAAACTCAAATCTCTGACTCTCCTCACTGACCCACCATGCCTGTTGGTCGCTAGCTAGAAGGCCACTCCAATGTCCTTCCTCCATCTCACTGTTAGAGTACAACCTCACCCGAGGCACAAGCCTCCCGATTCCTCCCCCGCACCCGCAACCCATCCTTCCAGAACCGCCTGCTGACCACCTGTATCACACCAGTCGCTTCTCCTAATGTTTCACAAGAGAAGCGCCTGGCCTTCTGCGCCTGGGTCAGCCCCGCCCCCAGCTGTACTGCCTCCGCCTCTCTCCTCCCCTCCCAGCCAGACCATGCCCACTGCTCCCCTGTATCTCTTCTCAGCTCGCTTCCCTACTTGCTCAGAGGGACTCCTGTCCCCACTGCCCATCCACCTTCTCTCAGGTTCAGTGATAACTCAAGTCTTACTTCCCATCAGTGACTACTCCAGCTTCCAGTGATGGTCTTACCCGAACTACTACAGCACTTCCAATCAAAAGAACAATATTTACCTCAATTTCCCACTATTTTGTTTTATTTTAAAACTAACATTTGAAAACCTAGTATGTCCCATACTAGAGGCCCAATGCACGAAATTTGTGCAAGAGTAGGCCTTCCTTCCCCCAGCTGCCGGCACCGGCTTCCCTCTGGCACCCGGGACCTGGGCTTCCCTTGGAGCCCCGGCTTTGTCTGGAAGGTCGTCCGGTCTAATTAGCATATTAAGCTTTTATTACTACAGGTGATTATACTTATCTGGATCCCCTCCCAGAAATATCCCAGGGGAGTGCCACTGGGAGTCCCAGGTTCTCTTCATGCAGGAGCTCTCCATTCTTCCAGAAGGCATGGCCTCAGTCCCACCTGCACCTCCTCTCCAACACCAGCCTCTTCCCCTGCTGGTGCTGCAGCAACCGACATCAGAAGGTGGGTGTTCAGAGCGGAGACCTTCTTCCTACTGTCTTTAATCACTGCTCCATCTTTGATCGCACCCAAGTTCTGATGTTATCACTTTCCTGCATAAAACCCGTCAAGGGCTCACAGGGCGTGGCGGCCCCTGCCCCTCTCTTCCCCCTGCCCTACACAGTGCTTCTCAAGCCACACAACCTTGTTCTATGGCACCATTCTCACACCTGTTGCCCTTTCAGCCTCATGTTTCTTCTACCTAGAATTTCTTTTCTCTTTCATCTGGAAAGACTTCTGCTCATTCCAGAAGACAGGGTAAACATTTCCAGAAGCTATGACCATGGCCCCTGGCTCCCACAGAGGCCTCGGGGGCTTTTTTGGCGGCTTCTACCCAACAGTATGAGAAGAGCTCCTTTACCAGACTGTCCTACTTGTAGATTTAGCTTCCTCAGACCAGAGACTGGGTCGTCTACAACCTCTGCATTTCGGGTGCCCAACAAAGGGCCTGGCACCCAATAGGTACAATGAATAGCTCCAGCAATCCTCCGGCTCCTGTGGAAGATACCAAGATTGAGATAACAATCTTGTGTGCTTTTGGCATTTTCAGGTTAGCAGAGACAGCAAGCCATGAATGTAAGTGATAGCAGCGCTAAAACAGAAATCATGTGCTACCAGAAACCAAAGGAAGGCCACAGTAGTTCAAAGGCAAGACAGGCCTGCTCTTCTGGGTCGGGGATTCCAGAAAAGTTTCATGGAAAGAATGGCATCTGAAATGAATAGGATTTAGACAAGCAAAGATCTGGACTTGAGAATACAAAGTGGGTAAGAGGAGAGAATAGTATTGAGAATTCAAGAATACAGGTGGGGGGGAAAGTAGGTTTATAGCTGTTCATCTATAATAATAAAAGGGTAATATGCTAATTATACGGGATGTCATTCCAGAGATCCTTCTGAAGAAGCCAGGGCCAGAGAGAAGCCAGCCCGGGTTCCGGATGCCTGTGGGCAGCCAGAGGGAAGCCAGCCCGGGTCCCGGGTGCCTGCTGGCGGCTGGAGGAGGGAAGCCGGTGCCAGCAGCTGGGGGAAGGAAGGCCTACTCTTGCAAGAATTTTCGTGCATTGAGCCTCTAGTATGGAAAATACAATAACTAATAAATAATAATGCTAGGATAAACTCTGTATTTCATGTACTCACAACTGTAAACCTACTTTTGCCCCACTCTGAACATAGAAAGCTTGAGCAATGGTGAAGAATGTATATAGGAAAGAAGTAGTTCGATTTGCCTCAACCTGGGAGCAGTTTTCAAATTCTTAGAGTAAATGCCAAATAGAGTTTAACTTTAGATTGTGTATGTGAAGGCAAAAACTGGAATTTCCCTAGTTGAAGCAGGAGTGGGAACCCAGAGCCCCAGCCACTCAGCATCCCCCTCGCCCACAGGCTCCCTAAAGAAGTTTGGAAGCCAGAGGTATAGATCACACTGAAATGGGAAGACTGGATGCGGAAAAGCCAGCTTCAAGATGTCTGCAACACAGTAGATGGAGCTTAAGGCCACATCCAAGGCAGCAGGAATAGAAGGAGTTGGTGCAAGACATATGAGTCAAACTTGGCAAGTGAGTAGTTAAAAGGTTTATTTGGGAGTTATGTTGGTGGGTAAACAAGGAAGAATAAATAAAAATTACTTTGATTTTGAGCCTGGGTGTCTAAGGTGACAAGGGTAATGGAGGTACTTCTTGACTAAAACCAAGATCAAGACAGAAGAACAGCTGACAAGCCGAGTTCAGTTTTGGACATTTTGGGGTTGAGATGCCTCTGTTGTGTTCCCAGTGCTCCCTGCATAGGCCCATAACTGGAATCTGTTTGTCTTTCTCCTTCACCACATTGTAACTTTTACAGCCCAGACTGAATTATCCATCCTTGTAAGCCCAGTGTCTAGCGCAGGTCCTGACACCAAGCCCACAGGGCCTCGTCAGCCTGAGAAATCTCCCCGTTAGGCACAGTTTCCAAAAGAGGATCTTTGGTGTTTCCCGGGAATGGCTCCTGAAAATCTAAGTCATGCCAAGTCTAGAGTACATGTGTTCTGACTTCCAAGAATGAACAGCACATCAGTTCCATACACCATGTCCACCCCACATATAAACTCTCATTCTGGTTCCTGTGTTAGTGGCAAAGACTAACTTTATAATTTTACTTAATTATTTACACCCCATTTTCAAGAACTAACTTATAGCAAAACCTTAGACAACCAATTCCAAGTAAGCAAGAAAGACAAAAGCTAACAGCATAGGAACAAAAAGAAGTGGGTGCAGTGATAAAGTTACTCAAAAATGCACACCATGAAGATCCACGTATATGTTGTAGGTGGGCCACGATTCAACACCAAGCTTTCTGGCTTTTTGGTAAAAGGAGAAAGTTGATCAGCTAGACAAGCTTCGAGATAAAACCAAGCCAACACCATTTCTAATGCTCACATACATTCCTCCCAAGGGTCCCCATAAAGAGGGCAGAGTAACATAGCAGACATCTTTTCAGTGGCCGTAGCAGCAGTGAGTTCCGTGGGACAGTGTCTCATTGTTTCCTCAACACAGAGAGAGAGCATCTCACCAAAGCATATTCCTATGAAGACAATACTCTGCTACATTCCAAAAACTACATGAAACTAAACAAAAACCTTCCAGGTGCAGCTTTTTAGAACAGAGCAATGGTCTTAAGTCTTGACCACACACTGGTGTCCCTGGGAAATTTTTAATAAGTTACCTATGTCTGAATCCCCCCTGAGCTAATCACATCCAGATCTCCTAGGGTTGGAGCCTCAACTTTTTTAATGTTTAGTCCAGACCTTCTAAAGCTTCACCAGAGAAGCTTATGCCATGCCTGGGTGCTCTAGGCCAGCGGTCGCCAACCTTTCGGACCTCACGGACCACCACTGGTCCGCAGACCACCGGTTGGCGACCGCTGCTCTAGGCCAATTAAATCCGAATCTTTGGGAGAGAACCCAGGCATCAGTATTTTTTAAAGCTTCCAACTGAGTCCAATTTATTAGAACAACTTCTAATAAATTGAATCTTGAAAAGAAAACCTGAGAGAAGAGCTCCAAAAACAAGTGATAGCCTGCCAATGTGCCCCACGTTAAGAGCCACTGCTCCAGAGGAATGAATAAACTGACCAGCACATCCTTCATGCAATGCTTCCTGAAAACCCTTCGCTTAGCTGAGCTGTGGATAGGTATTAAGCAACAATAAGGCTAAATTATGCTTCCCAGCTCATTTACATTACCAAGTAAATATAGAACCAAATGCCTCAATCAACAGTGGAGCTGAGATTGGTTGAATTTTATTTTACAAAACCTGAGGAACCTGCCTGAATTGGAGGCCACTTTGCCACCATCTGGAGGGGAGCTGAGGGAAACCTGAAAGCAGGGACAATTATCTTTTGAATATGTATTTGGATCTAAACTACTCAACGGCGGGGGGGTGGGGGGAGAAGGCCAATCCAGTTCCAGAGTTTTATTTCCAGAGCAGAGCTAAAGGAAGACACGTTAAGTCACAGCCATTCAAGCCACAAGAAAACAACCCAATAAAACATCTAGTTTTACACAATGCCACTTTCTGAGGACTTCTGAGATAGCCGAAGTGACTTGTCACATATTTATCTACAAACCAGTCAGAAGTCTGGAAACATCTAGCAAAGGCAATTTTAGTTTTAGAACTGTTGCCAGGTAGTCCCTTTGTCTATAATTAATACTAGAACCAGGAAGATTGGAACAACTTCTAATAAATTGAATCTTGAAAAGAAAACCTGAGGAAAAAAACATCTAATAGGAGAACCAAGATGGCGGCATAGGTTAACGCCGGAGATTGCTGCCTTGAACAACCAAATCAAAACACACCTAAAAGACGGAATGGACATCATCCAGAACCACAGGAAGGCTGGCTGAGTGGAAATTCTACAACTAGGAGGAAAGAGAATATCATACCCAGACTCAGAGGAGGCGCAGTGCTGAAGTGAAATACTCAGGTGCGGAGTGCGCGCACAGAGCGGGCTGGCGGCGGAGGGTGCGGTTGGTGTTTTCAATCGGGAGGGAGTCTCAGATTCTGAGCTCCAGATCCGGGCGAGTCTCTAGGGACCCAGACTCAAACGGGAGAAGCAGGACTGTCTGGCTTCAGTCGGAACTCGAAGGCAGCTTTCTCTCCGAGGTTTGCAGTGGTTGCTGGGACTCTGTGAGGCAGAGCCCCTAGGGACGGAACTGAGAGCCACCATAACTGCTCTCTCCGGCCCACCCTGTTGATCCCGAGCCGGAGCGACCCACCCGCCCCGCCCAAGCCCTGCACAAAGCCATTTGCCAGATAGCCTCAGGCAAAGGCTAGATTAGCACCTCCCTAGAGGACAGAAGTTTTCCCACTGCAGACACAGCTGATTCTCACAGCCAGCTGGCCTGGAGGTCAAATCCCCCTAGTATTAACTACAACAATCAAGGCTTAACTACAGGAGGACTGCACACAAAGACCACTAGGGGGTGCACCAAGAAAGCATAAAAAATGCGGAGACAAAGAAATAGGACAAAAGTGTCAATGGAGGATATTCAGTTCAGAACCACACTTTTAAGGTCTCTCAAGAACTGTCTAGAAGCCGCTGATAAAATTAATGATATCCTCAACAAATCTAATGAGACCCTCGATGTTATGATAAAGAACCAACTAGAAATTAAACATACACGGACTGAAATAACGAATATTATACAGACTCCCAACAGCAGACCAGAGGACCGCAAGAATCAAGGCAAAGATTTGAAATGCGAAGAAGCTAAAAACACCCAACCAGAAAAGCAAAATGAAAAAAGAATCCGAAAATACGAAGATAGTGTAAGGAGCCTCTGGGACAGCTTCAAGCGTACCAATATCTGAATTATAGGGGTGCCAGAAGATGAGAGAGAGCAAGATATTGAAAACCTATTTGAAGAAATAATGACAGAAAACTTCCCCTACCTGGTGAAAGAAATAGACTTACAAGTCCAGGAAGCACGGAGAACCCCAAACAAAAGGAATCCAAAGAGGACCACACCAAGACACATCATAATTAAAATGCCAAGAGCAAAAGACAAAGAGAGACTCTTAAGAGCAGCAAGAGAAAGAAACTCAGTTACCTACAAAGGAATACCCATACGACTGTCAGCTGATTTCTCATCAGAAACTTTGCAGGCCAGAAGGGAATGGCAAGAAATATTCAAAGTTATGAATGCCAAGAACCTACAACCAAGATTACTTTATCCAGCAAAGCTATCATTCAGAATTGAAGGTCAGATAAAGAGCTTCACAGATAAGGAAAAGCTAAAGGAGTTCATCACCACCAAACCAGGATTATATGAAATGCTGAAAGGTATCCTTTAAGAAGAGGAAGAAGAAGAAAAAGGTAAAGATACAAATTATGAACAACAAACATGCATCTATCAACAAGTGAATCTAAGAATCAAGTGAATAAATAATCTGGTGATCATAATAGAATCAGGGACATAGAAAGGGAATGGACTGACTATTCTTGGGGGGGAAAGGGGTGTGGGAGATGCGGGAAGAGACTGGACAAAAATCGTGCACCTATGGATGAGGACAGTGGGTGGGGAGTGAGGGCGGATGGTGGGGCGGGAACTGGGAGGAGGGGAGTTATGGGGGGGAAAAAGAGGAACAAATGTAATAATCTGAACAATAAAGATTTAATTAAAAAAAAAAAGAAAAAGAAAACCTGAGAGAAGAGCTCCAAAAACAAGTGATAGCAGGCCAATGGCACTGGCTTGTAGCTCAGATAGAGAATTAGTTCCACTCCCCACTTGTGTGCACAAGACTTCATATGAGATAACCCACGATCTTTAGTGCATCTGCCTAAAGTCTGGAGAATGTGAGCAGGTAGGAGAGGTGACTGCCTTTCCTAACTGAAAAGTGAGGCCATGGACTCGGATGTTCCATTATTCCGTGGCTATACAGACAGAAGACGGATGAAGCTGGCATTCTTCCTGAGCTACAACTGCAACATAAAGGCAAAAGATACCCATCACACCCACCCTGGCTCAGGAGAAACCCTTAAAAAAAAACAAACTAAAAAAATTTTAGGTTCTCCAGGGAGTACATTACTGTACACACTAAGTCCAGGCCTAGACATTCAGACTTTTGTTCTCTGCTACTACTCATAACTTTGTCTTTAATATGAGTCCTCTATTCCTATATGTTACTTTCCCGTTTTTCTGTACCAAGAATCAATGAATAAGGGAGAATGCAAAGAGATGGGCTATGTGCAAAATCATAAGGAACATGTAATGACCTAAATACAAAGGCAAAGGAAGGGACTGAAAAAGAAAGAAAAGGGGAGAGAGGAAGGAGGGGAGGAAGGAATGGAGGGGGCAAGAAAAGAAATTCCAGCTCCAGAAAGGGGACGGCCATAGTGAAAGGCTAACTAGAAACCCGGCAGGAGAAGGAAGTGCCACCCAAGATTTACTAATGTGGGAGGTGCTGTAAAGGTCGGACGTCCTCGGTGGCCAGCTTGAGAACTGGTTTTCAGTACACAGTGTGAGGACACAGCCCGAAGGGTTTCTGGAAAGAGACTCTGAAGAGCCGGCCACCAGGCTGGGACATCCACTGACCTGGAGGACTGACAGTGCACAAGCTTCCACAGGTGTGAGAGAGCCGGCGCCTGAGGAGTTCAGGCTGCATATTCTCTTGCACTGAAAGCCAGTCCTTCGGTCACAGGCCCTCCTGCCATGAGAGGTCAGAGACCTTCGCTGGCTCTCCCCAAGAAATCAATCCAAAAAAGGTGGTTATTTAAAAAGCTAATTATTTGTGCTTTAATCATAGTTTTCCTGACCAGGTATATTTTAAGACCTTAGAACCACAAGAGTCGCCAATTTTTAACTTTTTTCCTACCTCAAATCCCCTCTCCAATAGGTTTACCCGCAGAAACCCCAACTAGAAAAGAACCCCAAGATACTGCACTTGTTACCAAAAAGCCATCAGGGAAATCTCCTGCAAACCCTGAGCAAGCTGTCCCCAAATCAGTGACTTCTGTTCCCTACACTGATCGCGGTTAGGCTGGTTCCTGTCACAAAGGTTGCTGCAATTCTTTGACAACTTTCAAAAACGGTCACAGGGAAAAATGCACTACACCCTGTACTTGAGGTCACACAAATATTTGTTAGAAATGCAGGATCTCAGGCCCCAGCCTCCCCTGCTGGATCAGAATCTGCATTTTAACGAGATAAATCCCGAGGCGATTTATAGGCACCAGAAGCAGCGCTTGGGCACAGCTGTCAGGGGCGCACGGGAAGTTGCACAGCCGCAGCCCGGGGAGCCCTAGGGGTGCAGCGGTGGCGGGCCAGGAGGTGACCTGGCGCCTGCTCTCTTCCCTTCGTCCGGACCAAGTCCGAACCCGGCTCCGAGAGGATAAAATTCCAAAGGTGGGTGCTCCCCAGACGGCGCCTGGCCCGCCTCCGTAGGGCCGCTGCCGGGCGCACCGCTTACCTGCTCCTCCACCGGGAGCGGCTTGAGCGGGCTCCGCGCCCCGTGTCGGAACACCACCTGCACCATCTTCAGCTCCAACAGGCTCCGGTCCACGGGGTGCTGGCCGTCCGGCCCTCGCAGCTCGGCCAGGGCCGCGCGCCGCTGGTGGACCCAGTACGCCAGCGAGGCCAGGACGCCCGCGGGCGCCCACCTGCGCACCCTGAACACCCGGGTGACCATGGCGAAGCCCCTCCGCTGCCCTCGGAAGGCGGCGGCCGAGGCCCACACGACTCGCGGGCTTCGGGGCTCAGCGGCCGCCCCCTAGTTCCCGGGGAGCGGCGGGCGCGCACATCCAGACCCCCAATTTGGGACCGCTGCGGCTCCGAGACCTGGGCCCCTGGGGTGGGGTGGGGGGTAAGGAGCAGGTGGGAGAGGAGGGCTCCCTGGGAGTTTTAACCCGCGTGGGGCCGGCCGCTCCAGCTGCAGCCTGGGGCGGGGGGCGCTCCGTTCCCAATCTTTCGCCTCTCGGAACCTTAAACTTATATTCCAACCTGGGCCTCCCGCACTCTGGAAGGGACCGGAACCAGCCTGAGTTCCTCGGCGACGGCGACCCCCCAACAGACGGCTGGGTTCCACTTTTCTACAAGCACCCCGCACCCACCGCCGCCCGCAGCCCGGACCCGCTCCCCGCGACGCCGCGCGGAGGAGCACGGGAGAACCAGTTCCGCGGCGACGCCCGTCCCGCAGTCGAGCTGGGAGAACTACAACTCCCACAAGGCTGCGCGCGGAGGGGCCTCGAGCCCCGCCCCCCTCCCGGCTGGTACTTGTCCGCTCAGGGACTGGTGGTCGCTGCCCTGGGAGTGAATCCGCTAGTTTGCCAGGCGGGTAGAGTAGGAATGAAGGACAATGATAGAACTGGGTGTGGAGGGCAGTATTTTGGGTCTAGCACGCGTAGTAGATTTCATCCAAGTCCTGGAAGTAGGGGTTGCTGAAGCTAAGAGCGGAGCGCTAGGCGCTAATCTGCATTTACTGACCCTCCCATCCCGTCTTTAAAGAGACTGAAATCATCGCAAAACACGCAGAACTTTGAACTCACGGATGTGTTTACTTACATCCAGACTATTTTCTCGTGGAAAACTCCAGGCCTTGTCTGCAGGTGTCCCAGTGACTAAGCACCTTAAGTTACAAAGAAGAAAGCCAACCTTACCCGCCTGCGGGTCTGGTTCTCTTGCCTATACAGCTACCCCGGGCCTGTGTTCCCGATCCTGGCAACAGGGCACAATCTGACCATCAGTGTCCATCTGAAGGCGAAGGTCACGTTGAGAGGAGAGACATTGTGAGAGAGTCTGAATATGTAACATCCAACCAGTTCTTTCATCATTCCCAAGTCTATCCTTGAATCAAGCTGGACCACATATGAAGGGAACATATTTAGGGACTATGGATACTCCTGAGAGTTTAGAGGGGTTCACCAAGCCAGAGGCTTCTGAATGTCCTCCTTGGGGGAAGGGTCCTCTGGGAACACTGCACGTTGTCACTCTTTCCCCTGGCCTACCCCAAGGACTCCCCTTTCAGAGTGCATTGTCCTGATGCGGTGAGAAGCTGAAAGCTGTTTTTCTAGAGTCCACCTGAGACATCCGGAGCACCAGGCAGCACAGCTTCGGAGCCTGTGTGATGAAGGGTGACCCAGTTCGTTACATTTGGGCTGGAGAGAGCTGTTCTCAACACTTCCATGAAAATGTGGCCCAGCTTTATGGTGCAGAAGGGCCCTGGTATATATATGAGCAGCATCAGCATCTCTGAGAAGTTTAGCACATCAGACCCCCTTTAAGACAGTGGCATATTGGCACCCGGGTAGCAGTGCCTCCTGCATAAAGGGCAGGCACCCTCCTCCACACCCTGCACCTGGCAGCGTGGGCCAGACTTGCCAGGCTTCACGAGCAGCACCTTTGACCTGCATGCGCAATAGCAGCAGTTCTTCCCGCTGGGTGGCTGGAGTGGGGGGCGGGAACGACGCAGGGGGCGGGGCGGGGCGGGGCGGTGCTGGGGATGTCTCAGCAGATGGGCAGGAAGCCAGAGCCTGTTCGGTTCGGTTGGAAAATGACAGGCTCCATGTGGTAGTTGAAAGCACTGCATGTCAGCACAGGTGAGGCCAGCCTTGCGGAGTCCTACAAATATTTGATGTGTGATGTATGCAGAGCGGGTGGTGGTAGCCACCTGCAGTTTAAAAGAGAAGGTAGAAATCTTGAAATCATGCTCTGGGGATGGGTCGGCTCCAGAGTTGGGGGATGGGGAGAACTTAACACTTATGACCCTGGTTTTACCACTAGGGCTGGCTTGGGAAGTAAGCCCTCCTTCCACCAAATTGTCTTTTTTTTTTTCTTGATTAATTTGAGCAGATTTTAATAAAAATATTTTGAGACTCAATTTTTTTTTATGATGTCCAAATTGTCTTTTAATACTATGCCCCAAACTCAGTTTTAACCATGAGATTAGGTAAGAAACAATCACATTCACTGTTTTACTCCCGTAGTGAGCCCAGTGCCAGGCTCATGGTAAGTAGTCCATAAATACTTGCTGAATGAACTTATAGGATATATTATTGAAATGTTGTTATTAAGACTTTCCAACAAATGTAATATGAACAGAACGTTGTTGGTATTAATATGGTGTCTGCATTAGACTCTCCATTTATATGAATGTCCAGACAGGAAGATGAAGACAAATGAGAAATACTTTCTTTGAAGCAAAAAACAACCTAGCTTGTTATAGAAGGAAAAAAAAATAGGTTCTTCAAGGAAACAAAACATTGTCCCCTCTCCTCCAAAAAATCTCCTCAAAGTTTTCAACCAAAAGATAGGATTCTTTGAAAATAATCGGCTAGAGAAAAAGATTTAAGCATAGCTTAAAACTATCTCTTCTATTGCCTTATCATTCCCTTAACTAGCATAGATTCAGAGAGAAGTTTTCAGCAACTGCAAAGTTTTTCACAAATCAATAATGACATCACTGATGCGTTATCATTTAAAAAAGATCACAATATTACTTCATTTTTAACTCCAATTAAACTTTATTTTATGTAGTGCTTACTTTAAATGGTATTTCGTTTTCATATTAGAATGTTTAATATATTATTTCAGTCTATTTACATTTTACTTAAGCTTATGAATGTTGTATTTGAAATGTATTAAATACTTTATTTTACTGATCTCAAGTACTTAAACTATGGTGTTTATGTAAAAATAAACACCAAAATATACTGAAAATTTACTCCAGTATTTAAGTGAGCCTTTACTTTGGCACTGGAGGCCCTTCTAATCAGTCTCCCCGCCACTAACACCATCCCTGGGAGACACACGTCCATCTCTGTTTGCTTTTCCAAATAGAGCGTGGATGGCTCCGGGTAGACCTTTGCCCGAGGCCCTTCTCCTGTTTCTATCTGTAGTGTTTACATTGAACCAGCACAACTGGTACAATGGAATCTGAAAGCAAATTCATTTTTGACTCCCACTCTCTCTTTAAATCTGCACCCAGGGCTATTTCTCCCTTACCCCGAGGCAAGACAAAGCCTGTTTCTCAGAGGTAACAAAAGTACTCCGTCATTTTCTAAGTGGCATAATAAAGTGGCGATGAGGAATTAGAATGGCAGCCCTAGGTAAGAATTACAACTTCAGCCTTAATTGGGCGTTGGAGTTCCTCCTCTCTCTCCTCCAGCGCGGGCGGCCACAGGCTGGACGGGTGAGATGTGACGGTGGAAGGAGACGCGTTCTCGGCTGCTTCTCTCTGGCCTCCTCTCATGCCCCTTCTCGTTCCATTTTACAAACTGTTTCTGATCCCTGCAGGGTCTGGCGTTCTGGAAAGGACATTAGCAAAGGGGAGTCAAGGAGGGAAATTTCAGTAGCAAAATTCGTAGTTGATTGGTGCTATGTGGGTGGCCAAGCGGATGACCTCTGGACCTTCCAGACTCTAAAGCAGCGGTTCTCAACCTGTGGGTCGCGACCCCTTTGGGGGTCAAACGACCCTTTCACACGGGTCGCCTAAGACTATCAGAAAACACATATATAATTACATATTGTTTTTGTGATGAATCACTATGCTGTAATTATGTTCAATTTGTAACAATGAAAATACATCCTGCATATCAGATATTTACATGACGATTCATAACAATAGCAACATTACAGTTATGAAGTAGCAACGAAAGTAATTTTATGATTGGGGGTCACCACAACATGAGGAGCTGTATTAAAGGGTCGCGGCATTAGGAGGGTTGGGAACCACGGCTCTAAAGCCTGTTGCTCCCTCGAGGGGCTTTCATGGGTTCCTGGGAGACCATGCCTTCCTCCCGCAGCACCAGGTGTCCAGCAGCAGTTGATCCCCAGCTCTCTTTGGTCGGTCGAGGCCCCTCGCCCTTGCAAGAGGTCATTTTGAACAGAGGCTGAGCCACACCTTGCCAACTCCCTTATCTCCAGGGACCGCATCTGGCCCAGGGGAAACACCCTTTGCCCAGGCAAACGCCGGGAGTGCAGCTTGCCCACACCTCAGCCCCCTGCTGCAGTCCTGTGTCCCTCACACTGTCGGAGATACAGTTAAGCTCTGCAGACGGTCCCACCAAAGTCTGTTTTTTGGTTTGAGGTGAGGAATAGGTATGCTCCTGAGGAGGGTAGAATTCTCTGTGCCCAATAGTTCTCTCCAAAGACATTCTTTTCCAAAAGCTTCCTCCTCCAGTTCAGCATCTCTTTGTGCCATTAATGTAGGTGACAATTCAAGAGTCACCTGCCTCTTCCTCCTCCCATTTCCCGACCTACATGGAAAGTGTTTGCATTTCGGTCCAACACATCCCTCTGAAATGCGCCTCAGCTGAAGCTTTCATTTTAACGTCTTGTTACCATCCCTAAAGCCCATTCTCATGCCTCCACCTCCACAAAATCTCCCCCATCATGCCCAAGGCCGTCACCTTTTACTTCACTGAGCTCTGCTGGTCATTATGCCGTTCCCATGGCACGTATTTCTGCGTTGTGTTGTAGTTATTTAAGTATAATCATTTCCACCAAAAACGCAGGTACATGTTTCAAAGGTAAAGACTATGCATCTTCATTTTCATCTCACCAAAGCTTTACACATGGTATGTATATAATAATTATTATATTCAAAATACGGGTTGCTCAATATTGCCGTGTATTATAAAGTCTTGGAAAGTGGACAATCTCTTCAGTTCAACCTGTATCCCTTGCCTGTGTGCTGAGTTTCAAGAACGGTGCCTCGTGGAGGATATGGGGTCAGACAAGACAGAGGCCTGTCTAGGAGAACCCGTAATCACCAGAGGAAGCTGGAATATTGCCCCCAAATCACACGAGCCCACAGTCAAGGTGTGATCTACTCTGTGCTCAAGAGGGAGGAGTTAACTCTAACCAGGGGCTCAGAGAAGTCTTCATAAACTCGGAACCACGTGAATTAAAAAGAAATTTATAACTTACATAAAATAAAATTCACTCTCTTAAAGTATACAATTAAGTAATTTTTAGCATATTCACAAGATGGCCACGGCCACCATTATGTAATTCCGGAACATATTCATCATCCCAAAGAAAACCTCATACTCACTAGCAGTCATTCTCCATTCCTCCCTCCCCCAGCCCCTGACGACCACCACCTCGCACCCTACCCAGAGGTTACTCCTGGTCTCCCTGCGAGGGAAGTGACGCTTAATTAGAGTGGCACACATTTGCTACCAAAGGAAGCCTTTCTCTCTGTGTTTTAATGGTGAAGATACCAATTGCATTTTATTTTCCATCATATAAAACTGTCGGAGTACCCAATTCAGATAGGATGTGAGAATTTGCCTCTCAGAGAGGGTACCTCTGATTGCCACCAGGGGGCATTTACTGTCGATTCTGGGCCAAGTGTCGTTCCTAGGGGAATTGCAAGACCTGTTTCTGTGACCAGCCAGCTGTCAGATTCACAAAAAGCTACCGTTGCTCGGTTTGTTGGTTCTAGAGAATAGCTGGAGAGTGTTTCCTTGGCCAGATGGGAGAGGAGGAGAGCAGGGGGAGGGTTTCCTGCCCCCCTCCTCTCCCCAGCACCTCTCTCTTCCCTTCCCAACAGGGCCTGTCCTTAGGGCAGCGGGCCCTGCAGCGGGTGGAGGAAGAAGGGTGTCATCTGCCTTCAGAAGCAATACTTGGGCACAACGCTGCTTCAAACTGGCCATGTTTGGGGGCGTAGATTAACCTTGGAGGGGTTGTGAGAACTCCCCACTCAGAACACAAAGGAAGAAGAACATGGAGATGCAAAGATTTATGAGGGAGAGAAGACTCACATAAGAAAAGGAAATTAGAAACCAAGCAAGCAGAATATCCAAAAGACAGCCACACACCACACATACTAATGAAGTTTCCATGACTCCCTGTGGCTCAGGTCTCCCTCCTGAATAATTGACATCAGCTCTCCCTCCATCTGCACAGGTGGGAGGGGGGAGGGGCTGCACACTTCCTCACGGCTCCTTCCACCGCCTCCGAGAGGAGGTCAGGGTGCCCAGAAGGCTTTCCTTTGGGTGTCCA
This sequence comes from Myotis myotis, assembly GCF_014108235.1. NCBI lineage: Eukaryota > Metazoa > Chordata > Mammalia > Chiroptera > Vespertilionidae > Myotis > Myotis myotis. The sequence goes on from NW_023416322.1 coordinate 4,732,943, forward strand.
GATGGAGAAACAGGCTTGAGCGCCTGCCATTTGCATAAGGTAACGGAGTGAGACGATGGCAGTTCTGGGACTAGTGGGCAGTGCCATATGGATAGTGCCAAGGCCCCTCAGGCATCTCAAGAGTCTGGGATGGGGCCGAGGAGTGTAGGCAAGTGTCCGTGGATGAAAGGACTTTGAAATGGAGGCAGGCGCTCAGACCACGCTGGGTTCCTTTGGAAAATGAAGCCACAGAGACCTCATCTCGGGTTGGGTCTTGTTCAGCTGAGTTAGGGCATGGGGCGGGGGCATGTCCATGGCGTTCTCTCTCTGCTTCCATCCCCCTAGCCCAGGGCCATTCCCCTCCACACCTGGACTTGCGGCTGGTTCTCCCTGCCTACACCCTCTCCTTCCAGCTGGGACCGTGCACACTGCTGCCAGAAACATCTTCCCAGAATAGCGCTTCTACCGTGTCCCTCCGCAGATAGAAAACCTTCTTGGTGGAAGTCACATCAGTCCCGCAGACATGTTTTGTTTTGACCACATGATGTTTTGCAAATTTTAAAAAAATATATGTTTTTATTGATTTCAGAGAGGAAGGAAGAGGAAGAGATAGAACATCGATGATGAGAGAGAATCATTGATTGGCTGCCTCCTGCACGCCCCCTACTGGGAATCGAGCCCACAACCCGGACATGTGCCCTGACTTGGAGTTGAACCCGTGACCTCTTGGTTCATAGGTTGATGCTCAACCACGAAGCCACCCTGGCTGGGCTGAAATATTTTGAATTCATTTCTAAGATTGAAAAAGAAGATTTTAGATAAAAATCTGAATTTTGAGCTTTTTGGGGGGGAATTAGCGTATTTGGCGACTCTATACCTGCATTCCCACGGGAGCAGAGTGGCATCACTGTCTTCATGTTCTCCAGGCACCGCAGTCCCCGTCGCTCTCCTGTCCACACACCTCCCGGCTTCACTGGTCAGGTTGGCCTGCTTGGCTCCTCTGGATGAGTTTATGATTCCTGTTCGATGGCAAACCCTGGTCCATAGCAAAGGGTCCCCCAATTCCGGCTCCACATCGGCATCACTGAAGGGGCCTCAGCCTCCGGGTCTTCTTGCCCAGTGATGATAACTCCACGTCTTGGATTAAAAACAAATACACAATACAAGTGACATTGCTTTTTAGCCAAGCAATAGCACTAAGAATGGAAAGGAGGCATCAATTATAAAGAGATTTTTAAACTGTATTATAAAAGCAACACAGTTGCGTAATTTGGTTATGGGGAGTGAGGGAGAAAAAGAAGATGAGGATGGCTCCAAGGGTTATGGCTGAGTAACTGGGTAGATAGTGGCGATGTTTACTAAGCTTTTACTAAGCCGTGGAGAAGGAGTGGGGTCGGGGAGACCATCCAGATGGAGATATGCTGAAAGCAGTTGGATCTCTAGACTCCCAGGCTTGGGGGCAAGGCCTGGGCTGGGGGTAGTTTGCAGAGCCGCCAGCCCTGAGGTGGTTGACGGAGGCGTGAGAGTGAAGCGATGCTGAGGGAGGGGCTGTGGTCTGAGAAGAGAACAGGGCCCAGGTCAGAACACTGGGGAGCCCCAGGCAGAAGGGTAGTGGGCAGCAGCATGAGAAGAGGCGATCTCAGTAGTGGGACCAGTATCAGGAGAAACAGGTCTCAGAAGCCCAGGTGGGAGAGAGCTTCTAGAAGGGAGTGGCCAGAGAGGTCACGTAGGATGGGGTCTGAAGAAAATCTATGTGATTGGGAAATTGGAAGGCGGTCACTGTTTTGTTTTCAGAGTGCACTATATTGGAGGGATGGAGGCAGAAGCCTTATTGCTGTGCATTGACATGTAAATGAGGGAAGAGTGGAAATGTGTTACTTGCCAAGTGTTCTTTGGAGAACTTAGAAGAGGGAGAGGAGATGAAGTAGTCGGAGGAGCTGCAGAGCTGAAGCGGGTGTTCTTCTCTTTCTTCAGGTGGGAGAGGCCTGAGCATTGACATGTTGCCGAGGGCCGTGGAGAGGAGAGGCTGGACTTGAATGAGAGGGAGAAGGAGCGTGGCGCAGAGCCCAGAGGACAGTCCCAGGTGGGATGAAGAGCACATGGGCAGCTCTGGGACTGGGAAAAGGGTCTGGAGAAAGGAAGAGAGAGAAGGAGGTATCAGGTAAGAAAAAATGGGACGTTGGAATTCATGTCTGATTGTTTCAAATTTCTTTGACATCCAAGGCAAGGCAGGCGGCTGGAGGAGAGGGTGTGTGTGGGGAGGTGGAATCGGTGGTGTGGGAAGTGCTCATCTTAGGGTGCTGAGTAGCTGCTCCTTATGCCTGCTCTTCGTAGGTCCCTTAGAATGACCTTTACTTCTTTTTAAAAAGTTATATAACCCATTGTAAGTGTATAATTCAATCATTTTAGTACATTTTTAGAGCTGTACAACCATCATCACAATCCAATTTTATCAATGAAAGGACAGAGCAGGACTGATGGTTGTGTCCTTAACCCCTCTTTCCAAGAAAAAGCCGCAGGGTGTATCAGTTACTCAGCCTGCCCTTATCTCGGCCAATGGGAAAGCGGGGGAAACTAGCCCAAGGCCAAAAGTATGCTGGCCACCCCCCCTGTCTTTGTGTAACCAGACCCTAGCTGCACCCTGCCCAAACCCCCCGACCCCAAGCCCTATAAATTCTTTGTTCTCTTGGGATTCGGGGCTCTCTCTTGAACCCAGTAATGGAGGCAAGGGGGGGACCAAGGGAGCTTGTATAAGAGACCCTCTGCTTTTGCATCGGACTGGCTCCCTGACGTGGTTTTTTGGGGATCTTAAAATCTGGGCATAACAATCAACACTTTTATCACCTCATTTCATGCCCACTCTCACTCCCAGGCAACCACGACTCTACTTTCTGTCTCTATGGACGTGTCCATTCTGGACCTTTCATATGAATGGAATCATACAGCATATGCTCTTGTGTCTCTTCTTTCACAGCGTATTTTTAAAGTTCATCTATGTTGAGCAAATTTCAGTACTTTATTCCTTTTCATAGCTGAATAATAGTCTACTGTATGGCTATATCCCCTTTATTCACTCACATGTTGATGGACATCTAAGTTGTTTCAAGTTTTTGGCTCTTATGAAGAATCTGCTCTGAATATTCTTGCACATGGCTTTGTGTCGACATGTTTTATTTCTCTTGTGTAAATACCTAGGAGTGGAATCACTGAGTGATACAGTAAGATTTTGTTTCACTTTTTAAGAAACCGACATACTGTTTTCCACTTAACGTTCTCACCAGCACTGTATGAGGGTTCCAGTTTTGAAATTACCAAGTCTATCAGCTATATAACTAAAGCTAAAAATGTTTAACTTCTTGAGTTCCTCATCAGTTTCTCCATACTTGATAGTGTCTGTCTTTTTTGTTATAAACATCCTAGAGGGTGTGAAGTGACATCTCACTGTGGTATTTATTTACATTTCCCGAATGACTTACGATGTTGAGCGTCTTTCATGCGCTTTTTAACCAGCCACATATCTTCTTCGGTGAATTATCTAGTCCAATCCTTTGCCCATTAAAACAAAAAAATGAGCTGTTTGTCTTCCTATCACTGAGTTGTGAGAGCTCTTCTTTACCTTTTATTAGACAATTCCTTATTATTCCAATCCCTATTAGAGATAATTCTTTATATTAAGTTTCCTCTCCTCCAATTACTGTGACAGCTCTGTTTATTACACTCTGATGTATACAGGAGGCACTAATATTTGTTCTCTGGTAAGCCGGCAGGGAATACCAGAACGGAAATAAGAAAAAGAGAAAGCTTTAGAGCTAGACATACTTGCCTTTGGATCTCAGTTTTGCCACTTACTTCTATGTGGCCTTAGACAAGGCATTGAAACTTTCTGAACTTACATGTTATCATCTTTAGACGAGGAAAATAGTACCCACCCCACACGATTTTCTTAAAGACGCACATTCTACTTACTATGTATGGAGACACAGTCTTAGACTAAAATGATCACATTGACATTTAAAAAGCATAAATGACAACATATCACAAGCAGCACTTACACCAAATAGCTCATCACAGAAATTGGCACTTAGTAGCAACTGAATAAATGATAGCCAACATCAACAGTAATACGTGGTCAAGAGCTGAAGGTACATCTTAGGGTGTTCAGAGGTGACAATACTATTCAGTCAAGGTATATATATTTTTTAAATATATTTTATTGATTTTTTACAGAGAGGAAGGGAGAGGGATAGAGAGCTAGAAACATCGATGAGAGAGAAACATCGATTAGCTGCCTCCTGCACACCCCCCACTGGGCATGTGCCCGCAACCAAGGTACATGCCCTTGACTGGAATTGAACCTGGGACCATTCAGTCCGCAGGCCGATGCTCTATCTCCACTGAGCCAAACCAGTCAGGGCAAGTCAAGGTATATTTAATGAAAAGGTCTTTATTGTTATTTAGTAAAAAGTGTTCTGACCTGGCACCTGAGCGCTGCTGTGGTAAAGAGATGTCACAGGTAGAGAGAGGCTGCACCTTGGGAGTTCATCAAGAATTTGGAGTCTGGTCTTCAGGTTCGAGGGCCCATTTTACCAGCACCCCAGAGCGTCTAAGTTTCAGAAGGCTGACTCATGTCAACTGAACTCACACAGTTATTTTAGTCATTAGGATAACTGGAGTGACTCACTTTTTCAGGGATTGGACCATTCCTCAGCCACTAACTGCTATGAAGGTTAAAAAATGATTAGGTATTTTCACATTCAACTTACTATATATGGAGACACAGTCTTAGACTAAAATGATCACACTGACATTTAAAAAGCATAAATGACAACATATCACAAGCAGCACTCACGCCCAAAATTATTTAGGTTACCACTATGCTTGGACATTTTCATATATTCATTCACATTTTTAAATATGTTTTTAAAATTAATTTCAGAGAGTGGGAGAGAGAAACATCAATGATGAGAGAGAATCATTGATCGGCTGCCTCCTGCACACCCCACACTGGAGATTGAGCCTGCAATCTGGGCATGTGCCCTCACCGAGAATCGAACCGAACCATGACATCCTGGTTCATAGGTTGACACCTAACCACTGAGCATACTGGCCAGGCTTCATTCACATTTTGCTGTCTTAAAGAATGTTAAAACCAAAATTAGAAATAGACACAATGAAGGAGCCATAAAGGAGTAAGAGTGGATCTGAATGCCGCTGGAGAAGGGCCAGCTGGGAGCTGCGCAGAGGCTGCGCTCTGGGGTGGGGAAGCCGGAGTGTGCTTGCCATACCCTCCCTCTTGTTCTGAGAGGGCCTCTGTAGTGACTGCTTCGATCATGTAGGTGTAAAGTAAGCAGCCACTTGCTCTGCGGAAGCCACTTGCTCCTGCTCCGCACAGGCTAAGTGCTATTTGGAGGGATTACCTGGAGTGGACCTATTGCCTGCAGTATTAGGACATTGTCTTCTGAAGCTGTGTGTGCCTGAAAGGCATGGACGGGGATTTGGCTCAAGCAGTTGGACTCTTAGAACCAGGAGACCAGGTTATGGCAGGGGTGGCACATAAGACTGATTGTCTCTTTGAGAACCAACTGGAGAGGACATGGGCTAGGTGGTTCGGGTGCCACATGGGTTTATTAAGTACAAAACAGGCCATTTTTGTCATAAATAGGGACCACAATGAACCCTGTAAGACAAGCATGTCAAACTCAAAGGCTAACACAGGCCAAATAAATGAGGCATGCGGCCCGCGGGCCGAGAGTTTGACATGCTTGCTGTAAGAGGATAGAAGACAACGGATGTGCCATCTACAGGGGCAGGGACATGAGGTGGGCTCTGAACTGAAGGAAGCAGAACTCGGGTCTAGTGGAAATGGGGCCTAGGTTCTGGGCACGGAGATGCAATGGCATTTGTCAGCTCCGCTCTTGGTTGTCTGTCTCCATCTCAAGGGCATTTATTGCACAGTCAGTGTTAGTCATGTCTGAGTTAAGGAGCATGGTTGTGTCCATACTTAAGGCACAGTGTGTGGGGTTGATAGCGGGGAGGGCAGTAAGAACAGGACCACAGTTGTTTAATGATTAGTCACCTTATAGATGAGAGGGTTTCTTACCGACCCTAAGAAAGGGGAGGATGAGCTACAAGGGGGGAAACAGGCCTGTGAAAAGATGAGACGCCATGGGGCCAAGATGAGTCCATCGCTCAGGAAAGAAAATATGTTTTGAGAACAAACCCAGGACAGGACAGGCTTTGATGGGGTTGCTGGGCCTGGACCCTGACCGCCTTCGGGAGTTTGCGTCGGAAATACTGATCACTCTGCGGTCCCAGGAACGGGCTGAGCCGGGTTTTCACACCATAGAACATGAGCCGCCTTATCATCGGACTTCAGGATCCTGGCAGGAGACCGTGGACCACGGACCCTGCAGCCCTTATCCCGCCCCTCCCGCTTGCACGCGGCCCTTCCTCCTCACCCACATGGAACCGGCCGGCCAGTAGGAGAGGGAGAGCGAATTTACAGGCTGATCGCTGCTCTCCACGCGGCCGGCAGGATGGGAATAAACACTCACGTATGATTCAACCCTGTCTCTGCTCAATTTGGCTCAGTAGAGACAGGCGGCCTGGACCCATTGTGTGTGTGGTGTCAGGGCGAGCTGTTATTCCTGGAGAATGAAGTTACAAGATGACAAGAGGTAGAGAAGAATAGAAGGCAAACCCTACGCTCCATCTGAGGGTCCATGTGGCAGTCAGTTAAAGCCATGGCAGGATCCAAGCTGTTTCTGTGAAAGTGCATGTGTGCGTGTGTGTGTGTGTGTGTGTGTGTGTGTGTGTGTGAGAGAGAGAGAGAGAGAGAGAGAGAGAGAGAGAGAGAGAGAGAGAAGGGTAAGGGGTACGGGGTAGGAGGTAGGAGGAAGCTGGAACAGTCTTTTTTTCCCTCCTTACTCAACTTCAGAAAATAAATCTCTTAATAGCCCTATTTCTCAGTTCTCTTGCAATTTAATTTGAGGGCTTTGGTAACACACAATTGCTAGCACAATAAGGTTTTCTTTCTCTTTTTTTCTTAAATAAACAGAAGCTTTGTGTTTAAATGAAAATCACATACAGACGGAATTTAACTTTTTAAAAAATCTCTTTGTTGTAGAACAATCCTCAAACAGGAGTGGAACACCCCCCCCACCCCCCTTCCCTTTCTTCACCAGCCTTCCTGAGTGTCGCCGGAGGGGACTGGGAGGTGACTCATGGCATTGCGGGGGGGTGGGGGGGGGGAGCTGCAGGCCGTTTACCTCACACTGAGTGGGTGTGACTAGGTGCCCAGAGATGATGGAAAAGGAGCAGGCACAGGAGCTGGAGCAGGAAGATCACTGGGGAACTTTGCCGATGCAGTCGGAGTGGAGAGGGGTGCAGTGGGAGGGATGCACACAGGGAGTGAGAAAGTAGGCATGGTTTTGGTAGACGCTTAGCTAAGATGGGGCGCCTTGTAGGGTAGCAGGAGTGCAGGATGAAAGGAGGGGCAGTTACATGGTAGCCACCAGCCTCTTAGGGTTGGTGTGAGGATGAAATGAGGTCTTACATGCAGAGCACACACTTGACTAGTAGGTGGAGCAGCCAGAGGCAAATTCTCATCCTGGGGTGTCAATCCCAAACTCATTCTTTTCTTTTCTTTTTTTAAATATATTTTTATTTATTTCAGAGAGGAAGGGAGAGGGAGGGAGAGATAGAAACATCAATGATGAGGAGAATCATGGAACGGCTGCCTCCTGCACGTCCCACACTGGGGATCGAGCCTGCAACCTAAGCATGTGCCCTTGACCGGACTCGAACCTAGGACCCTTCAGTTCACAGGCTGATGGCTCTATCCACTGAGCCAAACCGGCCAGGGCCCGAGCTCATTCTTTTGCATCAGGAAGGCCCGAGGGAAGGTTTCCACTCAGAGGACTTTTGGAAAATGGTGAGAAGTAAGAGAGATTGGGAGGGCCACCTGAGGCCACTCAAGGTCTCATTGCTCATTCAGACAAAACAGGCTCTGAGCTCCCTGTTGTGACAGAGTCTCCCCTCCGCTCACCTGCTCTCCCAACACGGCCCTTAGCCTGACTTCTTCACCGAGGAGAATGCCCCTGGAGCAGGGCTGAGGGTAGACCTGATGCCTGACAGCCCCAGGCATCCCTGCTCTCCGCCCCCACATGGCAGGCGGGCGCTCTACCTCTGGGAGGGACTGGGACTGCTGAGGGGGCTGAGCTCTGGCCACCGCAGGCTTGTTGGCTGCCCCACCAGCAGAAAGGAAGGGCTCTTCTCTAGGATGAGTTTGGGGAAGCTCCCGGGCACTGGCCCGGTGGGCTGTGAGCCACGCTGGCTGAAGGGAGCAGCAGATAACATTCAGTCCCTGAGCTGGGGACCATCTCCGATGAGGTCAAAATAGCATATTTATGCTAAAAGTTTAAAAATGCCATTCATGCCCAGCCAGCATGGCTCAGTGGTTGAGTGTTGACCTATGAACCAGGAGGTCACGGTTTGATTCCTGGTCAGGGCACATGCCCGGGTTGCAAGCTTGATCCCCAGTAGGGGGTGTGCAGGAGGCAGCCGATCAATGATTCTCCCTGATCATTGATGTTTCTCTCTCCCTCTCCCTTCCTCTCTGCAATCAATATAAATTTATTTTTTTTAAAAAATGCCATTCATAAGGAAGGAAAAAAATCACCCATAATCATACCATCCAGGGTCAGCCCTTGTTAACATTGGGGGTAAGTCCTTCCAGACTCCTCGCCTCACTGGCTTTTCCCACATAATATGCAAAATTCATTTCATGTTAACAAATATACTTCCAAATGCATCATTTTCAATGACTGTACAGTGTTCCTGTAGATTAATTCAAGGGGCATTTGCACAAGAAGATATGGTTTGTGCAATCTCCTGTTTCACCTCACTGACCTCCCCTCGTGCAGCCCCTCCAGAGACCACATTCCCACAGTCTCAGCACGTTTTTACTTAAATAAACAGAAGCTTTGTGTTGAAATGAAAGTCACACACAGAAAGAATCTAACTTAAAAAAAATCCCTTTATTGTAGAACAATTGTCAAACATGAATCAAACACTCCGCACAGCTGATACAGGGCTTTTCCTCCAAACCGTTCCCTCCCCCACCGTGCCATTCTGGTCACCCACCCCCCAGCCCCTAGAACAGTGGTTCTCAACCCTCTGGCCCTTTAAATACAGTTCCTCATGTTGTGACCCAACCATAAAATTATTTTTGTTGCTACTTCATAACTGTAATGTTGCTACTGTTATGAATCGTCATGTAAATATCTGATATGCAGGATGGTCTTAGGCAACCCCTGTGAAAGGGTCGTTCGGCCGCCAAAGGGGTCTCGACCCACAGGTTGAGAACCGCTGCCCTAGAGTCACCTTCTCATTCTCCCCTTCACTTCTGCTGGTCACCATATGTGTCATTCCTCCTTTGTAATACTTTTCACCCACCCCATCCTTTTTCATTCCTGCTTTCAGAACCAGAGGGCAGGATTACTGACTAGTGCTTAATTATAAGATTCTCCAATTTACTGCAACTGCTTCTTAATTTATGTCCCTGCCTTTGGTCTGTCTCTCTAATTCATTTTGCAGAATGCTGCCAAACTCCAAATACTGCTCAAATATCTTCAGTGATTTCAAATTTCCTAAAACATACCTCGCATTTGTATAGCACATCTCAGATCATTTCTATTTCTGGAAATAAAGTATGCCTGGTAATATTCAGGAACATACACTTCTCACTAAAAGAGATCTATCTGTATCTACACCTTAAAAATATCTGTCAACCTCAATGTGTAGCCCAATACTTGACAAATGGAAGCTACTAAATAGATATGAATGGATAAGTAAATGAAGTGCACTCTATTTACCACTGATTTTCATTAAAAACCTGGACTCATGTCTTCTCTTGGTTAAGATGAAAGAGTTAATTAATGGGCAGACTTGAAAATCTTGGCAGGAAGACATTAACGAGGAGGGCAGGCATGAGGCAGTGTGCTGAGAATGCTGGAGATAGGAAGTTCTCATCACTTGTTCTGAGTTCTGCATATCCCAAATCTAGGATGTCTATTGCCTCTACTTTCCCTAGCTCCTCCTCCTCAGATGACTGGAATATCTGTCATAAGCAACTTGGAGGAAAGGTAACATTTTCACTTTTGGAAAGAATTAATGTGATGCAGAGACAGGAAAGGAAACCTTCAGTTCAGTGAGGGTGTCACACGGTCACCAGCAAATTGATGAGTCCCATCGCAGCGTCATAGTGTGGGACCTTGGACACATTGCTGTCCCACTCTGAGCCCGATCCTTATCCAATAAAATAGAGATCATGCCACATGTGTTTGCAGAGGGAGTTAAGTGGAGTTAGGATGTGTTTGTGCTCACGGCACACAGTAACACAAGGCAATAAATACTATTAGTTTTGTGTTAGTCAGGGTTCTCCAGAGAAACAAAATCAATAGAATATAAGAGACTTATTATAAGGAATTGGCTCATGTGACCAAGTCTGAAATCTGCAGAATTCACGTCCTAGTTCAAGTCCCAGAGGCAGCAGGCTGTGGTGGAACCAGCAGGAGCAGCTGCCCCAGTTTAAAGGCAGTCAGGCAGGAAACGCTCCCCCGTTCAGGGGAGCATCAGCCTTTTGTTCGATTCAGAACTTCACCCGATTGGCTGAGGCCAGCTCACATTATGGAGGGCAATCTGCTTTCCTCGGTCTACCGATTTCAATATTAGTCTCATCCCAAAACACCCTCCCAGAAACACCCAGAATCATGCTTGACCAGCTGCCTGGGCACCCCGTGGCCCAGCCCAGTTGAAACATCACAACTATTACGAGCAACAATGAATTGCAGGCACAGAGAGCTGTGAGAGTGCATCTGGGTGGGAGGGACAGGGTAGGCCTTGGAGGAAAGGATGGGCCAAGGCTTCCTGAAAGTTCCGAAGTCTCATTGGCTCCGGGTCATCCAGGTGAAATGCCCAGAAGGCGCTCGATATAAGGAGCGGGGAGAATGCCAGCAGAGAAGGCCTTGGGGGTCCAGTTAGAAGCTGAAGCCATGAGAACAGATGCGATCAGCCAGGAAACGTGTGCGTGAAGAAAGGGAAAGGGGCCACGGAGAGCACCTGAACTGGAATGTTCCCCCAAATCCAAGACTTAAGCAAATAAGTGTCTTCTTCTTCTCTTCCATCAATTCGAAGACCTTAAAATGAGTGCAGAAAATTGGTGGTACTTGTAGGGACACTGTAAGCACAGGTGAGGTGAGGCCCTCGGATCATTGCTTCTGGCTGTGATCACAGCTTCCTTATCTTTTGCAGGCTCCCCACCCCTGGCCCAGATGGTTAGGAGACACCACTAGGTGACGAGGCAGGGGACAACCAAGTAGGTGGCACCCACATGGAATGACTGGGGTAGGTGTTGCTGCCCCAACAGCACCCCTGCTATCACCTGCCGCAGGGAGGGACCATTTCCTACCTACCAGTGAAAGGCTGAGAGGGTGGGCTCTGCTTCTAACCGGCTGTATGACCCCATCACTTCCCTCTCCAGGACTCAGATTCCTCCTCTGTAGGGTGAGGAGACTGAACTCGATGGTCTTGCCCTAACTTTCCATGAATTAGACCAGTGGTTCTGAACCTTGGCTGCACATTAGAATCACCTGGGAATCTTTTTAAAATCCTGATTTCTGGGCCTCATCCTCTGGAAATTCTGTTTCTTTGTTACCACCCCATAACAAAGAAACAGAATTTCTGGAGGATGAGGCCCAGAAATCAGGATTTTAAAAAGATTCCCAGGTGATTCTAATGTGCAGCCAAGGTTCAGAACCACTGAATTAGACTGTAAAGAATTGTTTCATTGCCTGAATTAATGAATTGCATTTTTGCAAGTTCAGGAAATCCCACCAAGAGAGGGAACATGTTATAAGCTATCAATATTGGAAATATTCGCATAAATTAATATTTCTGGTTGCTGAGTGTAGGATCTTGTCAACTGGGAGGCCTTGTAGGATATGGGGGTGGGCGGGGGGAGGGGAAAGAGAAAGAAATACTCTGCATAAGAGACACTGCTCATGAGAATAAGCCTGTCGGGTACGTAGGGGCTGGGGGTGGAAATGGTGGGATGACATCTATGCCAGCTAGGGGGTAGGGGAGGCTCCTGGAATCTTAGAAAGCTGAAGGATTTGAGGACAAGGAGATGGATTTTGGTTCAGGTTAACAAACATTCACTGAGAATCCCATGTGCCAGGCACTTGACTAAGCAGAGTGGATACAACAATGAATAAAACAAAAAAAAAGCCAAATTTCTAACCTTCAAGAATTCAAAGAGACTGAGGTGGGGGGGCGGGGGTAGGGGCAGGCAGGCGGGGAAAGGCACTTCATTAGAGAGTGTTCATTGCATAGCATGTGGTTAAGAGTATGGAATCTGGGCCAGACTGCTTGGATCTGACACCAGCTCTGCCACTCACTAGTTGTGAGGCCTTGGGAAAATTTTTAAACTTCTCTCTGTTTCCATTTTTCCATTAATAATAATAATAATAATAATAATAATAATAATAATTGTTAGGTTAGGTGGCTCAGGAGACGGCCCAAGAAATAGAGTCCAGTGAATCAGAAAAGAAAGGAAAGGAAAAGGTTTATTTCTGCGTCCCCGGGAGACCCACGTACCCCAAAGACAGGGCACATGGATTCACACCAACAGGGAGGGGGGCACTTTTTTTATACTGCTGTTGGGTGAGGGGTGGGGACATGAGCTGAGGTATTCAGTTGAGGAAGTTTCAGCTGCAGGGGGTCGTGGAGAAGCCAGTATCTGTGTCTGGCACGTTGATCTGTGAGAAATTCCAGGGGAAGTCCATTGTCTCATCACATGTCTGCATGTATCTGATCCTGGGCTCTCTCCTGGGCTCTCTCCGACCTAACAATAATACCAACTTACATAAATAAACAACATATCTGGAATAAATACTATATATGTTTGTTATTACTGAGTCATGGAGGCAAGCACTCAGTACTAGGGAGAGGAGACGACAAGGAAATCTCAAGAGGCAAGGCTGCCCCTATACACCTGGAGGTCGTTCTGCACCTTTGCCTTTACAGCATTTCCCTTTATCTTTCCTGGGTCCCCACCACACCACATGCTCACCTCCTCCACCCCACACGGCCAGTGATTACAATCATGAGCCAGGAGAGTGTCCACATTCTTATTGGCTCTTTGATAGGAAGGTCTTGCCTCCCTGAAACAGAAGTCATCCTTATCTTTTCTTCTTGTCCAGTGTATCCCCTTCAGCCACCTCTGTCCGTCACCCCCCTGCCCCCTGAGCGGTCCTGAGGCCCTTTGCTGGGGACACTTGCACTTCTTACCACAGTCTGAGCAGCGGGTGTCGCTGGTCTCCAGCTTTTCCTGCTTTGGGATCTGCTGGGTCTCCTGCCCTCTGGGTGCAGTGTGTCTGCCTCCGTGCGCCATCCAGTGCCGTGAGGACGGAAAATCAGGGAGCAAGGCCAGGCTCAGGAAGGGAAGCCGAGAACGTTCCAGCCTGGGAGCCCTGGTCCAGGAAATCGAGGCCTGCTCACCCCGACTCTGCCACCAGCTTGCTGTGTGACCCGGACACGTCTCCCGCCTCGGGTCCTTTCCCAGGTTGTAACGTGAGTGTGTTGGGTGAGGCCAGCAGTTTGCAAACCTTTCACACCATGGGCCGCTTTTGTTGTTCCTGTCTGCATGGACTTCGTGTTTTCAAAGATCTGATCCTCAATACCGCCCTCCCCCCCAAAAAACAACACCCCTGCATTTTAAATAATTAATTTATTTTTCCCATTTACAATAAAAGATTTTAATTGGCAAGAGAGAGTTTTGCCACACAGAATTGACAACGGTTAGCTAAAGGCAGACATGAGTCAAGCAGACTTTTTTAGCGTGCTTGTCATATTATTCCCGGTAAGGGCACGGTTTCCCTGGACCTTCTGAAATAGTGGAAGCAGCTCTTGCTCTCCCATAGTCTCTTCAGTGTTTTCCATCTAAGGTCTCTGGGCTGCAACAGCTTGGCTAGATGACCTCTGTATCCCCTTCTACTCCAAAAATGCTCTGCATTTCTGACTTCCTTATGTGGTTGGCGACTTGAAATGCCCGGAGGCGGGAGGTCCAGCCACAAGAGGCATGTGGAGTCTGGCTGTGGCTCTCTGTGCAGTACAGTTAACCTTCGTCCATTTCGCTGCCGTCATTCAAAATTGGCGTTACTTGCCCTGGCCGGTTTGGCTCAGTGGATAGAGCATCGGTCTGCGGACTCAAGGGTCCCAGGTTCGATTCCGGTCAAGGGCATGTACCTTGGTTGCGGGCACATCCCCAGTGGGGAGTGTGCAGGAGGCAGCTGATCGATGTTTCTCTCTCATCGATGTTTCTAACACTCTATCCCTCTCTCCTCCTCTCTGTAAAAAATCAATTATATATATATATATATATATATATATATATATATATATATATAACAACAAAATTGGCATTACTTCACATGGATTGAATTGAAGTCTACCTTTGCTAAGTCTATGAAACAAGTTTGCTAACCCCAATAGCCTGCCAGGGGTCCTCAAACTACCGCCGGCGGGCCACATGCGGCCCGCTGAAAACATTTATCCAGCCTGACTGATGTTTTTGCTGCCACTGTGTGCATAGGAATTTGTTCATAGTTTTTTTTTAAACTATAGTCCGGCCCTCCAACGGTCTGAGGGACAGTGAACTGGCCCCCTGTTTAAAAAGTTTGAGGACCCCTGAGCCAAGTCTCCCATTAGCTTGTGGGAGTAACAATAGGGCAAGTACCGAGTTTATCTCCCCAATCCATTAATGTACCCAGAAAAAGTGATGTACTAACAATGAATAATTTTTCTATTTTTAATATCTTAAGTTTCCTGGAATTTAAGATATTTAAAATAGAAAAATTATTCATGTATTAATTGATCAAATACTGTTTGAGCCAAGAACTGTGCTAGGCATTGCTGGGAGGGCTACAGAAGTATATAAGATGCAGCTTAATTGCAATTCTTAAAAACTTTTCTATTTTTTTTAGCATGTGAGCCTTTTCAAATAGTGTGCATTACAGAGGTTTTGTTCCCGTTACCACTTCTGGGGAAAGACTGAAGAGAGCTGAGCAGAAGAAAGAGAATGAAAGAGCAGATTGGGGGAGCTAGGGACTGCTTGCTGCGGCCAAGGACGTAGATCCAACAAAGCAGTGAGAACACCTGGCTTCTGCCCCCTGAGGCTGGGGGAGCCTCAGGTGCACCTGCTGGGCACCAGCAGCTAGAAGAGGTATAGAGAGATGCTGAGTGCAGACGGGAAGTGCTTCAGCAAGTCTATTCCACAAATATTTATTGCATATCTACCGAAAACCAGGCGGGGATATAATGCCAACAGAGTCCTAGTCCTTGTCTTCAGGGAATTCTGAAGCCAAAGGAAAAGTTACTCAGAGAAACACATCCCTAAGCCAGAAGTGCTTTACGAGCATCACACAGCCCAGAGAATGGCTCATGCTCCCCGCTGGTTATGGAGACCACTCACAGAGAGGGTGACATTATGGCTGGGTCTGGAGGCCACCTCACAGAGGGGTGACATTGAGGCTGGCTATGGAAGCCACCTCACACAGGGGGAAACATTGAGGCAGGGTCTGGAGGGCACCTCACAGAGGGGGTGACATTGAGTCTGGCTATGAGGCCACCTCACAAGAGGTGACATTGAGCCTGGCTAAGAGGCCACCTCACAGAGAGCTGACATTGAGGCTGGGTCTGGAGGCCACATCACAGAGGGGAGACATTGAGGCTGGCTATGAAAGCCAACTCACAGAGGGGGGACATTGAAGCTAGGTCTGGAGGCCACATCACAGAGGGGAGACATTGAGGCTGGAACTGGCGGCCACCAAACAGAGGGGGGACATTGAGGCTGGGTCTGGAGGCAATAGAACAGAAGGGGGACATTGCCGCTGGCTATGAAGCCACCTCAAAGTGAGGGTGATATTGAGGCTGGCCATGGCAGCGACCTCACAGAGGTGGTGACATTGAGGCTGGCTATGGCAGCCACTTCAAAGAGGGTGTGAAATTGAGGCTGGCTATGGATGCCACCTCACAGAGGGTGACATTGAGGCTGACTAAGAGGCCAACTCACGGAAGGGTGACATTGAGGCTGGCTATGGAGGCCACTTCACAGAGGGGTGATATTGAGGCTGGGTCCAGAGGCCACCTCACAGAGGGGGGACATTATGACTGTCTACTGGGGCTACCTCACGGAGGGTGACATTGCGGCTGCCTATGGAGGCCACCACACAGAGGAGAGACATCGAGGCTGAGTTGGAGGCCACCTCACAGAGGGGTGATATTAAGGCTTTCTGTGGGGGCCACTTCATAGAGTGGGGACATTGAGGCTGGCTACGATGGCCACCTCACAGAGAGGGTGATATTGAGGTTGGCCATGGAAGCCACATCACATAGGGGGTGACATTGAGACTGGGCATGGCAGCGACCTCACAGAGGGGTGACATTGAGGCTGGCTGTGGGGCCCACCTCACAGAGTGGGGACAATGAGGTTGGCTAAAGAGGCAACTTCACAGACAGATGACATTATGGCTGGCTATGGTGCCAAATCACAGAGGGGTGACTATATGGCTGGCTATCAGGGCCATCTCATAGAGGGGTGAAATTGAGCCTGGCTATGGAGGCCTCCAGACAGGGGGGTGACATTGAGTATGGCCATGTCGGCCACCTCAGAGAGGGGGACATTATGGCTGGCTAGTGGGGCCACCACACAGAGGGGTGACATTGAGGCTGGCAAAGATGCCACCTCACAGAAAGAGGGATATTGAGGCTGCCCGTGGAAGCGACCTCACAGAGGGGTGACATTGAGGCTGGCTATGGAGGCCACCTCACAGAGGGGTGACGTGAGGCTAGGTCTAGAGGCCAACTCACAGAGAGGAGACATTGAGGAAGGGTTTGGAGGCCACCTCACAGAGGGGAGACATTGAGGCTGGTTATGGAGGCTACCTCACAGAGGTGTGACACTGAGTCTGGGACTGGCAGCCACCTCATAGAAGGTGATATTGAGGCTGGGTCTGAAAGCGACATTGCAGAAGGGGGACATTGAGGCTGGCTATGGAAGACACTTCACAGAGAGGGTACGTTGAGGTTGGGTCTGGAGGCCACAGCAAAGAACAGAGACATTGAGGCTGGATCTGAACGCCAGCTCACAGAGGGGTGACATTGAGGCTGCCTATGGAGGCCACCTCACAGAGGGGGACATTGAGGCTGGTTATGAAGGCGACCTCACAGAGGTGTGACACTGAGTCTGGGATTGGCGGCCACCTCACAGAAGGTGATATTGAGGCTGGGTCTGAAAGCAACATTGCATAAGGGGGACATTGAGGATGGCCATGATGTCCCCTTTCAGAGGGGTGACATTCAAGCTGGCTATGGAGGCCGCATCACAAAGGGGGGACCTTGAGGCTGGCAATGATGCCACCTCACAGAGAGAGTGATATTGAGGCCAGCCCTGGCAGCGACCTCATAGAGAGGTGACACTAAGGCTGGGTCCGGAGGCTACCTCACAAAGAGGGGAAATTCTGGCTGTGCCTGGAAGCCCCCTCATTAAGGGGAGACATTGAGGCTGGCTATGGAGGCTTCCTCACAAGGGGGCACATTGAGCCTGGCTATGGAATATACCTCGCAGAGGGGGACATTGAGGTTTGCTATGGAGGTCAACTCACAGAGGGTGACATTGAGGCTGGTTATGGAGGCTACCTAACAGAGGTGTGACACTGAGTCTGCGACGAGCGGCCACTTCACAGAAGGTCATATTGAGGCTGGGTCTGGAAGTGACATCGCAGAAGGGGGACATTGAGGCTGGCTATGATGTCCCCTTTCAGAGGAGTGACATTGAGGCTGGATATGGAGGCCCCATCACAAAGGGGCACCTTGACACTGGCAACAATGCCACCTCACAGAGAGAGTGATGTTGAGGCTTGCCCTGGCAGCGACCTCACAGAGGGATGACGATATTGTTGGCTATGGGGGCCACCTCACAGAGGGGTGACAGTATGGCTGGCTAGTGGGGTCACCCTCCAGAGGGGTGAAATTGAGACTGGCTAAGAGGCCACCTCACAGAGTGGGGACATTGAGGCTGGGCCTAGAGGCGTCATCACAGAAGGGGGACATTGAGTCTGGTTATGAGAACACCTCACATAGGGGTGACATTGAGGCTGGCTATGAGGCCACTCCACAGAGGGGGGACATTGAGCCTGGCTATGGATACCACCTCACAGAGGGGAGACGTGAAGCTAGGTCTAGAGGCCAACTCAGAGAGAGGAGACATTGAGGAAGGGTATGGAGGCCACCACACACAGGGGAGACATTGAGGCTGGTTATGGAGGCTACTTCACGGAGGTGTGACACTGAGTCTGGGACTGGCGGCCACCTCACAGAACGTGATATTGGGGCTGGGGCTGGAAAAGACATTGCAGAAGGGGGACATTGGGGCTGGCTGTGGAAGACACCTCTCAGAGGGGAACATTGAGGTTTGCTATGGAGGCCAACTCACAGAGGGTGACATTGAGGCTGGTTATGGAGGCGACCTCACAGAGGTGTGACACGGAGTCTGGGACTAGCGGCCACCTCACAGAAGGTGATATTAAGGCTGGGTCTGGAAGTGACATTGCAGAAGGGGGACATTGAGGCTGGCTATGATGTCCCCTTTCAGAGGGGTGACATTGAAGCTGGCAACGATGCCAGCTCACAGAGAGAGTGATATTGAGGCCAGCCCTTGCAGCGACCTCATAGAGAGGTGATATTGAGGCTGGGTCCAGAGGCCACCTCCAGAGGGGGGAAATTCTGGCTGTGCCTGGAAGCCACCCCATTAAGGCGAGACATTGAGGCTGGCTGTGGAGGTCTCCTCACAGAGGGGGGACATTGAGTCTGTCTATGGAGGCCACCTCACAGAGTGGCGACGTGAGGCTGGATCTGGACACCAGCTCACAGCCGGGGGACATTGAGCCGGGCTATGGAAGATACCTCAAAGAGGGGGACATTGAGGTTTGCTGTTGAGGCCAAATCACAGTGGGTGCCATTGAGGCTGGTTATGGAGGCTACCTCACAGAGGTGTGACACTGAGTCTGCGACGGGAGGCCACCTCACAGAAGGTGATATTGAGGCTGGGTCTGAAAGCAACATCGCAGAAGGGGGACATTGAGGCTGGCTATGGAGGCCGCATCACAAAGGGGGAACCTTGAGGCTGGCAACAATGCCACCTCACAGAGAGAGTGATATTGAGGCTGGCCCTGGCAGCGACCTCACAGAGGGATGACTATATGATTGGCTATGGGGGCCACCTCACAGAGGGGTAATATTATGGCTGGCTAGAGGAGGCACCGCACAGAGGGGTGACATTGAGCCAGACTAAGAGGCTAGCTCTGGCAGCAACCTCGCAGAGGGGTGACATTGAGGCTGGACATGAGGCCACCTCACAGAGGGGGCACATTGAGCCTGGCTATGGAGGCCACCTCACAGAGGGTTGATGTGAGGCTAGGGCTAGAGGCCAACTCACAGAGAGGAGACATTGAGGAAGGGTTAGGAGGCCACCTCACAGAGGGGAGACATTGATGCTGGTTATGGAGGCTACCTCACAGAGGTGTGACACTGAGTCTGGGACTGGCGGCCACCTCACAGAAGGTGATATTGAGGCTGGGTCTGGAAGCCACATTGCAGAAGGGGGACATTGAGGCTGGCTATGAAAGATACCTCACAAAGAGGGTACATTGAGGTTGGGTCTGGAGGCCACAGCAAAGTGCGGGGAAATTGAGGCTGAATCTGGACGCAGGCTCACAGAGGGGTGACATTGAGGCTGGCTCTGGAGACACCTCAAGAGAGGGGGACACTGAGGTTTGCTATGGAGGCCAACTCACAGCGGGTGACATTGAGGCTGCCTATGGAGGCCACTTCACAGAGGGGGACATTGAGGTTTGCTAAGGAAGATACCTCACAGAGGGGGAAATTGTGGTTTCCTGTGGAGGCCAACTCACAGAGAGTGACATTGAGGCTGGTTATGGAAGTGACCTCACAGAGGTGTGACACTGAGTCTGCTTTGTTCGACCACTTCTCAGAAGGTGATATTGAGGCTGGCTCTGGAAGCGACATCGCAGAAGGGGGACATTGAGGGTGGCTATGATGTCCCCTTTCAGAGGAGTGAAATTGAGGCTGGATATGGAGGCCGCATCAAAAATGGGGCACCTTGAGGCTGACGACAATGCCACCTCACAGAGAGAGTGATATTGAGGCTGGCACTGGCAGCGACCTCACGGGGGATGACTACATGGTTGGCTATGGGGGCCACCTCACAGAGGGGTGACATTATGGCTGGTTAGTGGGGCCACCCCACAGAGGGGTGACATTGAGGCTGGCTATGAGGCCACCTCACAGAGGGGGGACATTGAGGCTGGGCCTGGATGCGTCATCTCACAGAAGGGGGACATTGAGGCTGGTTATGAGAACACCTCACAGCTGGGTAACATTGAGGCTGGCTATGAGGCCACCGCACAGGAGAGGGTTATATTAAGGCTGGCCGTGGCAGCGACCTCGCAGAGGTGGTGACACTGATGCTGGCTATGGAGGTCACCTATAAGAAGGAGTGACATTGAGCCTGGCTATTAGGCCACCTCACAGAGTGGTGATATTGAGTCTGGCAATGGAGGCCACCTCACTGAGTGCTGACGTGAGGCTAGGTCTAGAGGCCACCTCACAGAGGGGAGACATAGAGGATGGCTATGGAAGACACTGCACAAAGAGGGTACATTGAGGTCGGGTCTGAAGGCCACAGCAAAGAGAGGGGACATTGAGGCTGGATCTGGACGCCAGCTCACAGAGGGGTGACATTGAGGCTGGCTATGGAAGACACCTCATAGAGGGGGACATTGAGGTTTGCTATGGAGACCAACTCACAGGGGTGACATTGAGGCTGCCTATGGAGGCTACCTCACAAAGGGGAGACATTGAGGCTGGTTATGAAGGCGACCTCATAGAGGTGTGACACTGAGTCTGGGACTAGCGGCCACCTCACAGAAGGTGATATTGAGGCTGGGTCTGGAAGCAACATTACAGAAGGGGGACATTGAGGCTGGCTATGGAGGCCACATCACAAAGGGAGGACCTTGAGGCTGACAACGATGCCACCTCACAAAGAGAGTGATATTGAGGCCAACCCTTGCAGCGACCTCACAGAGAGGTGATATTGAGGCTGGGTCCAGACGCAACCGCAAGAGAGGGGAAATTCTGGCAGTGCCTGGAAGCCACCTCATTAAGAGGAGACACTGAGGCTGGCTGTGGAGGCCTCCTCACAGAGAGGTGACATAGAGGCTGGATCTGGACGCCAGCTCACAGCGGGGGGACATTGAGCCGGGCTATGGAAGATACCTCAAAGAGGGGGACATTGAGGTTTGCTGTCGAGGCCAAATCACAGTGGGTGACATTGAGGCTGGTTATGGAGGCTACCTCACAGAGGTGTGACACTGAGTCTGCGACGGGAGGCCACCTCACAGAAGGTGATATTGAGGCTGGGTCTGGAAGCGACATCGCAGAAGGGGGACATTGAGGCTGGCTATGATGTCCCCTTTCACAGGAGTGATATTGAGGCTGGCTATGGAGGCCGCATCACACAGGGGGAACCTTGAGGCTGGCAGCAATGCCACCTCAAAGAGCGAGTGATATTGAGGCTTGACCTGGCAGCGACCTCACAGAGGAATGACATATGGTTGGCTATGGGGGCCACCTCACAGAGGGGTGACATTATGGCTGGCTAGTGGGGCCACCGCACAGAGGGGTGCAATTGAGCCTGACTAAGAGGCTGGCTCTGGCAGCAACCTCGCAGAGGGGTGACATTGAGGCTGGATATGAGGCCACCTCACAGAGGGGGGACATTGAGCCTGGCTATGGAGGCCACCTCACAGAGGGTTGATGTGAGGCTAGGTCTAGAGGCCAAATTACAGGGAGGAGACATTGAGGAAGGGTTTGGAGGCCACCTCACAGAGGGGAGACATTGATGCTGGTTATGGAGGCTACCTCACAGAGGTGTGACACTGAGTCTGGGACTGGCGGCCACCTCACAGAAGGTGATATTGAGGCTGGGTCTGGAAGCCACATTGCAGAAGGGGGACATTGAGGCTGGCTATGAAAGACAACTCAAAGAGGGGGGACATAGATGCTGGCTATGGAATATACCTCACAAAGAGGGTACATTGAGGTTGGGTCTGGAGGCCACAGCAAAGAACGGGGACATTGAGGCTGGATCTGGACGCCAGCTCACAGAGGGGTGACATTGAGGCTGGTTATGGAGGCGACCTCACAGAGGTGTTACACTGAGTCTGGGACTGGCGGCCACCTCACAGAAGGTGATATTGAGGCTGGGTCTGGAAGCGACATTGCAGAAGGGGGACATTGAGGCTGGCTATCATGTCCCCTTTCAGAGGCGTGACATTGAAGCAGGCAACCATGCCACCTCACAGAGAGAGTGATACTGAGGCCAGCCCTTATAGCAACCACATAGAGAGGTGATAATGAGGCTGGGTCCAGACGCCACCTTCAGAGGGGGGAAATTCTGGCTGTGCCTGGAAGCCACCTCATTAAGGGGAGACATTGAGGCTGGCTGTGGAGGCCTCCTCACAGAAGGGTGACGCGAGGCTGGATCTGGACACCAGCTCACAGTGGGGAGACATTGAGGCTGGTTATGGAGGCTACCTCACAGAGGTGTGACACTGAGTCTGGGACTGGCGGTCACCTCACAGAAGGTGATGTTGAGGCTGGGTCTGGAAGCGAAATTGCAGAAGGGGGACATTGAGGCTGGCTATGATGTCACCTTTCACAGGAGTGACATTGAGGCTGGATATGGAGGCTGCATCACGAAGTGGGGACCTTGAGGCAGGCAACGATGCCACCTCACAGAGAGAGTGATATTGAGGCTGTCCCTGGGGGCGACGTCATAGAGTGGTGATATTGAAGCTGGGTCCAGAGGCCACCTCACAGAGGGGGGAAATTCTGGCTAGGCCTGGAATCCACCTCATTAAGGGGAGACATTTAGGCTGGCTATGGAGGCCACATCACAGAGGGGTGACTATATGGCTGGCTATCGGGGCCATCTCACTGAGGGGTGACATTGAGGCTGGCTGTGGCGGCCACCTCAGATAGTGGGGACAATGAGTTTGGCTAAAGAGGCCACCTCACAGACAGGATGACATTATGGCTGGCTATGGTGCCAAATCACAGAGGGGTGACTATATGGCTGGCTATCAGGGCCATCTCACAGAGGGGTGACATTGAGCCTGTCTGTGGAGGTCTCCAGGCAGAGGGGCGACACTGAGTCTGGCCATGTCGGCCACCTCACAGAGGGGTAACATTGAGGCTGGCTATGAGGCCACCTCACAAGAGAGGGTTATATTGAGCCCGGCCATAGCAGCGACCTCACAGAGGTGGGGACATTGATGCTGGCTATGGAGGCCACCTCTCAGAAGGAGTGACATTGAGCCTGGCTATGGATGCCACCTCACAGAGGGGTGACGTGAGGCTAGGTCTAGTGGCGAACTCACAGAGAGGAGACATTGAGGAAGGGTTTGGAGACCACTACAGAGGGGAGACATTGATGCTAGTTATGGAGGCTACCTCACAGAGGTGTGACACTGAGTCTGGGACTGGCGGCCACCTCACAGAAGGTGATATTGAGGCTGGGTCTGGAAGCGACATTGCAGAAGGGGGACATTGAGGCTGGCTAGGGAAGACACCTCAAAGAGGGGGGACATAGAGGCTGGCTACGGAAGACACCTCACAGGGTACATTGAGGTTGGGTCTGGAGGCCACAGCAAAGAACGGAGACATTGAGGCTGGATCTGGACGCCAGCTCACAGAGGGGTGACATTGAGGCTAGCTATGAGGCCACCTCACAGAGGGGTGACGTGAGGCTACGTCTAGAGGCCACCTCACAGAGAGGGTGACATTGAGGCTGTCTATGGAGCCTACCTCACAGAGGGGGGACATTATGACTGTCTACTGGGGCTACCTCACAGAGGGTGACATTGAGGCTGCCTATGGAGGCCACCACACAGAGGGGAGACATTGAGGCTTTCTGTGGGGGCCACCTCACAGAGTGGGGACATTGAGGCTGGATACCGAGTCCACCTCACAGAGGGGGTGACATTGAGGCTGGCTACGATGGCCACCTCACAGAGACGGTGATATTGAGGCTGGCCATTGAAGCCACATCACATAGGGGGTGACATTGAGACCGGCCATGGCAGTGACCTCACAGAGGGGTGACATTGAGGCTGGCTGTAGCGGCCACCTCTTAGAGAGGGGACAATGAGGTTGGCTAAAGAGGTCACCTCACAGACGGATGACATTATGGCTGGCTATGATGACAAATCACAGAGGGGTGACTATATCGCTGACTATCAGGGCCATCTCAGAGAGGGGTGACATTGAGCCTGGCTATGGGGGCCTAGAGACAGGGGGATGACATTGACTGGCCATGTCGGCCATCTCACAGAGGAGTGACATGATTGCTGGCTAGTGGGGCCACCCCACAGAGCGGTGACATTGAGGCTGCCTAAGAGGCCACCTCACAGAGGGGGGACATTGAGGCTGGCAACGATGCCACCTCACAGAGAGAGTGATATGGAGGCCAACCCTTGCAGCGACCTCATAGAGAGGTGATATTGAGGCTGGGTCCAGAGGCCACCTCCAGAGGAAGGAAATTCTGGCTGTGCTTGGAAGCCATCTCATTAAGAGGAAACATTGTGGCTGGCTGTGGAGGCCTCCTCACAGAGAGGTGACATTGAGGCTGGATCTGGACGCCAGCTCACAGCGGGGGGACATTGAGCCGGGCTATGGAAGATACCTCAAAGAGGGGGACATTAAGGTTTGCTGACGGGGCCAACTCACAGTGGGTGACGTTGAGGCTGGTTATGGAGGCTACCTCACAGAGGTGTGACACTGAGTCTGCGACGGGCAGCCACTTCACAGAAGGTGATATTGAGGCTGGGTCTGGAAGCGACATCGCAGAAGGGGGTCATTGAGGCTGGCTATGATGTCCCCTTTCACAGGAGTGACATTGAGGCTGGCTATGGAGGCCGCATCACAAAGGGGGAACCTTGAGGCTGGCAACAATGCCACCTCACAGAGAGAGTGATATTGAACCTGGCACTGGCAGCGACCTCACAGAGGGATGACATATGGTTGGCTATGGGGGCCACCTCACAGAGGGGTGACATTATGGCTTGCCAGTGGGGTCACCCCACAGAGGGGTGCCATTGAGCCTGACTAAGAGGCTGGCTCTGGCAGCAACCTCGCAGAGGGGTGACATTGAGGCTGGATATGAGGCCACCTCACAGAGGGGGGACATTGAGCCTGGCTATGGAGGCCACCTCACAGAGGGTTGATGTGAGGCTAGGTCTAGAGGCCAAATTACAGGGAGGAGACATTGAGGAAGGGTTTGGAGGCCACCTCACAGAGGGGAGACATTGATGCTCGTTATGGAGGCTACCTCACAGAGGTTGACACTGAGTCTGGGACTGGCGGCCACCTCACAGAAGGTGATATTGAGGCTGGGTCTGGAAGCGACTTTGCAGAAGGGGGACATTGAGGCTGGCTATGAAAGACACCTCACAGAAGGGGGACATAGAGGCTGGCTATGGAAGACACCTCACAAAGAAGGTACGTTGAGGTTGGGTCTGGAGGCCACAGCAAAGAGCGGGGACATTGAGGCTGGATCTGGACACCAGCTCACAGAGGGGTGACATTGAGGCTGGCTATGGAAGACACCTCACAGAGGGGGACATTGAGGTTTGCTATGGAGGCCAACTCACAGAGGGTGACATTGAGGCTGCCTATGGAGGCCACCTCACAAAGTGGAACATTGAGGTTTGCTGTGGAGGCCAACTACAGAGGGCGACATTGAGGCTGGTTATGGAGGCGACCTCACAGAGGTGTTACACTGAGTCTGGGACTGGCGGCCACCTCACAGAAGGTGAAATTGAGGCTGGGTCTGGAAGCGACATTGCAGAAGGGGGACATTGAGGCTGGCTATGATGTCCCCTTTCAGAGGGGTGACATTGAAGCTGGCAACGATGCCACCTCACAGAGAGAGTGATATTGAGGCCAGCCCTTGTAGCGACCTCATAGAGAGGTGATATTGAGGCTGGGTCCAGAGGCCACCTCCAGAGGGGGGAAATTCTGGCTGTGCCTGGAAGCCACCTCATTAAGGGGAGACATTGAGGCTGCCTGTGGAGGCCTCCTCACAGAGGGGGGACATTGAGTCTGTCTATGGAGGCCACCTCACAGAGTGGTGACGTGAGGCTGGATCTGGACACCAGCTCACAGAGGGGGGACATTGAGTCTGGCTATGGAGGCCACCTCACAGAGTGGTGACGTGAGGCTGGATCTGGACGCCAGCTCACAGCGGGGGGACATTGAGTCTGGCTATGGAGGCCACCTCACAGAGTGGTGACGTGAGGCTGGATCTGGACACCAGCTCACAGAGGGGGGACATTGAGGCTGGCTATGGAGGCCACCTCACAGAGTGGTGACGTGAGGCTGGATCTGGACGCCAGCTCACAGCGGGGGGACATTGAGTCTGGCTATGGAGGCCACCTCAGAGTGGTGACGTGAGGCTGGATCTGGACACCAGCTCACAGCGGGGGGACATTGAGTCTGGCTATGGAAGATACCTCAAAGAGGGGGACATTGAGGTTTGCTGTCGAGGCCAACTCACAGTGGGTGACATTGAGGCTGGTTATGGAGGCTACCTCACAGAGGTGTGACACTGAGTCTGCGATGGGCGGCCACTTCACAGAAGGTGATATTGAGGCTCTGTCTGGAAGCAACATCGCAGAAGGGGGACATTGAGGCTGGCTATGATGTCTCCTTTCAGAGGAGTGACAATGAGCCTGGCTATGGAGGCCGCATCACAAAGGGGGAACCTTGAGGCTGGCAGAAATGCCACCTCACAGAGAATGTGATATTGAGGCTTGCCCTGGCAACGACCTCACAGAGGGATGACTGTATGGTTGGCTATGGGGGCCACCTCACAGAGGGGTGACATTATGGCTGGCTAGTGGGGCCACCGCACAGAGGGGTGCCATTGAGCCTATGAAGCTGGCTCTGGCAGCGACCTGACAGGGGGATGACTATATGTTTGGCTATGGGGGCCACCTCACGGATTGGTGACATTAGGGCTGCCTAGTGGGGCCACCCCACAAAGGGGTGACATTGAGACTGGCTATGAGGCCACCTCACAGAGGGGGGCATTGAGGCTGGGCCTGGATGCGTCATCTCACAGAAGGGGGACATTGAGGCTGGTTATGAGAACAACTCACAGCTCGGTAGCTTTGAGGCTGACTATGAGGCCAGCCTATATTAAGGCTGGCCATGGTAGCGACCTTGCAGAGGTGATGACATTGATGATGGCTATGGAGGCCACCTCAAAGAAGGAGTGACATTGAGCCTGGATATTAGGCCACCTCACAGAGGGGTGACATTGAGTCTGGCTATGGAAGCCACCTCATTGAGGGGTGACGTGAGGCTAGGTCTAGAGGCCACCTCACAGAGGGGAGACATAGAGGCTGGCTATGGAAGACACCTCACAAAGAGGGTACATTGAGGTTGGGTCTGGAGGCCACAGCAAAGAGCGGGGACTTTGAGGCTGGATCTGGACGCCAGCTCACAGAGGGGTGACATTGAGGCTGGCTATGGAAGACACCTCACAGAGGGGGACATTGAGGTTTGCTATGGAGGCCAACTCACAGGGGTGACATTGAGGCTTCCTATGGAGGCCACCAACAAAGGGGAGACATTGAGGCTGGTTATGGAGGCGACCTCACAGAGGTGTGACACTGAGTCTGGGACTGGCGGCCACCTCACAGAAGGTGATATTGAGGCTGGGTCTGGTAGCGACATAGCAGAAGAGGGACATTGATGCCGGCCCTGATGTCTCCTTTAAGAGGGGTGACATTGAAGCTGGCTATGGAGGCCGCATGTCAAAGGGGGGACCTTGTGACTGGCAATGATACCACCTCACAGAGATAGTGATATCGAGGCCGGCCTGGCAGCGACCTCACAGAGGGGTGACCTTGAGGTTGTGTCTGGAGGCCAACTCACAGAGGGGAGACATTGAGGCTAGGTCTGGAGGCCACCTAACAGAGGAGAGACATTGAGGCTGGTCTGGAGGCCACTCCACAGAGGGGTGACATTGAGGCTGGGTCTGGAGGCCACCTCACAGAGTGGGGATATTGAGGCTGTCTACCTAGTCCACCTCAAAGAGATGGTGATATTGAGGCTGGCCATGGAAGCCGCCTCACATAGGGGGTGACATTGAGACTGGCCATGGCAGTGACCTCAGAGTGGTGGTGACATTGATCCTGGCTATAGAGGCCACCTCTCAGAAGGAGTGACATTGAGCCTGGCTATGGACGCCACCTCACAGAGGGGTGATATTGAGGCTGGCAATGGAGGCTGGAACACAAAGGGGGGCCTTGAGGCTGGCAAGGATGCCACCTCACAGAGAGAGGGATATTGAGGCTGGCCATGGCTGCGACCTCATAGAGGGGTGACATTGAGGCTGGCTATGAGGCCATCTCACAGAGGGAGGACATGAGGCTAGGTCTAGCGGCCAACTCACAGAGAGGAGACATTGAGGCAGGGTTTGGAGGCCACCTCACAGAGGGGAGACATTGATGCTCGTTATGGAGGCTACCTCACAGAGGTGTGACACTGAGTCTGGGACTGGAGGCCACCTCACAGAAGGTGATATTGAGGCTGGGTCTGGAAGCGACATTGCAGAAGGGGGACATTGAGCCTTGCTATGGAAGACACCTCACAGAGGGGGGACATAGAGGCTGGCTATGGAATACCCCTCACAGAGAGGGTACATTGAGGTTGGGTCTGGAGGCCACAGCAAAGAGCAGGGACATTGAGGCTGGATCTGGACGCCAGCTCACAGAGGGGTGACATTGAGGCTGGCTATGGAAGAAACCTCACAGAGGGGGACATTGAGGTTTGCTATGGAGGCCACCACACAAAGGGGAGACATTGAGGCTGGTTATGGAGGCTACCTCACAGAGGGTGACACTGAGTCCGCGACGGGCCGCCACCTCACAGAAGGTGATATTGAGGCTGGGTCTGGAAGCAACATTACAGAAGGGGGACATTGAGGCTGGCTATGGAGGCCGCATCACAAAGGGGGGACCTTGATGCTGGCAAAGATGCCACCTCACAGAGAGAGTGATATTGAGGCCAGCCCTGGCAGCGACCTCATAGAGAGGTGATATTGAGGCTGGGTCCAGAGGCCACCTCACAGAGAGGGGAAATTCTGGCTGTGCCTGGAAGCCACCTCATTAAGCGGAGACATTGAGGCTGGCTATGGAGGCCACCTCCCTGAGGGGTGACATTGAGGCTGGATCTGGACGCAAGCTCACAGAGTGGTGACATTGAGGCTGGCTATGGAGGCTACTTCAGAGAGGTGTGACACTGAGTCTGGGACTGGCGGCCACCTCACATAAGGTGATATTGAGGCTGGGTCTGGAAGCGACATCGCAGAAAGGGGACATTGAGGCTGGCTATGATGTCCCCTTTCAGAGGAGTGACATTGAGGCTGGCTATGGAGGCCAGCTCCCTGAGGGGTGACATTGAGGCTGGATCTGGACACCAGCTCACAGAGGGGTGACATTGAGGCTGCCTATGGAGGCTACTTCAGAGAGGTGTGACACTGAGTCTGGGACTGGCGGCCACCTCACAGAAGGTGTTATTGAGGCTGGGTCTGGAAGCGACATTGCAGTAGGGGGACATGGAGGCTGGCTATGGAGACACATCACAGAGGGGTGACATTGAAGCTGGCTATGGAAGACACCTCACAGAGAGGGTACCTGAGGTTGGATCTTGAGGCCTCAGCAAAGAGCGGGGACATTGAGGCTGGATCTTGACACCAGCTCACAGAGGGGGGACACTGATTCAGGGACAGGCAGCCACCTCACAGAAGGTGACATTGAGGCTTGTCTGGAGGCATCATCACAGAAGGGCAACTTTGAGGCTGGCTTTGGAGTCCACATCACTGAGGGGGAACCTTGAGGCTGGCAACTTTGCCACCTCACAGAGAGAGTGATATTGAGACTGGCTATGGAGGCCACCTCATAGAGGTGGAACATTGAGCCTGGCATTGGGGGCCACTTCACAGAGGGGTACTATATGGCTGGCTAGGGGGGCCACCTCACATAGGGGTGACATTGAGCCTGGCTATGAGGCCACCTCACAGAGGGTGGCATTGAGGCAGGGTCTGGAAGTGACATCACAGAAGGGGGACATTGAGGCTCTGTATGGAGGCCACATCACAAAGCGGGGACCTTGATGCTGGCTATGGGGGCCACCTCACATAGGGGTGACATTGAGGCTGGTTCCGGAGCCCACCTCACAGAGGGTGACATTGCGGCTGCCTATGGAGGCCCCCCTCACAGAGGGGTGACATGAGGCTAGGTCTGGAGGCCACCTCACCGAGGGGGTGACATTGAGGCTCACTACGGAGGGCACCTCACAGAGGGGGTGATATTGAGGCTGGACCTGGCAGCCACCTCACAGAGGAGGTGACATTGAGGCTGGCTATGGAAGACACCTCACAGATGGGGTACATTGAGGTGTGCTATGGAGGCCAATTCACAGAGGGTGACATTGAGGCTGGCTATGGATTTAGTCATCTATTTTCTGTTGGACCTCAGGGGTAGTGAATTGTGTAGGTCACACTCCTCACTATTGGTTTATTCGAGGACCTTTTAAATTATTCTGTTTCCCCCTTTCACCCCCTTTCTTTCCTTCTCCCCTGCCCCATAGGTCCCTGATCCTTTGTTTTTAACAAGTATCCTTTCCATTCACCTCACGCACATTTATTACATGGAGCTGGTCTAGGTTGGAGGACCAGCCACGAGGACCGGCCAACGCACACTGAGCTAAAGTTACTTTGACCTTGTTTTACTGCAAATCAGGAAATGAGCAATCAGCCAGGTGGACAGCATGTACCCGAAGGAAACGCGGCTCTGAGTGGCTCCCCGGTGGCTGCCTTGTTCTCACCATGGAGACTGATCCATGGAGTCCAGTGGTCTCTGCCTGCCCCAAAGAGTGAGGAACTGTCTAGACCACAGGAGGCCGGAACTCTGGGCTCACTGCCCTGTGAGGAGCACCACCAAGGTTGGAGATACAGGTACTTTAGACACCCTCAGCCTGACCTGTAGATCTCACCACTGCCTGCAGGGAGCTGGGTGAGGGTGGTCAGAGCCGGGGAGGGGAGCATCACTCTGTAGATTAATATTTAACGAGTCTCAAAGCTCAGCAGAAGCCTTGTGATCACCTATGATCTGTGTAACTTGAGCCTATGGCCTCCTGGCTCCCCCGTGTGCGTGCAACACGTTTACTTAGACCAGTGATGGCGAACCTTTTGAGCTCGGCATGTCAGCATTTTGAAAAACCCTAACTTAACTCTGGTGCCGTGTCACATACAGAAATTTTTGATATTTGCAACCATAGTAAAACAAAGACATATTTTTTATATCTATTTTATATATTTAAATGCCATTTAACAAAGAAAAATCAACCAAAAAAAATGAGTTCGCGTGTCACCTCTGACACGCGTGTCATAGGTTCGCCATCACTGACTTAGACCCTCCCCAGAGAAGTTCTAAAGACCATCACGACGCTGCCACGTCATGTGTGTGTGTGTGTGTGTCCTTGCACTGCATGGAGTAGGCAGTTTCGATACCTGCTGAATAAGAGACAGAAGCCAGCAGAACTGGGGGGCGGGGGGCTGGTAAGGCATGGCTTTAGAGCTCTGGCTCGGTCTATTTTCACAGTCACTTTTCAGTCCGAGTTTCCCGCTCTGTCCACCCCCAGGGGTCACTGGGAGCAGCCACTTCTGACTCCTGGAAACCGAGCGGAGGGTGTGGCTGCCGTGGCAGCTGGTGTGAGAGTGTGACTGGACGGGACCCAGTCTCAGCTGTGCATGTGGTGACAAGGAGACTGCCGTGCCCCCTCCATTCCGACTGTCCCCTAGTCACCGAGCCAATGAAAGATCCCATATGGTGCCTCCTGGAGGAGGCCATGGAGATGTGAGAGGCCAGAGGAGGAAAAGGGGGGTGGTTTTCAACAACAGCCTTGTCTGCAGTGCCCAGTGCCGGCTTGGGCGTGGTACCCACAAAGCGCACACAGCCCTGCCTAGAGACCGGATATGTGCCCACGGTATCAACACAGGGGTGACTGGGGCAGAGGGCACTCCTTGGAATGCTCCCATGGTCTCTTGTTCAGAGCAATGTGGCCTTGGAGGGTGGTGGTTCTGGGCACCTACAGAGGCGCCTCTACTGTCACCGGAACTTGGTGACTGTCCCCAGCCTGCAGGTCCTCTCTGAGCCACAGGGCTCAGGCCAGACCCAGCAACCCCCCTGCTGGCCCGGACCAGGAGCCGGAGCAGCTCAGCATGATCGCTTTCCATTCCATGCTCTCGAGCGCTTTTCATAAGCTCCGCCGTGTAAGGGTGCCTTTATTTTTAGTCACGTTGGAATGTCACATGCCCACTGGCCTAGATGAACGTGACCAGACCCTGCTTCCTCTATCCACTGGCTGGGAGCGCCATGTAAGTCTCCGTTTCCTCATTTGTAAAATGCGAATAAAAATAGTCCGACCACCTCAGAGGGTCGTTGTGAGGGTTAAATGGGATCTTTCACGTAGCACGTTTATCACAGAGCCCAAGAAACGCACTGCTCAATAAATGTGAGCCCCCGTTAGGGTTTTTACTTACTGCTGTTCTGTGCTTTGCGGGAGATAACACACTAGCTATGGGACCTCCCTCTCGGAGATGTTACTGTTACCTGCCGCCTTGTGAATAGGCTGCTTGGAGAGATGGTCGGATCAACGGGCCACAAGGTAAACCAACCAATCAGAACTCAGCAAGGCCTTCCTTACAAGCAATTACACCCAGACATCTGGGCTCCCACAGCTAAGGAAACCCCATAACTAAATAGTGGTAGCAGATGAGACATGTCTGAAAGTGGCATAGATTCATTGAAAAAAACTCGTGACTCATCCATGGAAAGCAATTACAAAATAGTGTCTAACTTATTGCAAGAATATTTGCAAATGGGAGAGGATGGACCACGGCAGGCAGCTAACCCAGTGTATTCAAAAGGGCAAAGGCAGCCCAGCTGGCATGGCTCAGTGGTGGAGCATCGACCTATGAACCAGGAGGTCACGGTTTGATTCCCTGTTAGGGCACATGCCCGGGTTATGGGCTCCATCCCTAGTGTGGGGTTATGCAGGAGGCAGCCGATCAATGATTCTCGTTCATCACTGTTTCCATCTCTCTGTCCCTCTTCCTTCCTTTCTGAAACCAACAAAAATATATTCAAAAAGTGTGTGTGTGGGGGGGGGGGGGCCAGGGGAGGGGGGACAAGGACAGCACATGGAGGAAAGCCACTCATTTATGAGAGCCTTCTGCTGAGGACTCCCTGCTCTTTTGAGCCTCCCACCGGACACATGCAGGGGCTCCTAGAGTCATTCTCACAGCCCCTGGGTGTTTCTGCATTTTCTCTCGCAAGCGCTGGTCTTCCTCGATGCATACAGACCTTGTCTGGGAGGTGGGGCCTCTCTTGCTTGGGGAAGAAGAGTGAACACATTTCCCGCTGCCTGTCCAGAAAGAAACGTCAGCCAAAGCAGGGACAAGTAGGAACAGGCCACACAGTGGCTTAGGCTGGTGGCCCGCAGGCTTGGGGCTGCCTCTGGTGTCCTGCCATCATATTCCGGCTCTGGTATCACTTTATGAGCTGCTAAGTTTGAAGAGAGGAATAAGCAGCAGTTGGGAGTGAAGGGAATAAAAGTAGTCCCGTTGTATGGCGTGTTGCAGTTTGTGAAGCTTTTGTAAACGTCCTCATGTGACCCCGAAAAGCCTCGGGGTGAGGGGAGATGCTCATTCCCAGTAAGCAGACGAAGGACCTGGACTCGGGGAAATGACTTGCTCCTGGAAGGTGTGGGCTCACACCTGGTGGTTCCACTGGTTTAGTGTGGCCACAGGCAAGTCGTTTGACTTCTTCAGCGTCGGTTCCTCCTCTATAAAGTGTGGGGGTTGGATTAGCTGACCCTAAATCATAGTTCCAGCTCTAATAGTCTCGAACTCGTCCAATTCAGTTACAGGCTCTTCTTGGCTTACAGTCACGCTCAGTGAACGTCTATTCCGTACAAATGGCCATCCCGGCCAGGACTCCCATCGCTGAGGGAAGCATCTGAACCCCCTCTCTTCCTTGCTGCTGGGGACACTTAGACACCCACTTACACACACTAGAAGCTTTAGAGACACTCCCTCCCTGCATTTATACTGGCCGAGGGCACCGAGAACTCGTGTCACTGACGTGACCCTGGGTGAAGGAGGGGACCCCACGCCTGTGCAGGCGGAGACTGCATTCCAAGCTAGAATGCAGAATGGCTTTTCCATTGGGATCAGGTTTTAA
Source organism: Myotis myotis (assembly GCF_014108235.1). Classification (NCBI taxonomy): domain Eukaryota; kingdom Metazoa; phylum Chordata; class Mammalia; order Chiroptera; family Vespertilionidae; genus Myotis; species Myotis myotis. Next base: position 4,767,439 of record NW_023416322.1, read on the forward strand.
AGACTGCTTGACCTCTATAGCATTAAGATACCAGAGCTAGTTACAGTCTGAGTTAAATTGGCTCCGTGGAATAGCCTGGAAGCCTACTCTCCCGTTAATAGGTTTTTCTGAAGCAAGCATGCCAAATTTCAACAATGTGGTTCAGGCCCTAGCTGGTTTGGCTCAGTGGATAGAGCATCGGCCTGTTGACTAAAGAGTTTCAGGTTTGATTCTGGTCGAGGGCACATGCCCAAGCTGTGGGCTCGATCCCTAATGAGGGGCGTGCAGGAGGCAGCTGATCAATGATTCTTTCTCATCGTTGATGTTTCTATCTCTCCCGCCCCCTCTCTACCTCTCTGAAGTCAATAAAAATATATTTAAATAAAAACAAACAAACAAACAACAATGTGGTTCAGGAGCATAGCCTGTCTATAGGCTGCAAACAGTCCTGACTTATACTTATCCATCATTCTTAACCTTTTAGGGTTGTATCTTTCAGTCTCCAGGACAGGGCCCAACATATAGACAAGCTGAATAAATTCTCTCAGATCACTGCTGTTTTTCTTAAGTAACCATTCTCCTCATAACTAAGTGCCCGTGTTCCCCCAAATTCTTCACAGAGTAAGTAGCATGTCAGCCTCAGATGATCGATCCAGAGTGAGACCAAGGGACAAAGCGCTCCTAGTGTTTTGATCTTGACCCCATGACCTTCCCTGAATCACCTGCCTGGCTCCCCCGTTAGACACAGCACTAGGCAGGGAGGGTGCGGGGGTTCTTGGCCTTCTCTGTGGCACTTCTTATCAGGAGCTGACCTCACCTACCACAGAACAAGGGCTAGGAAGTGGGTGGGCCCTGAAAGTTCAGAGTGTTCGTCCTGGGCTCAGGATGGCTGTTCGTAGTTTTTAGATGTCTATAGAACTATTATTCCACCCAAATTTTATAAACTCTGCTAGTCAATACAAGAAATGCAAGTATTTCTTTTGCTTACTCTGTTTTTGCTTTCTAAGAGCACACAACATAAGAGAAGCAGACATATGTAAATAATGCTGATACTAGGCAGACAGATAAGAGCTAGTCTAAATACACTACACACACAAATGCAGTGTCTTGAGGACAGAGAGGCTAGTTCAGAGTGGAGAAAGGACCTTAAAGGGTTTTCAAGGGACATGAAATCAGAACGGGGCCTTAGAGAATCACAGATCTTTAACAGAAGACTCTGAGAGCAGTAAGGGAGACTGAAGTGGGGACAGAGTGTAGGCAGAGGGTGAGGGTGAGTCAGCCAGGAAGATGGGGAGAATGTGGGGAAGCATAGAAAGGCAGGGGCAGGGGGGTGTCGTGAGGAGAAAGCTGGGAAGGGAGGCTGTAATGTGACTGTGGAGGACTTTGAGTGCCAGATTTTAGAGTTGAACTTTATTCAGTGAGGATCCACTGAAGGCGCTGAAGGCGGGAGCGCCATGGGATTCCAGGCTTGTGTTTCAGGAAGATCGCCAGGTGAGGATGGACTCCTGCTGGTGATGGAGGGTGGGAACCAGGAGGGAGGTTGATCCGAAGCCTAGACACGATGTTTGGGCATCTGAACTTAGACAGGGCAGAGCTGATGGAAGGGAAGGACTTGAGAGACAATATGTGAAGGGCTCATTGAAGGTTTTAATCGTCCAGACCTGTGCCTCGTTAGGGCTGATTTCATGTGAGCCCAGCGCTATTCTCCTGGGGGCTCTTCCCTGAGGCATCCTCTGCTCAGAAGGTTAGAGTGGTTCCCTCTCACCTATCAGGTCAAATCCAGGCTTCCCATGCCAACCTTCACAGTTGTCCTTCACTGGATCCTTCATGATTTCCTTCCTCTCCACTGTCCTCTGCAAAGGCCAACATGGTAAACACTGCAGTTCTCTTTGGGCCAAGACAGTCTGCTCATTGTCCCGGGCCCTGTCTTGGTTCCTGACTCTACATCCTCCCTCCTCCTAGCTGAGGCCTCCTGACACCCCCTGTCTCGGGCCCCCGCACAGGCACAGGGCTGACAGCTCAGTGTGGCCCAGCTCCTGTGGTGAAATACTGACGTGAGGTGGGGGGACCTGCCTGTGTACAATTTATTTCCAGGTCTGGCTCTTCTCAGTGTGTCCCTTCCTGTGGGCCCCGCACTGTTCTTCCCAGGGCTATGATGGGACGGGTTCTTGCAGCTCGTCCAGGCCCCCAGGAGGGAGCGACAGAGACGAGCACAGTGGGTAGGCTTGGCCTCTCCCGGCCTCCCAATTCAGCCAGCCTGCTCAGTTTGGCCTGTTCTACCTACAAGCTCAGAGGAGATTGTAACTGAAGACTTTCATATGACAAAAGGGCTTTAAACTCATTGACCTAGACCTGCCCTACTCCTTCTGATGTAAAAATGGAGAGCAGCCTTGGAAAGATTTGATCTTTCCATTCGCTTCCTGGCCTGGCGCCTACAGGGACACAGGCGCAGGGGCTTTAGCACGAGAGACTGTGAACCTTGTCCCTTGGAATTTCCACTCGGTCTGTGTCTGGGGGCAGCAGTTGTTCAGGCCAACTTATTTTGAGAGACTATAATCCTTGAGTCAGAAGGTGGTGCCTTTGTGAGTCCATATTGGGCCAGAGGTGGTGAAGCACCAAGGAGCCATGATGGGCTGTGGTATGTGGTGGTATTAGGGGTGGGGGATGGGGTGGAAGCCTTGGGAAGCCTTCTTTTGGGGGGCGTGGGACAGGAGAGTACATTTCATTGCCGTCACCAAGTGCCCAGGCTCCCCTTGCAAAGGCCCGATGAGGGACGTTTTTTCAGAAGTCAAACTCCACTTCCCCAGAGCACCCGCTCCCTACAGACAATGTCTGCTTCAGGGTTTATTTTCAGCCAATGTTAGCACCGCCATCCCTGCTCCACCCTCCACAAAGTGCTTGAAACTCTACAGATTAAACTCAGCCCCAGAGTTCATTTTATCAAAGGGAAACACCTAGAACTGGATATTCCCTTCCCTCCCACAACTCCGTGAGGAAAGAGCCATTTCCTTGCTCGGCCAAAAGGAAGTGTGGCTACTTGGACAGAGGGAGGTGGAGATGGCCGAAGTCCCCCTCCATACTCTTGCCAGTGGTGGGGCTGCCCCAACTCGACTGTACCTACCAGGCAAGCTCTGCTTTACCTCATTTCCCCCCATTGTGTGTTCTCTGTTCTTCCAAGTTCTGGGCACATACCATGTTCACTCATTCAGGCCCAGCAGGCAGGTTTCCAAACCGCCCATCCAAAAGGTGCTACAGCATTACTGGACTGTCGAACATCCCTGAATATAATGAAAGGAAAGGAAATGTGTTTACCAGAACCTCTCTCAAGGTGAGCCCTACATTTGTTTTCACTAAATAAATATTTAGTTGTGCCTATTCCATTCTTTCAATCAATAGACATTCTTTAGCACCTTCCGGTAGGTGCCAGACACTGGGATACAGGGATGAGCATGACAAAAGGGAGACAAACATATACAGGAATCTTAGATTCAGTTCCTTACAGGCAGACATGGAGATGATTTGGGCTTAGTGATCTGCCAATGAAGTGGAAATTAAAGGTGATGGGTCTGATAAAGAGATATGGGACCTTGCAGAATTGGAAAAGTCAAGTCTTCTGGGCCTCAGTGACAGTTAAGGCACAAAATATATTTGTTCATTAAGATTTCATAGTTGCAGAGAGACTCAGCCTGTGAAAACTATCAACTTCAAGTTACTACCTCAGCACGCAAGCCTGTCACTGAAGACGCCTTGATAGCCTCCCACGAGCTGAGAGAGGCGTGAGGATGAGGAGGCAGAGAGAGAAGGCGATATGGAGACTTATTCTAGGAAAGACTCGGGCACGGCTGCTGCCACATGGAATTGACTGGAAGCCAATAGATCAGGGGTGGGCAAACTTTTTGACTCGAGGGCCACAATGGGTTCTTAAACTGGACTGGCGGGCCGGAACAAAAGCATGGATGGAGTGTTTGTGTGAACTAATATAAATTCAAAGTAAACATCATTACATAAAAGGGTACGGTCTTTTTTTTTTTTAGTTTTATTCATTTCAAACGGGCCGGATCTGGCCCGCGGGCCGTAGTTTGCCTACGGCTGCAATAGATTAAAAGTCTAATTTTTTTTTTTTTTTTTTTTTTTGAGAGAGAATTGTGTTGTCAGAGAGATCATGATCCTGACCTGAAAACAAAACTGAAAGTATCAAAAACAAAAAATCCACTTTATAATATAAAACCTCTCTCAGGCTCCCAATGTGCACCGGCTGGCTGCAGGCTGTGCATGCTGTGGAGTCCCAAGGACGCCAGCTCAGCAACACTCACTTCAGAGGAGACGGAGGAGGGGGATGGGCATGGAGGAAACTCCCAAAGGTGGAGGCAGGCGCCGGGAGAATAATGGAGGAGGACGTTCCTCCAGAGATCAGGATTAAGGTCTAATCAAGAGAGTTCACCCTCACCGTGGAGTAGACAGCATCTAGCACAGGGTTCTCAACCTTCCTAATGCCGCGACCCTTTAATACAGTTCCTCATGTTGTGGTGACCCCCAACCATAAAATTATTTTCTTTTTTTTTTTTTTTTTTTTTTTTTTTTAAAGATTACAGACCAGAATATATTTTTTAATATAATCTGTGGAACACCATTTAATTTTGTTGTGTCTAATCTCATGATTGGTTTTGGTACTCCATCGTTAGCAGAAATATCCCAGAAGTGATAATGGACTCATTCTTTCCCCCATATCCTATCAGGTGGTGCATGATTTCCATTGCCCCACAGGGGATGTTCACTTTGATCACTTGATTAAGGTGGTGACTGTCAGGATTTTACCTTTTTCCATACTTTGAGACTATGTACTATCTTTTCTCTTATAAAGCAGTTTATTATTGATTTATATTAATAAAGACTCACGGATCCCTATTTTATTTAATGGGCTATAAACTGTTCTATCATTATTTATTTTGATGCTCAAACTGCCCCAGCTTTAGCCAGCGGGAGCCCCTGTAGCTTGGCTTCTATGTCTTTTTGACATGTCTCCAGGCTTTTTTTTTTTTTTTTTTTTTAGTATTTCCTTTCTTCCTGGCACAACTAGATGTCCTAGAATCATGTGATGTCCTAGGATCATGTTGTACTTTTTGTGGCCCAATCCAGAGACTCTTAAAAGAATCTTGGTTCCTCTTAGGAGAACCAACTGTGTCTCTTGTAGACAAAATAGTGTTGGCTTTTCAGTGGAGGGTGATATTTAGAAACCAAGATCTGACAAATTTTAGTCTATCCCCACAGGGTTCATTCTAGTTCTCTCTCTCTTCCTGTATTTGCAACACCTTTTTTTTTTATAGAAAACTTGTAACCGGACAATCAAGGGGTCCATACTGCCTTTCGCTACTTGCGCCAATTAAGCAGAGACAGGGTTGAATCATATGAACATTTATTCCAATACTGCCGGCAGTATGGGAGAGTAGTAGATCATCCACACACATCTGCTCTCCATAAAATTATTTTCGTTGCTACTTCATAACTGTAATGTTGCTACTGTTATGAATCATAATGTAAATATCTGATATGCAGAATGCATTTTCATTGTTACAAATTGAACATCATTAAAGCATAGTGGTTAATCACAAAAACAATATGTAATTATATATGTGTTTTCCCATGGTCTTAGGCGACCCCTGTGAAAGGTTCGTTCGACCCCCAAAGGGGTCGCAACCCACAGGTTGAGAACAGCTGATCTAGTGTGTCTGTCCAGCAAGATTTTATCATTGTCTTGTCTAAGTGATTGCTCTGTAGTTCCCATTCCTCTATTTTCTGAAAGAAACTTTTATTGTGGCTGTCCTTTTTCTGCCTCCGCAATGTCTTTTTAGTGGAGGGAAAATACTTCTGCTTGAGTTCATAGGTCTCTGAACCACAAGGAAGTACATCCAGACTTGAAAGAGAGAACTGTACATCAACCAGAGATCCTGGGCTTTGAACTAGATCTAGTGAGTGAGTGATATTTGTGTGTGTGTGTGTGTGTGTGTGTGTGTGTGTGTGTGTAAGTATGTAAATATGGGAAGAGAGGTGTGCACTGATATTTGATGACCAGTCTACCTGTGTGGCAGGCTAATAACATTATACCTAGATCACTAGCTAGCCACACAATATTCATACAGTATGAAATTGACACTAGAGTAGACTACCATCCCAACATCTCTTGCGTCCACCTAACTAATATCACTGGTGGAATATGAGTAGAAGTGGTGTGCGTCACTTCAAGTCTGGAACTTTTAAAAAATGTTTTTATTGATTTTTTAGAGAGAGAGGTATGGAGAGGGAGGGAAGGAGGGAGAGAGAGAGAGAAACATCAATGTGAGAGAGAAACATCCATTGGTCGCCTTCCATACACATCCCAACTGGGGACTGAACCTGCAACTTGGGCAAGTACCCTGACCAGGAATACAACCAACAGCCCTTCGGTGCATGGGACAATGCCCAACCAACTGAGCCACACCAGCCAGGGCAAAGCTGGCACTTTTAAGAAGCTGATTGGCAATGTCCACATTTTCTTTTCCTACCTGCCATCTGAATGTTGAGAACTCTAAGTTTCTAGAAAATAGAGGAGCCACAAGAACACCCCTAAACATTATGTAAAGGACTGTTGCATTCACCAACAAAAGACATGCACGTTAGAAAACTACATAATCAATAAATACATACCTATTGTATTAAACCATTATTTTTGTTATAGAAACTAGCATGACCATAATGCTAGAAACTTCCTGTAATATTCATGACAGTGAATCAGACATTCATTAAACCCAGAGGCAATGTTCCTGACAGAAGTTTTCATGGTGGTTAGAGACAGCAAATGCATAGCTAGGTAATATCTATTCCCTGAGAACCAAACTGCTGCCTCCACCATGAAAAAGGGATCTAATGCAGTCAGTCTTCCCGGCAAGTAATGGACTGGTACCTCTAGACCCGTGGTCGGCAAACTGCGGCTCGCGAGCCACATGCGGCTCTTTGGCCCCTTGAGTGTGGCTCTTCCTAAGCCTTAGGAGTACCCTAATTAAGTTAATAACAATGTACCTACCTATATAGTTTAAGTTTAAAAAATTTGACTCTCAAAAGAAATTTCAATCGTTGTACTGTTGGTATTTGGCTCTGTTGACTAATGAGTTTGCCGACCACTGCTCTAGAACATGGTACATGTTGAGGATTCGAAGTTAGTTGCTGCTTCTGGGGAATTGGATATTCAGCAATGATAGTGGCCAGGCCAGCCTCAGTGAAGGAAAGTAAATGTCTTAGCCTCTCCCACCATGGGATGCTCATAACCTCACTGATCAAATACAAGGTCACCGGGAAAGAGGCTAACATTCATAGGGCAAGATATCTTATGGACTGTTTTTTAAATTTTTATTTATCTTTATTGTTGAGAGTATTAGAGATATTCCCCAGTTCCCCCAACCCTTTGCTTCCCTCCACCCAGTTCCCACCCCACCCCACCCCAGGCCTCCACTACACTATTGTCTGTGTCCACGGGCTATGCATATATGCAAATAAGTCTTTGATTAATCTCTTCCTGCGACCCATCCCCCCTTCCTCTAAGTCTGTGCCATGCTTCCATGCCTCAGGACCTGTAGTGTTTGTCAGTTTATTTTGTAAATTGGTCATGGCGTATGATCTTTTTAATGTATTGCTTGATCCTACTTGCTAATATTTTGTTGAGGATTTTAGCATCTGTTCATCAGGGATATTGGCCTGTAATTCTCTTTCTTTGCAGTGGTTTTGGAATTAGGATAATGCTGGCCTCATGAGAAGAGTTTGGATGATGCTTACTCAGCTGGACATCAGTTGGTAATTCCAGGTGACTGTTCCCTGATTTAGTTTTATTTCCAGTCTGACCCTTGCTTTCCTCCAACAGGTTCAAAGACTTCATAACCTTTACTTTAATAGTGAATTCCTATTTTTTCCAAAAGGGAACCTATAATACCTTCCGCAAAGAAGTCACAACTGTGTCCAGCTCCGAGAAGGGTCAGGGTGGCAGCGAGGGAGGGGATGTCTCTCTTATAGATTGTTTGAGGGCTTCCTGCCCCATGGTGCTTTTGGGAGAACATTCCCTGGGAACAAATATATTTTCACATCCTGGGCCCATTATGATTGATTGATCCATTCATATACCTCTTTCCCAAAACATCTTGGCACAAATCCAGCGGTTCTCAACCTGTGGGTCGCGAACAATGAAAATACATCCTGCATATCAGATACTTACATTATGATTCATAACAGTAGCAAAATTACAGTTATGAAGTAGCAACAAAAATAATTTTACGGTTGGGGGTCACCACAATATGAGGAACTGTATTAAAGGGTCGTGGCATTAGGAAGGTTGAGAACCACTGGAAGGCTTAATCTTATTCCTTCCCAGTCCCTGAATATTTTTCAAAGCATTAGTTACTGTCCGTGAATTGGTTCAGAGCCAGATCTCGGGTCATTTCTCCTTCTAGATAAAGCACATCATGACAAGTACTCCTCAAAGGTCTATACAACAGGAGGCTATCCGTCCTCCACATTCTTCCGAACCACCCCGTAAGTAGAGCTGTAACACTACGGCAGTCCACCCACGGCTGGTGCCAGCATATTGTGCAGATCCATCTGAAAGTCGGGTTCTTTCGGGCTGGGATTGGCAGTGGGAGATGCTGCAATTGAAAGGAGCTCCCTGATTTCACAGGAGATGACGGGATCCTGAAATGGAAGAGGCAAGGTAGCAGCACCTAACCATCAAAGGCGGGAAAGGCATGCTTATCACAAAGGGAATAAGGATAGGGTGGTAATCAGGATGTTTGATCCAAAGGGATCGTTGTAGGTGTTAAGCTGGTGATGGGTCCCTAGAACAACATAGAGGAGCAGTTCAATAACGTCCTTCTTGACCTGTATAACCAAAGAAACTCTAGGTCTGGGAAATATACGCTGAACTTGAACCACTACAGTAGAGAATCTAGAGAGCTCTTTGAGTGAAAGAAAGGCTGAAACCCTTAAGAAAAAAAATTCCTGACCTATTGTCACAAGTGTGTCTTCTTTCTAGCCTTTCCCAATGAGTCTTCCTACAGACATTTTCCCAGTAACTATGCCCTGGGGGAAGGAAAATACCCACACCTTTTTAGGCAGTATTAAACACTGGTTCTGAGGACCCAGAGCCCCACTCTACCACACCAGTCAAGGTGGAGGCCTTTGAGCAGGGTACCATGATTTAGCAGCGGTCGTCAACCTTTCGGACCTCACGGACCACCAGTGGTCTGCGGACCACCGGTTGGCGACCACTGATTTAGAGACTTTTTTAAAATCAAGGTATCAAGGTTGGTGCCTTTATCTCAGGCTTCCTGCCTAACCAAGTCAGGAGGAAATACATGGAATTGGGCTAAGTACATGTCATAGTAATCCCAGTAGGTCCACAACCACATCTTTGGGTGTCTTCCCTTGATCCCGAGTGTATATTGGGAACAGTGATACTTAAAAACGAACAATCCTCGTGTTTCCCCGACCTGTAAGTGAGGGCTATCATGGTAGGGAGAGAGGAATTCTTGGAGTTGCCCTACTAAATGGTGGACCAAAGCAATGCCGCATTTCTGAATGGGGGCAGCAGTTGTTCAGTTCAACTTATTTTGGGAGACTCTGTAATCCTTGAGTCAGAAGGTGGTGCCTTTGTGAGTCTATATTGGGCCAGAGGTGATGAAGCACTGGAAAGCCTTCGTGTGTGTGTGTGTGTGTGTGTGTTGGGTGGGGCGGGGGGGGGGAGGTGGAGGGGGGGAACAGGAGAGTAAATTTCATTGCTGTCACCAAGTGCTCAGTCTCCCCTTGCAAAGGCCCGATGAGGGACATGTTTTCAGAAGTCAAACTCCACTTCCCCAGAGCATCTGCTCCCTACAGACAATGTCTGCTTCAGGGTTTATTTTCAGCCAATGTTAGTGCCACCATCCCTGCTCCACCCGCTACAAAGTGCTACTAGCTCTAACTCAGAGTGACTTTGGGCAACTCATATAAGATGGCAACTCTAGGAATAAAGGTTTCAACTGAAAAAAGGCTAAGAAGTTTCTAATAGTTAAATTATTAACTGTTTCTAATAATCCCATCAGAGAGATTAGAACCTCCATCACGGCCTTGAAAGGGGCAAAGAGAAGGATCACCACTATATTCCCATTCACTTGCTCGACTTGTGCAGAAGACACAGACCTTGGAGTGCGGTAGAAGACCACCATAAACCGAATCAGGTGAAGACCGCATCTGAAGCTTCTGTTCCAAACATGGAATTTTTTTTAAAAAATATATTTTATTGATTTTTTACAGAGAGGAAGGGAGAGGGATAGAAAGTTAGAAACATCGATGAGAGAGAAACATCGATCAGCTGCCTCCTGCACACTCCCCACTGGGGATGTGCCTGCAACCCAGGTACATGCCCTTGACTGGAATCGAACCCGGGACCCTTGAGTCCGCAGGCTGATGCTCTATCCACTGAGCCAAACCAGTTAGAGCTCCAAACATGGAATTTTTAACAGAGTAAATCGACACATATCCTGGCACCTAGTATGCAACTGTTCAACTGAAAGTGATTTTATTTCTATAATAAGAAAAGAGCACCATAATAATAAAAAAAGTTTTCTCCATCTTGCTGCAGAATTACATCAGTGCTCCAGAGCCATGCCATTTCTCTCTCTCCAAAAGGTAGGAATTGCCTACTATTGTGGTAGAGAGGGTATCTTTGAGCCCTCCTTGGGAAAAGTTAGGAGCTAAATGAGTGAGGTCCCACATGAAAATTATACTCCAACATTCCTGGATCCCTAAATCTTTGCATTCTTTCCTCTACATTAGACCAAAGAATTCCTGTTATTGCTGATGAGAAATCTGCTGTAGTTCTTTTGAGGCTAATATTTCTCTTCCATAACTTTCAGAAATTTTTTTTCACTTTTTAATTGTTTTTATTGATTTCAGAGAAAGGGAGAGATAGAAACATCAACGATGGGAGAAAATCATTGATCAACTGCCTCCTTCAGGCCCCCTACTGAGGATTGAACCTGCAACCCGGGCATGTGTCCTGACCTGGAATCGAATCATGACCTCCTGGTTCATGGGTCTACATTCAACCACTGAACTACACAGGCCAGACTATTTTTTTTTATGTTTTTCAGCTTTTATTATGTGGAGTTTGGAGATTTATCATATTTAACATGAGTTTTATAAAGCTGAATACTCATTTCTTTCTTCAGTTCTACAGATATCTGCACCATTTTATCTTAAATTATTGTGTGGGTTTCTCATTTCTTTTATTTTTTTTCTTAAACTCTTATTAAACTGTATTGGAGCACTTCATGTCTTTTAATTTCCTTTCAGGTTTTCTATCTTCTAATTTATTGTGCTGACATTCTAAGAGGTTTTATCTACTTCCCAATTCACTAATAATTCTCTCTTCAGCTCTGTCCAATCTATTATTTGGACAATTTTTTAAATTTAATGCTATATTTTTAAGATTATATATATATGGGGTTTTTTTGTATTTTAATGTTTCTTGCTTCCTAAGTCCTGTTGTTCTTTTGTTACTCCATCTTTTATTCCTTTGAGGATTTTAAACATGCATATTTTAAAGTTTTTTTCAGAGTACTCTGTTATTTCTATTTCTCAGATGTGGTTCTTCTAATTTGTTGGATGTGATAACTATATTATGGTGCTGGCTTTCCTCAAATTCTTTATTGAGAATTATGAGTTTGTCTTCTATGACATTTTTAACAGCATTATCAATATATGTCATCTACCATACAGTTCACCCATTTAATGTATATACTAGTAATTCAGTGGCTTTTAGAACAATCACCTGGTTGTATATCCATCACCACTATTGATTTTTTTCATTACCAATTTCATGACATTTCACCCCACATTCACTCCTGGACCATGGTGTCTTCCCTGTGGAGCAGTTTGGAATTTCAATGCACACACCAAAATCAATGTAGATCTTTTATTTGAGACGTAGCTCAAGACCCATGCTCTGAGGAAATAGAATACTACTGAGCCCTGAGCTCATCATAAAGGTTTATGACTGAGTATTATGAAGGTGACTTTTCCTTCTTAGTTACTGGTAGGCACCTTGATTCTGCATGTAATTCCAGGAAGTAGGCTATTCCAGCTTTCTGTTTTAGGTTTCAGCTTCCTCAGAGATTCTGGTCCAAGCCGCTTGTCAATAACGGAGCTCCCAACAAGAGCACTGGCCTCTGCCCTGGCTCGGGCATTGAAACTGCGGCGTGGATGATGTTTAAGTGTTTCCTCCAGCCATGGATCACAAGGCCCCAACCCGTGCCTGTGACTATGGGTTCTCTCTGTATATTTTCTTTTCTCCTTTTTTTGGGGTGGGGTAACAGCTTTATTTCTGGTCCACAAAGACTTTTTTTTCTAGTATTTTATGTATGAACACAATTTTAAATGTGTTTAAATGAGGTCCAGCCTGTATCTAACGCGCATCATTATCATACAATTGGTAAATGCCTGTTCAAACGACCTTCCAGCAATTCCCTTAGATCAGTGGTTCTCAACCTGTGGGTCGCAACCCCTTTGGGGGTCGAACGACCCTTTCACAGGGGTCGCCCAAGACCATCGGAAAACACATATATAATTACATATTGTTTTTGTGATTAATCACTATGCTTTAATTATGTTCAATTTATAACAATGAAAATATATCCTGCATATCAGATATTTACATTATGATTCATAACAGTAGCAACATAACAGTTATGAAGTAGCAACGAAAATAATTTTATGGTTGGGGGTCACCACAACATGAGGAACTGTATTAAAGGATCGCCGCATTAGGAAGGTTGAGAACCACTGCCTTAGATGCTCAGAGTGCCCCGAACCCCCAGGATGCTCCCACTGGGGTACCCCCTTCCTTTGGACCATCATCTCTACAGAACAGGCTCTCTGGAAGCAGAATGTGCTCTATAGAACTGAAGGACCAATCTTGTCTCTCTGATACACTTGCAGGCCAGAACTATTCCTGACCTTCAGCCAACTCCTTAGCATAAGAAGATGTGAGCAGGGGAGATGGGTGGGATCTCATAGAACTCTGCTCTCTACCTGAATCCACAAGTGCCTCCCTCTCTGCCTGCTAAGGAAGGAGCAAAGAGAACCGCATCAAAGCCAGACCATGGTGTGGCGGAGCACCAAACCAGAGAAAACATAAGTAGCTGTAACTGGTCTCTTACTAAGTAGCTCTCAGGTGAGTAAAAATCACTTTGTTGTCTCAGCTTCTAAAATGGGAAAAAACGATAATAGCGTTTTGTTATAGCAGATTGGCTTCCTTTCCATTTGTGCAGCATGGATTTCAGAGACAGCCTGGCCTGTAGAGAGATCTGGGTTTTGGTCCCAAGTCTGCCATGAGCTCTAACTCACTGAGGCTTTGGGCAACTCATCCAAGATGGAAACTCCAGGAATAAAGGTTCCAACGAAAAGAAGGCTAAGAAGTTTCTAACAGCTACCTGCAGAAAGGCGGGGCTGTTATGGGAAACGGCATGATAATAGTTAACACTTACTAAGAAATCGCTTGATACTAGATATGGCTAGCTCAGTTTCTCTCCACAGCACTCCTTTGCGGTAGGTACTGCTGTGCCATTTCACAGACGAGAAACAGAGGTTATGCTAGGAGAAAGCCGGGCTCTGAGCCCCAGCCGGTGAAACCCGGATGACTGCACCCAACCACTTTGCCGGTGGAAGTGGAAGTGCTCGGGAGGAGCCGGGTGGCCACTGGCAGGCAGCGGGGTGAGGGGGGTGGGGGTGGGGGCGGGGAGTGAAGGTCATGGCAACACTTCGGAGGTGGGGCTGGATGAGTGCTCAGCACTGAGAACTCCTGATTCTCCAAGCTCAGTTTCCTGGAAAATATGAGTGAAATGCAATTGCTAAGATCCTGTGGTTCATGTGCTAGGGATGGAGAATGACGGAAAAGGAATGTACGATGTCCTCTCCGATGTCCCAGGGGCCAGCTGGGAAGACAATTACAGGCGTGTGAACCCAGCTGCCCATGGCCCAGTGCTCTGCTGCTGGAGGGAAGGTACTGGAGGGAGTGAGCAGAGGGCTTGGGACGGCGGCGTCTAAGTGGGTGCCAGGAAAAGGAAACAGAAAGGGCGCGTGTTTGAGAAGCCAGAGGTGTTTCTCTTTCAGGGCTTAGCTGCCCCCTGAGCAGCTCCCCCCCCCCCCCCCCCCCCCCCCCGCCCTGACAGCTCCCAGCCCGGGCCGTCAGAAACGCCTCCAGGGCCTGGGATCAGCTCAAGTGCCCTTCCTGCCCTGACCTCCACACCTCCCCACACACCACCTCTGCCCGAGCCCAGCACCGGAGGCCCCGACGGCCATCAGCCTGGCTGCCTCCCACCCCCGGAGAGCCCTTTGGGCTACAAATGGTAAAGCAGGGGAGGGCTGCCGCATGTTAACATAGGGCCCAACATGTGTATGTGTATGCGCGCGCGTGTGTGCATGTGTGTGTGTGTGTGTGTGTGTACTCATTTCTTATTTTCCCCAAATCTTGAAACTATTTTAGGGATGGGGAAGAAGAGAGACAAGTTAGGGACAGTGAATCCTTGGGTAACTGGGGAGGGGAGCATAATTTCTTTCTGCACTTTAGCTTCCTTTCCCACTGAATATGTGAACAAAACTGGGAGGGCAGGGAGGTGCCGTTTAGGCAGAACTGCTTGGGGGCGGGGAGCCCTCTGGGTACACCACTGTGTGATCGCACAGGATCTGCTGGGGCCTGGCCACACGCCCAGTGGACGCTTCCATAGGCGCTGCTGCCCCACGCACAGGCCATCCAAGGAAAGGCAGGAAAGGCCCTTCCGGAAACTAGTTTGGAGATAAAGTGAGGCAGCAGGAGACAACGCGGAATCAAGAGAAATAAAGGAGAAGAACTTCAGTGCAACTTGGCCACTATTTTCCAGCATTTTCTGCCCGCCCAACGTCATTCTAAAGGCTGTGAGGTGTGGGGTCTTGGAGGTAAAGATCTATCCAGGCCGACACATGAGAAACACTGGGAGTCCCTGTCAACGCTGCACAGAAACTACCGAACGTCAGGATTTTTGAGCTGCAGGCCTATCCTTCCTTGCTCCCGAAGTGCAGGGTCGCTGCTGCCTAGGTTCTCCAGGCTTGGTCTGAACGCATGCATTTCAGAGTGGAGTGAGGATGGCTGGAGGTCACATAGGAATCAGTGGCTCAGCCTGGGTTCTTCAGCAGCAGAGCCGAGGCAGAGGCTGGTGTGCTAATGCTTTATTAGGGTGTGCAGTTTCAGAGGCAAGAGTGGAGGCAAGGGGAGAGAGGCAGGGAAGGAGGCGGAGCTCCGACCTCCTAGGACAGGAGGACGATGTGTTATAGGAAGGTGCTATCAATCTAGGCCCTGCCAGGTGAGACTGCAAAGGGCTGTCCCTGGAGAAGCCCTATAACCAGGTCTTGAGCGCCCAGGGTAGTGGGGTCGGGGCGGAGGGAGGGCCTCTGTCTCCCACTGGCCAGAGGTCTGCCCTGTGTTGCGTTGACTATGCCACACCTCTAGGTTGTCCATGCGCTGGCGTAGGTGCTAAGCAGAGTCCCACCCCTGAGCCAGCAGGGAAACCCCGAGGGAGGTCAGATGCACCCGAGTGCAGTTGGTCCACACCCACAGGCAGCTGCACAGGCAGGTGAGGCGGAGAGCACCTGAGTGATGCATAAAGGGTGTCTGATCTACTGAGTGCCCTCTACTGCATCAGAGCCACTGTCTTACCGCAGACTTCCCCTCTGCATCCCCATGTCCTGGCGCTGTGTGAGGCACAGAGCAGGCCCCACAATTCACTTGTTAAATAAATGAATGAAACCAATTTCGTTGAATAAATGAGTAAATGGCCACAGAGGCCTGAGCTTCTTAGTCGTTCCTTCTCTGGCCATGTCCCCGCCGCACCCCTAACCAGGCAGTCACCAAGTGCCCACGGTGGAGGCGCTGTCCGTGTTCGCTCACTGCACCCCTGTTCAGAAGGGAGCCTCCCACCCTCCAGGGTCTCCCCTCGGCATTGACTGCTGCTGTCCTCAGTCAACCTCCAGTGCAGCGCCGGTCGTCCCACTCCCCAGACGCCCAAAGACACGCAAGAGCTCCTCGCTGCCCACAGCGTGGAAGGCACACTTTCAAGACTCCTCTGAGTATGTGGTTCCCGCCTCTCGGCCTCCCTCCCCAGCAGGTTCCCCTCCAGTTTCCTCCCAGCTCCTAGGACGGACCATGCGGCTCTATTGCTGGCTTTTGCTGGAATGCGTGCTATTTCCTCTCACTAACAAGTCTCCTCCTCTCTCTATAATAAAATATTATTCACCTTTCACAGCCCACTTCAGGTGCTACCTAAGCTGTGAGCTCTCCTGGGCTTTCCCCTCCCTGGGTCCTTGCTCTGAGAAGCCACAGTGCTGTTTCTCTCACACACACTGAGCTTTCCCTTGTGATGTGGCATCGTTCTCAGCTCCCCTCTGAGCATCTGAGGGAGGCTCCTCTCTCACCGATACCCTCCCACACCCCACCCCCCGGGGCCTGGCCCCTCCACACTCACCACCTGCAAGAGCTCATGGGTGCGGGCCTGCTCCCACACTCGCTCCAATGCCCGGCATGTCCAGCGGTACAGCTGGCAGGCCGTCTGCGGTCACAGTCAGACCCCGGCGCTAACCTTATCCATTTAAGGGGGGCAGCCCGAGCCCAAGCAAAGAATGTTCCCAGGCATGAGTGCAGCGGCAGAGAGGAGTGGCAGCTCCTGGCAGTGCCCCAGGGGAACATCAAATTTAGCCCAAAGGTTGAATACATATATATTTGATGACAAAAGACATAACATTAACCTAGTTTGGAAAATAAGGGGAATTACAGCACCCCACAGACCCACCCTCTGCCACAACCGCTTCACCTTTCTTCCTTTCAGGTCTCTGTCCTTACAAGTGCCTGCCTGTCCGCACTGGCATCAGGGTGGACATACTATTCTGCATCTTGCCTTTTAAGACTCTGGGGTAAGCACTCGAGGGAAGCCTGCTGCAGACAGCACGATGGCGTCTGAATCCCAGTTCTGCCACCTACTAGCTATGCAGGTCACTGAATCCTTCTCTCTCCTTTTCTGTAAAGTGGGGTCACATGGCCTCACAGGATTACTATAAGGATGAAAGAGTAATTCATAAAATCTGTTTAAAAATAAAATAAAATCTCTTAGGAAAACACCTAGAAAACAGCACTGAACAAATGGAAGCTTGTTTTATAATTATTACCAAAACATGTGGGTTTTTAAAAATATATTTTTATTATTGATCTCAGAAAGGAACGGAGAGGGAGAGAGAGAGAAACATCAATGATGAGAGAGAATCATTGATCAGCTGCTTCGTACATGCTCTACCCTGGGATGGAGCCCGCAACCCGGCATGTGCCCTGACTGACGGGAAATCGAACCGTGACCTCCTGGTTCATAGGTCCACGCTCAGCCACTGAGCCACGCCAGCAGGGCTGTGGGAGGCTTTTAATTGACTTTTCCCCAGCCCATACGCTCTATACAGGTTGTTCCACTGGCTTCCATATGTGCAACTGTACCCCAAGCATTTGTAAGTCTAAACCCTCCCAGTTCTATTTCAGCCCATTCAGAGAAAGGGCCCAGGAGGACGGGGAACAGCTTCCGCATGCCCTGGCGCCTGCTGCTGGTTGGACAGCAGCTGCTGCCCGAGGGGACTCAGCGCTGACCAGGGGCAGTGCCCAGGCGACGAGCTCTCCTGACCCGGTTCGGGCAGGGCCTTCGGTTCCTGTCTGAGGAAGCCCCTGTTGGGAAGACCATGTGCCCCGTCACAAGGGCCTTGATCAGGGTGATAGAAAAGTCAGCTAAGCTGAAGGGACAGAGGGGACTTATGCTTTGTTTCCAAGCCATGACCTCCAGGGTTGTGCTGGCCTTGCATGTGGGTGAAGGAGGTGAGGGCCAACTGGGGTGCTTTCAAAGGTCCCACACCAAAACCATCTCCCCTCTCACCATGCTTGAGGCGGTGCCCGGGTGTCTCATGCTTGGTCATTCCTTTGGTTTGAGCGTTGAAGGCATCTATTAAATCATCATGAATGCTGTCAGCAATAACTCTCAGCACCTCAGTGGAATGCTGAATGGGTCTCTACCTTGTCCTCTGCCTAAGACTTCCTCCTGGGGCCCTGCCCAGTGCCCAGCCCCAGGGTGGAGCTCTGTTTCCCCGAGTCACACGTCCTCCTGGAGGCCCAGCTCCAGGCACAGAGCAGGGGCTGTGGCCCTGCCTCCAGCTGAGCATGTTCCCCACGCGCCTGCCTCCCTGTGTCTTGCACAACTTCTGTGGCCCAGCTTCCCTGCTGAGTGCTCCCCTCTGTCCTTCTCCCCCCTTCTCTGTGCTCTTGACTTCTTGCTTTTTAAAAACATTTGCCATTTTAACCATTTTAAAAAAGACTTTTCACTGATTTATAAAGAGAAAAACATCAGTGTGAGAGTGGAACCCACAACCTTTCAGATGCCCAACCAACTGAGCCACGCCAGCCAGGGAGACTGCTTGCCGGTTCGGCTCCTCTGACCCAGGGCTCTCCTGGAACACGCCCGCTGGCTCTGGCCCCACCCATGTGGCCAGTCTCGGCCTGTCAGCCTGAACTGCAGAGGACAGCCTAGTTTACAAGGCCCCCGGCTGCTCCAGGAATCTGTACTGAAAATGATAGTTACAACACCATGCAGGGCTTTTTAGAACCTTAACATATAACCTGTACTATTTTTAAACAACACCTTTTATATGCTCCGTTCGCTTCTTTGGGTAAAACAATGACTCTCTCCCCTAAGGCTTTTGCTGAAAGAGTATGTGTATTTTGTAACAGTTGGTGCCAAGCAGTGTTGTTCTAGGTGTTACCTAGGTGCTGCTTGAATTCTGTGTCTTTCAAAAATGTTGGACCAGACGGAGGTGAGGGACAGCTGTGTTCTGGGGTTTCCGGGAAGGGATCGGGGTTCTTCTCCTTCGCATCATACCTGGTTTCTTCTCACAGGCAGATCTCGGCATCAGTGTTACCTCCTCCGACAGGACGTACTGCCCACCCCTCTGAGAAAGCTTCCTCCCCACCTTTGCCAGCCCCCTATCTGTCTCCTTCTTGACACTCAACCACAATGTGTAATTTTGTGTGTTTACTCGGGGTACTGTGACTCCCCCGTTACACTGTAAGCTCCAGGAGGCAGGAACCATATCTGTTTTATAAAATCGTATTCCTAAAGCCTAAGACAGTGCCTGGCCCAACGTAGTGCTCAACAAATGTTTGTTGAATGAACGTCTTTCTCTTTTCCAATTGAAATGATAATAAACAAATGTATAGACTATCCCCATTTCTGTTGCCCATTAGGTGACCAGCAAAAGTGAAACCCCTGATCCTATTCTATTTACATATATTTTTAAAATATATTTTATTGATTTTTTACAGTGAGGAAGGGAGAAGGCTAGAGAATTAGAAACATCGATGAGAGAGAAACATCGATCAGATGCCTCCTGCACATCCCTGCCTGCAACCAAGGTACATGCCCTTGACTGGAATCGAACCTGGGACCCTTCAGTCCGCAGGTTGACTCTCTATCCACTGAGCCAAACCGGTTAGGGCTCTATTTACCTATTATTTGTAAATTCTGCTCAATGTCAAGGGCCAATACGCCGGCCAAAGATGGGGGCTTCCAGGATCTACTAAGGATTGGAAAGTGGGCAGCTGATCTGTAACAGCTCCTTCCAGCCCAGCTGTTCTCTTCATCTCCACCTGCAAGAAAGCAGCCCTTCAAGACCCCTGCAAGGTGCCTAGTGCCTTCGTTCTTTTGTTTTTTCTCTGCTCTCAAGATTTGCTTTTAGGAAGAAATCTGAAACTCACTCCTAGTATGATTCTTTATAGAAGTGTTATTAACAGTTTAACCACCTCAACACTTTCGCCATAGGAATAAAACACCAGTGTAGGCATTCTGGTCTTATCTGGCACTGGAGGAAGGAATTGAAGGAAAGGAGCCTACAATTTAGTGTGTTCGCTATATTATTATCCAGATTGCCATCTTCATTGGTGAACCGTTGGGGAGGGAGGGGAGGAAAGAGGAAATGAGAGTAGATACATGAGCTTGAAATCTTGCTATAAAACAAGTCCCTTGGTGTTTGCGGTCTGGGTGTAATATAAACTGTTAAGTGTTAACAGCTATGTTTATAAAACCATGAGATGCACTTCTTTTTTTTCCTGGGAGATAAAAAAGGATCCAGATGCTTTTTCCAGTTGGACTACGCAGCACTCCTGGGCAGGCGCCTGGCCCTTGGACAGAGGCCACGGCACCCAAGTCTCAACAAGGTGTCACAAGGTGTGCTCTCTGCTCTCTCTGCAGCCCTTTTCAAAACAGCTTTCCTTCCCGATAAACAAGACTGACTGGCGGTTCAGGCAGCACTTCTGGGCGGGCGCCTGGCCCTTGGACAGAGGCCACGGCACCCGAGTCTCAACAAGGTGTCACAAGGTGTGCTCTCTGCTCTCTGCAGCCCTTTTCAAAACAGCTTTCCTTCCCCGATAAACAAGACTGACTGGCGGTTCAGGCAGCGCTTCTGGGCGTTTTTCCCAGCCTCTGTTTCCTCCTCTGGGAAATGGCGCCCATGTGTCGGTGAAGGGCAGGGGGGTTCCTTGACCCTTTTGGAGCAAGAGTCGTTTCTCCTCCTTCATAAAGATAAGACCTCAATCAGAAAGGCCATGAGAAGCTGCCCCGCTACCAAGAATCTTAACCCTCAGTTTCCATGTCAGTAAAAGGGGTTACCAAGGCCTACCCCACAGTCACCCGTGAGGTTTTCACTTCTCTAAAGCCTCAGCTACTCTTGAAGGCCCAGGGAGGGTCTCTCCCCGTCTACGTAGTTTCTCCATCTGTATCATTTTTTGGAGCCTTGTGGTTCTTAGATTAACAATAAATGAATTCGAATGTAATTCTATTCTAATTGTTTCCTCTAGGGGGGTTCATTTGACCACCTTAGGCAGATTATGGGGTCCACAAAGGGAAGTCCTGGAATCATCTCTTAACATAGCAGATTTTCAAATACGATAGACTCAACATAATAACAAAAATACTAAAGGCAATAACAGCAGCCATGCCAACAATTGCCATTGAATGACAGACCGTTGTTTCCCAGGCACTCTGCTGAATTCTTTATGACGTTTCTCATTGAATAGCCCTGTGAGGTAGATATGACTGGGTTCAGTTTACAGGTGGGGAAACCAAGTGTCCAAGATCGAGTAGCTGGACTCCAGCTGTAAGTCAGGAGCTGGGACTTCCACCCTTGCATGTCTGACTCTAGAGCTCCTTGCTTTACTGACTGGCTGATGAGTGGGGCCCATCTGCTCCCCTCCCCCACCAAGTCTGCCAACCTTCTCCTGTAGTCACAGCATGGAAGAGACACAAGGAGAGAGAAACACAGAGCCAGACTTTATTAAGACAAACTACACATAATATTTCCTTTTTCCTTCCTGAAAGGCCCATCATCAAAAACTGGTCTCACAGCGTTTCTAATTCAAGAACACTCATTTCACAAAACAAAGATCTCAGAGATGGAAGGAGAGGGAGTCTTTTGTGCTTTGTTTTGCAGAGTCTTAAGGCCAGCGCCAGACAATAGATAAGAGGGTGTCCCAGTCAGTTCCCTCTACCATCAGCCTTCTTTCCACCCACCAATCACCTCCAAATACCAGCAGAGGGGCCAGGAGATGGGCAGGTGGGCTAGAAGCTCAGCTTCCCTCTGAGCCCACACCCTCCTCTGTCCCACCTCTTACGCCCGCCCCTGTGGGCTGATAATCCTGAAAACAGCGAGGCTCAGCCCCTCTGTGAGGCATCAGAGGGGCAGGCAGAAAGACACAAGATTCTCCAAGGTTTCCTTTCCTTATTTCAGACATCCTGTTCCCTTCACACACCCCATCAGCAGGCGCGTGTGTGTGCGCGTGCCCCCCGCCCCCAAACACACACACACATTTTTAAAAGTAACCATTTCTCTATACATCTCAGAATCCAATTCTGAGCATCCTTTACCTTCATCCAAAATGACAACCCATTATGCATGGACTGAATGGAGAGTCCAGGCCAGTCCCTGGGCAAAGCGGGCTTTTCTGAAGTCCCCTCCTGGCAGCTTCATTGGGAGCACCAGGGAGCCACAGGGAGCTCTGAGCTCTTACAGGAGAACCCTGCCAAGAGAACTGGCGTTTCCCCTACATGTCTGTGCCCTCGGGGAGAAGGAGCTGGGGGCTTCCATCGCTGTCATCAGACCTCTTCTTGGCACCCTAATTGGCAGTCAGCGAGGGAAATAAATAGGAAGAAAAAAATCATTTTCCAGTATTTTCTCTCCTCTTTTAATTTTCATCTTCACAGCAGACTTGCTTTTTTTCCCCAAGGGGACTGTGAGAAGCACAATGTTCTTGTTGTTTTAATAAGACCTGGGGAAATTCCACTGGCCTCTGTGGCTGGTGATCTGGTCAGGATCTGAGAGAGGACGATGGCTTCTTGGGTCTCCTGGCTGGTGAGGCCTGTCAGGGAGCACTGGGTGAACAGCCACAGGAGGCCAGGAAGGCATGGTGTCTGTCATCGGGCTGAACTGTAAAGAGCTACAGAACAGGTGGTGGCAGGAATTCCAGGGAGTCTGCTCACAGTGGCTCCCGAGGGGCACGCGCACCCCCTGGCCTGCGTGCACTCCCTGGCCTGCTTGCACCCACCCCCTGGCAGAGTAAAGGCGGGACCTTTGCCAGGCGTGCATACCAAGGCACTTGTAAAGTCGAGGCTGCTGGTCAAGCTCCAAGGACCTCTTTTTAGGTAAGACTGGGTAGAGGCAGCGGCAGCCAAGGGCGGCCCAAGGCAACCTCGCTGCCTGCAAGGCTTGGCCCGTGGACACCACAGGTTCCAGAGCACACCTCGTGCAAGTTCCTTGGCTCATGCTCTTTACCGGCTAGGAGCTCTGGGGTCTTCCTTGCAGGAGGAAGGATACCCAGTTCACAGGCGCCATAGAGACTCAGAGAACCCTCTGGCATGTGGCTGGTATGGAGAGAATTATCCTCTCTCTCTGGCTACCCCTCCCAGGCCAGATTTTGCCTCGGTCCCTTCCCTTACTCCCCTGTTCAGCGAGTAACCTGAGTCTTCACTGAGTGCACTGGGTAGAGGGTGGGGGAGAGACAGAGGCCTGGCTAGACCTCCGACAGCACTGGCCCCCAAGGAGCAGAGCGGTGCTGAGAACAAGACAGGTGGGGTCGGCAGGACCCCCTCTTCCTCCTCTGAGCCTCCTTGGTCCCCACCTGGTCCTAGTCCCCCCCACCGGAGGGTCACACTGAGAGGTCATCGGACCTGGCCTTGCTGCTGGCCTTGCTCAGTCGGCGCTTGTCCCTCTGGTAGCCCTGGGGGAGGCCGTGCCCTGGGGAGACGCCATTGGGCACCTCCGGCTTCTGGGCATAGCGGATGTGAATGAAACCCTCCCCGGGCATCTGCTCCTGGCCGCGCACCTGCTCTGTGGCCAGGTTGTCCGTGTTTTGCTGGGAGGCCATCCTGTTGCTGAACGGGTTGAAGAACTTGCCCCCAGGACCGTTCTCCAGGCACTGGCTGAAGTCAGGGGGCGGCGTGCAGCCCGGGGCGGCGCCCGTGGAGGGGCCGGGCAGCTGACACTCAGCCCTGCCCTGCCCTGGCCGGGCGAGCCGCGGCCGCAGCTTCTTCCAGCCCAGGTGGTAGAGCTCGGCCAGGCTGAGGAAGAGGGACAGGCCGGCCACCGCCAGCATGAAGACGATGAAGACGTTCTTCTCCGTGGGCCGGGACACGTAGCAGTTGACGGGGTGGGGGCAGGGGCTGCGGCGGCAGACGTGCAGCGTGTCCAGGAAGATGCCGTAGAGCAGGTACTGGCCCACGATGAAGGCCACCTCCATGGTGGTGCGGATCAGGATGCTGCACACGTAGGTGTTGAGCAGGGTGCCCCGGAGGACGATCTTGCCGTTGGCTTCCTCCCAGCAGGACAGCTCCGTCTTCTCGGCCGCCGGGAAGCCGTAGGAGCCGGCGCCCTGGCCCTCCCCGGCCCCCTGGGCGGCCTCGCGCAGCCGGCGCTTCTCCTGCATGCGCACCGTGTGCATGGCGTGGCCCATGTACACCAGCGACGGCGTGGACACGAAGATGATCTGCAGCACCCAGTAGCGGATGTGCGAGATGGGGAAGGCCTGGTCGTAGCAGACGTTCTCGCAGCCCGGCTGCATGGTATCACACTGGAAGTCCGCCTGCTCGTCGCCCCAGGAGGACTCGGCGGCCGTGCCCAGCACCAGCATGCGGAAGATGAAGAGCACCGTGAGCCAGACCTTGCCGATCACCGTGGAGTGCTTGTGCACCTCCTCCAGGAACTCCCCCAGGAAGCTCCAGTCGCCCATCGCGGCTCAGCAGCGGGCAGACACCTGCAAACAGGGGGAGAAAGGGAGTGGGGTGCTGCTGCCAAGGCCTGGGAGCTCCAGTCCTGCCCTGGGATGCCAGATTCACCCCGGTGTGTGCTCTAAGAAAGTGCAACTAATACATCAGATTCAGCTAAAGAGCTCTCTTCTCCCCCAGACCCCAAGCAAAAATACTCAGAGAGAGATTAGAAGTGGTTATATTAGCAAGCCTAGAGCATGGTTCCCACACTTCAATGGATCTAGAAATGAACTGAGATGTGTGTTACAATGTTCTTACCCCCAGAGATTCTACTTCAGTGAGTCTGGAGTGCCCCCCCCCCCCCCCCCCCCGTCTGGATTTGCAATAAGCAGACCAGGTGATTCTGAGGCAGTCTGGCCAAGAATCAGACCTGGAGTCTTGAAAATCTGCAAATGTGACTTGGCACAAACTCACTGAGTCTGTTCCTTGTCTCTGAAATGGGGATGGGAAGAGCCACACCAGGGGGTTTTGAGGATTAAATGAAAGGGTATGTGTGTGGGAACCCTGTCAGAGTACCCCAGATGCTCAAGGCCAATTGGAGTGTAGGGGCCCTTTTCAGAGTACGCTGGATGTTCAAGGCCACTCTGAGCGTGGGAATCTTAACCAGAATGTTCAAGGCGAAATTGCTATATGCAGGTGCAAAAGCAAGGATGCAGCAATCTATGCACTGTGCAAGCATACCCTTCTGTAGCCCAAATACTACTGAGGGCACTATTTGGCATGAAGCCTCTTTTGTTTAAGCTTGTTTGAGCTTGTATATAAGTTGCCACTGACCAGCCGTCAGTATGCGGCTGCTACTATGTGAGGCTCCTAGATGGGCCCCTATGTCGGAGGCTGTAGCTCTAATAATAGCTCCTGTATAGCTCCTATGTGGGAGGCCACTTTATGGGAAAGATGCATTTATTAACCAGTCGGTGTGCGGCTGCCTGCCTTTATGGGACTCTACTTTGAAGAACTGTTTTGTCTAAGGGCTCCTTGTTAGCAATGGCTATTTGGCCTACAATAAAGACTCATATATTCACGACTTCTTATACCTTCTCCATCTACCACCCGGCATCTAAGGAGGTCCAGTCCCTGGCAGAGGTGCTTGGACCCAACAGTTGGCATAGTCAGGCAGGATGAGGACCTGTGTACCCAACAATATGGTATGTTGAAATACCACAAATGTCCCATGTGCTTGAACAGCTGTTAGGTGGGAAACAAACATTTTATGTCTCCAGAGGGAAGAACTAGGTGGAGGAGGAAGGAGTGAGTGCCAAATGTGGCCCCTCAGGAAGCATTCTCTAATCATCAGAACCATCCAGTATGGACCAGGTGTATTGGGCGCTGGCAAATAAAAAGTCTTCGGTCACACCGGGTGAGGTATCACAGATGAGTGCTCAGGTCCCCGTAGCTGCAAGCAGTGGGCAATGTGGATCTCCTGCACCTCAGCGCCATTGCAGCTGTACAGCTTGGCTTGGCCTTCTGCATACATACAGGAGGTTCCCACCACAGACCTGCGCGCTCTCACATCCAGACTAAATGCCCCAATCCCTTATGTCCCATACAAAACCTTCCCTCATTAGGCCCCTGCCTGCTCCTCAGCCTCATTTCCTGCCTGTCCCCTTTAGTTCCCTTTATCCAACCATGCCAAGTCTGGAAGATTTCCAGATGTCCTCCTCCAAACCATCTCCTACAGGCCCCCTCAAGCCCAGCCGAGTCCCATCTACCCTTCAAAATTGACCCAGGCATGGCTTCTTCCAGCCCTCTCTGCTCTCTCAGGCTGAGCCTCTTCAGCTCCTGTGGTGGCCCTGGGAACGCTCACTCCTCCCCTACACTTGCCATCTTGTTTTGTAATCCTTTGCCCATCTGTGTTCTTCCAGTCAGAGCTCATGGAGACCAGGAACCGTCTTTTCCTCTGTATCATCATCACCTGACCCAGAGCCTGGCCTAGAGTGGGTGCTTAGTGTATCTTTGTTGAGTGAATGAAGAAAGGGGTGTCAAGCACTGGTGCTTCCTACCCAGTGGCAAGCTAAGTCCCTATTCCTTCCTTCCCTGGGTCCCATTAGTAGGGTGAAAGGGCAGATGTCACTTTTTCAGTCTCCACTGCAGCTAGGCCAGGTCACTGAGGTATGGGGAGAGACTCATGTGGAGGGAGTGCTCTAGGAAATGTTTTTCCAGCCCTCAGTAAAGGGAGGGGGCCTCTGTTGAAGTCCGCCCTACCCGACCCCTTCCTGCCCGTGGACAGGGCTGTGTGAGCCAAGATGCCTGAAGTTGCCCAGAGGCGCTCAGAAATAGCAGATAGTGCCCTGAGGCCTCTGAAACTCTTGAATCTCCTACCTCTAGAATTCTTATTGATGAGCAATGAATGTCCTCCTGGCTTAAGTTTCTAATCAAACATATATATATATATATATATTGATTTAAAAAATATATTTTTAGAGAGAGGAAGGGGAGAGAGAGAGAGAGAGAGAGAGAGAGAGAGAGAGAAATGTTGATGTGAGAGAGAAACATGGACCAGTTGACTCCCACATGTACTCTGGTCAGGAATTGAACCCACAACCTGGGTAGGTGCCCTGACCAGGAATCAAACCGGTGGCCTTTTGGTGCATGGGATGATGTTCAACCAACTGAGCCACGCCAGCCAGGGCAAGCTTCTAACCAATTCTAATCAACAGAATGACAAAAAGAAAAGAATGTGAGGGGAGGACGGGCGGGGAGAGGGCGGAATATTCTTAGAATCACAAAACCTCAGGCTCTGATGGGGTATTAAAGATTGTCAAGCTCAAACCTTGACCGTCACATTTTTGCTGCCAGTATGCCCTGGTTCTGACCTGAACATTCTTTATACGTATGAGGAAGGGGGGGGGGGGGCAGGTGGAAGTGCCACATTTCATGGCCCAGGCTTCTTTGGCTCCTGAGCTGATTCCTTGACAGAGTTCTACCAATACCTCTTCCCTCCCTTCACGTTCCCCAACCCTAGAGTACACAGCGTCTCTGGGAATGAGGGAATCCATGAGTGAGCGGAAAGGACCTTATCTCTCTTCCCTCCATATCAAAGACCCAGCCAGGTCTGGAGGCCTTTCCTCTGGTTTTGATCAGACAATGTGGGAAAATGTGAAGCGTTTGCTCAAAAGGAAAATGCCTGATTAGATAAGAGTTTAAATGGTCTGTCATCTCTTCTGGGCACGTGCAGTGTTCAGCACCTTCAGGGTCAGGCACACAAGTGTGGGGCCCGGGATGTGGTGAGTAAGAGAAGGGGAGGGAGAGAAGTAGGGATGATGAAAAGCATGAGAAGGAACAAAAAGAGGTAAAAGACAAGGGGGAGTTCGAAATGGAGAAAAATAGACCATGTATCGGTTAAGAGAAGATGGCTTGGGGGTTAGCTAATTGGAGCTCAAATCTCTATTATCTGCTGAGCTTGGAGAAGTTAATGGATTTGTGCCTCAATTCTATCACCTGCAAAATGGGTATAATATTATTTAGCTCGCAGAGTATTATGAGGTGGTGGATACAAGGCACTTAGCATAGTGCTCAGTATATAAGAACTGAATAAAAGGCAGCCGTTACGAGCAAGGACAGTGGTGGGGAAGAACAATGGGAGAAGGAAAGAGAAAGAGCAAGTAGAAAGATTACAAAGAAGAGAGAAACAGATGGAAAAGCAGAAGGGGAGAAAGGGGGAGGAAAACAGATGCAAATAAAAAGCGAATGAAAAGAAAGAGATAAACAAATGTCATACACTTCTAGGATTTGGGGCAAGTTTTACAAACTCTCCTCAGGCCCTGAAGACTTTTCCTCTGATCCGTCTGACTCTGTCACTTGTTCCTTGCAAGTCCCCAAGGAAGTATAAAATCGTTCCAGGCAAAGAATGTGGTGCTTTGGCTTGGTCTGTCAAGAGTCTGCGTTGCTGACTCCCTCATTGGCGGGTCGCCTGGAAGAAGTAAAGCACAGGTGCAGAAGGGAACACCGTGCACTATCAGAAAGACAGTATTGGAAGTGGTGGCTCCTCAGGAAAAAACAGGAGAAACTAGCCAAGGCGGGGTGGGGTGGGGCTATCCACTGGGCCTTGATGGCAGCAAATAGGGTGAAGACCTCTCACTTGTGGCTTCCTGAATGATTCAGGCAAGGTCAGAAAAACTGAGAATTCTTGCCACGTACCAGCTGCTCGGTTTATAACATGAAAGGTCTCTACTGAAGTCAGTTTTCCAACGACACTAAGTCCCTTTGGGTCTCCCACAACCTTAGCCAAAGAAACTTGTGAAGGAGGCCTGGGGGGTGGGGTTGGAGGGGGTCAATGAGGAAAAAGGGGGACATGTGCAATACTTTTAACAATAAAGATACATTTGAATAAATAAATAAACAAACAAACAACAGCAACAAAAGACAAACAAGGACTTCCTGCCTTTTCTGAGTTTGACTGCCCTTATTTCCCTTCATTAAGTGGAGAAATTAAGCCCATAATTGCAATAAAATATGATGTGTTAACATTAAGGAAGTACAGGGTAGTATAAGAATATATGGCAGGAGGCTAACTCTAGTTGGGGGGGTTGAGGAGGGCCTCCTCAGAGCAGGGCCCTTCAAAGAGCTCTGGGAAATTGATTTCTACAGCCCTTTGCAGCTGGTACCAGTTCTGAAGCGACCCAGGCAAAAGGAGGTGGTCCCTAGAAACTGGACAAGAGCATCCCAACGCTGAGGGTTCTCCACTCCAAAACCGTCAACATCCTCTTTCGATGTGTCATAGCCTGGGACAAAGCAAACATTTTGGAGGAATCAACAGAGGACTTGTGTAGTAACAAGACATGATACTTGGATAAGGTGGAAAAGGCCAATGGAAGGCTTTGGTGTATAGTGAACATGAATCATTTTATAACCTTACTTCATATATTATGTGGCTAGAGAGAAAATTCAGGAATCTAAGTTGTCTACATTTCCAGTTCAGTGCTCCTCCTGTTGCCTCCCTGTGCAGCCAATGTTTCCAAAGAAAATCAATTTAGAGCAATCCAGACTAACATACACTCAGTCAGGACCTCTTCCTCGGACCCCACAAGTCTAAGTAGACAATGGAGAAGACTTCTCAGATTGACCTCAGCCCTCTCTGACGGCTCCTGAACTCTGAAGACTCAGTTACCACCCAGCAAGTAGGATACATTCTCAGGCTTAGTTATATGCTGCCTTACACTTGTTCTCCAAAAGTTTCTTGCTATCAGCCAATCTGAAAGTACTTTCTGGAGTCCCTATGTGTCCATCACGGTTCAAAGTATCAGGTCTGCAAAGTATCAGGTCTGCCACATATTAGGTACTCAATGATAGCAGTAGAATTAGTAAAACCAGGCATGGTTTCTGCCCTCAAAGATGTAAAAGCTTTCCCCCTCAAATTAGTAGTAGAATTCTCAAAGTCCAAAGCCCTGTCTTCTACTTTGTATACTTATTGCATTAGAGTCTATCATTAGGTACATAATAAATATTTCTTTAAATGTTTTATTGATTTCAGAGAGGAAGGGAGAGGGCGAGAGGGATAGAAACATCAATGATGAGAGAGAATCATTGATCGGCTGCCTCCTGCACACCTCACACTGGGGATCGAGCCCACAACCCGGGCATGAGCCCTGACAGGGAATTGAACCATGACCTCCTGGTTCATAGGTCCATGTTCAACCACTGAGCCATGTCGGCCGGGCTCAACTTTTATTATTGAATGAGGACTCCTCATAGCCACTTTGGGGGAGGGGGGGTGATGGTTATTACCTCTTTTTTGCAAAGGAGGAGACATGTAGAGAAGATAAGACTTATTCAAAGAAACAAAGACTAATGGGGACATCGCCAGGACTTCATTCCAGAGTTTTTGATCCCGTCAGTGTGACCAGAAATCTTCCCTCCATTTTCCCGCTAAGGACAGAGCCCATCAGCTCTTAGGTCTCCTGCTCACCCCGGGCAGTGAGTGATTTGAGACAGGGCTCTGCCATACAGTGGTAGGGAAGGCCTGGGAGTCAGCTTTTATGCCATCGAGCCAACATTTATGACCCTCCCTTGATGTGACCAGCACTGGGTGAGGTGCTGGGGGGATTAACGAAAAGAATAATTCAGTTCAGTTTTACAAAGTGAATTATTTGCTCTACTGGCTGAGTATTCTCTCTCCAACTCAACCCTGATCTCCTGCAAGACAACAAAGTCTGTTGTAAAATAGACTCAGAGAACCTCACATCCTGGGTGCCTTAGACACAGCGTTACGTCAGAGCCGTTTAGTTCAGAACGTGTTTATGGAGCTGCTGGGCTATGTCAGACATAAAAGGTGGCTTGATGAAGTGCCAAAGAGAACTGTCATCTCAGAACTCTTCTGTACTTTAGTCATCAGTGTACTTTTCCTGATTTCCCCTCATTCTAGTAGTTTCTCCCTGAAATGAAGGTACAGGGAGAATTACATGAGAAGGTGGTCTTGGTCCTCAGCTACCTCAGGGATCTTCATTATCCTTGGAGAGTCTCAGCTCCATTGCCTAGTGTACCCAGAGCTACCCCCAAAAGAGAATTTGAATCTAGGTAATAATAGTAATAATAAAATAAGCTAACACGCATTGAGACCTTTCTACATACTAGGCACTTGCAAGTTTCTTTATATATGTTTTCCTCATTGGATTCTCTCCAAAGCATGAGGAAATGAGGACTACCCGTCCCCTTTTTAGAGGGCTCAAGAGGGTGACTTGAGCAAAATCCCACTGCTATTAAGCAGGGAGTTGGCCTCAAACCCAGCTCTTGTCTAGTCTAGCAACAGCGCTCCTGCTTAACAACTGTGCTAGTCGAGCTAACTCGCCTGAAGTTCCTTTCTTGAAAATCCTTACCAAAGGCCAGCCACTTTACCTCCGAGGATGTATGCCTCAGGGATGTTTGTGAGGTCACAGTCAGAATAGGCAGTTGATTTGGAAGTGGTGCGGGGAGATCTATCGGGACCTGTGCCTCTGATCCTTGAGCACCGTGGAGGGGAGAGGGAGATGGAGATGAGAGAAAAGGAGAGACAGATGGCTGAGACCAAGTATCACTTCAGTTTGCCTCCTACTCTAGCCAATGGCAGATAATTAACTCCTCTTTCAATCTATTTAATTCCGGCAAGAACAGAGGGGCCTGCTCAGAGACACCCTCCTAGCAGACAGTTGTTTCAAGGCCAAGGAGGTGGAAAGGAGCAGGCAAAGTGGAGAAAGAGGATTATGCTAAGTTAAGTAATTTTTCTTCTTCAAATGTTGGAAGAAAAAATATAAGGAGTGGGTGGGAGGGGGTGGCAAATAAAGCTATTCAATTACAGTTAAATACTGAGAGGTTTTTATTAATTGTCCCCAGAGGGGTGGATTAGAAGCTATACAATTACTAATGGAAATTATATTTATGAAATGCTTACATTTCCTTATTATTGCTACCATATTGTCATAGATTCACAGTGCCGTAGAGCTGAAATCTAGGGATCAATAAAAATGCAACCCCTTATTTTTACACAAGATGAAGATGAGGGTCAAGGGTAGTTAAGTAATGACAGATGCCACTAAGTTAAGTGCTTTCCACGTGTGAAGCACTGTACAACTCTACTTTCTAATCCTTTCAGTAGCCCTGCTAGGAAAGAAGTATTATCCCATTTCACAGATGGAAAAACTGAGGCTCAGAGGTTAAGTCGCTTGTACAAAGTCACCCAACCAGCAGATACCGCCTAAGGTACTGGAGCCTGGTACCAAAGCCTACATTTTCTCTGTCTGTAAAAGGGAAAGAAGATCAAAGAGCTTCCAGGACTGACAGCTGGTGACAAACCTGTGACCAGAGCCCAGTCTCTTACTCCCCAGGCAGGGCTATTCCCACTTCCCATAAGAGGCCAGGGTTTTTCCTTCCAGCCTCCGGCTTCGTGGCTGGCCACCTCTTGCCTGTGCTGCTCCAGAATTAATGATTACATCAGGGCCCTCAGCCCACAGTGGTCAGGATTCCCAGACTTCAGCATCTGCCACCATTTGGCCAGAATTCACATATAGAAAGTTATTTCCTTTTTTAGCCATTAAGTGCTCTTGGCCGCGGCCGTGTCCACTGCCAGGTTCTCGGCTGGCTAAACAGCAGGCCTGGTGTTCCATTGATGTCAAATCATAGCAAGAACAAAGGGAACAGAAATAGTTAGGTGAGTTGGGGTGGGGGGGGGGGGCATGATCCCCACGGACTGGAAAGCCTCTAATCCTGCTTCCATCGCTCTCGGGCTGCATGACCTTGGGCAAGTCATTTAACTTCTCCGTGTCCTCCTCCTCTGAAAAGGGGAATGTTTACGCCTGGATAGTAAGCAATGTGTGGAGACGTGCAATTGCCCAGAACAGTAGCTGGCACATCGAAGCTACTCAGTAATGCTAGTTCCTTGTTTTTCTTTTCTGACATTTCCAGTAAAAGCTTCTCTCCAGTGTGAGCCAACTAGCCAACTTGGTGCAGAACTTGACAGGGCAGCAGGCTGCTTAGAGCAGTGGTTCTCAACCTTCTGGCCCTTTAACCCTTTGAGTGCCAACCAATACCCTAGGAACGACGCTAAAATCGCCAAGGCATTTTTGCTGATTTTACAGCAGTTTAGGAAAGAAATTATGAATCGCAAGTAAATGAAGTTGCATATTCAAAAACTTAAGGAAACCTTTACTACATTGACATATTTAGCAATATCATCATCACTAATAAAAGCAGACTTAGAACTGGACGCCATTTCGAAGCTCTGACAGCGCTCCCGGCACTCTAGGGGTTAAATACAGTTCCTCATGTTGTGACCCCAACCATAAAATTATTTTCGTTGCTACTTCATCACTGTAATGTTGCTACTGTCGTGAATCGTAATGTGAATATCTGATATGCAGGATGGTCTTAGGCTACCCCTGTGAAATTGTCATTCGACGGCCAAAGGGACCATGACCCACAGGTTGAGAACCGCTGGCTTAGAGTGACAGGGCAAGGCCCCCATGCGGCACCGAGTGGAGGTATTGGAGGAGGAGAAACACGGCAATGGGAAGGATATTAATTCAACTGTGCATTGGTTATTTCACTAGAAACGAGGATCCCGGGAGGCAGGGGTGGAAAAGAGGGAGGTGCAGGGCCGGTTCAGATCAGGCCCCTCTCGCTCGTGTAAGTGGTGCAGCGGCCTCCTGACTGTCCCTGAACCCCAGCCCCTGACCTGGAGGTGGACTCCCTGCCACACAATGTGAGCTTCCTGCCAGTCCTTCCTCCTGGGAGCAGCAGCACTTTGAACCTAATCACCGATCTGAGGGCACGCCCATGGGGGTGGGTTTGAAACTGGCTTCGTTCTACATGGAGGAGAAATAGGAGGTTTTCTACCCTGTGCGCTGAGGAGAAGGGCAGCCTGCCCCCCCAACCACATCTGCCCTCTCTGGAAGCTCTATATCTGGAAGATGCCAGTTTTGATGGAAAATCTAGAAGTCCTCTGTGAACCAGAGGCTCCTAGAAGAGGCTCTTTCCAGCTTCACCCGTTTCGTTGTGACTCTAGACCAGGGGTGGGCAAACTTTTTGACTCGAGGGCCACAATGGGTTCTTAAACTGGACCGGAGGGCCGGAACAAAAGCATGGATGGAGTGTTTGTGTGAACTAATATAAATTCAAAGTAAACATCATTACATAAAAGGGTACGGTCTTTTTTTTTTTTTTTTAGTTTTATTCATTTCAAACGGGCCGGATCTGGCCCTCGGGCCGTAGTTTGCCCACGGCTGCTCTAGACATTACCTTCTCCGTTCACCCAGGTGTAAAAGCCAGCGGTTGAGCTGGGTGGCTGTGAAGGCCCTTCCAGCTGTAAGTTCGAATAGCTGGACACTTTGTCCCTCGCCCACATGTCGGAGAATGGCAAGTGAGCGGCCAAGCCAAGAGGCGAAGCCAGATTTTCTGACTCCCAGCGTAAAGGCCAGCAACAGGAGTCTCGGAAAAAAAAAACCCGCAGTCATAAAGACCAAGCCGTGCCCGTGAGTGGCATGCGCAGCGAGCCTTCACGGCAGAGGCCTTTGCGTGAAGTGCAATGCGATGTGAAGACGTGTGGGCCGGGGACCGGGCGGCCTGGGTTCCCCGCCTTGTTTGCTGTTCATGGAGCACTTACTGATCTGAGGGCCGTATTCAATACATCGTTTTACTTAAACCTCACAAGGAAGGTACTTACTAACTCTTCGCAGACGAAGAAACTAAGGGTCAGACATTGAATGCCCCCCAAGGTCACAGGCAGAAAGTCTAACCCAATGTGACTCGAGCCCAGGCTCTCCATCCTGCCCGTCCCCTGAATTCCATGAGCCCCAGGGCCCCCTGCGCTACTTCAATACCTGAGTCTGAGCCCCCCGACTCCCTTTCCTCATGAGGGGGAGTGGACGGTTGAGGCTGGATTTTCTCCCCGCCATTTGCTAATAGGTCGGAAATAACTGACCCACCAAGTGGCGCCCAGCTGTCCTTTGCCAGGAGCCAGCAGCTGTGACTGCAGAGAGGGAGTCGGCTTCTCTTCCAGGACACCTGCAGCTCTCCTGGAAAATGCGCGTCTCTCCCTTCCGTTCTGCTCAGTCCTCAAGCCTAAGACGGGGCCAGTTCGCACAGAGAGCTGCGGGGATCCCTGGTGGCAGAGGTCGTCCTGGGGTCAGAGGGCAGAGCCTGGGCCCGGGCCTCACCGGCCCTGAGGCCTGCAGGTCTTCCAGGCCCTGTCCTGGCTGATCCAACACACAGGTTCCCTGTCCTGCTTGAACTGGTTGGGTCCAGAGGTGGGGTCAGCCAGAACCCACGAGGCCAGGCTGCCCAGTGGCAGCCTGCTGGCTGCTAGAGCCCAGGACTTCCCACTGTGCCCCCCAACCCCCAGCCAGTGTTAATGATGAAGAAGCGGTGAGCAGTGGGTGTCACTCTTTCCAGTAGACTGTAGAGATGCTAAGGAAGAAGCAGGAGGCTGGGGAAGAGATGGCGGCTCAGAAACCACAGCCCAGGACGGAGGCAGAGGGCCTGGTGCGAGTGAGGGAGCAGAGCGGGTGTTCGCCCAGCTCGGCAGCCCGGCCCCCTGTGCGGTCCCCAGCAAGTCACTTCCCTTTCCCAGGCCTCGTGTTCCCTTATTTGTCAAAGAAGAGCTAGACAGGCGACCTAAGAAACCTCTTCGAGTGCGAACGGCCCAGCTCTAGGAGGGGTGGAGGGGGAGGCAGCGAGGAGACAAGCATGGAGACCTGTTTGGGAGCCGGGCAAGAACACCGCTGGGGTTCCAGGCCATGGCCAAGCGGGCACCACAGTGATGCTACCGCCGAGGTCTTTGAGCTGCATGTGCAGGGGGCGAGGGCTGGTTGGAACCAGAGAACCGCCTCCGGGCGCTCTGCTATGCTCGCTGCGGTCACAGGGGCTGCTCTTTGGCAGCTGCCGGGGAGGAAACAGCTTGGAGGGACAGGAGGAGGGCAGGCCGGTGTTCGCTGCCGCCCGGGGACCTGCAGGAAGGTGCAGAGTTCAGAGCTGTCCCCTGGGAGCAGTGAGTCAGGGGCTGGGCTGTGAGCGGGGCAGAGGAGATGGAGACTGCATGGCCGCTGGGATGGAGTCCGGCTGGGCGCCTCTGAAAGCCAGCCGCCTCCCCAGCAAACAGAAGTCCCACAACCCGCAGCCTGGCCTTGGTCTCTTCTGTTCATTTCGCTGCGTTTCTCCCAGGTCTCCCGACTCCCCTTCCAGTGCTCCTCCTTCTCTCAGGCCCGGGGCCCGAGCCTCAGGAAACAGCCACCTGAGATGCTGAGAGCAAGACCCCGGAGCCCTCCCCTGTGAGGCCCTGGGAGGGGGAGACGGGACGAACTGAGCCGGGCGCAGTCAGGACAAAGGCTCTCCGTTACTCTGGGTTGTCCTGGCGCCTAAGGAATTGTGCCCTTGTGCGATGTTACTGCTGAGCAGAACCAAGGGATCCCGCTCCTTCACGCCCCTCTGGTTACAGGTGGGTAAACTGAGGCCCAGAGGGGAGTGTCCGGAAGTGCCCGAGGTTGGACAGACACGCAGAACGCCAGAACCCAGGTCTCCCAGCCACCGAGGCCGGGTCTTTCGCCACCTGCTCAGAAGAAAGGCCAGGAGCCGACAGACCCTTCAGCCCAGAGGCCCTCGCTGTGTCTGCACCCGGAGGGTAGGTGCCTCCCGCGGGTGCCTCTCCCGCTTCTCCTCTGGGTCCCACCAGCCCTGGGATGGCCAGCGGCAGGCCAGATCGCCCCCCAGGCGCAGTGGGGCATGGTCCTCGCAGGAAACGGAGCAGGAATATTTTTAAACCCTCCAACATGCCTTAGGGGAAAACCAAAACACTCTCCTAGATGTTGCAGAGAGCATTTCCAAAAAGATTCCACGCCTAGAGGACGCACCGAAAGCAACGAGGTTTTTTAAGGGCCAAGTTCATCTCAACAAAGTGCTGGGAGATGGACAGTGGACCCCTTTCACGTTGCCCTGGGAGCCCTGCCACCCCTCAAGGGGCGGACTACCTCCTCTGAGCCCCCACTCGCCTTCCCACAGCTTCTTGCAGACCAAGTAAGTCATTCCTCTCGGCCTCGGAAAGCACCCTCCTCAGCACATCCGACCTCAGCATCTCAGGGAAGACTGCAGGGAGGGGGATGAGCCCACGGGCACAGAGAGAGAGCTTTGCTGTTATCCAGCCTGGGCCCCAGGCTCTCTCTCCTGCCTCCTTCCCATCAGCTGGTGGTTTCACCTCTGAAAATGCAAGTGCCCCCTTACCTTCCTCTCCTCTCTGGGATTCCCGCGGCCGTCAGTCCTCTGGCCCTCTCCTCCGACCGCCCACTGCTCCTGGCTCTCCAGCCTGTCACTTGTCCCTCTTCCACCCTCTTTTGAATCCGTATCTGTCACCCGCCCTCCTCCCCCTGCTTCCTACTCTTTCTCTCTCCACCCCCTTCCCCCGGGTCCCTCCCTCCCTTTCTCTTTTGTGCTCTTAGAATCTTTGCTCACTTAAAAAGTTTTCTCTCCTCCACCTCCTTGCAGCCTCTCCTAGCCGAGTTCTCCCCTGAAGGAGGCAGAGCCCTCCTCCTGCCCGCTGCCCTCCCGCTGCCATCCTGGCCTCAGCCCTTGCAGTCGCCCCTGTCTCCCCCCGCCCCCCCCAGGCGGATGGTGGTGTGCAGCCTGGGCTTTGCCTGCCCACCCTCTGCTGCCTCCCCAGCCACCTCCGGCCAGAGCGGGAAAGCTGGCACTGCCCAGAGTTCCTCCTCATCCTTTTCCTGCTCAGATAAAAGGGCCCTCGATTCTGGAAAGGTCTTCTGGGGACTCTTACTGTGCCCACACCAGCGAGCTGAGCACCAGCTGGCAGGGAAACCCGCTATCACGAATCACAGCCACCAGCACCCAGAGTGGACACCCGGTTCCCGGCCAGCTCCCAGGACGAGGAGGGGCATCCCACACTCTCCTCGCCTCCTTCACTGAGACGGGAGCACCTGCCATGTGCCAGGCACTGGGCGAGGCGGTGCCATCTGATATATATATTCTACATTTTCACAGAATCATTCAATTTCCAATGCTGTAAGGTAGACAGGCATTTCTGCATCCCACATTTGAGGAAACCGAGGTTCAGAGAAATCAAACAACATAATCATGGTTAATCACATGACTCAGTCAGTAATGATAGAGTCAGGATTAAAAGTTTCCGCCAAAGCCAACATTCACCTCTTCGCTCTTTCCACAAAAAGCGTACAGATCTCCCAGCTGGAATTGATCCGATGGGAGTAATTTCGTCTGTTTCTTGTTAGATCCCTGTCACTGGTGAGCAAATTCAGAAATTGCAAGGCAGCTCCTCATTGTCAACTCCTTTCCTCAACTCCTCAACTGAGCACATAGCCAGGCTCCGCTGCAGCGTGATAGCTACCAACAGCAGGGATTACGGCGAGCGGACAGAAACCAGATACCCAACGACCCAGAGCCCACTGGTGGCGAGAGCTAGACGAAACCCCCAGAGATGATCTGGAACAGCCAGGGGAACGGAGGCCCGAAGACTCAGATCCACTTCATGTCACGCACAGTAAAGTGAGTGGCAGAGGCAGGATCAGACCTCACACCCATCTCTTTGTTCCACATGATCGCCTTCATTTCAGAGCACCACTCGCAAACGTCCCAACATTTTGCAAAACCATTTATCTCCCATACGTGTGTAAGCTTAGGTTCTCAGGAGGGGGAAGAATGGGGCCAAATGTCCTGTGTCCAGAGAAGCGGCAGCAATGCTGAAAGCAGGCCCAGGACTCTTGCTTCCTTAGGCAGCACCAGAGCAGAGTCTGGGCCTCGCTCAGGCCTGAATCCTGGCTCTCCCCTCACCAGCTGTGATGCTGGGCAAGTAAACTCCATGCATCTCAGTTTCCTCAGCTGTAAATTGGGGGTAATAGTAACTATCTCCAGGGCTGTCATGAGGACTAATGAATACGTGTGAAGGACTTAGAACACCGTGTGATATATGGTAAGTGCTATGGATGCGACTGCAAAATATGATACAATACAGCTCAGTACAATGCAGTACAATACAATACAATACAATACAATACAATACAATACAATACAATACAATACAATACAATGTCTGTTTCCTCCTGCCTGTATCTCCCCTGGCTGGACCAAACTCCTGAGGTCGAATTCTCATGTGAAACCATAGAAAGCCCTGGTGACACCTAGTTCCTTCTCCAAAACAGAGATTGCCCCGACACGAAGCCTCTGTTCTTACTCCCAGCCACTCAACAAATGCCGAGGCTCCTGGACACACCCTGTTGTCTCTGGCCCGTTCCAGAGCCCGTAAGTCTCAGCTGAGAGTGGGGAAGGCTTCACGGAGCAGTCATTCCTAGCTCGTTGGCTGCCAAAGGAGAGCCCAGCTGGGGGCAGGGCCGGGGTGAAGGAAGAGTGCCATTTCCCTCTGAACACCCAGAAGGAAGCCATTGCCGAAATGCAGGCACACCCCTGGTCCCGGAGAGAGAGCACAGGGCACGGGAGGTTACTGCTCTCCGCTGGCAGGTGGAGGTAAAGCAGCGAAGACACTGGCGGGGGTGCAGGAAGTCAGGATCGAAGCGGGAAAAGACAAAGATCTCGAACTCAAATCATCCAACTCAAGTCGTGCAGCCTGCAGCCAGGCCCTCCGCTCAGGATGGCAAACATGGCAGAGTGTATTTTGATGGCCCGGAGCTAAGCTGCTTTGGCAGGGCCTCCAGCAGTCTGGTTTATTCCTCACCTGGTTCCCTCCCAGGCTCTGGTAAAGACTGACGAAATCAAGGAAAATGTTATTTGGGCTTGCATATAAGGTGATTGTCTAAAGGGACTGGATCTGCCCTGGCCTGTTTGCTCAATGGTTAGAGCATCGGCCCTTGGTCCAAAGGATTGAGGGTTCAAGGGCAGGTACCTGGGTTGCAGGTTCCCCAGCCCCAGTAGGGGCGCATGCAGGAGGCAACCAATCTATGTATCTCTCACGTCGATGTTTCTCTCTCTATCTCTCTTCCCCCTCCCTCCCTTCCACTCTCTCTAGAAATCAATGGAAAAAAATGTCCTCGGGTGAGGATTTAAAAAATATAATAATAATAATAATAATAATAATAATAATAATAATAATAAAGGGACTGAATCTGCCCTGGCTGGTGTGACTCAGTTGGTTGGAGTGCCATCTAACGCACTGGAAGGTCTCGGGTTTGATTCCCAGATAGGGCACATGCGGGAGGCAACTGATTGGTGTATCTCTCTTACATCGATTTCTCTCTCTCTCTCTCTCTCTCTTTTCATCCTTTAAGATCAATTTTAAAAAAAGGGCTGAATCTGGCAGTCACCGCATGTCTCAGAAGGACATCATGAGCAGATGCCGGTGCCCCAAAAAGGAGGGTAGGACAAGGGCCAAGGGTAGAAACTGAGGGTCTACCACGTCCTCCCCTTTATCCTCACGTCCAGCTTAATAACGGGTCTTAGAAAGAGGTGCCGAGGTCTGTGTTCCACACATTAAAAAACACGCAGAACTCAGAGGAGGTTTAGAGAGGATGCCAAAATCTGGTCAAAGAATTGGTAAATAGCACCGGCAGGGAAAGGCTATAGAAATAGGACGACAAAATAGACTTTCTTCAATGTGTATTCCGTGCCAGGTTTTGTGCCAGGCACTCTTCACAGTATTTCACTTGGAGATGGGAAACAGGAAGCTGACCTCCTGAAGAGGATGTGAACCATCCCTCAGGTCTCCTGGACCAGGAGTCATGGGCCACTCCTGCAGGTCCAGCCTGTCCTCAGGGGGAGACACAGGCCATCCCTTGTCCACAAGGAGCTGACATTCTGGTTGCAGGAAAGAGCTCATTATACAAAACAATGACTATAAATGGCCATATTCTATATGGATTTGTCCTCAATGCATCCTATATAATAAAAGGCTAATATGCAAAGTGTCCCCTCGACCGGGAGTTCAACCGGAGTTTGACCAGGGGGCGGGGCCTGCCCGCCAACTGCCCACGGCCCTGCCCCCAGCCGGTCCCTCCAAAAATCAGCTCCCCACCCCAATCAGGGGCAGGATGGCTGGCCAACCTCCCATGTCACCTCCCCCAAGCCAGCCTGGCCCAATCGGCCCTGATCGGGGTGGGCCAGCCAGACCCCACCAGTGCACAAATTCGTGCACCAGGCCTCTAGTAATGATATAATAGTGTTTAATTATGTGAGGAAAAAATCATTCGGGAAACAGGTTCAGACAGAGTCATCTCTTTGTTATGCTACAATGATGGGGAAAGGCACATTTATCGAAGGACTCCTAGGTACCAGGCGTTTTCACGTCACAACACTGTCAGAGAGATACTGTGGTAGTATTCCCATTTTAGAGAAAAGCAAATTCAGACTCAGAGGAATTTAGTAACTTGCCCAAAACCAGGAAGTCAAAAACAGGTCTGCCTGATGCCAAAACATCAGGCGCTTTCCCCCCAGGGCTGTAGAGGAAATTCTCATGAAACACACTGGCCTGGTCAGAGAGGAGAGAACAAGGCCCCCAGGGGGGAGCAGATAGAGCTGCAGATGGTGCAAGAACAATGGACTCCTGCCCTAGCTGGAGGGATTGTGTTTGGCTATGACTATGAAGGTGATGCACCACCTGAGGTTTCCGGAAAGAAACACAATCACCTTTTCTAAAGCCTTTTAAAGGTGGCATTTTGAAAATTGCTCCTTTTGCTTCTCCTTAGAGGCAAGAGGGCAAATGAGAAGACCTTCCAATGTCTCTTCTGTCCAGTGAATCTACGAGTATCCTTCCCAAGACACTGTGGTCCAGATGTTTAAAGAGCCTTCTCCCTCAGAGCCTACAATGATAACACATGCAAATAAGTTCTGTAAGCATCTAATTGCAAGAGCAATGAGTCCCCTGTGCCTCCTGGGAGGACGTAACTGGTAATTGGAGCCATGGTTAGTGGGCTGAGGTCACGCGTATTTATGCAGACATAAGTAGGTGGTTCCCTTTAAGACTTTTACTTTCCAAAGAGTGGCTAAAGTGGGCAAGGAAACCCTGTTCCAAGAGCAGAAACCAAAAGAAATACAGACTTCCTTGTCTCTGGTGCTTTGGCCTATGAATCTACTCCCAATACATCTCAAGCTTTAATCCCAAAGAAAAGGTTCAAGTCACATCCATACCTCTGTTTGGGTGTAAGGCCGATGTGACCTTTTGGGAACCCAAACTTAAGAACTGTCTGTGGTTGGCTTGAGTCAGTGGCCTCCGTGGATGTGAGGCAAGGAGGGGAAGAAACCCAGTGTTGGGAAAACCCAAATCCTTCCCACTGAAGGCTGGGCATGGAGGCAGCTGATGGGTGCACCCTTACTGTAGCTCTGCGGTCCCAGGTGCAGGGGCTTCATCCTAACACAGAAGTTCGGACCTTTCCCTGGTGACGTTGTTAGGGGCAGAAATATACGATTGAGGACTAGCTATTAGTTATAAGAAGTAAAATAGGAAATATGAATCATGCTCTGTTAGCCATGATTGTTTTGTTCTGATTAAGAAGGCACATTCTAACCTGGCTGGGAGGGAAATGGGAGCTAACCTTGGAATGCAGTCCATCCTCCTTTCCCAAGAACTGCCTATCATCATGGAAAGATTGACAACCTCCTGGCTGAAGCAATCTAGTCCTGGAGGCACTTGCTCTTTACACTCCCAGCCCCTATTACCTGCAATCTGGTCCTGGGGTGCCCAGGGGCACCCACCCTCCTGACTTGTCACCTGTCATGATTATCCTGTGCCTACTTCCCCATGCCTGTAATTCCTACTTCTCCAGGTCATCTTTGTCCTTCTACCCAATATAAGCAGCTGGCTTATGGTGGGGGGCAGCGCAGATGTTTGTGGTTGACTGCTGCCCTCCCATGCTGCCGGCAGGATTGGAATAAACACTCATAGATGATTCAACCCTGTCTCTGCTGAATTGACTCAAGTAGTGACAGGAAGCTCGGACCCCTTGGTTGTCCCGTTACGATGCTGGTATGGTATTTGCCCTCTAGATCTGAAGGGACATGCTTGAAAGCAAGAACTAGGAGTGTCATATGATATTGTGGTTCGATTATAAGCAATGTCTAGGTTTTGCAGTGCATACCTGGAGCACACCTCATTCTCCTCTAACAAATCCTTGATCTACTGTTCACCTTCCTACCTCACAAAAGAGCTTGCTTCTCCTTTATTTTGAAAGCTCTTTTCAGTCAAGTCTAAGGTTATGGTTCCAGTGGCAAAAATCATAAAATACAAGGTCAAGAAACTCTTTCAAAAATGCTATTAACTCAGGTGCCCTCAAGTAAATCACTCCAGAATAAAGGCATTTCCTTGCATGTAAACTAGAGGGTCAGTACCCCATGCCTGTCTTGATAATTTAACCAATGGCAGTCAAACCCTAATTCAAGAACAAAGGTTTTTACATCTCCTCCCAAATTGGTATCTAGATTCAACTTTAACTGCTGGTGTCAAGCTATTACAGAGGGTTAGAGACATTTAGGAGATTAAGACTATGTTTTCAAGATTAGTATCACAGTCAGCTAAATATACAAGTCCGAATGGATGGGACTGGAGGCAAATAGCCCTGTGGGTAAGAGTGTCTGTGTTCAGGTCTTGACTCCTCCACTCCGCAGCTGTCTGGGGACTTCTGCCATGTGGGACTCATTTGGAAACTCAGAGTTGGTATGACGATTATTTTAAGTTGAAGATATTTGGGGTTCATCAGACGCAGAAAGAAACCTTCTTGGATTTTATCTGACTAAAAGCAGCGGACACTGGGAAAGGAGGCTGCCATAACCACCCCTCTGAGGGAGCCCCATGGCCATGAAGAAGGTATCACACACTCTCTTGTCTCCCATTGGTTCTTCTCAAACTTACTTGTCTTTCCTAAAAAACCTAGTTGTTCCTCCCATAGAAGCCTTTTTTTCTTTCCTTTTTCCCCCTACTAAGTTCAATTTAAAAGCCTCTAATTTTAATCATTTAATAAGCTAATACTTTTGTTAGCTCTCTATGCATACAAATAAGCCTCCTTTTCTCCCATTGATCTCTCTTTGTTAATTTAATTTGCATGCTCCTAAATAATGAACCTACAGTGTAGGGGAAAAATTTTTTTTCTCCCTTACAACCACTTCTGGCTTACTTATAAAAGGATAATGACAGTAACTATCAAATTTATAGATTGGTTATGAAATTGAATTATATATATATATATTTGTTTGATGTATAGTGAATGCTAAATAAATATATATAATACACATATAAAACATATATATCTTGGTAGGCAGATGACAAATAGATATGGATAAATACATACATATAGCATGCAACGAATCATAAATCTTTTCTAAAGATCAAAGTCAAATTATA
Source organism: Myotis myotis (assembly GCF_014108235.1). Lineage (NCBI taxonomy): Eukaryota > Metazoa > Chordata > Mammalia > Chiroptera > Vespertilionidae > Myotis > Myotis myotis. The sequence goes on from NW_023416322.1 coordinate 4,811,602, forward strand.
GAAGGGAAAGTACTTTGGAAAGAGTTCAAAGTTTCACCATAGAATAACATGGTGTTACCATTGTTATAGCTGTAACTATTATGCCCGCCTTCATTGCGGCCTTTGAGTAAGGCCACCATATACGGTCATACAGGTTGTGCACTGCATACACCCCAAGTAACAGTCACATGTCACCTTCCCTTTGTGTCTGAGAACATAACAACTGCTTTTCCAGGGTAACCCACACTTCCCTCCAGCACCCTCCTCCCAGAGTCTGAAGAATACCATCTTCTCTGTAGAGTCAATCACTAACCAATAATTCGGTGACTGTGTACTGAGGACATGCCATGTGCGAGAACTGGGCATACAAAGATGAATGAGACACATGGGCTGTGCAGCAGTCAGTAGAATGTAATGTAATGAGTGCTAAAGTGGGCAAGTGTACAAACTGGTACGAGAGATTAGAGGGTTACCAGCTTTGATTCTAAGTGATAGTAGTGGTAGAGTAGGGGGCAGAGTGGTGATCAACAGTAGCAAAAATGTAAGAAGGTCCACTTCCCTCCAAAAATAAGTCCCACAGGTGCCATAAAAAAAGGAGTCAAGATGCCTCCATAATGGAAAACCCAGTAGGGATCTTTCTTTATGGCCAGAGGGACTGGCCACTTGGCTGAGAACCTCCATGGTGCCTCTCCAGCAGGAGGGAGGTTCAGAAATGGCTCCCCCAACACCAGATTCAATCCAACCCCAGCTTTGGAGTATGTGGGGGAGTGGAAGAGAAGGGACAGGGTTCTACCGATTAAACCCCACACCAAGTGAATTTCAAATGTAGTTTTCAGTTCTCACAAGATAGACCAAACTCTGACAGCTCCGGACAGATGACTTCTTTGCATCTGCATGGCCTCTTCAAAAGAGGTCATAAAAAAGGACTGCAACTCAGAGTCAGGAAACTGGAGACAGAATCTCAGTCCTGTCCCTTGGTTGTGTGATGGCAGGCAAACCACTGAGCTCAACACCCTTGTCTGTCACATGGTCACAATAACACCCTCTTCACAAATTTGTTCTTGGGACACCAAACACCTTCATTACCTTTACATTTTTTTGGGTGGAGGTGAGCTCTCAGGAGAGAAGCAGAGGCACAGAGGTCCCGTCCTTCTCCAGAGTTCCCTGCCTCCCACCCCCAAGGGGCCTCTGTGCTTGTTGCAGAAAGGAGATCTTGCCCTGTAGCATTGTGCTGCTGAGCTGGTGAGCTCAGCCCTTCCTTGGCTCCAGGACCTTGACTTGTAAAGAAGGAATTCTGAGGCTAATCTGAAAGGAAGTCAAATTGTTTTCGGAAAACAATAGCAAAGTAACTACAAGTCATTAGCTTCCTCCCTGGGGCCTGAAATTAAGCTTGTCTGGGTGGCTGAAAGGACATTGGAGCACTGTTTACTTAAAGACCTCTGGACAGGACCCATAAACTAATTTCTGTACAAGACTTTCTGGACGGAGAGGAGGTGAGTCATGGAAGTGGGAGAATGGCCGAGACTGGAGAAGAGATTTCTTTTTCTTCAAGGCACAGCTAAATCCCTGGTGCTGGCCTGCCTTTCCTGGTCCCCTGGACAAGGGTTTCATTTAGATGCATATATGTGCCCAGTGGACATCTGCCTTCTCAGATGGCTCTTAAGAAGTTTCTTCTTAGAGCAGAGCAGAAAAGCCCCAAGACTCTGGTCTCTGCCCTCCCCTTAAAGGCCTCTAGTAAACCGAATGCTTCTCAGGCAGGTTGCTCTACAAACTTACCCTGTGCACAGAAATTTCCTCAGTGACAGCAGTAGACCAACATTAGAATCCAGAATCATGACTTCGTAGAGGTTGTCTCAGTGCCACACAGGCATCAAGGACTCACGGATAGCAAGATGCTGGAGTTTGAAAAGAACGTAAAGGGTGATTGGACCAAATGAGGATACTGAGGCCAAGGTCAAGAGCAGGAGCCAAATTTCTCAAATAATAGAGGAAACCTGGGGACTTCCCTTAGTGCTGGATAGATCCTCTAACCTCTGCTGGGGCACTGAACTGAAAGTCCCTGGAGCTTAACTGCTTAAAAACTAGAGAAAAGACATGATTTCTTGACCTCTCTAGTTCCTGGAACAACTTGTCTCCAAGAGCGAGAGGGGACCTTAGGTCTTGAAGGTTTTTGAGAGGAGATGCAAAAACTTTTGTTCTTATGCTATTTTTAAACATCTTTGGCCAAATAGTGAACTTGATTTGAATTTTAGCCAGACAATTTTAGTATTACATGAATGGACCCCTAGAAGTTCTATGGTGGTCTTTATGGGGCCTCAAGAACCCCATATGCATAAACAAAGACCATGCATAGTCTTTGTCTGATTCACAAAGTTTTCTTGACCCAGAAGAGGTCAAAGATCACTGCTCCAGGTCTAGAAGATCAAAAAAGATTCTTTTCCACTCACCTCCTAAGTAATTGAAACAGCAAACAAATCTAACCGAAGTCAACAATGTGCTACATCTTCCCTGACCTAGAAGTCTCTTATCAAACAGATTGAAATCTGCCCATAGACACGCCGTGTACTTCTCAGTTCAGTGTTTACTTGTCAGATATGGAAAAGTCCTCTGAGATCAGCTTGTCCATTCCTTGGTTTTGCAACTTCTCTAAACTCACACAGCTAACCGAGACCAGCTCCCAGCTTTCATCACACCTAGAGCAGTAGTCTTCCCACTGCCTCAGAAGGTTTCCAAGTATTTACTAAGTACTTTCTAGATGGTCATGTCCCAAGTGCTAGGGGAGCTTCAAGACTACAAGACTTAGCCCTGACCTCAATGGATTTGTAGATATGTTGGGGAAATGTGTGCACAGCCTTAAATAAGGAATTGTTTCCATAAAGCCTTTCCCAACAATTGGGGAAAGTGAAAGAATTAATCAGAACCAATAGGTGATAGATGATAGATAGATAATAGATAGATAGATAGGTAGATAGATAGATAGATGATAGATATTATGAGAATTGGTTTATGTAATTATGGAGGCTGAGATATGCCATGTGCAAGCAGGAGAACCAAGAAAGCCAGTGGTATAATTTAATTTGGGTCCGAAGGCCTGAGAACCAGTAGGGCTGATGAGACAATTCCCAGTCTAAGGCCAAAGGCTTGAGAACTAATTGGAGGGGGGAAGCAATATAAGTCCTAGTAGCCCAAGGCTCAAGAACCAGGAGCTCCAATATCTGAGGGCAGGAGAAGATGAGTGCCCCAGTTCAAGCTGAGAGAGAGAGAGAATTCAACCTTCCTCTGCCTTTTTGTTCCATTGGGGCCCTCAACAGATTGGATGATGCTGACTCAAGTTTGTGAGGGAAGATCTCTTTACTCAGTCTACTGAATCAAATGCTATCTCTTCCTGAAACACCCTCACAGACACACCCGGTTACCTGGGCACCTTTAGCCCAGTTAAGTTGACCCAGAAAATTAATTATCATGGTGAGAGTAAGAGGAGTGCTGGGAAGACATAAATCACCAGCATAACTTCTCAATCCCTGGGCAACTCTAGCAGCTCAATTAATGGGAAGTAATGCTCATTTAAAAATTATTGGTACCCATCTCTAAGATCCTTCCAGTTTTGAAAACCTAGTGACTGTGCTGGATTAACAAATGAAACATAAGCTAAAGGATTTGTTCACAAGTCTGCAATCTATTACAAACTAAGAGGGAATTCTTGAAATAACCTATATATATAAAAGCCTAAGTGACCATTACGACCGAATGACCAGAAAAACTAGAACAACTGGTAGCGATGATGCCCCACTGACCACCAGGGGGCAGACACTTAACACAGGAGCTGCCCCCTGGTGGTCAGTGCACTCCCACAGCCAACCTCCCCTAGCAGGCCAACCTCCTGCAGTCCCTGCCCCCCACTGGCAGGCCTCGATCGCCCAATTGAGGCCAGGCCCTGGGCTGGGACAGGGAACTGGGGGTGGGTGGCAGCAAATGTGGCCCCTTTCCCAGGGGGGCCAAGAGATAGCTCCCTCCCCTGGGCCAGCGGCCAACCTCCCATGCCCCCATCCTTCCCCCTGGCCGCAGGCCCTGATCAGGGGCCGGGGGGGGGGGGGGGCGGGGGGGGGAGGGCACCAATGACGGTGGCATTAGCATCGGCGTCCATTTTTTCCATGCCTGGGGTGGCCGTCGCCTCCTCTCTCGACCCCACCAGGGCCTTCACGCCCCAATCAGCCCAGCCCCGATCAACCCTGATCTCCAGCCAGGCCTAGAGACCCTACCCAGGCACGAATTTTGTGCACCAGACCTCTAGTTAGTGAATAAAGGGGAAAGGACTGCAAGTCTCCAAACTGAAAATGGTTTCATCCTGAAAGCTCTGATATGAATTGGCGATGTGGAATTTAGAGCATATTTTCCCATGGAAATAATGTTGTAAAGGATGGTTAGCTTCCCAGGCTAGCCCCTAAAAGTTTATTTAAGGCATAATGCTGCTTAAACAACAGTGCCGAGAATACTGAGGACTCTAGCAACCTAGTAAGACGGTCTCTGGTTGGGAAATAATGATGCCAAATTCTGACTGGGAACTCCAGGAATACATCTTGCCCTTCAGCATTTCAGATCCTGGAGTTTCTCCCCACTCCCCCAAACACACACACACACACACACACACACACACACACACACACACTGAGAATGTCTCATCTGCCTTTCTTTCTTCATATGAAAGAAAATGAACATTTATTGATCACCTCACTTTCCTAATGCAAGGACTGACCAGCTCAGCATTATCCCTTTCATAAACCAAACTCTGAGCCCAGCCACAAACAGAAAGCTTTACTTTTCAAACCCTTATAGTGTTTTCCTAACTATAAAACGTAATAGTGTGATATTGTAAAATGTTAGTAATACAGGGAAATTATAAACAGGAGTTAAAAATCACCTATAACTACAGTTAAAATATTGCTACTTTTTTATCCACCACATTTTTATTTCTATATATTTTTAATAAATTTGAAATTTATATTGCATTATGAACATTGTTTTATGCTTTTTTCCCCCACTTAGCAATATTCCAGAGACATGTTCTATGTCAATAGAGAAACATCTTCTCTGTTTTAGTGACTGTCAGGTGTGCAGTGAGAGGAAATCAATGAGGTACCCCCCTGGCTGATTTCAGCAATTCTTACTCGCCACCCATTGCCAAGTCCTTGGGGTACATAGTTTCCTACTCTGTGGATTTACCAAAGGTCATTATAATGACCTGTTATTGGACATTTCATTTCTCTACTAATATAACTATCACCGCGTTGAAGGTAAGCAGTGCCTTTTTAATCTCTAAGACACGGTAATTTGGGGCCAATCTTCTCTCTGCCTCGCATTAGTTCCTCCATGGGATTCTGAGCCCTCGTTTCAAAGCCTTGCAAACAGCTCATGGGAAAAAGCAGAATTTCTGAACAAAACAATTCAAAACAAAACAAAAACTTCCAGCCTCTCTCGTTCTACTAACCCCTTCCCACCACGCACAGACACACGAAAGGAAGTGTGCGGGGTGAGTGGGGAAACACTGGGGGAGATAAGAGTGACCTTGGCAGCGCCTGGAAAGCCTTTCAAAAACCGTGGGAGACAATTTCTATAGGTAAATAGGGGTAGAAGTTTAAATCCTGAACAGCTAAGCCAAACTTTGGAAAAGCTCTTGCCACCCCCTCCAGCCTGCTGCCCAGAACAACTACCACCGATGCCTCCTGCCTCCAGTCCTGCCCAGGTTTCCATGAGCTCCCACGTGCCCCTGGGACTGAGGTACCCGCTCTGCCTGTGACGGCGAGGACATGCATTAAAGACACGTGTTAATGGGACAGTGAGGTCGGGGAGAATGCGCTGCTCAGAGATTCAGGATACCTGAGCTCAGGCCTAACGGACACACACAGAGTCAAGACATAGATGTCACTAATGCTCTTTGGCCCTCAGTTTCCATCGTGGTAAAAGGAAAGGGTTGGGCTAAATTACACTGGCTGTTCCTTCCAGTCTAAAATTTGATGTCTCTGTGACCCAAAGTACTTGGTTCTGTCCACATGCAGCTGAAGTGTGTTTTGGGTGCCCAACTATTGTGCTCTTATAGCTGCTCCCCTCCTTTCTGCATCAGCACTTTGGAGAATACAGAATATGTTCTTAGGCATTTTTAATTGCGGATGGTGGCACTGCATGGAAACCTCAAGGGTATGCCCGAGAAGGAGAATAGAAATGAGCCAATGCTTGGAGGTGTGTTTCAATGAGGAAGCTTTCTGCTGTCAGTAACAGGAAACCTAGCTGCAGCCAACCACATTGACCACTAACCTGTGGGAATGTGTAGGGTGTATTAAAGCAGATGGATGGCCCACATGTAACTGATCCATTTATTTCTTCACTGTTCCATCGTCCATCCATCCATTTTAAAAAAACCACAGAGTTTGGTCTGTGCTGGGAACTAGATATTCAAGTGACTCAATCATTAAAAGAAATAAAATCTAGAGGTGTCATAAAGTGGCAGGTGCTCCCAGACCCCTCTGAGAGCCAATTGAGTGATGTTGCCAGCTGCAAGTCCCACAGGCATGGACAACTAGTTGGGAGAAAAATGATACCTTGGTTTAGAGGGCAAAGCCTACTAGGACATGGTGATTTCCAACAGGTGTATCTGGACCATAGGGGTGGGGCAATGATGCCAGAAGGAGAGGCAAGGATTATAAAGGGAATTGAGTTGGAGTTCTGACCTCAGAGGAACACAGAATGGAAAACAGGAACCATGTATGTCGGAAAGGGTGCAGAGAGAGACTTCCATTCACTTCCAGGTCTGCAAGGGGCCTAATCATGATGGTTGAAGTACAGATAGACCTGAATAGTAGAGAATCATGACAGATGACTTCAAACAGATGATCATGATGACTAACACTTATAGTTCCAGACTGTGGCCTACATCCTCAATACACAATAGCTTATTTAATCGTCATAATACTTTTTGTGGCATAGGTATTAGTGTCCCCATTTCACATGGGAGGAAAGCAAGAACAGAGACCTTGTCAAGGTCACCCACTGGTTAGTGGTAGAGCTGCGGTTTGCATCCAGGCAGTTTGGTTTCACTGTCTCTGCACCACAAAACAAACTGTATGACAATGTGAGAAGTTACAGTAGAGCAAGAGCAGAATGAGAAAGGGGCGAGCAATGAACGTGCCAGGGAAGCTCCACAGAGGAGATGCCATGTGGTAGGTCTTGAAGAGTGAATAGTTCTCCAGACAGAGAAACGGGGAGTATATCCCAGACAGCATACGACAGCATGAGCAAAGGCATGAAGTGGGACAGAGCAGAGGATAATTCTACACAGCTGGACCAAAGGGTATGCGAGAGCTTGGCTTGCAAAGAAGCCAGAGTTTGGAGCCAGATTGTTAAGAGCTTTACATCCTACATTAATTTGTTCTGCGGGAGCTGAGGAAAGGGATGAGTCAGGACTGTCCTCCAGTTTTTGGGGATCTACGGGGTGATTTCTCAGTGCCTTATCCTGGATCACGCTCAATAGACAAGCTCTTCTGCGTTGGCACCTGCTCCTAGCTTTTAGCAGCCCCAGCAATTACAGGGAGAGGTCGGGGTTGGGTAACTTCGGTCCGACTGCCAGTCCAGGGCTGGGAAGTAAAGGATGCACCGTTGCTTAAAAGCAGAGTTGGAAGGGCCCCAGCAGCATTCCACCATAGAACCCTGGGCTCTTTATTCACTCTGGGAGCGCTGAACCTAACAAAGTCCAACCAGAGACCAGCAAAGAACTTGTTTTCCTTAAAATCTCTGGAAAGATCTCTAAGACTAAGCCTCTCAGCGAGAAGGCTCTCTTGGCCGTCACAACTGGGAGGATGAATAGACAATGGAACGTGACTCTCCCCATGACACCACTTCCATCCAATTCACCAGTCTGTTCTCGTTCTCTCCGGGGCACCCTTGCAGCCTCAGCAAATATAATGAGTCTTTCCAGTTACAAGCTGTGTCCTGCATCCAAAAGTTCCCCTATTTCTAAATAGAAAGGCTGTAAATCCAAGGGCTCTCAGACCACCTGCTTCTTTTTTAAATTTTATTTTTCAATTACAGCTGACATACAATATTATATTAGTTTCTGGTGTACAACATAATGATTGGACACTTACATAACTTACCAAATGATCACCGGGTAAGTCTAGTACACATGCAGAGTTACCACAATATTAGTGACTATATTCCCTATGTGCTTTGCATCCCGCGACTATTTTGTAACTACCTTCTTAATTTGTACTTCTTAATCCCTTCACTTTTTTTTAAAGGGGAGAATGATGATTTTTATTTTATTGTTATTTTTATATATTTTATTGATTTTTTACAGAGAGGAAGGGAGAGGGATAGAGAGTTAGAAACATCGATGAGAGAGAAACATCGATCAGCTGCCTCCTGCACACTCCCTACTGGGGATATGCCCACAACCAAGGTATATGCCCTTGACCGGAATCAAACCTGGGACCCTTGAGTCCGCAGGCTGACGCTCTACCCACTGAGCCAAACCAGTTAGGGCGAATCCCTTCACTTTTTATATTCAGCTCCTCCCCCGCCCCAACCTCCCTCCTACCTTACCCACCTACTTCTTGATGTCTTTGCTGACCATTGAGAAAGAGGCTACTGAAGGTCCCGTGGCCTCAAGGGCAAAGTGATGCAATCACAGGAATCACCCACCAGCAGCCACAAAGCCTCAGAACCAGCGTAACACAAAGAACGGTAAACTCAACTGGAACACAAGCTCTGTCACTTGGTGGCTGTGTGACTCGGGCAAGTCCCTTAACCTCTCTAAGCTAAACTGTCCTCGTCGTAACACGGGTCCTTATGCCTTTTGAAAAATGGCTGTTCGGCCTCTGACAATCCATCACTATATCGTAATGAACTAATGTGTCACAAATGCGAAGTGCCATGCAACGGATGTTTCTATCCAGCAGATTCCTGCCCTCCGTGCCACGGGGAAAGCTCTTCCCATCAGTGATCATTATTCAGGCATGTCAGCGGCGTGTCAATAGCCAGAAACAGCTTAGCACAGGGCAGTGCCCGTGACCCCAGGGCAGAGCAGGCAAAGTGTGGGAAGTGCCTGGTCAGCTTTGTCACAAGCCTGGGTAGAACGAGCCAGAGAGGTCAAAGGCGATTCACATGCTGTTGTGCTCATGCACCTTCTGGGCCATCTTCCTTCTGACCCGTGTTCACCCTCAGGCCCAGGCAGTGCTCAAAGGCTCACAGACCCGCCCTGGCATGGAGGGAAGTGGGTCATTTCCCCCCAACATTCTATTTTTTTTTTAATTTTTATTTTGTTCTTTATTTTCATTGTTGACACTATTACAGATGTCCCTAGTTTCCCCAACTTTGCCCTCCTCCACCCAGTCTGACCCTCCCTTTTCTCTACCCATCACTACTCTATGGTCTGTGTCTATGGGTTATGCATATATGTCTTTTGGATAATTATTTTTTACTATTATTGAGGTAGACTTGGCATATAAAAAAGCTGTACATATTTAGTGTCTACATCTTGATGAGTTTGAAAGTAAGTATACATCTATGAAATCACCATAAACAATGCCATAGATTTAACTATCACCTCTAAAAGTTTTCTTTCTCTCTCTCTCTCTGATATGAACATTTAATATAAATTATACCCTCTTAACAAATTCAGTTCACAATACAGTATTATAAATACTGTATGTACTATGCTTTACTGTAGATCTCTAGGACTTATTCATAATTAAAATTATGTATGGAAGTGGACAAATGTTAACACAAAGCCTTGCTTGTGTCTTAACTTTGATGAGGTAATGAGGCCGGCAAGGTGAAGACTGAGGTTTGGATCTTCCCAGTTTGTTCAGTGTAGACCACAGAGAGGAGCTTAGGCTGATGGGAAGGAGGGGGAGGAAGAAGGCTAACATGAACTTCTTCTTATCCGGCATCTAAGTGCTTCACAACATCGTGACACTGAGTCTTGACAACAATACCATAAACTGGCTACTACTGTTACCCTCTATTTTGCAGATGAAGAAACCAGAGCACAGAGGCTAAACAACTTGTCCAAGCCACACAGCAACTAAACGACTGAGCCAGGCTCCCAACCCAAACATGCTGGCTCCAGAGTCCTATAAAGGCTTTCTGCCTGATATAAGGAGGTACTTTCATAATTTACCAATGTTTTAAAAATGAGAGAGAGAATTGTCCTATAGAAGTATTTAAGCCAAGGCTAAGGGGCCATGTTCAAGGGATGCTCAGTAAACGTTCCTTGGCAGGAAGTATCAGAAATCAATGCTTATTATTTTAGGTCAGAGGAGGATGGGAAGGTGGAGAGAAAGTAGAAGGAGAAGAAAGAGGAGGAGGAAAATGAAGAGGAGGAAAATCAGTTGAAAGTTTGGGTGTGGGTCCAGAATAAAAGAAATTTCTGAAGATCCAGATTCAAGAAGGACCAGAACAAGGGCTGTCCTGAGATCCCAGGAGCAGGAAGTAACTAACCATTTCTTAGGACACAATTATCCAAATAAATCAGCTCGAATGGAATTTTGTCTTTTTTCCCATGCTGTTCAAGATTTGAATGTCAGGAAAAGAACATTCCCTCATCCTAGCCTTGAGAAAGATTGATGATAAAAATTGCTAATATGTATGGTATGTTTATTTTCTACCGGGCATTGTTCTAAGCACTATATTTACACATTTTATTCTTCTTACAGTAGCCCTATGAGGTAGGTACTACTATAATTAAGAAACTGAGGCACAAGGAGCTGGAGTTACCAATCCAAGTTTGCCCAGATGGTCTAGTGGCGGAGCTGGGATTGAAGCTGAGACAATGTGGTTCCACCATCACTACACCCCCTCTAATAGTAACAGGAAAGGGAGGGCCTCCCAAGCAGAATTTTGGTGTTGATGAAGAAGGGGAATGAAAGCTAAGAGACAAAACCCACAGATGCTTCCTCATGGCTTGGTCCTGCTAGAGGGAAAAGAATCTTCCTGCCCGCCCTAACCGGTTTGGCTCAGTGGATAGAGCATCAGCCTGCGGACTGAAAGGTCTCAGGTTTGATTCCGGTCAAGGGCATGTACCTTGGTTGCGGGCACATCCCCAATAGGAGGTGTGCAGGAGGCAGCTGATCGATGTTTCTAGCTCTCTATCCCTCTTCCTTCCTCTGTAAAAAAATCAATAAAATATATTGGGGAAAAAATAGAATCTTCCTGCCTAAGAATTCCACATTCAAATTTCCATCCTTATCTTCTGGTCATTACAAGGAGAAGATGAAAGAAAGCAAGAAGCAAAAGGACAATTAAAAAACAGATACATAACAATTATATTGTTGTATATCTATAACCAAAGGACTGAATGAAACACAGATATAAGATAATTAGTAATTTTTTAACAGGAAACAGCCAAATGACAAAATTCTGAGAGACTAAGAGCCATGCCTATAAAGGATGACTTGAAAGATAATGAACAACTTTGAGAAACTGAAATTAATTGGAGAAAAACAGAGAGGCCGATTTCTCACAAATACCGAAAAGATTTGATGTAAAGCTCTAAGTATTATAAGAGGCTGGACCCCATCGTGGCTAAAGATGAGAGTTTGGAGCCTTTCGGGATTAAATTCATGTCACCTGGACAAGTTACACGATCTCTTCGAGTTCCAGGGTCCTTATCTGTAAAATGTTAATAATGCCTATGTCAGAGGAATGTTGAAAGAATAAAAATATATCTGAGAACACGTCAAGCCCAGTGCATGGCGCAGAGCAGGTACTTCCTAAATATTAGCTACTTGACCATGAAATGTTAGCTCCTAAAGCCCAGCATGGTCTTGGGACAGGCAGGCAGGAGCATCCGTGGTTGGATGCCTAGAACCAATCCCTCTGGGGAATCATAAGCAGAGACCCTAGAAGAGCAGAGTTCTGGGTCCTGAAAGGCAGCACCGTCAACAGATGAAAGCGGGGGGGGGGGGGGGGGGGGGGGGGGGCGGGCGGTGGGCAGCAGGGATAGGGCGAAGAAAGGACAAATGTCCCGGAGTCCGAGAGTGGCTAGTGGAATGCCAGAAATGAAGCCCCAAGACAACATTCTACCTACAATACAATTGTAAGAACTCCCCTTTGTAGGCCCCTTAGGAAACCCCTTTGAAATCTCCAAGGAAACAGGGAACAGAGCCCTGGTCTGGCCATCAAGTGTCCTGGGTTGTATCTTCTAAAGATGCCAACTAGGCTCTCTGGCCTTCGGTAAGTCATTTCTACTTTCAGGTGTCAACCTTCTCGTCTGAAAAAGTGGGGGCGATAAGATCCACCTCAAACCACTGGGGTGAAGATGAAATGAGGTGATACTTATAAAGCCCTGGAAACATAGTAGATACTGAATAAATGATAACTTTCCTGCCTTCTACCCGTTGTTATAAAACAACAGTGCGTCAAACGGAGAGTCCTCTGAGCCAGAAGAACAAGGTGAGTGAACGCTCCTGAATTCCATTCCCAGAACATCCCGTGTGTGAAACCACATCCTTAGCCAGTCTCACCGTCTGAAATGACCTCTCCTCCCACCCCAGCCTTTCTTGTCTAGGAAACATCTTTTATACTTCAAGGTCAAGCTCCATCACTACCTGGAGGAATTGTTTCTAGAAATTCCTCAGCATATGACTCATTCTCCAACTTTGCATTTATTTCCCACTGCCTTGTGTTTTATTTAGATCTTGGGAGCAGTGAGAATGTCTGATTCACCTTGGCTACGTCACACATTTCTTTTTCGCATTTTACCTGGGGGTCTAGGGACCACCCTGGCTCCTGAATTCATTTCTTCTTCTGGAGCAACACCTAGTTCCTCCATTGGGCCTCACTCAATACTCCCCAAGAAAGGAGGAGGGGATTTGGGGAAATTTGGGAACAAGAACTGGACATGCAAAGCCAACTTATCTATTTGGCACAGTGGCTAGGGTCCCTAATACTTTTAGGGGCCACAAAAATGTGTAAAAAAAATTTAAATAGGAAAAGAAACATTTAAGTTAGGTCAAAGAAGATGTTTTAAAATACCATACTAGTATAAGTAATTTTTACTGTTTTTTATGCAGAAGGGGCCTCTGAAGGCAAAAGTTTCAATGACCCACCAGTCATGGGGGTATGAGTAGCTCCGCCCTTGCCCTCCCCTCCCCACTTTGTTCCTGGGGAGCTGCCTGTGGGCAGGTGGGAAGCTAGGATTTAACCTGCTCCTCCTTGCTCGCCATTTGACGGTGGCACAGCTGTATCTGAAATTGCTGGTGTGACCCTGAAGAAAAGCCCACTGTTGCTGTACACGGTAAGCTAAGCGCTCGAACTAGGTTTCGTCAGTAACAAAGGTCATATACTGACCTCCTTCTGCGTGGCTCCTGCACCTGGCTCTCCCATTTTTTCCTAACTTGGACAGAGTGGGGATGTCATTTACTGTAAGGCCCCTAAAATTATTGTGTTGATCCTTTAAATGACCTTGTCAGGTAAGTATAACCTTTATTTGACAGATAAAGACACTGAAGAATAGGGAGTTTAAAGAATTTACTCAAGGTCAAGCAGCTAACAAATGGGTTTAGATCCCAGACTTTTGGACTCCCCGTTAAAGCTTCTTTCTCCCGCTGCATTATGTCGGAGGGGCTAAGTACTTGAGTGTTGAAATGAATCAAACGGTCAGAGGGGATTCGCCAGGCGGCACAGAGATTGATTGCAGTTTCACCAAAATTGTTGACTTGGCAATTATAAGCTTCCTATGAAACCTCTGACGTTCCCCATCCCTCTGTAAGCACTCTATAAAGTTCCATTCCATGCTCCTGCCTTGAAGATGCTCCAGCAGTTGGAATACGTTTGACACTATCTTTTGCTGTCTTTGCAGAAACAGATTAGGGAGCAAATCCTTTATTTACCAGAGTTCTTAGAATGAAAATGTAACGTTTGATTCTCATGTCGACAGATAGAAATATGAACAATCATGTACTTTTTTGTCATTAAATTTCTATTCCAGAAGGCCAACTCAAAGATTAGCCCTTTCTGCTATCTCCGGCCTGCACACTTCCAGGCTGAGGCTTGGGAAGGGAAGGGGCCGCGGGGTGAAACTGGTGAAGGACTGTGCTTGTTCTACTCTGGAAGGCCTCTGTTTTCTCTCAAAGGCCCCGTGGATCACTGGTCACACTTAGAATCCCCGCGTAGTGGTCAAAAGAAATGTTTTAGAGAGAAGAGAACCTCCCATTCTCCTTGCCAGAGGGAATTCCAAAATTATCGGACAAGATGAAGTAAAGGAATTGAAGAAGGAGAAAAGTTTCCTAACCTTCACATTGAATTGACATGCATTTCTTCCTCACATCAACCCCAACTAATTTTGAGCCTTGAATCACCCACGGACAGGCGGCTCCCTAACAGCAAAGATTCAGGCAAGGTACTGGTAAGCCAGAGTACGCTTTTAAACTCAGCTTATGTTCACGAAATATTCCAGTGTGTGTCTCGCGAATACATGTGAACCATCAGCCAGCGCGGTCAGCGCTCTTTGCTGGGAGTCCTTTCATTCTCCTCTCTCACCATGTTCCACACGCAATCAACTCTTTTGTTCTTCCTTCCTGTTATGTTCTTCCTTCCTGTTAGAGTGTGAGCTCCATGAAGACAGGGCCACGCCCGCCTTGCTCACAGCTTGAGCCCAGTGTGTGGCTGTATAGAGCAGAGGTCAAGAGCATGGGTTCAAGGGAAAGCTAGACCTGGGTTTGAATTCTATGAGCTACTTACGCATTATGTGACTTAGAGAAAGTGACTATTACTCAGTTTTCTCATCTGTAAAATGGGAGTGGCAAAAACCACTGTGAAGATTAAATAGCTCACACGCGTAAAGCATTTGGCTTGACCCCTGGCACTTTAGAAGTGCTTAATAAACATTTGCTACTATTGCTGTTTTAAGCACTGAGTGGGTATTTTTTAGTGGAATTTTTTTTTTTTAAATAAGAGTGAGTTCAAGCAAGAGGAAGGTGTAGGCTGCCCCCATTAAGGGGAATTGTCCAGCCCAGCGGGATACTGCTGAGTGGCTTCTGGGGGGTCCTCACATGAGGCCACAGCGGGGAGTGAGCTGGTCATAAGCAGGCCTGGAGGCACCAGCTCTTATGATGGTAGCCTCGCCTCCGCCTGCCCCCTCTCAGAGCCGTGGCTGCCGAGACCCTTTGTTCTCAAGAAGAGCCTGATCCAGAGCAAAGCAGACGAGCTCCCCTGTGGAGGAAGCGGGCCCAGGTCCTTACCTGCCCCTGACGCCGCCGTCTGTGGGGCTATCAGCCCAGCGCCTTGCTCCAGCTTCCTCCACTATTGTTTAGCACTCATCACTTTCCCGATAGCCTGACTGTGGGAACGGCTGCCAAGATGCCTGGGCCACGCAGGGGTAGGACTGCAGTTGGGAAGGGGCACTTTCATATGAGAATTGAGGGGTGTGTGTGTGTGTGTGTGTGTGTGTGTGTCTGTGTGTGTTGGGGGAACAGGCTGAGATGGGGAACCAGTGTAAGGGTTCCCCCGTATTAACATTTTGAAACATCCAATATAAATGTGATGATGAATAGTTTTGTAAAGTGAAAGAAAATGAATAATCTACACAAAGAAATGTGTTACCCGAGTGTTGAAGTACTTAATTGTCCTCAAAGGCTAGACTGCCCAGCTCTGAACATTTCCTGGCCTTTCCTACTTGGAGTCAGTCCCCCGAGACGGCCATGAAGCCCCTGAACTCAATCATGGAACTAAATAGCATCAACACTGCATTTAAAGACACATTTTAGAGGTTTATTACCTTGGGAAACTCGGAATTCTTATAAAGTTTAGTTATTACATCAGACCTTTTGCTAATTTTTCCCTTTAAAAATTTTATCTTTATACCAGACTCTGAATGAATGACTTTTAAATACTTTTCTTTCACCACAAAAACGGCTCATTCTTCTGACTGTATATATAACTAGAGGCCAAGTGCACAAATTTGTGCATGGGTGGGGTCTGGCTGGCCTGCTCCAATCAGGGGACAATTTGCATATTAGCCTTTTATTATATAGGATACTCAATGTAAAAAAACAATTCACAATACATAAATCATAGGACAATAATTAAAAATCATCTGAAATGCTACCATCTTGAAATAATCACCATTAACAGTGCCGGGAGCCGGGCCACCCTTGCTGCTTGACACAGTCGCTGCAGGGAAGAAACATCTGCACAGCTTATGTTTCAAGGGACCTGGCATATATGGCATATGTTTGCTCCCCTTCTTAGTGCTATGTGTTTTAACCAGGACCACCTCCCCGAGAAAAGTTGTTTCCCCAGGTGAGGATTTTTCCCTGGAGTTAGGGATTAACAGGACTAAGGTAGAGAATAAATCAGTAAAACCCCTAGTGTTACAGAAATACCATGCACTACTTATGAAGAACTTGGGCTAAGACTGTTGGCAATAAATTTGGGATTGTTGGGCCCACATCCCCAAGGGTCTGCCCACCAGGGAAAGCATGAAAGCCTATACCCCTGGAGACCCACCTACACAGGGCAGTCCCAGGAAAGGCAAGCAGCGAGGCTGAGAGGACATAACCTTTACTGGGTAGGATAATCTCCTTTAGTCACTTCCTTGTAGCTTATCAGTAGAGCAGTGACCTTGGAATAGCCCTTATAATGGAACACAGAGATTAACCTAGACAAGATTTAAATCAACAGAACTAGATAGAGACAAGATTATAGAAATGAAACTAGGAACTGTAGAAGGTTTCCCGAAACATACCATGATGTAATTATAGAGGCATGCTTATGGGATCAAATAGTATAAATATAGATGTAACAGGACAATAAAAGAGAGAACCTAACTAAAGAGAGAACCTGGCTATGATGATCACCTGAATGCTGCCTCCGTGTCATTCCTTCTTCGCCGACTCCATCCACACCTTTGGGAACCCCTGTCCCTGCCGAGGCTGGCCCCCAACAGATGACACCCAAACAGGGACCCCTAGCATTCCCCTAGGTAAGCCCCACTCTTGGGACGGATAGGACTCCACCGTAGGCAGAGGGTGGAAAGTCTTCGCCGACTCTGTCCACACCTTTGGGAACCCCTGGACCTGCTGGGGCTGGACCCCAACATAACAGTCAGTGATTATGTCTATAGAAACTATAGATAGACACATGTGACTTCATAAAAGTTGTGGATTTTTAAAATTATGAACATTTTTTTTCTTAAGTGCAATGCTCTAGGTAATCATGACAGAAGGGTCCAGAAACTAGGTGACTATGTGATATGTATCTTAGATTTATCTACCTATATATAACTAGACATATGTATCATAAAATAGCTATATGTAGATAGAGATATATATGGCTAGCTATATACAACTGCATAAATAGAGATCAGCTTATATGACTTGTGTATTTTTATTTGACATCCTGGCATGAATTCCTACATTATCAACCCATTAATCATCATGTATGTATAATAAATAATGTGACACATTTGTGTGTTTTTTAATGTTTAATACATAATTTGTGATTTGTTATTTTGAAGGTTAATCTGGCATATACCATGAGGCAATGGTTATGTGGCATATGCCAGAGCTAAGATAAGGAGGAAATCTTATGATCAGGTTTTAAATCTAGGAGAGTCTTTGAAATTCAAAATTTTACAACTAATCACACCTCAAAGTAAATCAGACCACAGTCAAAAATGTCAACTCTGAAAGGAACCCCTTAGACCACCTGCTCCAAGTCACTCCCTTTGGAGACGATGAAACTGGAACAAAGAGGGAAGCAGACGTGTTTAGTGTGGCTGGACTTGTACTAAAATCTGTGTTCCTGAGCCATCATCCCACCTCTTCCCATCAGATTTTGTTCCTGTCACAGGTAGCACATGGCAAAACTGTTTTCCCTTTTTCCCAAACCTCGCCAGAAAGGGATGTGGCAACTTTCTCATTCAGACGTGTTCAGAGATGGAATCAGAGATGGAAACAGGGGCCCTGGGGCCCTGAGAATTCAGACCCCATCAGCCTAGGAAGATAAGGGCAGAGGGAATAATGGTTCTAACAATAGCAAGGATATGCAGCCCTTCCTGCATTTCAAGCACCACTCCAATCCTTACCAGGGCCCAATGAAGTAGTCACAGTTATCATCCCCTCTTGACAGATGAGGAAACCGAGGCACCAGGAGGTGAGTAACTTCCCAGAGCTTTGTAACTAATCCAGCTCCAGAGTCCAGCCTCTTGTGCCCCAGAGCTTCTCATAGAGGCGGGAGCTCAGACAATGAGTGATGTTGCTGAAATCACAGAAGCAGCATGAACTGAGCCTTGTCTTTCTCACACCGTAGGCTCAGTGAGTGGCCACTCAGAAGCCAGGCAATTGTGGGGGCAGATCCTGACCCCTCTCCCTGCTGACCCTGCCTTGGTCTGAGTCCTGGCCAGAGCTTCCATAACTGTTTATTGGCCCTTTCTTATTTCTTTTTTAAAATTTTATTGGTGAAAGTATTGCAGATGTTGCCCTTTTCCTCTTCATTGATCCCCTCCACCCCTCCCACCCCCACTCATGCCTTTACTACACTATCGTCTGTGTCCATGGGCTATGCATATCTATATATATAAAAGCCTAAGTGACCGAACAACCAAACGACCAGTCGACCGGTTGCTATGATGTGCACTGACCACCAGGGGGCAGACACTCAACACAGAAGCTGCCCCCTGGTGGTCAGTGCACTCCCACAGCAGGAGTGCCACTCAGCTGACCGACGAGTGCTGGATGCAGGGTTCACGGCTGGCCACCACAGCCCAAAGACCCCAGCGGAGCAGCAGTGAGCCTACTGAGCGGCGGCAGTGGCAGGTGCAGCGGGGCCTGGATGAACAGGAGCGGCAGGCAGGAGCAGCAGGCAGCACTGGACTGCCGGTTTCAGCCCAATCCCAGCAGGCTACGCTGAGGGACCCCACCAATGCACGAATTCTTGCACCAGGCCTCTAGTATGCATATAAGTTCGTTGGTTAATCTCTTCCTGTACCCCCTCCCACCTTCCCTCTGAGATCCTTCAGTCTATTCCATGCTTCCATGTCTCTGGATCTATTTTATCAGTTTATTTTGTTCACTAGAGGCCTGGTGCACAAATTCATGCATGGGTGGGGTTCCTTGGGGTGGCCTGCAGAGATTGAGCCCCAGCTCATGCCCCCAGCATCACAGCCCCAGCTTGTGCCCCCAACCTTGCAGCTCTGTAGCCCTGCCTGGCACCCCACCTTGGCCTTGCACTGCCCACTTACCTGCTCCACCAGCCCACCACGGCCCTGCTCTCACCAGGGCCCATCGGGACCAGCAGCACCTCCACTGCTGCCCACTGCCAGTGCCACATTGCCAACACTTGCCATGATCCGCACCGCCCCTTGATGGTCAGTGTACATCATAGCAAGTGGTCAAACTCCTGGTCTCCTGGTCGAACTCCCACTCGAACGACTGCCCGAGGGGACAATTGGCACATTAGGCTTTTATTATATAGAATTAGATTCCACATATAAGTGAGATCATGTGATAGTTGTCTTTCTCTGATTGACAACTATCTTATTTCCTTGTTCTTTCTTATTTCTTTCTTCTTTCTTATTTCTTTGTTCTTTGTTTTTTGTTTTTTAATCCTCACCCTAGGTGTGAGGATATTTTGCCCATTTATTTTTTAAAGATAGTGGAAGGGATGGAAGAAGAGGAGAGAGAGAGAGAGAGAGGAGAGAGAAGCACGATGTGAGAGAGACACATCGATTGGTTGCCTCCCACATGTGCCCTGATGGGGGCAGAGATAACCTGCAACCCAGGTACATGCCCTTGACCAGGAATTGAACCAGAGACCCTCTGGTGTGCAGGCCGATGTTCCATCTACTGAGCCAAACAGCTAGGGCTCTTTATTTTTTTCTAATGTTTTATTATGGAAGAACTTAGACATATGGAAAAGCAGTCCGAATAATATAATAAATCCCCACGTACCCAGCTCCTACCAACAAATGCTGGCTCCTGGGTTTTTAAAAAAACATTTATTTTATTTTTTCACTCTTGTACAATAAATATGTTCTTATATGTTGTATAATGTGCTTAATACATTAACAACAACATACATATTATTTATAGATAATTAAAACATAAATTATTTATAAAATGCTTTTTACTAAATACTAAAAAACATATACACTCAAGTGGCTATCAGTGATTTATGGACATAACTGACATGTCAAACAGAAATGAAGTCAGATGTCTGGGTTCAGGGTCTGGCCCGCTGCTCACTCGCTGAGGGGCCTTGCCCAAGTCGCCTCACTTCTCTGAGCTTCATTTTTCTCACCCACAAAACGGGGCCCGTAACTCCACCCACCTCTCAGGTTGTGTTCATCAGATGAGATCAGAAACGTGACAGACTTTACAAATGATAACGAACCGCATGAAGGTGAGGAGGAAATCAGACCAACTGAACACTGAGGTCCACGGTCAGGCAGGGTCGCACCAAGGGTAAGAGGAGGCGGGAAGCAGAGAATCGCTTGCTAACGGAAGTAATCTGGGCCGGCTTTCCGAACTGGCCCCTCTGCCCCTCCACGGGCACTTGAGGTGGCTACAGTCACAGCTGGGCCCGGGACCGCTTCCGGTCAGTGGGGATGTGATGGGCCCCTGAGGTGAAGGAGTGACTGAGGGACAATGCTGGGCTTCATTGTACCCTCTTAGTCCTCCTTCCTTTTGTAAGTGTCCATTTGCATGTCTTACGTGGCTGACATCCCCCAAAACCTTAGGTGAGAAATCCCCACCTCCAGCCCCGGCCCCCCATCTGGGCCACCCTGAGGCCCCCTTGCCAGCCAAAGGGGAGTCAGAGACAGCCCTCTGTGTGTGGGTCCTGTCCTGCTGCTTAAATCACTGGTCACCTTTGCCCGCTCTCCTCCACACTCTTCCTTATGAGACTAGCGATTCCCTCCGCGCCATCCCTAAGGACACAGGAAGGCAGGCTGTCCATCTACAGTAGGAGGGACCAAGGTGGCCCCGGGCCTGTTCCCAGGCCAGTGTGCAAACACGCGCACACCGTCCTCCCTTGGCGACCACACTGCCGCCCAGCCCTGCCCACTGCTGCCCAGCCCGTCCCGTCTCCCCAGGAGGATCAGCCCTCCTTTGATCTCCACCCCGGAACACCACCGCCCCCACCCCGGGGCCCACCACTTACTTGAGGTTGCCGACCCCTAGTCTAAGGGGCTCCCTGCCTGGCGAGGAGGAGACAATGAGACAAATGCCGTCCCTCGGAATAAGCACAAGCCGGGGAACAAATAAACACAGACAGGCCAGCTGCCGCAGCACATGGGGGCCAAGAGTAATTGAACTTGTACACATTTATAAGCCACTTGGAGAATATTTTTAAATTGGGATATTTCTGTCCCAGAGTCACCCTGGGGACTGTGCTCATGGGCATGCCTGATGCCTGAGAATGGCAACTTTCCACGAGGACTTATGCGCTGGGGTTACAAGGCCACATACTCTGTATGTTTCCCCAGTGAGCAAGGCCTACAGAGGCGAAAGGACTGCGGCAATGCCCAGGGGGCTGTCCCGCTATATGGGCTCAGGGCTCGGGGGCACATGCTTGCCTTATTGGGGTATGGGATTTTTCTCTCTCCCCAAAGGGGCGTGAACATCTACCCTCAAGCGTGAAGACTGCGGCTGGACCGTTTGATCCAGGGCCCTTGCAAGCGCCGGCATGATTCTTATCTGCACCTGCATATTCGGTGCATGTTTCCATCTCGGTTACTGAGAGATTGTCAGGCTCGGGGCTGACATGACAGGTGGAGAAAACAGCCTCTTGGGATGCAAGGGATTTAGAAGCTGCTTGTGGCATGTGCCACAGGTTGGAAATGTAGACTTCAAAAGGACCATTTTCTCTATTATCACAGAAGATGCTGATCACTTGGTGCCCCACAGCACAACTATCGACCCTCAGGGAGGGTTTGCCAAGGTTGGTAAGACGCACGAAGCCTTCGAGGAGCCCGTGGTACCATGAAATGAATGGACAGATGAATATTTCTTTTGAATGCAGAGGGGAAAATAAATACTTGAAAGGAACTCCTATGAAATGCTTGTGAGCACCAGGATAGAGTGACCACGTGTGTGTGGAGCGGATTTGGACATCAGGGAAGGCTCCGCAGAGGGAGGCAGGGAGCCGGGAAGAGGGGCAGCTGGTTCCGGGCACCACCGTGGGGCAGGAGCAGTTGGACCCAGGCCCGCCCAGCAGCAGAAGCGTCTTGTGCAAATGTAAGCGAGCGATTCCACCTTGAGGAGCTGGTATGACTGGGCCCTGACTCGGTGCAGGGCTGGGACAGGAGGCCAGAGAAGCGGCAGAGACCACACTGAGAAGGAGTTGGTTTGCAAGGATGGGGTTAAGGGGCGTGGACTTCACTGCTCTCATCTCCAGCAGCTGCTCCCTCAGCTAACCCAACGCTGGATGTTTGCCCTGCAAATGCAGCTTCTCCGTAGGGTCCCTTGGCTCCCTCGGCCTCCAATTAGATCGCTACAGTAAGCCTCTCCCACCAGAAATTCTGGAATTCCCACTGCTGACATGCTTGTCCGGGGAGGGCTCTCCAGTGTGTGATGGAGCCACACTAGAAATTTCAGCAGAGGAGGGATTTGACTTTCACCCATAAAAACTGTCCCCAAAAACCACTGGGAGGGCCTCTTGGAAATCTGGAACGTCAGGGCTGCCAGGTACCTCAGTGTGAATTAGAAGAAGGTTCCCCTCCTTTAAGATGCTTTATTCCAAGTGTCAGGAAAGTAAGATAACATATTGCTTTTGTTGGAATGGATACTGTACTGCCACCTGCCATAATGTACCAACCTAGAATGTCTAAGTGTAAGCTGACCCCTTCAGAGCTGTCACCCTGAGCAGTGTTCAACTTGGACAACCACACAATCCTACCTTAGAGAAGGGCCCGGCCATCTGCGGTGTTAAAGATGAGGCTGCTGGAGGCAGGCAAAGAGCTGCGAGGCACTGGTCACTGGTCAGGAGAGAGGATCAGGCTGCCCTTTGCCCTCTCTGACGTCACCAGCCACTGAGAGCTGGATTGAGCCCAGGGCCTGGCAACAATCCTTCCTCCTTCCAGGCTTTTACCCCTAGTCCACCACCTCCACTCCCCCAGGCTGTCCAATTCCTCTAGGACACATCCTTATCTCATTTTCTTTCTTTCTTTCTTTTTTTTTTTCTTTTCTCAAACAGCATGTCAGGGAGGCATACTTGACCGCTGTGATTAAAACTGTAAACCCCAGCAAACCCCTCCCCCAATTCCCCTGCTCATTACCTGTCTCTCTCAACTAGAATGCAAGCTGAGGATCCATTTCAATTCACTGCTGGGTCTCCAGGCCTGAGCACAGTGCCTGGCACATGCGAGGCACGCAGACATCAGCGGAATGAATGAATTGTCCTCCTGGGGGTCACTGCTCTCCCTGTTGCTGAGCTCACTCTCTTAGCTCTGTTGATTTTGGAAGCTCCTGTTCTCCTGAATCACGCAGTGTTATTTGCCCAAGACCTTGAGCGCCCTGTGCCCCAATCAGAGCTCCCTCCCCTGGAGTGAGGCTCTGGGTCCTATTGAACATGCCTCTGACTCACCACAAGGACAGCAGTGTGGTGACCGCAGGGGTGGGGGAGTGGGGTGGGTGGAGGTGGAAGAGGGCATAGAGGGGATAAATGGTGATGGGAAAAGAAAATAAATAAAAAAGAAAAATGTCTCTGGAAGAAGATAGTGCGTTAAATTCAAGTCCGTCATCAGTACCTTTGGGTGAACCAATAGATGAGCTTCCCTCCCATAATAATATGACTTTACAATAGCTATTTATTCAGTGGGCATTTTAATTCCCCATTTTATAGATGAGGAAGGTGAAACTCGGGGACATTAAGAAGCAGCCCAAGGTCTCCCAGGTAGAAAGCATTGCAGCCTGGATTCAAATCCAGAGTTGTCTGAGCCCAGCGTCTGGAGTCAGCTGTCCTCTTTCCAATAGTGATGTCAACTGAACAGTCTCTGGTTGGTTCACACCAGAAATTCACAGTCAACATTAACCAAGTGGCTCTGCTTCTCTGTCTCCATTACACACAATTTCGGTGTTAAATCCTTTTCATCAAGGCAGATGGTTTCCTGCCTGGGGAACTGAAAACAGGGAAACCAGCCCTAGCCAGTTTATCTCAGTAGATAGAGCATCGGCCTGCAGACCAAAGGGTCCTGGGTTCAATTCCAATCAAGGGCATGTAGTACCTTGATTACAGCCTCCTCCCTGGTCCGGGCCCTGGTTGGGGCCTGTGCAGGAGGCAACCAATCGATGTGTTTCTCTCACATCAATGTTTCTCTCTGTCTTTCCCTTTCTCTTCCACTCTCCCTAAAAATCAATGGGAAAATATCCTCAGGTGAGGATCAACAAAATAAATAGATAGAAAACAGGGAAACCAAAACAGAATCTGTCACTGCTAAGCTTGAACTTGAGAAAAAGGTCGGATGGAATAAATTTTAGCTACTTAGCTACTCCTTTGAGCAGGTTTGTTTCTCTCTCTTCAGTGAAATGACAGAGCAGAGAGTTATACCGGGAGCTATACTCGGATTCTGTAGTGCTTAGCCATCTGGATCGTGTTTTTAAAAAGAAAAGAAATAAGGACGGGTGGGTTCAGAGTAAGGAGCACTAACCTTGCAGCAACGGTCCTGAGTGCCCATTGTGAGAGGCTGCACCGGAGAGGGCAGCGGGCACCTGAGCCACACGCACTCCCTGAACAATGATGGGGTACCCGCTACATTCCGGGTTTAGCCAGAGCCCACACCTGCAAGAACAGGCCTTGTCAAAAATCGAGTCCCACCCTTACTGAAATCCAGAATCAGGACCAAAACAGTGGTCAGATCCACAGGGTTCAGGTCCAACACCGGAGAGTTATGAAAACATTGAAAGGATGAGTGTCATCCTGGCTCGAAGGTGAGAACAGTGCATGCTGTACTGCATGGTAGGTGGCGAACATGATTATATACGGGTGCAAACACCTCACAGTGGGACCCTGATGGTGACTCACAGCCCCTCCTTACTAAGGAAATGTGACCACGCTTAGCTAGCAGTGCCTGAAAGGACTGGCTCAGTTGTGGTGAATCCAGATTTCTTGTCTTCTTTCTTGATGCAGATTCTCCTGGTCCTTCCCCATATCCTACCCTATCCTTGTCTCAGCCTAACCTGGGGTACAGACTACTTCCTTGTGTTATGGCCTCATCACTGCCTTTAAGAAAGTCTCAGGCCCGGCCAGCATGGCTCAGTGGTTGAATGTTGACCTATGAACTAAGAGGTCAAGGTTTGACCAGTCAAGGCATATACCTGGGTTGCGGGCTCAATCCCCAGTGTGGGATGTGCAGGAGGCAATCGATCAATGATTCTCTCTCATCACTGATGTTTCTATCTCCCTCTTCCTTCCTCTCTGAAATCAATAAAAATATATTTTTTTTTACAAAAAAAGAAAGTCTCAGAGTCTTCACCTGCAGTTTGATCTGCGTGCACCCTGAGAACAGAGAATCTATCATTAGTGTTAATGAGATTTGGTCCCTTGCAATTTTTAACATGGTGGTTAAGGTCGGCCTCATTGAGAAAGTGGCATCTGAACTCCGAAGGAAGAGCTGAGGGAGGCAAAGGAGTATGAGTCAAGCCTATAACTGGGAAAGAACATTATAGCAGAGACATCAGCTCATACAAGGGCCCTAAGGCGGGCATGGGCCTGGCGTGTTTGAGGAATAGTCAGTGCAGAGCAGGAGAAAACTTTCCTTTACCCTCTTATGTTCAGTATCTGGGGCCCTGACAGTTAAACTGACAAGACAGATTAACAGAGAGGCAGGCGAGTTTTATTTGATGTTAATATTTTAATTTAATTTAATGTGTTTAAGGGGATCTCACAGAAAAGGAAGTGAAAATCCAAAGAAGTGGTTAGGCCTGGGAGCTGGGTGTTATTTAACAAAAGCAACACCTTTGTGAAGTAGCAAGACAAAGGAAAAGGGCTTGGGCTCCTAGGGGCAGGAAATTCTGGGAAGGTAAGTATGTGAAGGGAAGCCATTGGAAGTTAAGGGTTATTACAGTAGGTTTATTTATGTTGATTCAAGTCTGTGCCATCTCCAATGACAAGAGTTGTCACCTCTTCCTGACATGGGGAAGAGAGAGGGGACACCTTCTCAAGGGGAATGTATGCCCTGCTTTTAGGCAGATGGGGAGAGGACAGAGAGTTCATCCTGCATCTGCTATTTCTCAATCATCTTCAGCTCAGAATAACCCATATGCCAAAGTGACATATTTTGGGGTGGCATATTCTGATCCCCTTCATGAGGAAGGCAGTGTGACTGGGGCCAAGTAAAGAAGGAGAAAGGTAGGAGATGAGGTCAGAAGGGTAACAGGACCAGATGGGGTAAGGACACCTCATAAGTCATTGTGAGGACGTTGGCTTTTACATTAAAAGAAATAGAGAACCATTACAGGAGTTTGAGCAGAGAAATGATATGGTCTGACTTATACTCTCTAAATGATATATTTGGCTACCATTTTGATAATATAGAGGACAAGAGGAAAGGTCAGTTACGAAGCTGTTGCAATAATCCAGGCAAGAGATAACAAAGGTGGCAACCGTGGGATGGTAAGAAGTGGTCAGAATCTAGATGTTATGAAGGTAGAGGCAACAGAATGTGTTGAAGGATTGGACGTGAGGTGCAAAGGAAAGGGGAGGAGAGGATGACTCCACAGATATATACAGTTGCCACCAATTGAGTTGGGGAAGACTGAGGGTAGAACAAGTATGATCAGAAGGATGTGAATTTGAGATGCTTATTAGATGTCAAGTATGCAGTTGGATATACAAGTTCATGAGAGGGAGGCTTTAAAGTCCTGGGAGTGAATGAGATCCCCAAGTAAATGAATATAAAAAGAAAAGAGGACCAAGGACCAAGCCCTGGTCACACTAGTATTGACAGGTCAGGAGAAAGAAGAGGAATTCTCAAAGGAAACTGTAAAGGAGGAAATCCCAGACTGTGCAGCTGGAATGCAAGTGTAGAAAGTTAAATGTAGCCCATAGGTCATTCTAAGTAAGATGAGGAAGAACTAGCCCTGTGATTCAGCAGCGTGGGATTCTGCTGATGAGCTGACATAGCACATGAGCCTTGGTCAGAGGAGTGCTCAGTAACGTTAGCTACTAGAGGCCCTTTGCACGAAATTCATGCGGGAGGAGGGGGGGAATCCCTCAGCCCGGCCTGTGCCCCCTCGCAATCTGGCACCCCTTGGTCCTAACTGCTCGCTTCTTACTGCTTGGCTCACAGCTCCTTAGCGCTGCCGCAAAGGTGGGAGAGGCTCCCGCCACCAACAGTGAGCCCGGCTTCTGGTTGAGCAGTGCTCCCACTGTGAGAGCGCACTAACCACCAGGGGGCAGCTCCTGCATTGAGCATCTTCCTCATGGTGGTCAGTGCGCATCATAGCGACTGGTCGTTCTGGTCGTTCTGCTGTAATGGTTGCTGGGCTTTTGTTATATAGATTATTATTACTCCCATCAGAAGGCTTTAGTGAGTACCCAACTGTATCCGTGTCCCTGTTCCTGTCTGCATGCCCTGAGGGTGAGAAGCTGGGTTTGCATGAGTAGAGCTAGATCCAGCAAGCACTGCAACCAAGGGATAGGGGTGGAGATGGGCAATGAAGTAGGAATTCCTCAGGGCAAGTGAAAAAGACTGAACCCAAAGAATCAGAAGGACAAAGCTGAGTCAATCAAGTTAGGGGTTGGGACAGCCGTGGGCAAACTACGGCCTGCGGGCCAGATCCGGCCCGTTTGAAATGAATAAAACTAAAAAAAAAAAAAAAAAAGACCATACCCTTTTATGTAATGATGTTTACTTTGAATTTATATTAGTTCACACAACCACTCCATCCATGCTTTTGTTCCGGCCCTCCGGTCCAGTTTAAGAGCCCATTGTGGCCCTCGAGTCAAAAAGTTTGCCCACCCCTGGGTTGGGAGCTGAGGGTTCAGATCAAAGACATTTTTTTTTTATCCCTTCACTCTCATCTTTTGTTCTGAGGTGAGTCTTATATAGACAATATATATATATATATATATATATATATATATATATATATATATATATATATATATATGGGTCATGTTTTCTTATCTGTTCAGCTATCCTATGTCTTTTGAATGGAGCATTTAATTCATTTACATTTAAGGTTATTACTAACATTTATTGTCATTTTTTCTTTATACCTATGTTCTCATTTTTCTCTATTTCTGCTTTTTAAAACAGTCCCTTTTACATTTCTTGCAATACTCGTTTGGTGATAATTAACTCCTTTAGCCTTTTTTTTCCTGGGAAGCTGTTTATTTCATCTTCAATTTTAAATGATAGCCTTGATGGTTAGAGTAGTCTCAGATTCAGGTCCTTGCTTTTCATTACTTTAAATACATCATGCCACTCCCTTCTGGCCTGAAGTATTTCTGTTGAGAAATCAGCTGACAGGCTTATGGGAACTCCCTTGTAGGTAAATGTCTGTCTGACTCTCTCTCTCTCTCTTGCTACCCTTAAGATTCTCTCTTTGACGTTAACATTTACCATTTTAATTATGATGTGTCTTGGTGTGGGCCTCTTTGTTTTCATCTTGTTTGGTACTCTCTGTGTTTGTGAGCTTTTGTGACTCTTTTCTTCAACTGAGTTCTGTGCTCCAGGAATGTTTTTGTGGGTTATATGCACCCCCTGTTGTAGTTGAGGCTTGAATGCTATTGGCGCTTTCTTGAGTAGAGTTAACCCTTCAGGTTTGGTGACTATCCTCAACACCATGTATGAGACACTATGCAAAGGCTGCCCCCTGAGGCGCCTTTTCCCCAGCAGGTCTGGTGCCTGACAGAATCCACCACTGAGTGTGCTGCTTGTGTGGCTAGTTGGGTCAAGCTCTGGTGAGGTCTGAAGCCCCCCAGTGGTTGTGTTGGGTTCTGGGTTTACTTGGGTAAGATTTAGGTACAGGTCACTAACATTGTGTGTAACTGGCCTTGAGCTACCTGTCCATAGCTACCACACTGTTCACTGTTTGTGTCTGCCTCTACCAGACCTGAGTGTGCATGGGAGGAGCCAGTCTGTGTAAAAGGCTCAATTTTTTCCAGCTTAGAGTCGGGGAAGATCTGTAACAGGACTGAGGCTCCCTGAGGTCTGCTACACCTTCCAGCGACTCTACTTCCCCGCCTCCATCCCCCAGGTTGCCTGGTCTTCCTCCAGAGCAAGTATGTCAAACTCACAGCCCGCGGGCCACATGTGGCCCTCAACAACTATGTTTGCAGTCCAGCCAATATAACGGAATGTAAGAAACGTTTTAATGAAAACTTCATAACTTAAATTTTTACAATATCCTGTTACACATAATCTATAATAATAAAAGTGTAATATGCTAATTAGACCAAACATCCTTCCAGATGTCCCCCCAGACTACCTTCCAGATGAAGCCAGGACTGTGAGGGAAGCCTGGGTCCCGGGTGCCAGAGGGAAGCTGGTGCCAGTAGCCAGGGGAAAGAAGGCCTACTCTTGCACGAATTTCATGATCAGGCCTCTAGTTATTAATAACAAACTACAACGTTTGCTAATGACTGATTACTATAATTGTGTCGTATTCATTTCCCTTGCACGCCTCATGTGCAGGCGCACCATTTCTCTCCACTAATACTAGCAGCAAATATTTTAGCAGCCGACGGCCACGTCATTAGTCTTGGACTGACTTGTTTGGTGTGCAAACAGAAAATATTTCGCTTTTGGAGAACAAGAAAAATAGGTTTATTTGCGTTATGCTTATTAATTTGTGCAGTTATTCAGTGTCTGGTAAGTTAATGTTTAAGAAAAATATTAAGTATTATTAAAATGTTCTATTATTTTATGTAACAATGACTCATTTATTTCAGCCCTTTGTATTCAGCATGTCTCTATCGAAATAAACCGACATTTCTATAAAAATTGAAGCTTTTGTTGTTTTGTGGCCCACATCAACTTAAACCTTGTTTATTTGGCCCGTGCTAGCCTCTGAGTTTGACATGCTTGCTCCAGAGCCTTCCAAAGAGAGACAGTAGGATGAGCCCAAGCTAATCACGATGGGCCTAGTGGGTCCCCTATTCGGGTACCACACAGTCAGGCACTCAGTGAGGGGACAGTAACTCTCGGCTCAAAGCCGAACCCCTCAGTCTCTGCTAGCGTCTCCAACTCTAGTTTCTGCTAAGGGGGCTTGCTGCAGGTTCAGGTTGGGGACAGCTAGCTGTCCCCTCTGCAGGAGCAAGCTCAGCTGCCCTGAGCTCAGCAAGATAGATCAAAAGAGTCTCCTGTTGGGGATAATACGGGCTCAACCTACAGGCGAGGGCTAAGCACTTTGTCCCAGTCCCAGACAATAGCTTCCATGGGTCTCACACTTTGAATGTCCCTGCTCTAAGCTGCTCTCCCTTCTCCCCATAGAGCTGTGCCCAGGGTGGGTATCCGGGACTTGGCAGGGCTAATCCAAACCATCTCTCATTGGGGTGATGCCCGCAACCTGTAGGATGGGGATAGGCCATTCTTCTCCTTCCTGGGGTAGCGCAGGCTGAACTGGCAGGGGCGCCTGGATTTGCCTCCCCACAATGCAACCACACAGCCCAGCACTTGCCTGTCTGGCTCCTGAGCAGAAGCCTTCCAGGGAGACAAGTCCTGAAATCACAGCTCCACCCAGCTCATTGGCCACCATCCCTCCACACACCCACACCATAGAACTAAGCAGGGAGGGCCAAAGGTCAGCCCTGCATGGCACTCTGATCTCTCTACAAGGCTGGTCTCAACAGGTGGGGCCAAAAGTCTGGCTCCCCCGTGCCAACAAGCCCAGCACTACAAAGAAATGAGCCATTAGCCATGAAAAGACATGGAGGAAACTTAAATGCATACCAATAAGTGACAGAAGCCAGTTTGAAAAGGCTACATACTGTATGCTTCCAACTATAGAACATTCTGGAAAAGGCAAAACTCTAGAGGGAGTGAGGAAAAGGTCACTGCTTAGTAGGGGGAAACAAGGTGAACAGGGAGCACAGAGGATTTAGGGCAGCGAGACTTCTCTGTATGATGTTATGATGATGAATACACTAACGGGACAGGAAGCCTATGAAAAATCCCTGTACCTTCCTCTTAATTTTTCTGTGAACCTAAAACTGCTCTTAAAAACTTAAGTTGATTTTTTTTAGACTAGATTTCATGGGTATGAACACTAGGAGCAACAAGCAGCCAGAAACAGAGAGAGTGTGTGCACGGGAGGGGCCAAGCCTTCATAGGGGAGATTGAGCAAGGCCCTGAGGGATTCAGAGCTTGAATATTGGGGCAGGAAAGGCATTTGAGGTTCAGGGAAAATGGTATCGAGATTTGGATGTCCCAAGCCAGTGTGACCTAATCTTAAAGACTACACCAGTATTGCCCTTCTTGGAGCAGGGGGTTCTGTGTAGAGGCTGGCTTCAGAGAGTGAGGCCAAGATTATGGAAGGCCAAGGAAATGGCTTTTATATAAATAAAATAAAAATCTAACATAACCCCAATGCCAGCAGCAGGCCCCCGGCCACTTAAGATCCTGATAAAATTGGCTGGAATCGCCATTCCACATCCTGTGAAAAGCTCAACGCCCTCCCCAAGACGTCTGCACTTTCTCAGGGCAATCACATTTTTGTGGTCTCTGGTTCTGGAATTAGCTGGGTTTATCAGCTCTTACCATCCAGCACACTCTCTAACCCAGAAGTGAAACCCTGCCCTTAATCACTTACAACCTCCGCAAATCTGACAAAGGCCTTTGCTGACATTGTGAGAAAAATGGAGGGTGGATTTACCTTGCAGGAGTGCAAACAAGTTAAAATTTAATATTAAAGAGTCTGTGTCCTTCTGCAATCTTCCAGCAACTTGGGTTTTTTTTTTCATCTAAATTGCTGAGCCTCTCCTTGTATCTCCCTTCTGTTCCCCTACTCCTCCCCATGCCCAGTCCCCGGTCATTTTTTATGCAGAGCAGTTTAGCCTCTCTATGGTTTTCTTGTTTCCTGCCGCCTTGAATCGAGCCTTCCAGCCCCAAGTCTATCAAGGTCTGGATGGTTCCCTCTTACTAGGAATTCAATGGCAGGATAAGAAGTGGGGAAACTGCGGAGGATGAATGGAAAAATGGAGACAAAAAAGAGAATGATTTTGAGGTTGAGAACATTGTCAAGGAAGAAAGAGAAACAAGCTAAGGAAATCCAACCGATTTCCCACATTGTTCTTACTGTTGTTTTCTGAGCTGGTTCTGCGCAATTCAGCACTGAGGCTGCAGGAAGAAAGAGTTTGAAGAAGAGCCAAAAAGTACACGAGGCACCTGAATTCTAATCTGAATTCTGCTCCGAAC
Organism: Myotis myotis; assembly: GCF_014108235.1. Classification (NCBI taxonomy): domain Eukaryota; kingdom Metazoa; phylum Chordata; class Mammalia; order Chiroptera; family Vespertilionidae; genus Myotis; species Myotis myotis. The sequence goes on from NW_023416322.1 coordinate 4,843,934, forward strand.
TTGCAGCGTGTGACCCTGTTTAAATCATTTCCTGCTGTGGCTTCAGCTGCCTTATCTGTACAGTAGGAAAGTCAGACTCAAGATCCTTTCCCATAAATTTCATAATCAGGCCTGAAACTACGTTCGCAGTTTGTTTTGGGAAGCTTTTTATTAGTAGCAAAGAGGCCATAGTTCAATGATCATGAAAGGAGGGCAATCGGGATTTTAAAACTCCTGAAAACATGTAGAATTAAAGAGGCTAGAGCAGTTGACTGGCATGTCAGGTAAAATTTGCAGTTATTCTATCAGAACTATATTTTAATAGAAGATAAACCCTCGAAGAAACACACACTAAATGAAGTGAGGCTCAGCTTTCCACATCTGGCAAAAAACCTAGTAGGATGGCCCACATTGTCATAAATAGGCCTCTAATATTCTCTACTAGAGGCCTGGTGCACAAATTTGTACACTGGTGGGGTCTGGTCAGCCTGCCCCGATCTCTGCCAATTGGGATGAACCGGCCAGGGGGAGGGTCGAGGGCGGTTGGTGGGCTGGCCCGGCCCCCTAGTCGAACTCCCAGTTGAGGGAACAATTTGCATATTAGCCTTTTATTATATAGGATTAATCACTTACCTCAACTTTAGATTTAGAGTCTAGGAGGCAGAAACCCACCCACTGAATTGTTAGTCTTGGTACTCCTAACCTCTAAGGGAGGAGTATTTTTCAAAGTGTGTTCAGTTAGTCCCAAAGATGTTTAAAAATAAAAGAAAAGCCTGATTTAAGGGTGCTAAGGAAGCACCATCTAGCATTTAGTTCTTCCTCACGAAACACAAAGTGGAAAAGCTCTGACCTTTTTTAGAATTTCCTGCTTGTTAACATCACAGACACACAGGTGAAGCATACACTGTTGGCCGCCCATCTGTCTTAGTCAGTCTGAGCTGCTGTAACAAAATGCCATGAGCTGGGTGGCTTTTCAACAGCAGGAACTTATTCCTCGCAGTTCTGGAGGCTGGAAGGTCGATGATGGTGCCAGCATGCTCAGGTGGGAGGCCTCTTCCAGGTTGCAGACAGCTGATTTGTCCTTGTACCTCAAGCAGCAGAGAAGTAGCTGGCTCTCAGGCCTCTTCTGAGAAGGGCACGAATCCCATTCATGAGGGCTCCAGCCTTGTGGCCCAATTACCTCCCAAAGACCTTTAAATATCATCACATTGGAATTAGAGTTTCAACATATGAATTTGAGGGGGAGACATTCAGTCCCGTGCACCACCCAACGATCATGCATCATGCGTTTCCTTTCCTCCTTTCTAATAGAATCCTGATTTTGTTCTGATAATCCTCACCCTCACAGCAAATTGCTTTATTCACCATTCTATGCCGGAAGCCAATTCCAGCATGTCAGCAAGGGCTGAATCATCTGGGAATGGCTAAAAGGCATTTCCCCAAACCTGAAAAGGATGCATAAAATGATTGCTTGCTGCCAGACAGCTCAGGGCATCTTAATCTACATGTTATTGCCTCCTACTGGCCAAACACCTGAACAGCCGTAGGCAAATTCCCCCATTCTGACAATGGATTCTGTACAAACCCTACCTTTTGATGTGTATATCTACCTCGCCTTAGGACAAATTGTGTTAATAAAAAACAAGGGGTCCTGAGACAAGGAGAACTTACTTCCTTTAGCTAAGCCTTCTCTGACTCCCTATAATGCCTTTCAAAATTATGTTTCATCTCTGGACTCTTGATTAATTTATTCACAGCCCTTCTCCAGATTTCTGAACCCTTCTTGATGCCGGATCAAGACCACCGGCGTTAATTCCAACCATAGTAAGCCCATTCCTCTCTCCAATAATAATTATGGTCAAGGAAACATGGCAAGTTTGCTGGGAGCAGGTTTGGCTATGGAATTTGTAAGGCCCAGTGCAAAATGGAAATACAGAGCCCCTTGTTCAAAAAGCGAGAAAGAACGGTCATTAAAGGTACTAAAATATAAAGCTTTTTCCTCTTCTGTGGCCTCTCTCTAACCTTGTCATAGCTTTTGGTTATGTTTTGTTTTTACTTTGTTTTGCTTTGCTTTGTTTTAGTGTCATCCTAAGTAAAGAAAGAACAAAATGTTAAATTATTAGCATGACTTTTATTGTTTATCTTTATATTGTGTGCTACTGGTTTTAAATGCAAGTATAAGAGCATTTAACTCATATGCAGAATCACCCAAACCACACAATTCCTATTATGTAGCTCATACACGTAGTTTGTTCTTACCAGAACCGTGGAAAGGCTGTACAAGACTCAGCTGTTTGATTTTACTTCTCGGTGTGCGTATATTCTACCAACACTATTGAAGCCGACGGCTTCCCCAGCATTCTTACCTTGGGCTAGCTTTGGGTTTTGATGAATTCTGAACTCCCACCCATTTGTGCTCATGGGACATCGCAAATGTTTTATGAGAACAGACTGTCAAGGGTAGACAGAGGCACATATCTCCTGTGCCCATGCGCCATTGCCCCATCAGACCTCACTTACAAAGCAAGGTCAAAGGTAAAACTACTAAGAATTCCAAGATGGGGACAGTCTTAAACAAGCACTAAAGCCAGTACCAGGCCTTCTGAGCACAAGGCCTGTGTGACTGCACAAGGTGTCATGCCCATGAAGCCAACCCTGGCCGGGAGGATGCGAGAACAGGCTCATCGCTCACTTAGAGTCATCCCTTCTACTGCACATCCTGTGGCTGCACTTGGGAGCCATCTTCCAAGCGTGAGTGGGACTAACCTGAGGACACGGCTGACGCAGAGGAGGAGAGATAGAACGGAAGTGTTTGAGGAAGTTGGTGGGCCTCTAAATGAACCAACTGTGTTTTCTCTCTCTTTTTTTTTTAATATATTTTATTGATTTTTTACAGAGAGGAAGGGAGAGAGATAGAGAGTTAGAAACATCGATGAGAGAGAAACATCGATCAGCCGCCTCCTGCACATCTCCTACTGGGGATGTGCCCGCAACCCAGGTACATGCCCTTGACCGGAATCAAACCTAGGGCCCCTCAGTCCGCAGGCCGACGCTCCATCCACGGAGCCAAACCGGTTTCGGCTGTGTTTTTTTCTCTTATTTGCAGCTGAAAACATCCTAGCTTGGTCTGAACCCAGGAATCTCCATTTTTAACTAGCTCCCTAGATGATTCTGATGCAAGGGGGCTAGGAATCATATTTTGAGAGACTCGGCTCTAAAATAATAGCAAACATCCCAGCTGTATGGCAAAACCCCCATTTCTATGCGATCAATGACCTCAATTGATTCAGGTGGCCGCATCAAATGCATAGTTCTTACTTGTCCTCGCTGTTAATTCTGCCTTTGTACAAAGCTCAACACATCCTCTACCCTTCAAAATTTCTTTTTTTAAAAAAATTACTTGATTGCTTAACATCTTGGGAGCTAAATAGCTGGAAATCTTGGCTATATATAAATAACTATTCTCTGCTTTACCCCTCTAGGGTGATGTGGGAGGATTTCCTGCCTTCCACAGTACCTCATGGAGAAACTGGATGGTATCAAAGTTATTTTAGAATCTCAGGACTCTCCAGGGGCTCACCAATCACTCAGTCCCCATCCATTGATCTACATAGTCTCACAGAACAGTGGAGTGGCTGTTGCTGCTCTTGCTACATAGGGTCCCAGGGTCTCACTTCCCTTCCTAAGTGAACAGGGGCCTAGGGTTCTGATCTGAGGAGTCCTGATAGAGCTTGAACTGGGCAAGGGAACAAAGGCAGCTACAGCTGGGAGTTGAGTAAATGGGGAAGAGAAATCAGCATTCAGGGGTAAAAGAGGGCCTGATACCCAGAGATAGTCCAATTAAAGTGTAACCCACAGTGGTCCAGAAAGACTAAGCAAAGGGACTGCAACCCGAATCAAAAGGACAGAGAGAGCGAGCCCTAGCCAGTTCAGCTCAGGAGATAGAGCATCAGCCCATGGACTGAAGGGTTGTGGGCTCAATTCCAGTCAAGAACATGTACCTTGGTTACAGGCTCCATCCCAGCCCCAGTTGGGACATGTGCAAGAGGCAACCAATCAATGGGTCTCTCTCACATCTATGTTTCTCTCTGTCTCTTCCCCTCCCTTTCACTCTCTCTCAGATGAGGATTAACAACGACAACAAAAAGTACAGAGAGAGAGAGTGGATACGGTCCCTCTCCCTCTTAGGGGACTCTTTAACTTCCCATGTGTGTGAGGAAATACTCTTCTTGTATGACTTCTATTCTCAGAACTTCACTTCTGGTCACCAAATGTGGGGGGTAAGGGGTTTCCCACACCAAGAAATTCTGTGACATTAATTGGGTATCCTACAATTTAACTCAATTCTGGCACTATCTACCTGGAGCTATAGCCAATCAAATAATGTCCTTGCTTTGCTTTTGAGCCTTCTCTATAAAGACCTTGCTCCTATCTCCCGATGACGGTGTGCTCCTGACCACGTCTGGCTTGCTGCTGCCTAATTCAAATTGATGTTTGTGCAAATAAACTCTTAAAAATTTGAATATGCCTCAGATTGTCCTTTAACAGACATATAGGGCAAGGTTTGTGGAAAGAGGCAGGGGCTTCCATGCTCTCAGGCCTGCCCACTGTCCATGTGTTCACCAACATGAAGCTCTCTGAACCCCACTCTTCACAAGGCATGACTGATTAAATCATTACCATTAGTGATTGATTCCATCCGATTTTAATCTTTTTGAATTTGTTAAGACTTTTTTTGTGTCCTAACATGGTTTATCTTTAAAAATGGTTCATATGCACTTAAGGATATTTAGATTCTGCTGCTTTGGAATGAAATGTTCTGTAAATATCAATGAAATTCATCTAATCTAGTGTTTCATTTAAGCTCACTGTTTCCTTGTTGATTTTTTGTCTGGAAGATATACCCAGTGATGTCAGTGGGGTGTTAAAATATGATTGTATTGCTGTCGATCTCTCCAAGAGTTTTTAAATAGATATTTAGGTGCTCCTATATTGTGTGCATACATGTTTACCAGGATTATATCCTCTTGGATCAATCCCTTTAATATTATGTAGTAACCTTCTTTGTCTCTTGTTATGCCTTTGTTTTGAAGTCTATTTTGTCAGATATAAGTATTGCTACCCTGGCTTGTTTCTCATTTTCATTTACATGGTATTTTTTTTTTCTATCCCTTCACTTTCATCCTGTGTGAGTCTTTTGTTCTGAGGTGGGTCTCGTGTGGACAGCATACATATGGGTCATGCTTTCTTATCCATTCAGCTACCCTACATGTTTTGATTGGAGCATTTAGTTCATTTACATTTAAAGTTATTATTGATAGGTATTTATTAATTGCCATTTTCATTTTTTATGCCTATGTTCCTTTAACATTTCTTACAATGCCGGTTTGATGGTAATATACTACCTCTTTAGTGTTTTGTTTTGTTTTGCCTTGGAAACTCTTTATTTCACCTTCAATTTTAAATTATAGCCTTGCTAGTTAGAATAGCTTTGGTTTTAGATCCTTGTTTTTCATTACTTTGGATACTTCATGCCATTCCCTTCTGGTCTGTAAGGTTTTTGTTGAGAAATCAGCTGACAGCTTTATTGGTACACCCTTGTAGATAGCTAACTATCTCTCTCTCTTGCTCACTCGCTGCATTTAATATTCTCTATTTGTCTTTAACCTTTGCCATCTAATTATGATGTCTCTTGGTGTGGGTCTCTTTGTGTTCATCTGGAATGGGACTCTCTGTGCTTTCTGAATTTGTGTGCCTTTTTCCTTCATCAGGTTAAGGACGTTATCTGTCATTATTTCTTCAAAGAGGTTCTTTATCCTTTGTTCACTTTCTTTTTCCTCTAATACCCCTGTGATGCATATCTTGTTACTTTTCATCTTGTTCCAAACTTCCCTTAAACTATCCTCATGCTTTAAATTTTTCTTTTCTCTTTTTTTCTCTGATTGAGTGATTTTTCTATCTTGTCTTCAGATTCACTGATTTGATCCTCTGCTTCCTCTGAGCTACTGTTTATTCCTTCCAATGTATTCTTTATTTCAGATATGTTAGTCTTCATTTTTGACTGGTTGTTTTTCATGGTTTCTATTTCTTTTTCATGCTATTGAGCATTCTTAAAACTATTGCTTTTTACCCTGTTTCTGATCAATTGCTTGCCTACATCTTATTTAGTTCTCTTTCTGGAGATTCTTCCTGTTCTTTCATTTGGGGCCTATTTCTTTGTTTTTTCATTTTTGCAGTTTCTTTGTGTTTGTTCCTATGTATTGGTTATAACTACTATAACTCCATCTTGGTGGGGTGGCCTAACGTAGTGGGTGTCTTATGGGACCTAGTAGTGTAGTCTCCTTGATCTTCCAAGCTGGGTTCTCTAGGAATGTCCCTTTTGTGGGTTATGTGGGCCCTCCTCTTATAATTGGGTCTTGATTTCTGTTGTCCTGCTTGTGGGTGAGAGCAGCCTTTTGGCTGCCTGACTTGAGGCTCAACCCTGACCACATCATGCCAACTGTTATACAGGTGCTGACAGAACAAAACAATACAAAACCAAACCAAACTGAAAACAACACCAAAAAATACCCACCAAGCTCAACAAAAACAATAACAACAAAAGAATACTAAAAGACAAGACACCAAAAGAATTAGAGAAGAAAAAAAGAAATGAAAAAAGAGAATTGAAAGAAAAGGACAAGAAAAGAAAAAAAATAAGAATAAAAAAGAAAAGAAAAAAATAAGTGAAATAATTTTTTAAATGTAATAATAATGAATAAAGTATAGAATATGAAGAGGAAAACAGAAACAAAAAAAGAATTAAAAATGGAGAAAGAAAAAACAGAATAAGAAAAGAGAGAAACAAGAGACATGGAAGAAAAAAGAGAAGTTAAACATGAAATATAAAAGAAAAGGAAGTGGAGTTCACTCCACAATTCTGATGTCTACTGCATTCACCCTTTGGCTCTGGTATTTGTGGAGCTCACTGGATTTGGCACTGACGTTGTCCAAAGCTGGCCACTTGGTGTGCCCGTCCCAGGCATCTCTGGTGCAGTTGCTGTTCCTGCCAGGCCCTCCGCAATGTGTCTGATGCTCATCAGGACGGAGCCCAAGTCTGATGGGTGGGGCCTACAGAGCCCAGAGGCTGGGTCTGCCTTGGCTGTGGCACCTTGAATGTCCCTTCTCTGAGCTGCCCCTCCCCCATGGAACTGCATTCTGCAGGGGTACCCAGGACCTTGCTGGAGTGGTTTAAACAGACTCACATTGAGATGGTGCCTGTAACCTGTAGGTGGGGGGAGCAGACACTTCCTCTCCTTCCCAGGGCTGTGTCGGTTGAACCTACTGAGTAGCTCAGATCTGCTTGCCTGTAATGCAGCCACAGGGTCCAGCACACACCATCTGTCTCCCTAGAGAGCCCACAACTGCAATACCTCAGCTCTGCCGGACTCCCTGGCACTTCCTTGCTGCCACACCAGGTAAGAGGGGATCAAAAACAAAATTCGGCCTCACTTGGCACCCCAGTATTTCCTCACAGCTGGCCCTCACTAGGAGAGAGGGTCTCTGCCCAGGCTTAGACCAAGCCAATGTCTGACTCCACCATGCCATCAGACTGAATAGTGTGGGCACAGATTTCTAACCCAGTGTTGTTTCCCTGGCAATGGATCACAGCAGGATGGGGCAGACACAGCATTTCCACTGGTTGGGGGAGGGGCACTGCCCATTTACTGGATGTGGGCAAGACGTATCATCATTTCCCAGCCACATAACCCAGCCCTTGTCCAGCTCTCTGCCCAAAGTTCTTCCAGAGAATAGAGCCCCCCACCAACCCCCAAGTCACTGCTGGATGACCAATCAGACCCCTCCACCAGCCCCAAGCTTTTCTGTGTGGCCTCTCCCCCAATCTCAGATCAGAGGAAATGTCCCAGGCTGGTGTGGTAACAAAGAAATCATTCTTTGCCTGGGATGGTACTGTCTGATTCTCCCAGGTGGACCGAATCCCCACTAATTCCCACCGCCCAATGTTATATGGGTTCCCCTTCACTTCTCTATTGCTCTGGATTGGGGGTCCCTGAGTGGGCCTGAGACCCCACACTCCCATGGAGTGAGGGTTTCACTGCCACTTATTCCTCTGGCCTCCCAGCTGTGCACCTGCACGAGTTGACTCACCCTCTCTGCCTCTCCTCCTGACTTTCCTCCATGTTCCCTGCTCTCAATATTTCAGATCAGCTACACTTCAACAGGTTTTTCAAGCCACTTGTTCTGCAGTTTGGCCGCAAGTCCTGTACAGTGTTGGGAGCAAGCGCTTGGAACCTCCAGCTACTCTGCTGCCATCTTGGAATTCCTGATGGAAGATTGTTTTGAAGTTTCAGTGGCCCTTGGTATTACACTATCTATTCCACTGTACCATGGAGGAGAATCCTCCCATCTCCCAGGGCGATTAGAATCTCCCTGGAGGGAAGGACCATATTTTACTCCTTCGTATCACCACACACCCCCACTGGCTGACTTGACTTGAGTTGAGCTAAGCCGCTTCTCAAATGATTCATTTTGATTTAGAAAGCAGTAAACAAAATAGCCCTATGTAAAAGCTGTAAATAAAACCAGAGCTATCTCTATGTAGAAGCAAGGTCAAGGTACCTCCATATATACGGTATGGGGAAATCAGGAAAAGAATTTCATCCTACTCACTGCCTTATTGTAGGCCATTGTCCTGTGTAATGAAAATAAGAAAGAAGATACCATTGTTTCTCCTCTTTTCCTCTTGGTTTCCTTGTCTCTCTAAAAGTCTCTCTTGAAATTCTCCCTTCCATACGGCCCCAATTCCACCACTGGAAACTTGTTCCTTTGCATTCAGTATTGCCCTTTCTGGGCAAAGTTTTAAAATGTAAATACCGCCCTAACCAGTTTGGCTCAGTGGATAGAGCGTCGGCCTGCAGCCTGAAGGGTCCCAGGTTCGATTCCAGTCAAGGGCATGTACTTTGGTTGTGGGCACATTCCCAGTAGGGTGTGTGCAGGAGGCAGCTGATCGATATTTCTAACTCTCTATCCTTCTCCCTTCCTCTCTGTAAAAAATTAATAAAATATATTTTAAAAAAATAATAAAATGTAAATACCTCCTGGTAGGTTGCTCAGTGGTTAGAGCATTGGCCCACAGACCAAAGGATGGAGGGTTTGATTCCTAGTCAAGGGCACTTACCTAGGTTGCAGGTTCCCCAGGCCTGGTGGGCACATGTGTGGGAGGCAACCAATTGATGTGTCTCTCTCTCTCATTGATGGTTCTCCTCCCCACCCCACCCCCCACCCCCTGCTCTAGAATCAGTGGGAAAAAATGTCTTTGGGTGAGAATTTTAAAAAATAAATAAATAAATAACATGTAAATACCTCTGGGAGGGGTAACACATTACATCACTATAACTTTGTATAAATACATTTAACCCAGGGTTTACTCTTAATAAAAAGGACTGAGGATTATGTAAAAGGAAGAAAGAAATGATGCCCAGAGAAGAAGAAAATATATGAGGCAAAGGAGAATGGTGTTCAAGTACAAGCTGGCCTCGGTCCCAAACTTACTGAGGTCTGGTCCTGAATGAAATCAATAATAACAATCTCAGTAGCTTTTATTGTTCATTTTGTGAGACTCATTTCTTCTTGGTAAAACTCCTTTACTTTAGGCTATTATTTCTTTGTAATTAAAACAATATATTGTATCCTCCACTTGGGATTCCTTTGAAATGGTGGAGATAATAACACAATGGCACTCTGAAAGCTTTTATTTAGTTTCTCTTGAGTCAAAGCAGAAGCTTTCAGGAAAGATTTATCGTGCCAGGTCCAGAGAGTTATCTCAAATGACTCACACGCAAGATATGGGAGCCCTGGAGGAGACTCAAGCTCCCTTTCTGCTGTGAAGAACGTACAAATATAAGATCATCTCCAAAGCTGTTACTGAGCCAAGTGACTAATCACCTATCGATTTACCGGAGGAAGAGTGGGAGCTCGGACATGAGCAGAGCCAAGAAGGGGGTCTTCTCTCTTCTAAGCAAACAAATCTTTCTCTCACTTTTTTCATCTGCTAGGAAAACGTTTCCTTATAGGCACATCTTGTAAAAAAAAGGACTTCAAGAATTGCTTAGTCTTTTTAAGGGGCATTAGTGGTGGGCTTCAGGGGGTTTATCTACAAACTAGAGGCCCAGTGTGCTGATTCATGCACGTTGAAAGGAAGTTAATTAGAATAAATATTTTAATATCGCTGATTGCCCTTTCTCTATAATAGAATTCACTATCGACAATGACAGACCGAAACACATATGTGTGATTGGCACCAGCGAGAGAGCTTTATATAGAGATAAACTTGCTTAATTGGACCTGCTTTCTGATTTAGCTAAACTTTTTTCCAGCCCAGTGAAGCACCCCAACTTCTCTTTCAAGTAACACAGAAGTAAATATCAACACAAAGCAGATTATTATTGTAGATCACACAGGGAGAACAAAGGGTAAAATATTTAACTGCAGCAGTGTTTGACTATATTCTGTGCAGTGAGAAAACCTGAAGTCATTGTCAAGGTCCACCATTTCTTACTTCTTTTCAGTCAGGTCAAGTTTCTAAGCTTTCTAAATCTCCGTTTTCCAGCTAATTAAAAGAAAATAGGATTCCACTGAGTCTCCTATCTACCTACTCAGGACTTCTGTGAGGATCAAATGACATGAGGCACAGGAAAACGCTTCACAGACATTTGGTTAAAGTGTAAAATGTTTGCACCTGGCTATAAAGCAAGTCGTGTTCCTGGGCTGAAGAAACTCCAAGGAGACTAGTTGCTAGGAAGAGGAAGTGGGGCGTTGCTACGTGACGTCATTACCATTTCTGGGCTGGGCTGTGGGCCGCATTTTGCGCCATGGGGTCTCGGCAGCATCGGCGGTGATTTTGTGGGCTGTTGTTCCAGGATGGTGGCGGGGCCTGTGTCCCTCTTGGGGGAAGCCAAGTGTTGCTTTGTGGGCGCCAGGTCTGCGGTGCCGTTTCTTTGTAAATGGCCAGTGCACATCATGGCAGCTCCTGCATTGAGCATCTGCCGCCTAGTGGTCAGTGCGCGTCATAGCGACCAGGCGAATGGTCAGAGGGACACTTAGCATGTTAGCCTTTTATATATATAGATTGGGCTAATAGTGCTCACCTTGGAGAGCAGTTATGGAAATTAGATGAGGTTGTGTGGGAAGCTCTTGGCCAGAGCCACGCACAAGGGAGATGCTCCATCGATATTAGTTCCCTTTCCAGCTTCTCTCAACTGACTGTAACCTCAAAACTTACTCTGGGGAGCTACCATGCCCAGACTTGTAGATTACACTGCTGCCTTCTCCTAGTCTGGCTTCAACTCTGTTTCTGACAAGAAGCTGCTTCTTACAGGTGAAAAAAAAATATTTTTGATTCCTAACTGTCTCATATTTTTCAAAAAACAAAAATTGGAATGCACAACCTCAGACTATAGATGAGTGGTGTTTGTCTCCCCCCACCTCCTTCATATGTACTAACTTACTTACATGAAAAGTCTTTCAAAGCCAAACCAAAATAATTAACTCACATTCCGTTGTATATTCAAAGAACTATCTTTTTTGAAGAATGAAATTACATCAAAAGAAAGAAAATTCAGAAGAGAGAAAAAAGTCCTTGATTGACATTGGGACTGTATGAGACAGCGTAGCCATCACAGACACACCCTCTTCATTTGCTAATCACTGAGGATTGTCGGAGTTGGTTGCCAACAATGAATGTTATGTCTCCATCACTGGCCATGGGTTGGCCTTGCTTTGCCAAGCAGCCTGGGACATTTTGGTCCTTGGCCGTGTGTGCCGCCACTTCCTGAGACCCACAGATCTTGTGACATACACTCTGAGTGTTACTGAGCTGAGATGCCTGGAAAACCATCAGTGTTCAAGTAATGGGAATGAAGGGAAAAGTTCTCCAAAAATAGAAACATAAACAGATGCCAGGTTGAGCAATAAGTCAAATTGCTTTATTATTTTGCCTTGGCAGTTTCATGCTATGGCTTACTTTTGTCTCACTTCTTACATTGTTTAGCCAAGGCAAAAAGACTGGCTACTCCCCCACCCTTTCTTCCACCTCAGAGATAAACTACTTGAGGGCAAGGACTGTGCCTTCCAATAAAGAACTCAACTAGAAGATACTCCTTCAATGAAAGACGTAATTACCTAATAAATTTGACATTGAAGTCCAGGCTGGGTGCCCTGTGTAGTCCATTCCCTTTGGTTATCACCATCCTTCACAGAGCTAATCCCCAAATCGACAGAGAATTCTCTGTCGCTGCTTCCTCTTTGTCAGGTGGAATGGCATCAGCTTGACTAGACTAAGAAGCGCAATGGTGTCCATCTCCACTGGTTCAAGTCTTAAATTCTTTCTAATTACTGGGCAAGTCTTATCTATCCAGGGGCAGCTCTTGAAAAAAATATATAAGTTTAGCAAAATGTGCCTCGAACTCCTTTTTCCCCTACATCTTTGTCTCACTGTCACTGGCTACCCTCCTCTTCCACTTCTACCAGTGCCCGAGATCTTACCCTCCTTATCAGAATAAACTCTTGGGGAGATAAAATTTACGTTGGATTAAATATTCATCAGGTAGCAATCTGAAGGGAGAAGCCCGCTCCTGCCTCTCTGCCTACCATGCCCCAGCCCTTTCATGAACCATCCTCCCTTCATTCTGAGCCCGGCCCCATTTCCCAGCTTCACCCGGGGCTGTTGCGTGGTGGTTACAGCACAGGCCTTAGAGTCTAGCTGTGTGACTCTGAACAGTAAAATGGGTACAAAATACCTACTCTTGGGGTTATTGTGAACATTTAGCAAGATAATATGTCCGAAGGGCCGGAAACATGGCAAGTGCCCATAAATGGTGACTAGCTGTTGTTACTCTTGATTTAAGCAGCCTTACCCGCTTGCCCTTGCCTCCCCAGTTCTTAACTCCCACCTCAGTTTGGTACTTTGTTGTGACCGCTCTCTCCCCGAAACTGCATCTTTGAGATCAGGATCTTAATGCGTCGATCTCTGGCACCTGATACAGCTCCCTGTGTCTAGCAAAGAGTGGATGTTCAATCAATGCTGAGTGTAGGAATGGGCCCGATACTCTGACTTAGATAAGGGACAGTGGGGCTGACTCCCGGGCCCCTCATGTTCCCCTGGGTCCCGGTTGCTCTGCAAGGACAGTGCCCAGCACCAGCCACACTCCCAGGTGTTGCCCGGGCAGCAGGGAGCCGACGGGGCTCTTGCTCCCTCGGGTGCATCGAGCCCTGCTTCAGGGTCAGTCTCCCTCACTTGTGCTCATTATGCCAACTCACCTCTGCACGCACACGTTGGCCTCTCAGGACTAAGTGGGAGGCTTCCCCGTTTAGGCCGGTAAGTCCCTCCTCGTTATATCTGGGGCATCGCGTTAGCCTGCTGAGAGCTTTCTAAATCCTGATCTTGTCATCCAACCCCCTCAGCACATTCGATCAGTTTGCTCTGTAAACCCAGCTGAGTCGTTACTAGAAATGTTGACTGAGACCTTGCAGCAAATGACTGGCGGCCTCCCTTAAAGTTGACACAGATTCACGAACCATCCGTCTTCGCCTGTGATCATTCAACCAATTACAAACCCACTTACTAGTAACTGTACCGGGCTCACAGGGCTCTGTCCTGCTGAAACCCACCGGGCTCATCACCCAGCAACAAAGGAAATGAGCCTCGTCTGGCGTTACTGGTTCTGCGGGAGCCCCCGTTGTTTTATAAGGATCATCCTGGCAGGTGGATCTGAAGCCGCACTTCTCCTGATGATGCCTGAACATAAGCTGGGCGTTGCAGTGACAGGATAAATCGCCTGTAATCACTCCCAGAACTCTAACAGGCCAGAGCTCCCAATGACCTCCCCTAATACAAAACAAAAATGCTGAAATACCAGAGACCAGCCTGAAGGCACATTGTGGACTTTATCTTTGCTTCTCTGACCCATTCTCTGATCCCTCCCTATTTTCTCATATCTTTGTTTCCCTACCCCATATGAACCCTGTGACCGTATGAGCCCCTCTGTCCTCCCAAGGATACCCCCCTTGGTATCCCATCTCATTCCCGACTTACCTGGAATGCCACAAGCTTCACAATGAGCTCCTCCTGAACCCCTCCCTCCTCCATCCCAGTTTCTTAAAGCGCTTATCTCAGATAAAGATAAAGGAAAAGGCAACTGGACCAAAAGAATTCACATCGAGGTAGGAATGCTGAATTACCCATTAAAACAAGCATAGGTAACCCCAACTAATCTCTAGTGAGTGAATTAGAGGCCATGTGATACATTTTTGGTAAAGAATTGCAATCGGAATTGGAAATCTCTTTTGCAGGGGGTGAGGGGTGGGGATGGTGGTACGGGAGAGAAGTTGTACTAGTCAAGGTTCTTGAATGCAAATAACAGAAACGTACTCTGATGACCTTAATTAGAAAAAAGGATTTAGAAAGGGTGTCAGGTACTGTCCTGGGAACTCTGGGGAGACTTAAAAGTCAGACAGACCCAAGAAAGGGTAAGTAGCCAGGAAAACAAATTTAGATTCCGCAACAAGAACAGCCCGTCTGGAAATCTGTGGTAGGCTCCCCTGCCGAGGGACTCTTGCTTCTACTGGACACTCTACACGGAATCATCGCTAGGCACCTGCATCTCTGCCTCTGCTCCCTTAAACACCCTCAAATGCCCCCAAAATTCAAAACCAGGACCAAAGCATCCATGGGCTGAGCCTGGGCCACATCGCCTGCCCCTGCGCCAGGGGGCTTTCCTGATGGGAGAGCTGTCTCTCTCACCCTCCCCCCCTTAGTTTAGGATTCAGCAGTAAAGCATCCAAGAGCATGGGGAATGCCCAGTGCGATTCCTAGAGCTCCTTAAGCTTTGCCATGTACTTTACTGAGAGTCGGCCCTGGTCTGCCTCTTCTATGGTCATCTGTGGGGGTTGGAAGGAACTCGCCATCTTCAAAAGTTATCGACGTACGTCATTAACTGTAGTAACCCAAACACAGCAGCCAGAACCTTGACCAACCATGTCTTTTAACTTTTTATTAGTCTGTAACACACATACATAGTAGAATATAGCACAAATCACAAATGTATAGCACTATGAACTTTCACAAAGGGAATGCTTTTGAACTTGTTCAAGAAATATTATCAGCACCCTAGGTGCCCCCCATCATGTGTCAGTCACTACCTCCCAAGGTAACCACTATCCTGACATCCTGCATAACACGTGAGTTTTTGAACTTTAAAACATGGCATCGTATAGTAGTTTATCTTTTATGGCTGGCTTTTTCTCTCTCAACACCCTCTTTGTGAAATTCATTCACATTGTTGGGTATGGTGGTAGTTGACCAACCACTTTACAAAGATTGCTATCACACTCCCCGGTTGTCCCCAGGGGCTCTGGGAGTTATGACATCACATCCTGAGGGCAGCTCAGAAAGCAAAACCTGTAGGTATTTGTTACGTTCACAAGAAATGTGCACCCAGCCATCATTAGTTCTATCCAGTGCACGAGAGCAGTACTGACTTTCTGCTATAATCTGCTAAAACCAGGTGAGTCTGAGCAATAATAGTAGTGATAAGGACATAAAGACTAACTTAGCCCTAGCCAGTGTGGCTCAGTGGATAGAGCATCGGCCCTTGGACTGAAGGGTCCCAGGTTCCATTCCAATCAAGGGCACATATCTCGGTTGCAGGCTCGATCTCCACCCTACTCACATCGATATTTCTCGCTCTGTCTCTCTCCCTCCCTTCCACTCTCTCTAAAAATCAATGGAAAAATATCCTTGGGTGAGGATTAACAACAACAACAAAAAGAATAACTTGGATTTACAGGTGTGTTTTTATGGAAGCTTAACATACTCTAAAAAGTGTCCTCTTCGTTCCTGAAAATGCTTGAAACAGAACTCAACCTCACAAGCAGTTCAAGGACTTGGTTTGTTTAAGGGCATTTGGAGAGCATGGGATGTTTCTATGACAGACAAGGACGGACTCTGCACCTGGACATGCCCAAGTGAGCCACCTCCCTGCCCAGCGCCGTGGCCTCTAAACACATGGGCCTGGGGGTACCTGGGCGTGAGGAATCATGACAGTGAGGGGAGGGTTACTGGTGCAACCAGAGATAACAAAACAGGTTTACAAAGAGCCTGCTGAGGGAGACAAAGGGGATGTGCTAACAGAGGGGCTCGGCACCAGCAGGACAAGGAATGCTGGTGGTCAGACCTAAAACATCTATGCTCTCCCAAAAATGTGCTCCAGAAAAGCAAATCCCCTTGAAGAAACAGGTTGAAGATGACATTGCCCCTCCCTGGGCGTGCCTGCAGCCATTCGATGCTGCCCTTGTGGGGCGGGGGGATCTAAAGGTGAGAAGCCAGGGGGCAGAAGGGCGGCTAGCAGGGCTTTGTGGGAGGAAAATTCCCGACACTCAGCTGCTCTGTAAATGGAGAAAGAAAGTACTTCACATTCCGTGGGGCTCTGTGAATGAGCCATCGCTTGGAGAACCTCTGCTCTTGATGAACTCATACCGGCAGGACCAGAGGCGGTGCGTGTGAGTCCCAGGTTAGAGCGGAAGGGAGGCAGCAAGGGGCAAGTCTGGAGCTTGACGCTGTCGGGCTCACGCGTTCTCAGGAGAAGCTGCAGGTTGCAGATGAAACCCTGGGAGCGTTGCTTTGCGACTGCCTTTTACTGGTGCAGGCGGACACGGGCTCTTTCTAGGGGTGGGAAGAAGCCCCGGGGATTAATCCCTCTCCTTACCTGAGACGCAGATCTCTGTTGTCCAGGAGTCTTTTGTCCCCAGTGGCCCTACTGGTCAGGGACCGTGTCTCATTCGTCTTGACATCCCCACAATGCCCAACCTAGGACAGGCGCATTGCTGCTCCCAGTGAAGATAGGGGCTTAAGAGCTTCTTTAAACTTAGAAGAAGGCTGCCCTGGCTGGTGTGGCTCAGTGGATAGAGTGTTGGCCTGCATACCGAAGGGTCCCGGGTTCGATTCTGGTCAAGGGCACATGCCCGGGTTCAGGCTGGATCCCCAGGGGGGTGCGAGCAGGAGGCAGCCAATGGATGATTCTCATCATTGATGTTTCTCTCTCTCTCCCTTCCTCTCTGAAATCAATAAAAATATATTTTTAAAAATAAGCATAGAAGAAGGGGGTTGCTCGTTTTGAGGAGAGCGTGCTTCCATGCTCTTCATTCCACGTGCAGTTAGACGCTGGATTGAAGGCCACCTAACGCTGAGACAGTTCTGATCACTGGCACACCCATTCCAACCCGGCACCTTCCCAGGTCACGAGCCACCGTTTCCCACATTCGTGTGGTGCCATCAGCTGTCCTGGCTGGA
Source organism: Myotis myotis (assembly GCF_014108235.1). NCBI lineage: Eukaryota > Metazoa > Chordata > Mammalia > Chiroptera > Vespertilionidae > Myotis > Myotis myotis. Next base: position 4,861,260 of record NW_023416322.1, read on the forward strand.
AAAAAAAAATGATTATGGCAAAGCAGGGAATAGTCAGAAGAGAACACTAGAAGGCAGAACTTTCAAATGGAGGAACGCACGGGAAGTCTGGAGACTGCTGACACACACCTGACTGAATGCCCGTGGAGCCGGTGGGATCTGAAAACGCCTGTGCCCTGGCTCACCAGCAGCGTCTAATGGAAAGACAGCCCCAGAGGGGAAAGGACAGGAAAGCTGGAGACGGGAAAGTGGAGGGTTAGGGGTCACGTGGAAACCAGGCAATTAAACGTCTGTGAGGACGAGCCTTACAGGGGCTGTGTAATTAATAAGACTGGCCCATGAGGACAAGAAGCTGGCTAAGAAGCCATGGGCCACTAACAGCCATGACACCTCAGGCGTGTGGAGCAGGTTACAAGGCACCTTCCCATACAGCAACCTAGAGAGACAGGCAGGCTCCTTCTCCCACGGGAAAGGGGAAGCTGCGCTTCAGAGAAGGTGTGTGGTTGTCTGAGGTCACACCGCCAGCAAGGGGCAGGGCCTGCTCTCTAGCGCTCAGAGGAGGAAAGGACTTAGTTCACAGGCCGAATGAATCACTTACCTTCGTCCCACCGAGGAGGGATAAAGAGAGTCCTGTCTCCAAATGCCCCGCGAAAATGGACAAACAGACGCATCCTCCTATGGTGCAGCGGGCAGTGTCGACAAGACAGGGTTTGGGAAGTGAAGCAGAACTAGGCTCTAACTTAACTCTTCAACCTACTAACTAGAGGCCTTGAACAAGCTGGTTAATCTCTCATAGCTCCATATTCACAGTGCAGAATAGCAAAAAGACATCCTAGTTATTTTGAGTAAAAAAATACGTGATTAGGTATATAACGAAATTGCTAATATTTATTAAGTGCTTAGCTTTTTAATAATAAATATAGTTCCTATTGAAATTTTAAGGTAAATTTTAAACGTTTAGGAAAAAGATCATAACTCAATGGTGAGTGTGCTCATCTTACTCTCGCTGTCTACACCCCGGAAAGCCTCGCGTCTGGTACTTTTATCATCAAGGCACCAATGTTCAGAGCACAATGACTAGGGGTGGGGAAGGAGCTCCTGCAAAGGGCTGGCCGGGCTTAAACAGGGCTCATGGGACCTCGTCCTGTCCCTGGATAGAGTCTTATCATCCTGGGCTGAAGCTGTGAGTCCCACCCAGCACCTGCATGCCACTCCTGCAATCCTCACGTTACCCTGTGGAGTAACGATGAGTATTACTCCCTTTTCACCGGTGAGAAAACTGAGGCCTGTAGAGATTAAACAGCTTACCCAGGATCAAGTCGAATGGGAACCCAGGGTGGTCAGACTCCCACATATGTGTTCTAAACCCATGGATTTCATGAGTCAGTGACTTTTTAAAATTCAGGAACCAACAGAGAGTTGCCAATGTTTGTGACAGATAAGAATATAATTTATAAGATCTATCATTCATATATGCATTTATTCAATAAATAGCCACTGGTGTCTACTGTGTTCCCGGTGTTGTCTTAAGGCAGTGGTCGGCAAACTGCGGCTCGTGAGCCACATGCGGCTGTTTGGCCCCTTGAGTGTGGCTCTTCCACAAAATACCACGTGTGGGCGCGCACGTACAGTGCAATTGAAACTTCGTGGCCCATGCGCAGAAGTCGGTATTTTGCACTGTACGTGCGCGCCCACACGTGGTATTTTGTGGAAGAGCCACACTCAAGGGGCCAAACAGCCGCATGTGGCTCACGAGCCGCAGTTTGCCGACCAGGGTCTTAAGGGCTGGGGGCACAACAGTAAACAAAGGCAAATCTCTGCTTCATGTCATCATCATTCTAAGGTTCAGTACCAACGATGTTTTAATACCAAACGGTGTTTAAAAGATGTGTTATTGTGAAAGGGTGGAAAACAGTATTACCATACATAGATAATCCCAAGCATAGACATAGTAATATGAAACATAGGAAAAAGGATTAGGAATAATAATACCAAACCTTGGAAATACATCAAACACTGGAAGGACTCTCAGTATAAGAGTTCTGCCCATGAAAGGCTATTTAGAACCGATAGCAACAAAACTTAGAAAAAATATAAGATCAAATTTTATTTTATGATACCAAATTGTATGTCATTGTTTGCCAGTTTGGAGATTCGTCTTTAAAATTTCTATTTATGTGCAATAAAAAGTGGAGTTTGATAGTCCATATTGTTTAAGTAACTCGTTTCAAATCAGTCTTTACAGAAAATGTTTCTAATATACCTATGCAGAAAAAAAAGAGAGAGAGAGAGAGAGAGAGAAGTGATCTAATACTATGTCTTCCAATTTGGTGTGAACAAGCATTTCCAACTCCTATCCTTGCCGTTCTTCCCACAGCTCCCAGAAAAAAAGCAGTAGAAAAGCAGCATGACAGGGCCGGGAGGGTGTCTGGCTAGTTGAGCCTGTGGAGGGTCTGACCGCTCATCTAGTAGAAGTTAGACATTTACCTAAAAGGTCTGTGCAAGAAGGTGGTCTAGTTTAATTTTTGCACGTGTCTGTCTAATTTCCCCAACACCATTTATTGAATAGACTACCTTTACCCCATTGTATATTTTTGCCTCCTTTGTCAAAGAGTAATCAACTATAAAGGCGTGGGTTTATTTCTGGGCTTTCTGTTCTGTTCCATAGATCTCTATGTCTATTTTCATGCCAGTACCATGCTGTTTTGATTACTGTGGCTTTGTAGTATAGTTTCATATCAGGTAGCGCGATTCCTCCAACGTTGTACTTCTTTATCAAGATCACTGTTTCTTTTAGGGCTCTTTTGTGGTTCCACCTTCTAACTTCATACACAAGAATAAACTCAAAATACCTCAAAACCATAAAAATCCTAGAAGAAAACACAAGCAGTAAAATCTTGGACATTTCTTGTATCGATATTTTTTCTGATGTACCTCCTCAGGCCAACGAAGCAAAAGAAAAATTAAACAAGTGGAACTACATCAAACCAAAAAGTTTTTGCACAGCAAAGCAAACCATCAACAAAATGAAGACAACCCACTTAATGGGAGAACATATTCACCAATACATTTAATAAGGGGTTGATATCCAAAATTTATAAAGTACTTATAAAACTCACACCAAAATACCCCCAAAGAATCCAATTTAAAAAATGGGCAAAGGACCTGGATAAACACTTTTCCAAAGAGGACATACAGATGGCCAACAGACATATGAAAAGTTGTGCTATGTCACTAGTCATCAGAGAAAGGCAAATTGAAACCACAGTGAGATATCACCTCACACCGGACACAATGGCTATCATCAATAAGTACACAAACAAGTGTTGAGGATTCAGAGAAAAGAGAACCCTCGTGCACTGTTGGTGGAAATGCAGATTAATGAAACCACTATGAAAAGCAGTATAGAGTTACCTCAAAAAATTAAAAATGGAACTGCCTTATGATGCAGGGATTCCACTTCTGGGAACTTATCTGAAGAAACCTAAAACACTAATTTAAAAGAATATATGCACCCCTACATTCATTAAAGCATTATTTACAATGGCCAAGATTGGAAGCAGCTTGACTGTTTATCAGTAGATGAGTGGATGAAAAAGTTGTGGTGCATTAACACAATGTAATACTACTTGGCCATAAAAAATAGAAATTTTACCATTTGCAACAGCATGGATGGACCTGGAGAGCATTATGCTAAGTGAAATAAGCCAGTCAGAGAAAGACAAATACCATATGCTTTCACTCATGCGTGGAATCTAATGAACAAATTGAACTAACAAGCAAAATAGAGACAGACTCCTAGATAGAGAATAAGCTGACAGCTGCCGGAGGTAGGGGCTGGATGAGGGGAGTGGAGAAATAGTGCAAAAAAGATAAAAAAAAGAGAAAAAACTCAAGGACATGGACAACAGTGTGGTGATTGCCAGGGGGAGTGGGCGGTGTGGACTAGGCCAGTGGTCGGCAAACTCATTAGTCAACAGAGCCAAATATCAACAGTACAACGATTGAAATTTCTTTTGAGAGCCAAATTTTTTAAACTTAAACTATATAGGTAGGTACATTGTTATTAACTTAATTAGGGTACTCCTAAGGCTTAGGAAGAGCCATACTCAAGGGGCCAAAGAGCCGCATGTGGCTCGTGAGCCGCAGTTTGCCGACCATGGGACTAGGGCAGCCATGGGCAAACTACGGCCCGCGGGCCGGATCCAGCCCGTTTGAAATGAATAAAACTAAAAAAAAAAAAAGACCGTACCCTTTTATGTAATGATGTTTACTTTGAATTTATATTAGTTCACACAAACACTCCATCCATGCTTTTGTTCCGGCCCTCCGGTCCAGTTTAAGAACCCATTGTGGCCCTCAAGTCAAAAAGTTTGCCCACCCCTGGACTAGGGCATGGTGGGACAAATGGTGACAGGCAGATGGAGACCTGACTTGGGGTGGTAAACACTACACAGTGCACAGATGATGTGCTGTAGACTTGTGCACCTGAAACCAGTATAATTTTGTTAACCAGTGTCACTCCAATAAATTCAACAAAAAGGAAAAAAATAGAAAAAATAAAATAAAAGGCATGTGCAGATGGCTGGGAACGTCTACAAAGACTAGCATGGCCTGAGACTTTGCCTGGGAGCTCTCCTCCCAAACTTCAATCCCCCAAAGCCTTCCAACAAGTTACTTCTTTTTTCCCTTTCCCTTTATTGATTAAGGTCTTACATATGTGTCCTTGTCCCCCCAGTGCCCCCCACCCCACCCCACTCCCGTTCATGCCCTCAACCCCCTGGTGTCTTTCTTGAGGCCCAAAGCCAGCCTTTCTCTATAGAAGGCCCTTATGAAAATGCCCATATTTCTGGGATGTGAAGCCTATCAGCTAACACTTTCCTTATCAGCCACAGCACCTTTGTTATCAGCAAACACCTTGGCTGAAATTATTTGACAACTTTCCAAGTGTGTGTGGGAAAGAGACCCTGGTGGGGCGAGGTGAAGTGGAGACAGGCTCGGGGAATGCCAAGTGGGAGGACGGGACTGTGAGAAGGTGCCAGAGATACGGCTCACTAACTTGACCACTCGCTCTACTTAGCCTGCACTCAGGGGAGAGAGGACAGAGGGAGGGGTGGGAGGTGTGTGTGTGTGTGTGTGTGTGTGTGTGTGTGTGTGTGTGTGTGTGATCCATGTAAAGACTCCTTGGAAGCAGACAACCAGTTCTGAGAACAGGACTGCAGGAAAGTTTTCCTGGCTTAAATGGAACTCATAAGCTCTTCAGGGATGCCTGACCTATTGTTTTAATGGACTTATTTTGAAGAAGAAAAAAGGAGCCAGCTGCTCTCCTAATACCCACTTGTCCTTGCTTCCCTTCTCAAAGGCCATTTGAAAAGGTACTCTTACCCACTCCAGATCGCTCTACGCACCCGGTAAGCCGTCACACTGTGGCAAACTTGTTGACTGGCATTAAATACTGTAGGTTATAACCAGCACCTGGCAGCTGCGGACGTGAGCTCTGACAGATGCAAGGGGTGGAGTGTACTGTTGTCAAGGGCTGACCGTTGAGACCAGGTCCTGCTCCCCAAACCGCGCCTCCACGGCATAAGTTCAATGAAGATCACACGCTTCCACCTTCTCTCGCAGAGAATCCGGGAATCCACAGGTTACACTGCCCCTAGCTGTCAGCATCATTCACTCCATTTTTTCTCCTAAATTCTTCTAGGTATTTTTCATGAATATGTTTTAGTGTGGCTCCAGTGACCATGAAAAAAGTAAGCACATTAAAAGCACTTTTAAATAATATTTAACGCCTTGGATAATTGGTTAAACAAGATAAGGGTAACGGTTCACATACAAAATTGTAAACACAATGTTACCCTCACTACAAAAATATAGAATTGCTGTTGCTCAGTACCCAAAGGTTTTAGAACCCCTAGGAATACCAAAATCCATGGATGCTCAAATCCCTCATTTAAATGGCATATTATTTGCATATAACCCATGCAACATTCTCCCTTATACTTTAAATCATCTATAGATTATTTATAATATCTAATACAATGCAAATGCTATGTAAATCGTTGTTGTACTATATTCTTTAGGGAATAATGACAAGAAAAAATGTCTGTACATGTTCAGCACAGACTCATTATCATAGGCCCAACTACATAGTGTATCAGCAACAGCATAACTTTTTTCTTTAATATTTTTTTATCTACAGTTAATTGAATCCACAGATGTGGAACCCATGAATATGGAGGGCCAACTGGACATATCTTTGTATATAAAAAAGGAAGACAGCCCTGGCTGGTTTGGCTCAGTGGATGGAGCGTTGGCCTGCGGACTGAAAGGTCCCGGGTTCAATTCCGGTCAAGGGCATGTACCTTGGTTGCGGGCACATCTCCAGTGGGAGGTGTGCAGGAGGCAGCTGATCGATGTTTCTCTCTCATTGATGTTTCTAACTGTCTCTCTCCCTTCCTCCCTGTAGAAAATCAATAGAATATATTTTTTAAAAAATAAAATAAAAAATAAAAAAGGAAGACAGAAAGAAACACCAAAATATTCACATGGCTAATATTAACACTGGCTATCTGAGCACTGAGGTTGTGAGTAACTTCCATTGCCTTTCCTAAACCCGTCCCTTCTTTCCAGATCCGTTGCATCACCTATCAAGTCACCATCATCTTTCACCTGTGCTTCTACAGCAGCCTCCCTCCTGGTCTCCCCGCAGCTGGTCTTCACTCACCACATAGCAGCAAGGAGAATCTTCTTCAAATGCAAGCCTGGCGGTCATGGAGAAAAGATGGCCAACGGGCACCAGATGCTGGCTCCTTCCATGAAACCCAGCCCAGGACATCCCCAAGGAGCAAACGTGAGTGTAATGAACCCCAATACTTATTGAAAGAAGTATGCTTGTTGGTTGGCTGGTATAAAGCCCAAAGTTGGTTAGATTTGGGGGTGGGGGTAGCAAGTGCAGAAAATGGCAGCTTAGAGCAGACAAGAGCTAGAAACTTCGGCTGGTATCCGCTTTCTATTGATGTGTAACCGATTACCACAAACTTCGCTTAAAACAACATACGTACATGCATATAAGCCAGTTCCTGTGATCCAGGAGGCCCAGCATGGCTTAGCTGGGTGCTCCGCTCAGGGCCTCAAACGGCCGCCATCAAAATGTCAGTCAGGCTGCTTTTTGTTCTGGAGCCTGGGGTTCCCTTTCAAGCTCCTATGGTTGTTGGCAGCATTTAGTTCAGCGGTTCTCAACCTGTGGGTCGCAACCCCTTTGGAGGTCGAACGACCCTTTCACAGGGGTCGCCTAAGACCATCGGAAAACACATATATAATTACATATTGTTTACAGTAGCAAAATTACAGTTATGAAGTAGCAACGAAAATAATTTTATGGTTGGGGGTCACCACAACAGGAAGAACTGTATTAAAGGGTCGCAGCATTAGGAAGGTTGAGGACCACTGATTTAGTTCCTTGTGGCTAGGATCCCTGCTTCCTTCCTGGCTCTTTGGCATTGCTCCCAGCTCCCTGCCAGGTGCCTCTCACCACCTGGTCCTTCTTCGAGGCCAGCAGGAGAAGCTCGCTCTCTCAGTCTGCTCCATGGAGTCCTATAAAGTAGAAGGTGACCACAGGAGGGACTATTTCATCATATTTGTAGGTCCTACTCACATTCAAGGAGAGGGGATCATACAGGCATATGGATCAGTGGAACAGAACAGAGAGCCCAGAAACTGACCCACACCATCATGGTCGATTAATATTTGACAAAGGAGGCAAGAGCATACAATGGAGTAAAGACAGTCTCTTAATTAATGGTGTTGGGAAATTTGGACAGGTACATGCAAAAAAAAATGGAACTAAACCACCAATTTACACCATACACAAGAATAAAGTCAAAGGGGATGAGAGTATGAGTGGGGGGGGGGTCAGGGGTTAATGGGGGGGGGTCGGGGGTTAATGGGGGGATGAGGACACATATGTAATACCTTAACCAAGAAAGAAATTAAAGATTGAAAAAAAAGAATAAAGTCAAAATGGGTAAAAAGCCAAAATGTAAGTCATAAAACCATAAAAGTTCTAGAAGAAAACACAGGCAGGAAAATTTCAGACATCTCACATAGCAGAATTTTCACCAATACATCTCCTAAGGCAAGAGAAACAAAGGGGAAAATAAGCAAATGGGACTACGTCACACTGACAAGCTCCTGCATTGCAAAATAACCTGTCATCAAAATGGAAAGGGAGCCCACTGCACGGAGGACATATTTGCCAACGATACATCGGATATGGGGTTAATTTCCAAAACATATAAAGAACTCATACAACTCAACACCAGAAAGACAAACAATCCAATTCAAAAATGGGCTAAGAACCTGAATAGAAACTTCTCCAAAGAGGACGTGCAGATGGCCAAGAGACTTATGAAAAAATGCACAGTGTAAAAATTAATAAAATATATTTTTTTTAAAAAAAGAGAGACCCATTATCCACCCACCACGTATCCAGTACATAATCGTGGGACAGTCTTAGGATGATAGCTTAGACATTCTCGTTCAAAAATGGGGGAAATGGGATGTGATTAAGAGGCTCTGGTTCATCACGTTCTGACGTGCAGCCGGGCAAATGTTAGGCTTCTTTGATCAGGTTTCAGGGCGTGGGAGTAAAGGCTCTACACCTCTTCTCCTGCATGACTCTGTGTTCTATCCTCTGAGTCATTCTTCCTTCCATGTTGGCAGCTGAGTCATTTTGCCAGTCTCCTGCCAGGAGCTCAGGGTCCTCTTCCAAGCCAGAGCTAGAGGAGAGTGAGGGGCATCTTTGAAGGTGAGAGAAGACCATGGCGATAAGAGATTGGTTTCACATTGGGGTGTTGAAGGAATTAAATAGGATCTCGATCGTGGGAGTCAGGTTTCCCAACATCAGAAAATGGAATCACAAATATGGAAAAGCAGAAAATTAGAATGAACTCTGTGATGTTGGATTGGAATTGGAGGTATCAGTACGCAATGGGTACATAGATGCGAGCTTTGTCCAATGAGACATCTTGGGAGCAGCAACACCCTAATAGCAATAAGCACACCAATTGCCCAGCTCCTGGCTTCTAAACACCATTCACCACTTACAGGAACTAGGGCTTCTTAGAGAAATGTCTCAGCTCAAGGCTGGCCAGGGAAAGTCCAAGATGATTCTACAACATTCTTTTTCCCCCCAGAAGCAAGAAGGTACTCAAAGAACAATAGGGATATATCAAAAACACCCAACACCAGCTTGAAGAGGTTTTCAATGGCTAAATTGGGGACAATTTGAGTGCCAAACTAAATAGTGATAGTAAAAGATTATAAATAATTGAATAAAATAGGGGAAAACATGTATCCTCACAGATATAAAACAATAAATTAATAAATGGGAAGTTTGTTGGGGAATAGGATAGTTACACCATTTCCATTTTTTCACACAAAATATGTATTAGTTGCAAAGAGAAAAGAAGTAGCTTGAGACAGGAGAAGCCTGAACGCTATCATCTTAATAAAGTAGCCAACGTTATCATCAGTAAGAGGAAAGCTTGAAATTCTGTACCACCTGGTATGATGCACTGAGAAGGACCCAGCATCATTTTTGTGTTATTCCTCCAAAGATGCATCCGAATCTAATCTGAGGAAACACCAGACAAGCCTTAGTGAAGAGATGCTGCAAAATAACTGGCCTGTAATCTTGAAAAGTGACAAGGGCATGAAGTCAAAGAAAGATTAAAATTGGAATTAACTGGAGAGACTTGATACATGCAACCTGTGACTTTAAACCAAATCATCCTATATATTAAAAGGCAAATATGCAAATCGGCCGAGCAGCGGAATGACCGATTGCTATGACACGCACTGACCATTAGGGGGAAGATGCTCAACACAGGAGCTGCTCCCTGGTGGTCAGTGCACTCCTACAGGGGGAATGCCAGTCAGTCAGAAGCCAGGCTCACACTGCAGCAGCACTAAGGCTGCCCAACTGATGGCTTAGGCCCACTCCCCACCATCAGTCGGACATCCCCTGAGGGCTGCCAGACTGCGAGAGGGTGCAGGCTGGGCTGAGGGACCCATCCCCTCTGAATGCACGAATTTCGTGCACCGGGCCTCTAGTCTTGCTATAAAGGATATTATTGCAAAACTTTGAATGGGGTCTGATGGCAGTTATGTATTAAGGTTAATTTTCAGATTGCGTTGCTTGTATTGCTGGAGGGCAGCAGAACATAAGAGATGTGTAAGAAATACACACACCGAAGTTTTCAGGGTAAAAGGAAGCAGGTTGGCAACCTATTCTCAAAGAGTTAAGGGAAAATACTTACCTCTATGGTACTTGTAGCTTTTTGTGGAACTTTGTAATTCTTTCCAAAAATATTTAATTTAAAAGTATACTATTTTTAAAGCTAGGCTATGGCCTGACTCCCCCTGGGCAGGCTGCCCCCACCTCTGCCTTGCAGGCACCCTCCCACTTGTGGGAATGGAGGGCAATCGTTTGCAGCCAACCTCGGGCTGCGGAGAGGAGCTGCTATCCTCAGAACAGCAGCGGCACCTGAGTGGGGTTCAAGGTTCCCTCTGTCCACGTCTGCTTTACCTTCACTGGCAAATCCTTCTTGCCACTTGCAAAGCACGTGCTCCATCTGTCACAGACTCACCAAATCCGATACCCAGGCCTGGCTCTGAAATCTCTCATTCCTTAGACTGCAGATCTCTGTCTGCCCCTGAATCCTCCTAAACCAGCCAGGCCTGGCCTGCGTCTCCTCAGAAATAGGTCTACTTGCTATTATAATATGAGGAATGTCGCTGACGTTTGCAGCAAGTGACTAAACTGGCTGCAGCCAGTTCTGCCGGGAGGTAGCCAGCTGTTTGTGCACAATTATGCAGCCATTTCCAGGAATTCACTCTGGGAGCCTTGCGGGCCCTTGAGAAGCAGCGTGGGGCTCCGGGACTTCAGCCGGATTTAGCAGTCTCAGCGATGGACTGGATATAAAGAAACAAAATCTACTAACAGCTGCTCCTGCGCACGTCTGCGCCCTCGTGGGTGAGATAGAGACTCTCTCTGCTCTTGTGGGTGACATGCGAATAGCATACTAGCCCCTGCCTATTGTCAAAGTGCCTGTGAGAATAAACAGAGTGGTGAGCAGGTGTCTTGAGTTCTTTACGAAGAGGAAGTGGATGGCCATATTGCTGTATTTACCCAGTGCTTAGGAAGGTAGCAAGTTTAAACCCTGCTAATTAAAATGAGAATTATTGTTGACAATTACACTGTATAAATAGCTTTGTTTAATCCTTTATTTATTCCACACACATTCATTGGGCACATACACTGTGCTGACCACCAGACAGAGGGTGCAGCTGTAACTAGGATCACATGGTCCCTGCCCTCAGGGATCATAGAGTCTAGTGGGCAGATTCAACTGGCCAGTCCGCACAAGGGTGGGCAGTGACGATGAGAAAAATAACTGTTTTAAGTTTCCATGAAAATGGCGATTATTATTAGGCAAATGCCAAAACCTCAGGTCTGAGAATCAGAATATTTGATTCCCAGCTCTCCTACTTACTGCTACAGGAGCCTCAAGAAGTTACTTCATTTCTGACAGCGTTCACTTCGACGGCGTTCTCTGAAAATCAGCATGGCAACATCTGTACACCCTCTTTCATGAGATTCATGCGATTATTTATGAGATCATCAATGTGAAAGCAAGTGGAATACTCAGAGATGTGGCTGTCATTGGTGCAGAGTCTCTATACAACACTTGAGGGTGGTTGGTCAGTTTGCCTGGGCCGTTCTGAGTGGAAGGAGCTGAGTTTGTTACCAATTTGTGTCACTGGGCTTCCTGGAGGTGTTCATGCCAAGCACTGCCAGCTACTGTAGGAGACATCTGTGCCCAGACAGTTCAGATCCTCTGCTGCCTGCCTCTGTCACTGGCCTCAGCCTGTTCTATGCAACAATTTAACAATAAATTGGATGAAAACACAGGAATATGTTTATCAGTGTTCAGCACAAATGAAGCTAAGAATCTATACTAATAAAAGGGTAATATGCTAATTAAACCAGGTTGACCAGACATCTTCTGGAGGTCCGACTTCCTTCCAGACAAAGCCATGGTGGTGGGGACCAAGGCAGAGGTGGTTAGGGGCGATCAGGCCAGCAGGTAAACAGTTAGGGGGCGGCCAGGCCAGCAGGGGGGCAGTTAGGGGGCAGCCAAACTGGCAGGGAGATAATTAGGGGATGACCAGGCCAGCAGGGGTTAGTTAGGGGGCAACCAGGCTGGTAGGGGGCAGTTAGGGGGTGACCAAGCTGGCAAGCAGAGGCAGTTAGGGGCAATCAGGAAGGCAGGTAGAGTGGTTAGGGGCAATCAGGCAGGCAGGCAGGCGAGTGGTTAGGAGCCAGCAGTCCTGGATTGTGAGAGGGATGTCCAACTGCCAGCTGAGGCCCAATCCCCTGAGGGGTCCCAGATTGGAGAGGGTGCAAGCCAGGCTGAGGGGCCCCCTAGAGTGTCAGCCTAGGGACTGAAGGGTCCCTGGTTCGATTCCAGTCAAGGGCACATGCCTGGGTTGTGGGCTCGATCCCCAGTAGGGAGCATGCAGGAGGCAGCCGATCAATGATTCTCCATCATCATAGATGTTTCTATCTCTCTCTCCTCCCTTCCTCTCTGAAATCAATAAAAAATATATTTTTTTAAAAACATTTTTTTTCAGAGTCAGAATTTGAAATGATCGCCCCAGGATAATAAGGAGAAAAATAACATAGATACCAAGTCCTCTATTTAGGTTCAAAAATTAACGGCACCGCAGCATAAATGAAAGAGCAGCAGTGCTGGGTGACTGACTTGGTGGCGTATCACATATGAACAGCCTTTTGCTGTTCACAGAGCATTTGCGTCCCATTTAATTGCTTAGGAAGTTAGCTTCAGCGAGTCCAATCCGTCAGATAAAAATTTGTTCTGAATTGTCCTTTTGGCTACAAATGCAGTATATTGCGATTTAGGTTTCATTAAGTCTGAGTCCATGTAAATTGCCAAATATAGCTGTATGCCAATCCTTGCAACACCTAAGAAGGCCAATAGTGTGTAGTTTGCCCAGGACTAAACCACGGGTAGGGCTAGAAACAAACATAAGATTTCCTTCTTAAACTCAGAACCCTACCTTTTCTTTAATGTCTGTCTCCTCTGAGGAACTTTCCCCTGCCTTCCCAGTTGCAACTAATCATTTGTTCGCTATATTTTCACACAGACAAACCTGTGTGTCTGTACAGGACGGTCCATTGTCTTGAATTTATCTCAGTTATCTTGCACCAACTAACTCACCCATCCCAAACTCAACTCTAGATGATAGCCTCTTGAAATATAAGGCCCGTGCCCTATATCTTTTAAATCTTTAATACTCTAGCCCAGAGATTTGTACTTATTAGGTGCTCAGTAAATAATGGCAGAATTGAGTGGCTGCGATGGAGAGCAGGCTTTACACTCACACTTGAACTTGAATCACTGTTTACTAAGCTCATTTAGTTACTTTTCCCCTCTGAATCGTCTCATCTTTAAAACGGGCATATGCCCTGGACAGCTGGCTCAGTTGGTTGGAACATCGTCTGGTACCCCAGAAGGTGATGGATTTGATTCCCGGTCAGGGCACATATGGGAGGCAACCGACCAATGTTTCTATCTCACATAGATGTTTCTCTCTCTCCCTTCCTCTCTCTCTAACAATCAATAAACATATCTTTGAGTAGGATTAAAATTTTTAATAAATAAAATGGGCATATTAAAACCACATTATATAGCATTTTCATAGTATTAAATGCTAGCAACGTTTATAGGTAACATAAAGATGTTTCCTCCCCCTTCGGTGTCTAGCTCATTGGTTTTCCTGAGGCCATGATGAGTTTCTTTAAATGGAATCATCAGATAAGACACCCTGACTCTGGTCTTCCTACACGCCCGGACCGAGGTCAGGTATCAGGGGCTTCTAGTCCCAGCAGCCCCCAGTCCTGCCGACTCTCCCAGCTCCCCACTCACCCCTGAAGTCCCAGCAAGGCAGCCGCTTCTCCACGTCGCCACGCAGGCTACTTGAGAGCCACGGGGTTTCTTTCCCCTGCCGCTTCCCTTCACAGCCTCAGCCTGCACGGAACCTGAGCTCAGGCTTCACAATTGTTTGCAATTCAACAAACGTCTGACAGCTCACTGTGTCTCGGAAGCAGTGCTAGGGCCAGAAGAGATGTAGAGTAGAAGTTGGCCAAGACCATTCTACTCTCAAGGAAGTCAGTCTGCTAGTTTGCACGCAGCAGAGGTGATACCAGCTGGGGGAGGGAGGTTCCAGGGGGGAGGAAAAGAGTTATGCCCCCGGGGGAGCCCAGGACTCCAGAGCCCATCTACTCCAGATCTGGCCAGAGACACTCTGCGGGGATAGTGGCATTTAACCTACGCTCCTCCGTGTTGTCATTTTTCTGTTTCCGTATTTTCTGTCTTTCCGTGCCTGGTACAGCGATACCTGCACACATTGGAGCATCTTTTCATCAGTCTATAAACACACGAGGCACAGGATGGCGTCTCTTTTAAGCGATGCTGTATTTTCAATATTTAGCACAGTACACACGTAGTGGAGACTTGAGAAATATTTGATGAGCAAGTGAATGAATGTGAAAGGGGGTGAGGATGTGGAAAGAGGGGAGGCAGAGGATAAAACCCTCTACTGCCAGGTCCCAAGACCCCCAGGGGAAACAGCATGAATCGGGCAGTTTGAGAGCAAGAAGGAACTTGGGATAATGGTCGCTGCTTAGCGGCTGGTGGGAGTCAGGTGGCTCCCACGTTGGGCATCTGGCCCTGGGGTGACTGATGGGCCCTGCACAGTGTCTCCTCTCCCGCACCAGGAAGACGGGGCCCCAGGGCCAGGTTCCCAGGTTAAATAGCCTTTTCTTTTTTGCTTTAAAAAAATTGCTGAGGCGTGAGATACTTCCGTTCTCCACTGGCATCTTTGCACTGTGCCCAGAGAAACAATCATATCACGTTCAGGAAGGCAAGGGCCTGCAAAGGCAGGGAAACAGGAACTGTCCCCACGGATGTGCCCCCCCCCCCCCCCCACATACCAGGGGAGACGGCCAGGGGCCGGGAACAAATGCCTGTGAAAGGAAAGCCAGACTTCACTGGAGACTGACCCTTCCCGACATCCAGCAAGACCCTCAGCCGCAAGGCCCAGGATAGCATGTTCTTACACACACACTCTTCCTCCCCTACCCTCTCCTACAAACATACAGCGAGTGCTGTGTGAGATCTGAACAGGGGGCTCTGTCCCGCGGGGCTCACCCCACGCCACTTAGCCCCAATGCCAGGCCCGCACCAGAAAAGCATCCATCTCCCTCTCAGACACAACCCCACAAACCCAGCTCCAGCCTGGGGCTCTGCGCCCTGTCCCCGAACACGTAACCATCTCATCTCACTCCAATCCGTACTACATCCTTCCCTTTCTCTCTTGCAGCAAGCTCCTCCCCAAGGGTCCTTGACCCAGAGAAGTGGTCGGCAAACTGCGGCTCGGCAAACCGCGGCTCGCGAGCCACATGCGGCTCTTTGGCCCCTTGAGTATGGCTCTTCCACAAAATACTGGCTCTTCCACAAAATACCGACTTCTGTGCATGGGCCACGAAGTTTCAATCGCACTGTACGTGCACGCCTGCACGTGGTATTTTGTGGAAGAGCCACACTCAAGGGGCCAAAGAGCCGCATGTGGCTCACGAGCCACGGTTTGCCGACCACGGACCCAGAGCATTCAGCAGAGTCCCCCCTCTCTCACATTTGAGTTCCACAGCACTTGCTATGTCAGTCAGTGCTCCCTAATCTTATTCACAGAATGGAAAGTGGTGATGCTTGCACAGACCCGGGGATAAACACGGGCAACTCGCTGAGTCCAGGAGCTCCAGATGCTCAGAGGGTGGGGGCTCCGTACCTCGGGCCCACCTGTAGCTCATGCCAAGTCCCTGCACACAGTGGTGGCAAGCTCGGGTCTACAGACTGCCTGGCCCTGCTCCAGAGCATTCTGTAAGCCAGACCTGGGAAGGGGTTTGGATGAAAGCCTTGCCTTCGAAGAGCTTCCGCACTCGTTGAAGAAGCAGATAATGCCTGCATGACACCTAAACACACACGCATCGTTTTTAAGTTCGTTGTGTAACAGAAAGAACATGGCTTTTTGCATGGAAAACATATGAAGGTTCCGGGCAGGGGCAGGCTAGCAGGGGTCGATGGGGGGAAAGGGACATATGTAATACTTTCCACAATAAAGATTTTTAAAAACCTATGGAGGCTCAAACTCTGTCTTTGCCACTCACTCGCTGTGTGAGCTTAGGCAGGTTAATATCACCTCTCTGATCTCAATTTCCCCGCCTGTAATATAGGAATAATAATGCCTCTCCTCATGAGGTTGCGTTTTTAAGCATCTTTAGTGAGGAGTGATTTACATACAATAACGTTCACCCACTCAAGGTACACAGTTCTAGAAGTTTCCACAATGACCATGCATCAAGATAGAGAACGTTTCTATCACCCCCAGAGTTCCTCCTGCCTCTGGACAGCTAACCCCCTTCCCCACCCCCTCCCCGCCCCTTGGCAAGCACAGATCTGATTTCCATCACTGTCACTCTGCCTCTCCTAGTGCTCCGTACCTATGGAGTCATACAGCCACAGCCCTTTGTGCCGGGCTCCGTTAACTTAGGATACTGCTTTTGAAATGCATTCATGTTGTGCGTATCCGTAGTTTGTTCATTTTTGTTGCTGAACAGAACTCCATTGTGTGGAGGTGCCACGATTTTTTTTTCTTTTTCAGGAGGGAGAGGACTGAATGCGGTTTTGGGTTGTGATGATGGAGGCACTTGAAAGACATTGGAAATCCAGTAAGGACGATTCTTCTCGTTCGCATGGGAGCTCCTTGACCATCTCCATGGTCACAGCTCCATTCCCAGCATCGGGCATAACAGCATGCGCATAGGAAGAGCTCAGTGCCTTGTCTGAGAAGGAAACAAACAAGTAAAGGACTAATACAGGAGAAACGGAAACAAGAGTGTAGTTATGGAAGGAGCTTAGACCAGCCTCAGTGACGGGAGGGAACTGGTTCCCAGAAACAGGCAGAGGGAGGTACATGTGCAGACAGGAGGGCAGGGAAGTCAAGCGGTCACGCCCTGCAGCCTGGATTGTTTGTGGGTTCTGAGCAAGGCTGTCTGCGGAGGGTGGGGACAGGGAAGTGCAGGAGAGACCTGAGTTGTCCCTTGAAGCGTTGCAATGCTCTGGCGTGGGCCAGAGGAAAGAGCGCCCTGGGCTGAGCCAGGCGTTTCAGGAGACACTTGCCTGTAATGCCTCCTTTAATTTCTCTCAACAACATTTTATACTTGTCAGTGTAGACATTTTGCACTTTTATTAAATTTACTCCTAAGTGTTTGATGGTTTTGATACCATTATAATATTTTTACATGTTATTCTCCAATTTTTTACTGCTAATGTACACAAACACAGTTGATATTTGTATACTGACTTCATACTTCATGATTTTCTAAATGATCTTATTAATTCCAGCAGGTATTATTTTAGATTCCTTAGAATTTTCTACATATACAATCAGACCACCTAAAAATAAAGGCATTTTTGCCTCTTTCTTAAACTTTATGCTGTTTATTTCTTTTCTTTTCTTTTTCAATTGATTTCAGAGAGAGGACGGGAGAGGGAGAGATAGAAACATCAATGATGAGAGAGAATCATTGATCGGCTTCCTCTTGCAGGCCCCTACTGGGGATCAAGCCCACAGCCCAAGCATGTACCCTGACAGGGAATTGAACCGTGACCTCCTGGTTCATGGGTGGACACTCAGCCACTGAGCCACACCAGCGGGTGTGCTGTCTATTTCTATCACTTTTTCTGATCTTAGGAGAAAAAAGTTGGTTCTTCAAAGGGGAAAAAAAAGGAAATCATCCCAGTGATGGGCTGAAGATGCAAAAAGAAAAAGAAGCAACAGAAATGATAAATATGTGGATGATTCTAAAGGAATATTGTATAAATTGGTAATATCAAGTGAAGCAATTTCAGTTCCTCAAGCTACTTGCCTAATGGACGCATAACCACTACAGTCACCAAGGTGATAATTGGAAACGTTTCCCAACCATCACATTTGTGCTGGCTCCTCTTCTTAAGGCACAGATGGCTTTGCCCTTTAACCATTTACTACGCCATTTCATTATTGTTGGATTCGTTTGTCTTACGTTGGTCTGTTCTGATGACTCCATCCCCATGCATTTGAATAGGGTTTCTCCAACACACTATGTACAAATGGCTATACAATCTTTGTGAACATAATTTGATGAGTTCAGTGGTCCCAGAATCTAATGACATAATTTTAAAAGTAAAGGTCTGATGTCTCCTCCATCATCCTTTATTTTCTGCTCCTGCTATCAACTCTGTTGGATGCTCTGGTACACTTCACTCTGTTTCAGCGGCAATTATCCAATCCTGTGCTGAGTTACAACCACAGCACCTTCATTTTCACCCCAAATGAAATCCTTTAAGCTAGAATTAGGCACCATTTGACAAAGGAATTTAGCCTAGTGTGGGGTATTTTCCATGCAGCTCTTTTAGTTTTTTAAATCTAGACTTGTTAGTATGTCATTAGTATATCATTGGCTAGTCCAGTGGTCAGCAAACCGCAGCTCGCAAGCCACATGCGGCTCTTTGGCCCCTTGAGTGTGGCTCTTCCACAAAATACCACGTGTGGGCGCACACGTACAGTGCGATTGAAACTTCGTGGCCCATGTGCAGAAGTCGGTTTTCCGCCTGGGCGAGTCTATTTTGAAGAAGTGGCGTTAGAAGAATTGGTGGGTATCGGTCGGTCAGGACACGGGATGCGTGAGGGCGGGGGGGCAGGTGCGGGCGGGGGGGGGGGAGGTACATTGCTTTGAGGTACGTTCCCTGAGGTCGATCCCTTCCAACTCTCCCATCCACACTCATCTATCTGAAACAAGTATACAAGACAAGTGTGGATGGGAGAGTTGGAAGGGGTCGACCTCAGCGAACGGACCTCAATCAGATTGAGGACGTTTTTAGCAAAGGCCAGCTTAGGAGTACCCTAATTAAGTTAATAACAATGTACCTACCTATATAGTTTAAGTTTAAAAATTTGGCTTTCAAAAGAAATTTCAATCATTGTACTGTTGATATTTGGTTCTGTTGACTAATGAGTTTGCCAACCACTGGGCTAGTCTATACTATAGCTACCTAAGATTTATTGGGATCAAATGTGATCCTTTTTATGGTTATTTATATATTTTGTTTTTTGGCTTTCTAAGAAGTTCAAGTCACTGCTTGGTGATGTTAAGTGAGACAAGTTATATATTTTTTTAAATTTGTCAATGATAGTTGACACTCAATATTATTTTATTCTAGAGGCCCAGTGCACAAATTCATAAACCAGTGGGGTCCCTCAGCCTGACCTGCAGGATCAGGTTGAAACTGGCTCTCTAACATCCCCTAAGAGGTCCCGGACTGCAAGAGGTCCAGGCCAGGCTGAGGAACCCCACTGGTGCACAATCAAGGCCAGGGAGGGACGCAGGAGGTTGGCCAGCCAGGGAGGGACCACGGGAGGTCTCCAGGGCATGTCCGGCCCATCTCACTCAATCCTGATAGGCCCAACCCCAGCAGCAAGCTAACCTACTGGTTGGAGCATTTGCCCCCCTGGTGGTCAGTGTGCATCATAGCAAGTGGTTGAGTGGCCTTAGCATATCATTAGCATATTACGCTTTGATTGGTTGAATGGCTGGACACTTAGCATATTAGGCTTTTATTATATAGGATTTGTTTCAGGTGTACAGAATGGTGGTTAGACATTCATATAATTTACGAAGTGATTCACCAGAGAAGTCATCTTACCTGGCACCATACATAGTTATTACAATGTTATTGACCAAATTCCATGTGCTGTAATTTGCATCCCCATGACTACTTTATAACTACCAATTTGGACTTCTAAATGCCATCACCTTTTTCACCCAACCCTCCAACTCCCCTCTTATCTAGCAACTATCAGTTTGCTTTCTGTATCTATGAGTTCGTTTCTGTTTTATTTGTTTACTTTGTTTGTTAGAGTCCACATATAAGCAAAATCATATGGTATTTGTCTTTCTCTGTCTGACTTCTTTCACTTAGCATAATATCCTCTAAGTCCATAGAAGTTGTTGCGAATGGTAAGATTTCATTCTCTTTTATGGCCAAATAATATTCCATTGTATATAAGTATCACAGCTTCTTCTTTTTTAATCCTCACCCAAGGATATGTATATTGATTTAGAGAGAGAGAGAGAGAGAGAGAGAGAGAGAGAGAGAGAGAGAGAAGAGAAAGAAATATTCACATTGATGTGAGAGAGAAACACTGATTGGTTGCCTCTTGTACACACCCTGACTGGGGATTGAATCTGCAACCTAGGTATGTGCCCTGACCAGTATTCAAATACACAGCATTTTGGAATATAAGACGATGCTCCAACCAACTGAACCACTGGGCCAGGACTGTACCACATCTTCTTTATCCAACTGTCTACTGATGGGCTCTTAGGTAGCTTCCATATCTTGGCTAGTGCAAATAATGCTCTAATGAACATAGGGGTGCATATATCTTTTCAAATTAGTGTTCTGGATTTCTTCATATAAATGCCGAGAAGGGGAATTGCTGAGTTGTAAGGTTATTCTTTTTTCTTTTCTTTTTTTTAACTTTCATACTGCTTTCCACAGTGGCTGCACCAGTTTGGATTCCCACCAACAGTGCATGAGGATTCCCTTTTCTCCACATCCTCACCAATACTTGTTGTTTGTAGATTTAGTGATGATAGCCATTCTGACAGGTGTGGTTTTAATTTGCATCTCTCTGATGATTAGTGACATTGAGTACCTTTTCATACGTCTATGGCCATCTGTATGTTCTCTTTGGAGAAATGTTTGTTCAAGCCCTATGCCCATTTTTTAATTGGAGTGTTTGGTTCTTTTAGGGTTAAAGAGTTGCATGAGTTCTTTATAAATTTTGGATATTAACTCCTTATCGGATATATCGTTGGTGAATATCTTCTCCCAGTCAGTAGGATGTCTTTTTGTTTTGTTGATCGTTTCCTTTACTGTGTAAAAACTTTTTAGTTTGATGTAGTCCTTTTTATTTATTTATTTATTTGCCTGCCCAAGGAGCTATATCAGGAAAATATTACTATTAGCAATGTCAGAGAGTTTACTGCCTATGTTTTCTTCTAGGAGTTTTATGATTTCAGGCCTTACATTATTTCTTTAGTCCATTTTGAGTTTATTCTTTTATATGGTGTAAGGAGGTGGTTTCTTTTTTTTGCATGTATCTCTCCAATTTTTCCAACACCATTTATTGAATAGAATGTCTTTACTCCACTGTATATTATTTTTAGTATGTTTTTATTGATTCTTTTAGAGAGGAATGGAGAGGGAGAGAGAAACATGGATGTGAGAGAAAAACATCGATCAGCTACCTCCTGCATGTCCCCTATTGGGGATTGAGCTTCCAACCTGGGCATGTAACCTGACTGAGAATTGAGCCAGTGACCTCTTGGTGTATGGAACGACATTCAACCAACTGAGCCACATCAGCCAGGGCTTCTTGCCTTCTTGAGACAAATTAGTTATTCATTCAACAAACACTTTTTGAGCACCTATTTAATAAAACTCCTGTAATGACTATTAATTAGAATTAAGACAATTGGTGATTGGTTCCTATCCTCCATCCAACCCCCATTCTCAAATGGAGCAGTCTAAATGCCTTATTGGTGGGGGGACGGGGGGGAAGAGAGGAAATGTAAAAGGCAGGATGGGAAGAAATTAGGGAAAGAGTAACAAATGTGCCTTTGGGAGCAGAGATGGAAACCCAGCATCCTCCATTTCTCCTGGAGTTATCTACTTGAATTGGGTCAACAAAGGGGTGCTACTAACCAGGAATTTCTAGAATCATGCTCTTGCCTGGAAATTCTAACAACCAGAAGTGTTCCTCCCAATACTTAAGCTAGATTAATTAGTTCATTGATTATACTCAGTGTCATCATTATTGTGGCGGCTATTTCAGTTGTTAAGTTAAAGTTTGCTACAGTAAGTCCATTCTTAAACTAAGCTAATTAACTTCTCAGCAACCAGAAACACGCACTTTATTTCACTGTGCTAGTGGGGGTGAGGGGAGGCCAGTTTACAGAGTTATGAAAACCATTAAACTTAAAATGAACATAAGGGAGAAAAAAGATCCCTTTGGTACCATAGCTTTTTTTATTTCCAAGAATAGAAGTAATGGGAATATGCGAAATCATACCATTGGAAGCTTAACATTTTATAAGGCAGCTGGAGAAGACTCGGAGAAGGCTGTCCAAGGTTGCTTGCTTAGGGACAGAATGAGATGAAGGAGGACTGGAGACTAAACATCCCCAGACACAAATCTTCTCAATGTTCTTACCTTGCCCTCTCTGCACAGATCTTCTACTGCCTCGTCTTCCGATCTACTTTAGCAGGCAGCCAGAGAGCAGCCAGCTGGTCTGGTTATAAAGGGATCTCCCATCCCCAGAAATAGTTACAATAGGGGTTTCAAAAATGCAACTTACACGCAAAAATGTACACCACAAAACATGAAAGGAACTGGGTTATGCATAAACCATGAGACATATCAGCTAGGGCCTCCTTCCTTAAAAGGATGGATCTAATGACACAGGGAGTCATGGAGGGAGTGGAGTGAGCATGAGTGACCCCCAGAGCTTCCCATTTCCAAGACCAAGGAAGAAGGGCCAGGGAAGAACTTTGGTATCTCTCTGAACAGAAATAACTCCAGCTTGGCGATGAGCTCTGCGTCCCTTTTTTTGTAATCCTCTGGGTCTTGGCCCCTTTTATCTCTGTTGTATTTGCCAGTTATGTGTCTCAGTTTATTTTATCCATGCCCTCTCCTGACTGATTATATTTTATCTCTCACATGAATGGGTGGGTGAAAGTACAGGACCTTCCACCCCCATCTCAAAGCAGACATCTTATTTCCTACCTTTCGTTCCCACCCAATAAAACGTGCTGAACTTAAAATGATGCAAGATCCACTCCCACGAATCCCAGTTTAAAGCTCAGTTGTAGACTCGCTCCTCCTCTCCACTCCTTGTTTCTTTATCAAGAGAAAAAAACTAATGTTACCAGAACCTTGGACTCCAGCTGTTATCTCTATCCCTGCATTCTCCAAAGAACCAGTACCACATAATGGAAAAAACACAAGCTCTCAAGTTCAGGGGCCCGGATATAAATCCCGATTCTGTAACTTCTTAGCACTGTGATCGTGGACAAGTAAATTAACATATTTAACTTCTATTCCCCTTTAAAATGGGAATAAAAGTGCTACTTTCTAGGACTTACATGATGAGCAAATGAAATGATGTATGTAAAGGTGTAAATCACATAATGTGTATTTAGTAAGTGCTAACTTTACTTGAAAAAAACACCACTCAGTGTTAGGTGTATAACGTTTCATTTCTCATAACATTGATGCTCACACCCACACGTGTTTAACTCTTAGGATATAATTGGTTAATGAGAACTACATTGTGTCGGTCCCGGATAGCATGAGTGACAGACAGTAGCAGACCTTTCTGCTTAGCGTTTTGATCAAGACGTTGCTGTGCTTTCTTATGTTTTATCAGATTTCCAACCAAAATAGATGATGGATTAATGGAGCTAAACCAACATCTCTGCTCCAGTAACTGACAGAACCATTTCTCAGCCTATTTCCACTCATTCATCATGTAGAGTTTAAAGAAGGACGTTGGCCTCCTTTAGGGAGAAAGTTGCAGCAGAAACAGTGGCCTGGGCTTTAAGCAGAAGCAATCTGTGCCCATCCAGAGACTAACCATGAATCCAGACAAAGTACTGAGTAGGGGATTACTTCATCTTTTAGTTAGCACTACACAATTTTCAAAGGTCTCTCATATTTTAACCCTTTGGGAAAGCCAACTCTTTATTAGACACATATTTAGCACTCTATCTGTCTTGACCAGGAATTGACACTCCTGGTTCATAGGTTGACACTCAGTCACTGAGCCATGCTGGCTGGGCTGAATGTAAATGGCTCCAATCAAAAGATATAGGGCAGCTGAATGGATAAGAAAACAAGACCCATGTATATGCTGTCTTCAAGAGACCCACCTCAAAATGAAAGACACACACAGAATAAACGTAAATGGATGGAAAAAAAGATATTTCATGCAAATAGAAAGGAAGAAAAAGCTGGGGTAGCCATATTTATATCTGACTTTAAAACCAAGGCTATAGTAAGAGACAAAGAAGGACACTACATAATGAAAAAGGGATCAATCCAAAAAAAAAGGATATAACCCTTGTAAACATTTATGCACCCAACATAAGAGCATGAAAAATATAAAGCAAATCTTGATGGGTATAAAAGGATAGATTGACAGTAATGCAGTTAGAGTAGGGAACTGTAACACCCCATGGACATCAATGGATAGGTCATCCAGACAGAAAATTAACACAAATATGGTGGCCTTAAATCACACATTAGATCAGATGGATTTAATTGGTATCTTCGGAGCACTTCACCCCAGTGCAGCAGAGTATACATTCATTACAAGGGCACATGGAATATTTTCTAGGATAGACCACATTTTAGGACATAAAACAGGCCCCAATAAATTTAAGAAGGTTGAAGTTATATCAAGCATCTTCCCTGAACATAGCACCATGAAACTTCAAATCAATCACAAGAAGAAAACTGAAAAACACATAAAGACATGGGTGCTAAATAACATGTTACTAAACAATGAATGGGTTAACAATGAGATAAAGGAAGAAATAAAAAAATGCCTTGAAAGAAATGAAAATGAGAACACAACAACCCAAAATCCATGGAACACTTCTCCAAAGAGGACATATAGATGGCCAGTAGACACATGGAAAGATGATCAATGTCACTAATCATCAGATTAAATTAAAAACCCAATGAGATATCACCTCACACCTGTCAGAATGGCTATCATCCATAAATATACAAACAAGTTTTGGCGAGGATGTGGAGAAAGGGAACCCTTGTACACTGTTGGTAGGAATGCAGATTGGTGCAACCTCAGTGGAAAGCAATATGGAGCTACTTCAAAAAATTTCAAATGAAGCTGCCTATGACCCAGTGATTCCACTTCTGAAAATTTATTTGAAGAAACCCGGAACACTAATTCAAAAGAAGATATGTACCCCTATGTTTATGGTAACATCATTTACAATAGCTAAGATCTGGAAGCAGCCCAAGTGCCCATCAGCAGACGAGTGGATAAAAAACTGTGGTACAGAATCTCTCAAAGCAGAGGCGAATGCCAGACGCCAATGGCAAACGCTCCTCCTCAGGAGAAGACCTGAAATTTCTGCTGTCCCTGGACCTGTTTCCAACCTTCTGAAAAATGGCGAGGCAGCTGCTTCTGCAAAGTGGTACCATCGAAGGGACTGTGTCTTCGTTGAATTTTGTGTTGAAGACAGTAAAGATGTTAATATAAATTTTGAAAAATCCAAACTTACATTCAGTTGTCTTGGAGGAAGTGATCATTTTAAATATTTAAATGAAATTGATCTTTTTCACTGTATTGATCCAAATGGTTCCAAGCATTAAAGAACGGACAGATCAATTTTATGTTGTTTACAGAAAGGAGAATCTGGTCAGTCATGGCCAAAATTAACAAAAGAAAGGGCAAATCTTAATTGGCTTAGTGTGGACTTCAGTAATTGGAAAGACTGGGAAGATGATTCAGATGAAGACATGTCTAATTTTGATCGTTTCTCTGAGATGATGAACAACATGGGTGGTGATGAGGACGTAGATTTACCAGAAGTAGATGGAACAGATGATGATTCACAAGACAGTGATGATGAAAAAATGCCAGATCTGGAATAAGGAATGTTGTCGTCCCTGGATTTTGAGAAAGAAAAATAACTCCTCTGCAAGATTTCATAATTGAGAGAATGAATCCCTGAGTTGAAAGCTCTAGAGGCAGATGCTGCATTTGCCTCCTTTAACCCATATTTCATCCTGTTTATTTTCTTTAAAGGCTTCACTGCGGGTGATCTGTACCATTGTATGGAGCGATTTCAAGTCAGCTAAGGCAATAACCTTATACATGAACATTCCCCAGACTTCCATGACTCTGTTGAGGTCCTAGGCAATTGACACAGCAGTTGTGATAAATAAAAACATTTCACCTAAGTCTCCTTTACTTCATAACATAGATACTGACATGATAGGAAGCTCTTGGATTATGGAAAGACTAGAGGCCCGATGCACAAAATTCATGCAAGGGCTTCGGCCCTTGCAGCCCCGGCTTCGTCCTAAAGGTCATCTGGAAGGACATCCGGAAGGTCATTCAGCTGTCCGGTCTAATTAGCATATTACGCTTTTATTATTATAGATAACTAAGTTTTAGATTTTAGAACACATACTCAACCTGGCTGAAACACATTGATTGATACCTTAAACTGGTAACCTGTTGTTCCTCTGGCATATTCTTCAGGATTATTCCACTAAAGTTTTATTTTTCAAAAAATGTACTTCACAGTATTGTACATAAGTGATCACTTGTCAGTGTTCCAAATGCGTCTTAGCTAAAACTAGTGAATGCCCTAACTTAGATGGCTTTTGAAGCCTGTACCTTTGGCATTGTTTGACCCTTAAACTTTTACATCTCAGCATGGAGGACAAAGAAAGGCTGTGCATTGTTGCTTGAGAGTCTGTACATTTAGAACAAATTTGTATTTGCACTGTCAGGATGGCAAATGAGCGAAAAAATGTTATTAATACACTATTGGGTTTTATTTATTTATTTATTTATTTATTTATTTATTTATTTGATCCAGCTTGTACTAGGGCTGAAAACCTCAATTTATATTCATGACAGTGGGGATTTTTTTTTTAATGTCTACATTCTTTCTAATAAACTGTTGGAGGATGAAAAAAAAACCTGTAGTACATTTATACAGTGGAATACTACGTAGCTATAAAAAAAGAAGGAACTCTTACCCTTTGAGACAGCATGAAGGGACCTGGAGAGTATTGTGCTAAGCAAAATAATACCTTCAGAGAAAGACAAGTATCACATGATTTTAATTATATGTGGAATCTAATGAACAAAATAAACTGACGAACAAATAGATCCAGAGACATAGAACAGACTGCAGAACCTCAGAGGGAAGGAAGGGTACTGGGGTGAGAAGAGATTAACCACATAACTATGGACACAGGCCATAGTGTGGTGAAGGCCTGGAGCCGGGTGAAGGGGGTCAAAGAGGAAGAAATGGGGGACGACTGTAATACTCTCAACAATAAAATAATAATAATTTTTAAAGGGTTAACTTGCCAAATATTAGTGAGCAGTAGGTTCAGAGCCAGCCTGTCTGATTACGGAGCCTGAGAGCAAAGAACATACTAAGGCACACGGAGAAAGCCAGCAATAAACACTAACTCTCGAGGCTTCCATGCAAGAAACCCTTATCCTTTACAACAGTGGTTCTCAACCTTCTGGCCCTTTAAATACAGTCCTCATGTTGTGACCCAACCATAAAATTCTTTTCGTTGCTACTTCATCACTGTCATGTTGCTACTGTGATGAATCGTCATGTAAATACCTGATATGCAGGATGGTCTTAGGCGACCCCTGTGAAAGGGTCGTCCGACCGCCAAAGGGGTCGCGACCCACAGGTTGAGAACCGCTGCTTTAGAAGGACGGGGAAGTGTGCTTGCTGGATCTGGTGAGGAGAGAAATTCCTTGGAACCTCCACTCTCATGGGTGTGTAGACAGGCCAAGGGGAGGATGAGCGGGAATGCAGGCTGTACCTTTTGATCAGCTAGCAGGCCTCTGAAGGGCAAGCTCAAAGGGTGGGCAGCTCACAGCAGAGGAGGCCTCCTCACAACCAGCTTCCATGGCCCCGGGAGCTCCACCCGCCCTGCCTCCAGCAGCAGGCTTCCTCTAGCAAACGGGTGAGGAGGTGCACACAGCCTCAGCCTGGCTCTCAGGGTGTCTCTCGGCCCCTTAAACAAAATGGCCCCAGATGTGTCTGTCTCTCCGAGGGCAGGGTCTGCAATCTGCTGAAGTTGGCCCTCTGCTTTGCCATTGTGGAACCCACATTCTCTGCAGTTTACTTCTGCCCTTTCGTGATCACATGTTGCCCTTTTACCATCAGTGTAATTGGGCGGGACCAGAAGAGCCAGGCAGACCCAGGAGTAGGGAGAGGGAGGGAGAGAGAGAGGATCTTGAGACTCGGGTTTGGCAGTCTGGGGTCGGGGGTGCGTGAGGGACAGGATTATTATTTAAGGGATGAAAGAGGGTAGTGCACAGGAATAAAGAAGAGGAGAATGGCATCCAGCGCCATCGTGTAACAATCATTGAACAGTAAGAGGGAGGGCACCGAAAGGCCCCCCAGGAAATGCGGTCATAAGACAAACAGTCCCCCAGATTCAGACCCAGGTCTCGCCGCTTGGCATTTCCTATCCTGTCAGCGCCTACCATTTAGACCAGGCCCGTCTATTCCCGCCTGATTCAAAGCGTTCCCTGGACTGTTGCTGATCTGGAATTGGCCTCTTTCCTTGCCCAGTCTCTGAAGATTTCCTAAAACCGGGCGTGGAGCAAAAGAGGGACAGCACCGCCCCCTAGTGATGCAAGGCCAGTTGCCAAGGTTCTGGAGGCCTCCTGGACTCCCCCTTGGGGAGGCACACGGTGGGGGTGGAAACGACTTCCTTAGAAACTCAACTGTTCAGCGACTGGACTGTTCATGCTTTGTCAGGATGGCGAGGTCTCCAAGCACCACCCGGCTGCCCCAGCCCTACCCCTCAAGAACACTGGGTCTGGTAGCGCAGCAGGTCTGGGCTGGGGAAGGAAGGAGCTCTGATTACCTTGTCTCCATTTTGGTCCGTTCTGCCACGTTGAAACAGACCGACTCTCATTTGTCTTACAGTCAAATAAATAAATAAATAAAAACTTCACAAATCAAACACCATTACGTACGTTCCCCTATGGCAGTGGTTCTCAACCTTAGAATCACCTGGGAATCTTTTTAAAATCCTGATTTCTGGGCCTCATCCTCTGGAAATTCTGTTTCTTTGTTACTAATGTTGTGGCCCCACCCCATAACAAAGACACCGAATTTCCAGAGGATGAGGCCAGAAATCAGGATTTTAAGAAGATTCCCAGGTGATTCTATTGTGCAGCCAAGTTTGAGAACCACTGCCCTGGGGAATCAGGAGTTACCTTTTCAGGCAAAGAATAGAAAGACCCAGAGCATCCCAGCCAAGCCCGGGCAGGTGGCGGAGGCAGGGAAGGGATTGTGTTGACTGGGTACACTTCTGGGCCTCGAGCTCAGAAGCCAGGGTGGGGGCACCGAGCTCCGGGTGCCCAGGTCAGCGCTGTCCCCGGGCCTGTGCTGTCTGCTCTCCCTGGAGCCCTGGGCAGATGGACAGCATTTCTTCTGTGCAGCATCTCTGGGACCATCTGAGGCTCTGACACCACCCCCGGGTCGCCCTCCTCCCAGCGCCTCCTCTGCCTCTGTTAAGAGGAGAATAGACATGGAAGGGTGGTGAGGGCACAGCTGACGCAGCCACGACATCAGGACATCAGCGTAAAGCCCAGCGTCCAGACCCATCGCAGCCAACCCAGAAGCAGGAGCGACAGCGGCAAGAGGAGCCAGCCTGTTTCCATAGATACGGATTTCAGCTGCATTTTATGGCATCCGTACCAGGCTGCCTGGAGAGGCATCGTGTGGATGCCTGGGGACCCGCTCAGAAGGCAAATGAAGTAAGAGGCAGTTTTTTAAAAATTCCAGTGGTTTTTTTCCCAGTTGCAGGCGGAGCCTCCTCTGCCCTCTGGGGAGGTTCCCATGGAAGGTGAGAGAGGGAGGCACACGGCCATGAGCTGTGCCTGCCCACTGGAGAATTCCCACGTCCGCCTTCCCAACACTCTCCCATGTCTTTCGCCAGCTCTCGGGTGTGAGGTAAAATGGGGCTCATTACCAGATGTCCTTTCTGCACAGTTTGGGGAGCAGCGAACACACCTCAGTGGATCTCAGGGCCACAGCTGAAGCCTGTACCGGTGGAAAGGTCAGAGGTTTAGAAATCTGCATCTCCCACACACACCCCCTCCCCACCTCCCACCCCCACCTCCTTTGACATGTCCAGGCCCCTTCCTGAGGCGGCGGGAGTGTGATCTGACTGTCACCCATCTTGCTGAACTGTCTCGAGAAGAGGGGCCTGCTGTCGCCAGGGCCTGGCCTTGGCAAGTCAACTCAGAAACACCAACCCAGGCCCCTCAGTAGCCATGGGGCCGGGGAGCACAGCGCCCCCGGGTGGCAAGTCTTCAGGAGCCGGGCAGCCTCTTCCCAGGGCCTCCCTGGAGGGTGGGATGGGCAGGAATTAGCCAAGGACCTTCAAGCGACTAGTAAACTTTTTTCGGTTCTTTATAAATTCACAGGAGTTTGCAAGGAAGGACTCCCGGTCGGGGGCCAGGTGACTGGAACTGTGGTGCCATTCTCACAGGCAAGGCTACCTCACGGTCAGACCTGGATCGTCTTGGCAGAATGAGCCCGCTGCTTAGGGTGTGCCCAGGGCAGGGAGGGCGGCAATCCCATTGACATTTGGGGGGGAAGCACATCTCCCCATGTTTTGGAGGCCTTGTGCCCTGCAGGGCCGGAGACTGAGGGTGATGGCGTTGGGGTCGGCTCTCCTGGTTCCCACGCATAGCGCTGGCAGGCTCAGGACGGATCCCGTGTCTGAGATCCCAATGAACCAGCCGCACTTCCCACTTCCCTGCCCCTTCTCCTGCAGCTCTTTCCTCCTGGAACCATGGGGGCTGCCCATCTGGGAAAAGCCACCTTCCTTAAACCCAGGGGACCCTCCGACCCTCCTCAGGAAAACGCAGTGGACGCTCTCAGGCACCTTCCTGTCCCAGAAGAGGAAGAACGGGAAAATATGAGGTTGTATGTGTCCTTGTTTTAGATGCACCTGAGCAGCTCTAGACCCTCAATCCCAGGGCCCCCCCCCCCCCCCCCGACGTCACAGTCAGAAGGTTTCTTAGAAGCAGCCATTGCAGGAGTGGGGGGGGGGGGTCTCTCTCACAGCTGCCAGCTGGCGAAGGAAGTATGCCCCTCTCCCTGCTGACCCTTTGGGAGGCCTGCCCCTGGGCCACTGAGAGGAGAGGGCATATCCTGATCTCCCTGGGTGGCTCAGCCTGGGGCCTGAGAAGGACTCCCTCGCTCCCAGATTCAAACCACCCGTTCTCTGAAGCCCTATGTCCCTGTGCCACTTCTGTTCCTCCAGCTCTTGCCATCTCACCCCCCCCTCCCCGAATGATCTTCCCTCTACTCATTACTCATTCATTTATTCATTTACCAAAAGGCCATTGAGATCTTTCATCTGCACGGCCTTCCTAAAATAGATATGAGTATGACACACTTCCTGTACTCAGAAAGCGCATAGATTAGTGGAGGAACAGACATATAAATGACTCATTTAAAAAGACCTGGCCCTAGCCAGGGCAGCTCATGTGGTCAGAGCATCATCGCATACACCAAACGGTATCAGGTCCGATTCCCAGTCAGGGCACATATACAGGTTGTAGGTTTGATGCCTTGGTTGGGGCGCATATGGGAGGCAACCAATCGATGTTTCTCTGTCACATTGACATTTCTTTCTCTCTCTCTCTCTCTCTCTCTCTCTCTCTCTCTCTCTCTCTCTCCCCCCTCCCCACTCCCCTCCCCCTCCCCCTTCTCCCCCTTACCACCCCCCCCTTCCTCTCTAGGGTCTGAGAACAATTCCTGGGGAAAGTATAGCCTAAGATGAGATTTAACAGATGATTTCTTAGAGTTCGGGGACGGAGGATCAAAGTGGACGGAACTGCATGGGCACAGGCATGGGGGCAAGCTGGGGCAATGGTGTGGGGAGCTCAGCAGGCTGTAGAAGCCGAGGGTGCAGCGCGAAGCTCTGAGTGGCCAGAGGTGGGCTGGAGCAACGGGCGAGCTTCAGGCTGCAGAGGGCCCTGCGTGCAATCCGGAAGGCTCCAGGGTTCACCCTGCGGCGGTTCTGGAGCCTGATTCACTGGGGTCTGCTGACAGGGGCCTACCCCCTTGACCTCAGTGACTTGTGTCCTATGCGCAATTCCAGAGTAAGTTGAACTTGAAATAAAAACATTGACCCCTATCTCTGACGTAGTGGCAAGCTACAGAAGGGGTTTAGGTCTGGGGAGGGTGTGGTCATGTTTCCGTTGCCGAAAGACAGCTCCAGCTCCAGACCCCACTTCCAACCATTCTTCGGGGCAATTCTACTGCCTAGAAACGCTCTGATAGGGATAAGTGACTGGCAGCAAAAATGAAAGCTTTGTTGCATCTGTGAGCATCGCTGCCACTGACTGTATTCAGAGGAAAGAAAACGAAGTGGGGATGGCCTTCCCCCACTTGGATTTCAGAGGGACCCGTCCACGCCGGCGGTCTGTGCTGATGGCGCCATCTAGCGGTACAAAGGCTGTATGGCCCCAAAAGGAACCAAGCTGCTGCTTGGGAGTAACCTGGGCCACATTTATTTGTAAAATTCTGTATTCTCTTATTTCACCCTCAAAACAACTCAGCGAGGGATGACTCGTTGTCTGGCCTTGTTACAGGTCAGGAAGCTGGTGACGGGCAGGAAACAACACTTGTTCTGATCTCCTTTGGACTAGGACCCAGCGTTAGATGATTTACATGCGATTGGCGTGTCCCTGCTTCGCAGGTGGAGAACCTGAAGGCTTGTTGACTGAGACACCAGCTGGCGTAAGCCGTGGACAATGAAGGTTTCCTGCTGCCAGAACCATGTTCTGAATGGTCAAATTTAAACCCCTTCTTTAAGTTAAAAACATAAACCACCAAGTGGTAAAAGAGAAAGAAAGAGGCGTTTTTGGAATTCAGGGCAACTGGCCCAGACCACAAGCTATCGTGTGTGTGTGTGTGTGTGTGTGTGTGTGTGTGTGTGTGTGTGTGTCAGAAAGAAAAAAGAAAAGATCTCCTCCCCATAAAAGGGCAGGAAAAAATGCTTGTAAAGAAAAAGCAAATAACCTTTTTGCTCTCTCTTCCTCCACCCACATGTAATATCTGAATATAAGTACAAGTTAGGCATCTGGAACCATAAGGAAGCAAAACAAAACAGCCTCCAGCAAACAAAAGAACACAGATGATCCCAGGAATGGCCAACAGAATAGGCCCTTGAAAATGGTGATGCTGCTGAAATCTGTTGCCAAAGGCACCAATTGAGGAATAAAATTTATAGACTTCCTTGATTATTAAAATAAAAAGATCCATAGAAAAAAAAGAGGCTAAAAACTAGGAGGAGACCAGGCAGAACTCATATTACTCTGACAATTCAGGTTTTCAAGAATTCAGGCTTAAATGCTAAATTGAAACAGATTCTACTCTGGCAAATTTTTTTTCTAACTGGTTTCCTGAATTTTAATAAAACGTAGAGGACTTTTTATGCTAGGCACAAAGCAACGAAACCATATATTTTTAATAGCAGATTGGATTAGATAAAAATATAAATATTCTGTACAGTGAAACATACTAAAAGCAAAGTTACAAGTGATAGTTTGAAAATTTTTGTAACACGCGACAAAGGAATAATAGCTATAATCTACTTAAAAAGAGCTTATAAATCAATACGGATAAAACAACCCACCAAAATGAGCAATGAATATGAGAAAAAGAAAGCAGATGGCTAGTAAACATATGAGAATCATTTCATCTCTCTAGTAATAGGGGAAAATGTAATTAAAATAACACAATTAAGAAATTTTTTTAAAAAAAAACCTCATAGACAACAGTATGGTGATTTTCAGAGTGAAAGGGGGTAGGAGCAAAAAGAGGGTAAAGGGAGGATAAATGGTGGTGGAAGGAGACTTGTCCTGGGGTAGTGAACACACAATGCAATATAAAGACAATCTATTATAGAATTGTACAACTGAAACCTACATAATTTCATTAACCAATGTCACCCCAATAAATTAAATTAAAAAGTTAAGCAGTAACAATATTTTCTGCCCATTCCATTGTCAAAAAAATGGAAAGATGGACAATAGCCAGTGATGGTAAGAATATATCATAAAGTGCCCTCTCACAAGCTTTATCAAGAGTAGAGTCTGGAACAGTCTGTTTTTAGAGTAATTGGTAGAACCTACCAATTTTTATATTTTACCTAACTTTTTAACAATCCAAAGCAACCTAAATGTCCTTCAAAAGAAAACAAATCGAACAAATTTATAAGATGTCCTTATTATGGAATACTGTTGCAGACATTAAAAGGATGAGGTTGATCCGTATGTATTGCAAGATCACCAAGATATATTAAGTGAAAAAAAGCAAGTCACACAATAATATAGAATACATTAATCTCGTTTACATTTATATACATACTAGAGGCCGGATGCACCGAAATTCGTGCAAGAGTAGGCTTTCCTTCCCCTGGCTGCCAGCACCGGCTTCCCTCCGGCACCAGGACCTGGGCTGCTTCCCTCCTCCTGCTGCCAGCAGGCACCCGGGACCGGGACTGGGGCTGGCCTCCCTCGGGCCACCCACAGGCACCAGGGACCCAGGCTGGCTTCCCTCCAGCCCTGGCTTCGTCTGGAAGGACGTTCGGAAGATGTCTGGTCTAATTAGCATATTACCCTTTTATTACTGTAGATGTGCATAGAAAAAGGGTCCGGGAGGATACACACCAAACTGCTAAGCATAGGTACAGTGATGATAAATAGAAAGAAGTGGGTAAGGAGAGGTTGTTACTTTTTATCCTACGAGCTCCTATATTGCTTGATTTTTTCCCATTATGCAAGTCTCCATGCCGTACGTTTGTCATTTAAAAGTTACATATGGATATGTGCAAAGTAAATTAGCCTACTTAGAAAATATTTGCAGCTGTGTTGGTATTTCAGAACCAGAAAAACTTTAACACCCAAATGTTAACGGATGAGCACAAAGGCCAGAGACCCCGAGGTCTGACAGCCCAGCGCCGTGGCAGTGACTCTCATAATTAAAGGAGACGACGTGGGCGGCCAGAGCAAACATGGGCTTTGGAGTCCAGCAAAGCTGGTCCCAGTCTGCCCTGGCCCTTTCCTTTTTTGCCTGGGAGCAAGTCACTTAACCTCACTGAGTCTCGATGAAGCAGAAATAGAAGTGCCTCCCCTCCATCTCAACACCCCCACCCTGCGTGTAGGAGTTCTTCCTCCCCTTCTGGTTTACATTATTCTATATGCAGGACGGGCTAATAGGGCAGTGAGAGACTCAGGGAGTCCACAGGCTGGTTGTTGTTGCTTCTAATGGACCCAAAAATATGTGTAAAGGGCCGGTTTTGGTGGCAGAGTGGGGGGGAGTGCAGTGGGCTGGGGGGGGGGGGGAGGAGGGGGGAGGCTGTCCCAGCGTTCTGGGCGCAGGGCGCAGGAAGGAAGGTTCAGCGGCTGGGGCCACCTCTGGCAGCATTTCTAACATGTTAGCAGGCACCCTGGCTGGTCTTGCTCAATGGATAGAGCCTCAGCCTGCAGACTGAAAGGTCCCAGGTTCAATTCCCGGTCAGGGCACATATCTGGGTTGTGGGCCCGATCCCCAGTAGGGGGTGCACAGGAGGCAGCTGGTCAGTGATTCTCTCTCATCTTTGATGTTTCTACCTCTGCCGTCCTCTCTAAAATCAATAAAAATATGGTTTTTTTAAAATAAACAAATAAGATAAAGTAAAATGTCAGAATCACCTGGAGGACCTGGTCCCAGTTCGCTGGAACCCATGCCCAGGGTTTCTGATCCAGGAGGTCTGGGTAGGGCTTGAGAGCTTGCGTTCCTAACAAGTTCTCAGGTGACGCTGGGACAACCTCAGGCCAGAGCCTGGCGTTAACTCTTCCATGTTCCGTTTCCTACAAGATAGAGGCCCAGAGCCAAGCCAGGTCCGGGGGATCGGGGCTGGGCGACCAGACTCCCCACTGTTGCCACTGGCCTGGGAGTCACCCTGTGAGGCCGCTGACCTGGACCTCAGTGGCTGCTCCCGCCCCATGGATTTTAGGCTGCAGCAGCCTCTTTCCCTACCCGGCTTCTGGAATGTTCTCTCTGCACAGCCCCAGGCACCGTAGTCTCACCACCGGCCAGTGCCAGCTTCTGCCGCCTGTGCTTCTCTCTTCCAGGTGCTGGGACAGCGGGGGAGAACCCAAGGCTTTCAGCAGGGAGAGGGGAGGGGTCTGGGCTCAGCCAGGAGCCAGACGCAGTTCCGCAGTTCACAGCCCGGCCTGGTCCTGCCTGTTGTGTGTGCTCAGCACAGGTCGGGGAGTGTCCCCTCCGGCCTAGGCAGATGGGAAAGATAGCTCTGTAGCAGGAGAAGGGGGTGGGGGGCGCTCTATAGAATAGGCTCAACTGCTCATGCATGAGCTGCTGCTTTCAATAGAGCCCGCCTGGCCTGGCCTGACAGCGCGTCTGTGCGGGAAATCCTCTGCCGAGTGCAAGTGCCCCCTTCCCCCTCCACCGCCCTCTGCCCCTCAGGGCACGGGAGCCCTTGAACCTTGGCCAAGGGCTGTGCACAAGAATCTCTGGCTCACAACCCAATCGGCCAGGGAGAGGGGCAGAGGGCCACGCGCACCTCCTGGGCTCTCCAGGTGGCACAACAGGAAAAGCAGGCGTTGATCCTTGGGCTGGCACAGCGAGGAACCCCGGAACTTCCTGCCAAAGCACCCGAACCTTCCTCCCACCGAAGGCAACACTGACTCTCCATCAAGTGCTCACTGCAGCCACGCCCTGAGCTCAGAGTCACACACAACCTTCAATCTCTAAACTCCTTGAGGCTAGCACGGATTCCCACTTCTCACAAGAGAAGCCTAAGGCAGAGACAGTCACCCAGGCACCGTTGGGCAGTGGTGCTCATGCTGAGGCAGCCTCAGGCCAGAGCCTGGCGTTAACGCTCCCATGTTCCGTTTCCTATGAGATGGAGGCCCCGTGCGAAGCCAGGTCAGGGGGTTCGGGCTGGGAGACCAGACTCCCCACCATCCCCCTCCCCTTGAGCACACTCCACGTGCCAGGCACCACCATGGGCCCGTGCCTTATCCATCTCTGTTCCCAGCACAGTGCCAGGCACAGGCTTAGCAAAAGCCTGTGGTGGACGGGAAGGCCAGCGTGGCTCAGTGGTTGAGCATCGACCCAAGAACCAGGAGGTCACTGTTCGATTCCTAGTCAAGGCACATGGCCGGGTTGCGGGCTCGATTCCCACTGTGGGGCGTGCAGGAGGCAGCCGATAGGTGATTCTCTCTCATCATTGATGTTTCTACCTCTCTCCCTCTCCCTTCCTCTCTGAAATCAATGAAAATACAGTGGGGCCTGGACTTACGAGTGTCCTGACTAACGAGTTTTTTCGAGATACGACCTGTCTCTCGGCCGATTTTTTGCTTTGAGTTGCGAGCTAAAATTCGGGTTACGAGCCAGCTTCAGATACCCCACCACTAGTTGGCGCAGCGAACGTCACAGTGAACGCCACAGCATGAGCCCAGCATGACATGTCTCACTCGTTCACTTTTTGATTTGACATACGAGTAATTTGAGTTACAAGCTCCGTCACGGAACGAATTAAACTCGTAAGCCAAGGCCCCACTGTATGTATTTTTTTTAAAAAAAAAAAGAAACTTTTGGAGGCTACAGAAGCCCCTCTAAGCTTTCCCATGTCAGCTTTCCCACCCTCCTCCCCTCAGTGCCCAACATAGCTCTCCCTTTCTCTCTCTCCTATTGTTCTCCAAACATCCCTCCCTTCATAAAAGCTGTCTGGCTGGGAGCTTAAAACCTTGCCAGACAGTAAAACCTACCCATCAGGGCCAATCCAGTCATATCTGCTCAGTCATGCAGCACACAGGGGTGGGGTAGGGAAGCGGGAGGTAGGCTTTTAGGCGCCAAAGGAACGCAGCTGAAGTCGCCATTTTGCTGCTGAGCACCAAGGGAGAAGGAGGGCGCGCATCTCTCCAGGGGACCCTCCTCTCACTGGCAAGTTTGCTTTGGGTGATATTAGTTTGTAGCCTTCCCGTCCCCACCCACTTCTTTCCCAGCCTAATCTAAGGGCCATTCCTGGGCTTCTCCAAAAGGGAAAAGCTTGCCGCTAAGATGGGGTCTTGGGTTGGGATGGCTGGACTGAGAATTCAGTTCCAAAAACCCTCTTGGAATTGGCCAGAGAGTTGGCAGAGGTGTGGAAAGGGAAGGTGAGGGGGGCTCAGAGATGTCCAGAATCTAACTACAATTGGACTGGCTAGGGTCTTTTCCGTTTGCAGAATGAATGACCAGGCCTCCAGGAATCCAGGGCCGTGTATTTGATGTTTATGAAAGAGTTTTGTACTTTTTCACTCAGCCTCTGCAATGGCAGTGACAGAGATCACTACTGAGTGCTGTGGGGGCAGGGGAGGCTTGGTGCTCAGCATTTTAGATGTTGGGGTGCTTCACGGATCACAGGAAGGGGTCTGGCTAAGGACTGTAAAACTCTGCCTGGGGGTAGGTTCTGTTATCTCTCACAGGAGCTACTGGCTAAGAGAATGCTCTAGAAACAGGAATGCAGGCACAGTCACAGTTCCTTACCAGCCGGCATAGTAAGTGGTCATCGAATCCTTTGGGGAACTTGTTAATATGGATATGGAGGTGTTAGTCTGCCTCTTTAAAGCCAGGAGAAATCTGTGCTGTACTGGAAATTGCCCTGAGCTTGTCGCTGGAAAACCATGGCCCACATCCCCCTCTGCCCTCACAGGCTGAGCCATCGTAGGAGACTTCTTTTACCTCCTCGTCTGTCTCCCTACCTGGTCATGGGAGCTGCTAATGCCTACTTCACTAGATCTCAAGCACCCACCTGTGGACCTGTCAGTTCTGGTCCCAGTGCATTTTTCAGCAGCCTGTGACAGAAAGGTGAGAACGGAGTGGCAAACAGCGAAGTAAACTTTCCACCTCGTTACATGTGTTTGATTTAAAGGCCTGTCTTTCGTTCTGAAATTATATTATTTCTAGTTGTTTGGTATTAAAGTTCTCCTTTTATGAAATGATGGTGAAAACAGACTGTAGTCATAGTTAGTGATTTAATAAGTGTCTCATTTCTATGTCCTGGCTTGGCAAAATAAGAAGTTGGCAGCCTATGCTGGTCACCCCATTTTGTTGTTGTTGTTGTACTAGCCTGTGAAATCCAGGTCTGGGAATCACTGACCTAGTTCACAGGATGTTATGAGGACTGAAATCCGATATGTGAGAGTATGTCATTCATAACTAGATAAGGGCTACCCAGCCCTGAGGTGTTCTTTTAATCGTTACCGAAAACCAGGTCCCTGGCGGGATGCTCTGGCGGATGGCCTGGGGCGGGAAGCCGGAACTCCATGGTTCCGTTTCCATCTGTTCACTAAATGTTCACAAGCAAAAGAAAACAGAGAATTGCATCTTTGAAGAAGAGAAGAGAAACACTCTTTCCGCTTCCCCACGGCTCCAGGGGAGCTGCTTGCTGACTTCCTTCACGTGTACTTTGTGCTGTCAGACACCAGGACCCTACGGCACATGCCCTGGGCCCTCCAAGGCCTGCCTCCTTAACAGCACACCGGACCTGCTTCAACGACATGGAATTGAGAAGATTCCGTCCTAAGTTACAGTTCCCCTCCTTCCTTTTTACCTTGTAACTAGACTTTAAAAACAAAAACACACGCAAATAGCCCTAGCATCGCAGGGAGGGGTGTGGGAGAGACGGCTTGTCTGGCTTGAGTTTAGAAAGTGCCAGTTGGGTGGTCAGGAGGGTCTTCATGTGTCTTGAACATGTGTCATGACGCTCATGTTTGATCTAATCCAAAACACTGTCTCCAAACAGCAACTTTGGGATCAATGTATTATCCTTTGCTGTTGGTTTGCCATCTCCCCCTGCTCCCTGCAGCAAAGGGACTTGCGTTCCCTAGACGCTAAGTGATACTGATATGACATGCGCTCGGGGAGTGAGAATTCCGGATTTCAGGTCATTACTGTTGGTCCCGCCACTGGTGTCTGTGGAGCTCCCCCTCTGTGATGGTCTTGGTCCTGTGTCATGATCTTCCCGGAAGATGAAGACAACATGGTACCTGCCTCCCAGAGCTTTGATCCCAACGGGGGAAAACAAGACTGTTCACCTACAGTCCCGAGGGCATGTGCTTGCCGCATGCTTTCATGTGTGCACATGAGTGAAATAGACACAGAAATCCCACAGGACTAGTATGGTGCGATACAAGGAAGATTTCAAAGCCGAGTTGACATATCAGTGGGGATAAACATTAGCAAGGCTAGAGCTACTGGTAGAGTACATCAATGCCAGACATGCTCTTATAGGAGCAAAATGCAGTTGTAGTTTTAACATGAATGTTCGGATTCATTATTTGGTAAGAAATTCTGGTTTTACTTAATTAATTTATGCATTTATTTATTTATTTTTGCTCTACCACCAATAGGATTTACACTTGGGCTGCTTACCTGATTGCGCTATTTCCTATTTGTTTTGTTTTATTTTGTTTTTTGTGGGGTCTTTTTGGAGGAGGATGTGAACGGCTGCCACTCTTCACAGGCCAAGCACTGGGTTTAGCTCTGAGGAGCATTCACAGCAGAAGCAGAACTAGATCCGTGCACCTGAGATTCTGAACTGCTGGTGCCGAGCAGAGGGCCCTCTCTCGCTCTCACTTCCCCGTTCCTCCCAGGAGCTCTTCCCCGCGCCAGTCATGCCCGGGGAGCCACAGCTGCTCTCACCCTCCGGGAGGAAAGACGCTGCTGCTGGAGGCCTCGCCTAATTGGGGGTGTCTGGGGCTCCCAGAAGAACAAAGCCCTCTGCTCCCCAACAAGCAGCAGATAGCTGATGTGTGTACCCTGAGAGCCTAAGTTGCAGTCAGTGTTGGCAACCGAGGGCTGGGTGGCCAGCCCCGAAGCACAGGTCGGAAGGAGGCTTTAGGATGCCATTTGGTTTCTCTCCTCCTCAAGCTGAAAATCACACCTCACTTAAGATCCCACTTTCACCACTCACGCAAGCGTCGAACCAATATCACTGTCCTTAAGAGTCGCGGGCATATTCCTTTGGCCCCAGGCGACTTCAGATCCTGTGGGACGGACAGGCTGGGAGAAGCCCAGAGCAGCAGGTCTCAGAGAGGCTCCTGCCCCGGGGTAAGGGCAGCCATGAGTAAATGCCGCAGCTCCAGAGGCATCCGTGGGAGGAACATCTGTCCGAGATGCAGTGGGAGTTTCGTGGTCGTCCTGCAGAGGCCACAGCTTGCACGCCAGCGGCCCAGGGTGGATGACCCAGTGCACACCACCGCTGTCCCTCCACCCCGTGTGCATGAGTTGCTGCTGTTGCTGTCGCTAGGGCATCGTAGACTATCGTGTTTAATGGTGGGCTTTTTGTTGTCACAGGGCAGTTTTAGCTGTTAAACCACCGCATTCCAGACCCTGGCACCCTTCATCCTGCAGGACACTAACCGTCCTCACGGCCTTCTGTACTGCAGACGTGACTCCTTACGCAGCACTCCCCCTTCCGCGGCTCTAACCGAGCAGTAATAACAATTGTAAGATACTGTTCTTGGTTTGTAATGCTGTCGAGAAGGGCCTCCAGGTTTCAACCTGGAGGGAGGAAACGTAAATTAAGGATACGGGGTCAGAGAACCGGTCGCTCTGACCCAGGCAGGCGTTTCCGGGGTGTCAGGGAAAAGACCACCTTGGAATCCGGCAGCCAGAACTGCCGCTCAGTGTATCCTAGACTCTGTGTGACCTCCCTGCGCCTCCGTTCCCTCCTGTGCGGGACTGCAGTCTGTTGGCAGTCACTTCTGGGGCTCTGATCTCTGCTCTGCTCTGTGGCAAGCGCTGCGTCTACAGCTGGGAGTGCACAGGTGGGGCCACACCCTCACAGACATGAAATAATATCATGTCCAAGGCCTATTGCAAAGTACTCAGTCAATGCCAGTTTCCTTCTAACAGACCATCATTATATAGCGCTACATGTCAAAAGTAAGAGAGCTGCCGACTATGTCCTACCTCCATAGTTCTGTGTGGGCCCAGCCGCCCATGGCACACGGACTTAGCATTCTGCCTCGTGGCCCTTCTTCCTGCCTGTGACCTGGATTTAATCCCACGTAACCACGGATTGCTATCTGTGGTCCACAATGCATCTGTATTTTAGGTGAAGTTCAGGGAATTATACCCACATTTATCCTTTTTTAAATATTGTTTTATTGATTTCAGAGAGGAAGGGAGAGAGAGATAGAAACAGCAATGATGAGAGAGAATCATTGACCGGCTGCCTCCTGCACGCCGCCTACTGGGGATCAAGCCTGCAACCGGGGCAGGTGCCCAGACCGAGGAATCGAACCCGTGACCTCCTGGTTCATTCCACATGACGCTCAACCACGGAGGCCCGCAGGCCCAGCACATTGACCCTTTTAGGTGGCTTGTGAAGTCAGTGAGAACCGGTATTACATTAAATCAAATTTACAGATACTGGAGCTGCTAGAAGCAGATTCTCTGAGGCCCCTTGGTCCCCTGGCCCTGCTCTGCGCGGAGGACCCGCTGGGGGCACCGCCGCCGCTCACTCTGCCTCCTCCCCTGCAGGCAGCCAGCGATGGGCGACTGGAGCTTCCTGGGGAACATCCTGGAGGAGGTGAGCGAGCACTCCACCGCCGTGGGCCGCGTGTGGCTCACGGTGCTCTTCATCTTCCGCATCCTCATCCTGGGCACGGCCGCCGAGCTGGTGTGGGGCGACGAGCAGGCCGACTTCGTGTGCAACACGCAGCAGCCGGGCTGCGAGAACGTCTGCTACGACGCGGCCTTCCCCATCTCGCACATCCGCCTGTGGGTGCTGCAGATCATCTTCGTGTCCGCGCCGTCGCTCGTGTACGTGGGCCACGCGGTGCACCGGGCGCGCGCGGAGGAGAAGCGCGCGGCGCGCGGGGCGCGGGGGCCGGGCCCGGCGGGCGGGAGGGAGCCGGGCGGCGGCCCGCAGGGCGCCCGGCGGTTCCGGCTGGAGGGCGCCCTGCTGCGCACCTACGTGGGCCACATCGCCTGCAAGAGCCTGTTCGAGGCGGGCTTCGTGGCGGGCCACTACCTGCTGTACGGGTTCCGCATCCCGCCCCTCTACCGCTGCAGCCGCTGGCCCTGCCCCAACGTGGTGGACTGCTTCGTGTCGCGGCCCACGGAGAAGACCATCTTCATCCTGTTCATGCTGTGCGTGGCCGCCGTGTCCCTCCTGCTCAACCTCCTGGAGATGAGCCACCTGGGCCTGAAGCGGGTGCGCTCCGCCTTCCGGGGGCGCGTGGAGCCGCCGCCGCCCGGGGAGGGGCCCGAGACGCCCCTGCGCTCCATCGCCGTGGCCTCCGTGCAGAAAGCCCAGGGCTACCAGCTCCTCGAGGAAGAGAAGATCGTGTCGCACTACTTCCCGCTGGCCGAGGCCGGCCTGGGGGAGGCCAGCCCGCGGTCCGCCCAGCCCTTCCGGCGGCTGGAGGAGAGGAGGGGCGCGGGGCCCCCGGGGGGCCTGCCCGGGGCTGACCCGGAGGCGCTGCGGTCCTTCGCGCAGGTGGGAGCCCCGGGGTGTGAGCGCGACGAGCAACCGGGGGAGGAAGGGGCGGACCCCGAGCGGGTAGCGGTGGCGGAGAGGCAGGAAGGGGAGAGAGTGAGCACCGACGGGCGGGAGACCCCGGCGGTGGAGGGGGAGGACGAGGCCTCCCGGGTGGGGAAGGAGGGGGAGGAAGGAGAGCTACCGGCTGAGAAGGTGGCGAAGCAAAGGCTGCCGGCCGAGAAGGCACCTTCCCCGGGTGCAGAGCTGGCTGGGGATGACACCAGGCCCCTGAGCCGGTTGAGCAAAGCCAGCAGCCGGGCCAGGTCCGATGATCTGACCGTATGAGGTGGTGCCAAAGGAAGAAAGAGAACACGCGAGCTGGCCTAGGGGGCCAGGCGAAAGGAAAAATGCCCACAGGAGCCGAGTCTTCTGCCCCTCCCCTCGCACCCATGCCTGGTCGCACAGTGCAGGCTGCACAATCAGTGAACTGTCTTTCCCGTATGTAAGGGCTACCAAGACAAAGCCATCAGTCTCCTATGGCTGCCCTGCCCTCTACCCCAGCGGCTGCGGGACTCTGCATCGGTCCCCATTTCTCCATAGAAATCCTTCTGATCAGACTTACGACTGCCTCCTACCTTTGTACTAGCCTTGCCTCAAGCTCACTCAGTGGACTTTGTCACCCAGCCCTTCCCCAGCAAAGACCATGTGGCCCTGTACCAGGAGTTCCAAAGGCAACCTCTAGAGCAGTGGTTCCCAACCTTCCTAACGCCGCGACCCTTTAATACAGTTCCTCATGTTGTGGTGACCTCCAACTATAAAATTACTTTCGTTGCTACTTCATAACTGTAATGTTGCTACTGTTATGAATCGTCATGTAAATATCTGATCTGCAGGATGTATTTTCATTGTTACAAATTGAACATAATTCAAGCATAGTGATTAATCACAAAAACAATATGTAATTATATATGTGTTTTCCGATGGTCTTAGGCGACCCCTGTGA
The DNA here is from genome assembly GCF_014108235.1 of Myotis myotis. Taxonomy (NCBI): domain Eukaryota; kingdom Metazoa; phylum Chordata; class Mammalia; order Chiroptera; family Vespertilionidae; genus Myotis; species Myotis myotis. The sequence goes on from NW_023416322.1 coordinate 4,905,808, forward strand.
AAGGGGCGTTCGACCCCCAAAGGGGTCGCGACCCACAGGTTGAGAACCGCTGCTCTAGAGGCTGCAGTTGGTGAGGTGGGCCTGTTCGCATGCCCTGGAAGCACTGGGACTGTGAACACTGGAGAGCAGAGTGCAGCTGCCGCTCCCAGGCTGTGGCTCCCAGGCCGTCTGATTTTTCAAGAGAAGCCAGAAACGCAAACATTTAAGTGAGATTTCCAGTATTTTTAATGTTGCCCACTAAGTTTTAAATATGCCCATGAGGATCAGACAAATCATGTGTATGCTTGGGGCACCAATCTGCAAGGTCAGCACACTAGTACACGAGTGAGCCCCGCTTTCCTGTGCTATTGGTCATTTTTTTTTTTATGGTTTCAATTTGTTTCTGTGGCTTCTGAACCCCTTTGCACCATTTTTGAGTGTTCAGTTGAAATCATCAGTCTAAGATCCCAGCCTTCGGGGGTCAGTGGTTGAGCGTCAACCAATGAACCATGAGGTCACAGTTCGATTCCCGGTCAGGGCACAAGCCCTGGTTGCGGGCTCGATCCCCAGTATGGAGTGTGCAGGAGGTGGCCAATCAATGATTCTCTCTCCTCATTGATGTTTCTCTCTCTCTCCCTCTCCTGTCCTCTCTGAAATCAATAAAAAAACATATTTTAAAAAAGGAAAGAAAAGAAATCATCAGTCCAAGAGATGCCCAGAGTTCTCAGTGTCCTTTCTTTTGAGTCACTGTAGTCCCTGGGTTCTGACACAATGATATCCCTCATGTTGTTGGGAATTCTGCTCTGAGTACCATCAGAGAAAGCAAGCAACACCCAAAACCTTCTCCCTGTGAACCACAAAGGCTTTCAGGCCTGGTGGTAGCTTTCTTCCCGGAAGCAAAGAAGGCCCCTTTCTTTCCTTTCCTCTTCCAACCTCAGTGCCCAGCCCAGCTTGGAGCCAGAGGATGCCTGCCCACAGACCTGCCTTAAGGAGGGTCCGCTCCCCGGCACCAATTGGCCCATCAAAGTGGCACTAGGGAGAGTCTCTTACAAAGTGTGAGTCCAAACAGCCAGGGCCCCAGAATTCAGTCCCAGACCAGATTTCATCCTGGAAGGGATGTAGAGACCGAAAGGAACAAGAGGGTTCTCTAAGGTCTCCTGTCCTTCATCCCCACAAACAATAACCCTCAAGCACAGAGTCCAGTCAGGGAAAACCCTCGGGCACACGTACATATTTCACACAGGGAGCCATTGTACCAGAGCCAATCCATGCTCAGGGCAGAGGGAGCAAGTCAGTGGTCACCAAGATGGTTCATCTAAACCAAGGTGATACTTCATGCAGTAGGAGGCTAAGGAGGCGGGTAGAAACCAAGTTGACATGGCGGGGATCCTGACAGGACACCAGCAGGGGACCCCATAAATGTACCTAGAAAAGCTGCCTTCCTTCTGTCTTCCCCACAACCAGCACCGTCCTAAGTCCCTTGTGCTGCCCTCTGGTCGCCACTGGTTTGCTTTTGAGATATTCATTCCAGAGTGAAGCCTCCCCCGAAACTGTTCCTCCCCCAGGGCCATATGCCCGTTTCTTGGTGCCCTTTGCAAAGCAGGGGGGTCTAAAGATTAAGTTCATTCTAATATAAAAAAACTATACTTTCCCGGTTCATCCAAAGTGATCAACTTTCAATGAAAGAATGTCTCAGGCAACGCACAGAACAGGGATGTTCATCTCACAGACGTGACCTTCTGGCTACTGCTTGAATCTTCCCCTTGCAACCAACACTATTCCACACCTTCTTCTGTCTGGTGAGAGAAGTAGCCAACTCCCAGGCATATTGATCCCCAGTGGCTACACTATTGCCCCTACTGTTCTGCTCTTGAAACCAATGTTAGGAAAACATCAAGTCAGAGCCCGAGAACAGCTTGATTCTTACCAGGAGGAAGCAGAACGTGTCTCTCTCAACTAGGACCTAATCCAAAGAGAAAGCACTGCTCCGAGTGGAAGCTGCTGGTGCTGTGTAGAAGCAGCTGTAGAGGTGACAGTGGCTGATCTCTCTGCTGGGCGACACGTGCGTGGGTGAGCGCATTTCCTGGGATGAAGCAGCATCCTGCTTCCCTCTCCCTACCCACCCTGCCACCAGGGAAGTTGACATTTCCCCTCTTTTGGAAGAAACAGACACAGGCATCAAGGGACCAGGATTCTTTTTTTCCTATTTCTGCCCTGTAGGAGCTGCGTTATTATCATCCCTTAACCTCTCTGCACCTCAGTTTTCTGTCTGTGAACTAGAGATAGCATTTGGCTGCCAAGCCTGGAGCCGGCTGAGTGGTGCCACTTCCTGGGAAGTCCCTCCCACAGCAGGGAGACCGGGCAGAGGGGCAGTGGATGCTTTCCATCTGACCCTCCCATCCGCCTGCAATTACCCGGTGAGAGTTTTCCGTGTGGAATAGGCACGCCGGAGATCAGTTTTCCCAGAGGAGACTCAAGACAGAATCTTAACACCACATGTTTAGTAGGAACCTGAGACTCTTTGACCTTGAGAGATGTCTGAGGACAGACTGGCAATGACTTTCATCCTCTGAAAAATGTCCCTTCGTGCCCCATCTTAAGCTGCCAGCTTCCATTCCCAGGCAGCTCTGGGTCCATGGAGGCCCTGCTCTCTTTACACAGCTGGGTCGCTCCATATCTCCCTCTGAGGCAAGTAATTCTGACTGACTCCGGATTATAATCCACCGGGCTCCATTAGCTCCAGCTTTAAGTCCTACTCCTTGTCCTTCCCTTGTTATAATAACTCTTTAGGGCACATGGACCCACCAATAAAAAGTATTGGACAGCAAGACATACAAGTGCCTCCCCCTCCAGAGGACAGGGGCTACTAACAGCAGTTACAACACCCCCTTCAGGGGAGGTCTGTGACCAGGAGGGACAGAGCTACTCAAAGTGCAGTTAGAAAGTTCAGGCCTGGCTCTGTAACCCCCATGCCTAGCTTTGGGGGCATTATAAAAAGGCCTATCTGCTTTCACCATGACTTTGCCACACAGGTGAAGCATCCAACTCAGACTTAAACATATATTCCTAAAGGTCGATGAGACCTGGGGATCGGATTTTCCCATAAAGAGCGATGAAGTTCAGCCCGGCCGGTGTCGCTCAGTGGTTGAGTGTTGACCTATGAACCAGTTTTTCTAATTCATCCAAGTTTTCCAGTTGCATTTTTCTATCTTTTTCATTTGCTGCAGTTATCTCTACACTGGCCAGATCTCTAGATGGAATACAGAATGAATCACCTCCAGAATTGAGGTGGTCGGCAAACCGCGGCTCGCGAGCCACATGCGGCTCTTTGGCCCCTTGAGTGTGGCTCTTCCACAAAATACCACGGGAGGGCGCGCACGTACAAGTCGTTTTTTGGCCTGGGCGAGTCTATTTTGAAGAAGTGGAGTTAGAAGAAGGCGGGGGGGGGGGGGGGGGGGGGGGGGGGGGGGGGGGGGGATTGGTCGGTCGGGCGACGGGAGACAAGGCACAGGCGGGCCACCGGATACACAGCGCAGGGGAGGTAAATTGTTTTGAGGTACGTTCGCTGAGGTCAACCCCTTCCAACTCTCCCATCCACACTCCTCTATCTGAAACAAGTATACAAGACGAGTGTGGATGGGAGAGTTGGAAGGGGTCGACCTCAGCGAATGGACCTCAATCAGATTGAGGACGTTTTTAGCAAAGGCCAGCTTAGGAGTACCCTAATTAAGTTAATAACAATGTACCTACCTATATAGTTTAAGTTTAAAAAATGTGACTGTCAAAAGAAATTTCAATCATTGTACTGTTGATATTTGGCTCTGTTGACTAATGAGTTTGCCGACCACTGAGTTAGACTAATAAAACGAACAGAAAATAGATGAGATCAAATAAATGTAGGTGAGCTGAACCAACAGAATATGATGTAACAACAATAAAAAATCCTCAGTCATATCTTTAAAGCAGACATAATGGCCAATTACAACAAATATGGGCATCTCTAATAGCTCCTAGATCAGAACCTCACCTCTGGAACAACTCTGTATCTATCTTGAAGTACAAACTAGTTGTCTTCCCTTTAATTTTTTTTTTTTTTTAAGAAAGAACTCATGGACATGGATAACACTGTGGTGATTGCCACGGGGAGGGGGCGAAGAGGGTAACGGGGAGATAAATGGTGATGGATGAAGACTTGACTTGGGGTGGGGAACCCACAATACAGTGCACAGATGATGTGTTGTGGAATTGTGTAACTGAAACCTGTATAATTTTGTTAACCAGTGTCACCCCAACAAATGCGATAAAAAATAAAATAAATATTTTAGGGATTTATCTAATAGTCAAAGACCCTTCTTGACTTTTTAAAAATCCTGTTGACCTAATTACTGTATCTAGTTAGGTCCCACACATATACTGGGACAGATGAGTAACAGACACGGAAAATAACAACAAAGAGGTTGCTGACAGCCGGGAGTCTGTGAAAGGCTTCAGAGAAGAAAACCACCAGTGGACACCAAAGTAAACGAACAGTGTAATTTCGAAAGATATTTACTTTAGAAAAAAAAAGTTTAACATCTGCTTTGTGCTCTCAAAATTTTTAAAGAAAACATGAACTCTACAAAACAGGAGATGAAACACATGATAATGAGATGGTAAACTGAGTTGGAAAAGGAGCTGGCAGAGTTAAGAATTCAAAGAAATTCACCATGGACCAGGAAAAAAAATCTAGCTAAGCGTTTATTTGCAAGTATAAAGGCATTATTCTACCATTTTCAAAATATAAGAAAACAACCCTTGCCGTGGTTTGTGTACTGCTAATGGACAGTTCTGCTCTCACATACTTGCCCAGTTGTGAACAGAGTAGGATCATATCCTGTCACTAGGAGGTGAGGATTCCTGTCAAGAGAACGGCTATTCTGATGTCAAATCCTGAAAAAGAGAAAGATTCTAAAATGAGAAAAAAGAAAAAAAGGATTTGGAATGCGAGCCTTAAATAGGAAGAAGAGGGAATTAATTTCTTTCTCTGTCTGAAGCTCATTCTCTTGAGCCTGGAATCCCAAGTCCCAGTGCGCTCAATGTTTCCAAAAGATAAGGGAACAATGGTCTCTGCCATAGGGAGGCAGGTTCGGGACGGAGTTAGGGAGTTCATGAGTTAGTCATAGAATAGTACCTAGCACATAGTAAACACTTGGTAAGTATTGGCTATCATCACCACCACATATTATTCTGTGATGTAATTACTATCGTTCAGCACAGTATCATTACTAAGACACCTTAGACTCAGCTGGGATTCAGAGATTTAAGGGGAGGCTGTGCGCTTGGTCTGAAAGGCTGGGGGGTGGGGAGAGATTTCCCTCCCTCTCAGAGGCCACTGTTGGCTGGGGGGATTAGTCCTAGTTCTAAAGGAAAAGGGAAGCAAGGTAAGGACAAGAAACCCAAACCTCACGGCTCTCCATGACAGCCATCCCTCCCAGTGTGGAGTTAGGAAGGGTGTTTATTAAGTTACCTTCAAAGGAAGAAAATATCAGGCTGGCTTCATACTTTTCCATAACATATTACATTTCAGAAAACACTAGAACATCTGTAGACTCCTGAGGATTAAATGTTTAAGCCAAGAGCTCCACAGTAAGCCATATTTCATTCATAAGTGAAGGAAATTTGAAAGGCATTCTCAACTATGCAAAAATCAACATACCCACAAAACCTTCTTTAAAGAAAAATGTATTTAACCGAAGGAGAAATAATTTTAAAAAATAATTTAAGCCCGGCCAGTGTGGGCTCAGTGGTTGATCATTGACCCATGAACCAAGAGGTCACTGGTTTAATTCCCAGTCAGGGCACATGCCCTGGTTGCAGTTGTGGGCTCGATCCCCAGTAGTGGGCATGTAGGAGGTAGTTGATGAATGGTGTTTCTCTCATAGATGTTTCTATCTATCCCTCTCCTTTCCTCTTCCTCTAAAAATTAATTTAAAAAAATTTTTTTTAAAAAATAAGCATATCCACATACCTAAGCATTAGATTGAGATCCTATTTAAAAAAACAAAACAGAATTCAAAAAGGTAAAATATGAAAAAGGCTGGTGATGAATACTGAAGATGTTAAGTATAAAATCAATCAAACAAAACTATAGTATGTATAGTTACCAACAGAATACAAGTGTCATAAATAATTCTTAACACATTGTAATTTTTTTAAATTGAGGTTTAAAACTCCAGATTATACTAACATAAACTTGGGAACTATGTGAGGTAGAGGGAGTCAGGGAGGAGAAATATAAGAAAGTAGAAGGCTCTAATATTCTTAATGTACAAAAATATTATTTTAGTCTCTATGTTAATACTTAGAAAAACTGCAAGTGTTATTTTAAAACAAAATGTATGCCTTCCAAAGTACTAAGAGGAAAAAGTAAGAAACATACAGTCAATATAGAAATCCAGATACACAAAATAAGAGGGAAGAATCATTAAACCAAACAAAAATATTTAATTTTATTGATATAAAAAATAACATGCAACAAAGACATAATATGAATCATTTTGTACTGAAAAAGTAGGCATTGGGCCATATGTAGCCCTCTGAAATATAAGGAGATATGAAAAGAAAAACAGTAGTAGTGAGAGTCTTTAATAAGCCTCCTTCAGTTCTTGACAAATAAATAGAATACAAAAACATAGAGGACCTGAATACAATTTGTAAGTCTGACTTAATGGATATGTAATGGAGTATTAAATTAATATTTCCTATATCATAGACACAATGATTTCCCCTTGCCCAGAGAAGTTTGAAGACTTGGATAAGTGTTTTTTGTGAACTAAATTTTTCACCACAGTATTATTTTATTATAACAACCAAGCAAACAGAAAAAGCAGACTAGTGAAATAAATCATGGTAATCATATGATGGATGTCACTGAGTCAATAAAAATCTTCAGCATGAGAAAATGCTCATGATATATTTCTAAGTATATGGCAAAATATGTTGCGCATTGAACCCATTTTGGGGAACATGGAAAAGTATGTGTGCCTGGGTATGAGTGCGGAACTGAGTAATCAAGAATAAGAATGAATATCCCAGATTTTAAAAATACGCCAGAAAGCCAGCCAGCATGGCTCAGTTGTTAAGCATCGATCTATGAACCAGGTCAGGGTTTGATTCCCAGTCAGGGCACATGTCCAAGTTCGGGTTTGACCCCCAGTGTGGGGTGTGCAGGAGGCAGCAGATCAATGATTCTCTCTCATCATTGATGATTCTCTCTCTCTTCCTTCCTCCCTGAAATCAATAAAAAAAAAAAATACATATTTTAAAAATACGCCAGTATTGGGCTCCTTTGTGACCATCTTACCGTAGCCATGATGGCAAATCACACTTAGTGATAAAGGTGGGGGCTTCTCTAAAATGAGGGAAAGTTCTCACTGGTAGCATCCCGAGCAGAGGTTAGTCCTGGAGCAAGAAGTGGTGGGGAGGCAGAGAGAGGTTTGGGCCCTGCCCAGGCCCAGAGGGCGGGACACCCAAAGGTAAGTGTTGAGAAGTGCAGGAAGTTCTTATGGAAGGGCATGCACATCTTTTACTTTTATGTATGACTTTCCATTTATATATTCAATTTTAAATTTTCTATTCTTCCCTTTTGTTCACAAATTATATGGATCAAATTAATTCTGTAGAAGAATCATATTAGTAAGAAATCCTCTGAGTTTTAATAAATGGGGGGAAAGTTTAATGTTATATATTTTAAATATGCCTCTGAGTCTTTCCAACTTTAGGAGGTATACAATCACCAGTCTTTTTATTTCCTTTTAAAAAATTCTTTATTGTTGAAAGTATTACATATGTCTCCTTTTATCAGCCTTTTTATTTCAATGTGAATAATTGGCAACCACCAGTTTTAAATATACATTTAAACTGATTAATAATAAAGGAAAACTCTGAATGGAAATTCATAATAGTAATAATGGGTAAAATTATTGCATACTTACTAGAAAGCACTTAGTTTTCTTAAAGTTTTAAGTATACTACTTATTTATTCCTCGTAATAACTTTATGAAATAAGCTACTATTACTTATCCCTCTTTTTAAGATGAGGAAAATAAGGTGCAGAGAGTGAAGTTGCTTGCACAGGGATACGTAACTATTTAAAGCTTCATTCCTCAGGAATCGGCGGTAAGAACAGCCAAGCACTTGATTCAGAGTGAACTCTAGCTTCGCTGAACCAATCAAGGTCTAGGACAGGACATCCTAAGTGCCTACCAGGTGAGCACCAAGGTCGGCAGATCCAAAATGAGGCTGTAGCCTGGCTACCGTGGCTCAGTAGTTGAGCTTTGACCTATAAGCCTGTAGGTCACGGTTTGATTCCCAGTCAGGGCGCATGAGAGATCTTCAAAGTGTAATATTTCGTTTGTGCATTAACACATCATTCCTTTTCACCCGGGGTACAAAGAATGCAGCACTCCAGGTGCGGTCTGATGGGTACCTAGTACGACATTGTCACTCCCTTCCTGGAGATGGAGGGCTTTGTTGTTGCTATCACACCAGAAATTGACTTGGTTAGCTAGATTTGCTAAAAATCCCACCTACCTTTCACTCTTCCCTCACCTTATTTGTGCTGTTGTTTGTGGAGCCAAGTATACAGTGGGGCCTTGACTTACGAGTTTAATTCATTCCGTGACGAAGCTCGTAACTCAAATTACTCGTATGTCAAATCAATTGTGAACGAGTGAGACACGTGATGCTGGGCTGATGTTGTGGCATTCACTGTGGCATTCACTATGACGTTTGCTGCGCCAACTAGCGGTGGGGTATTTGAAGCTGGCTCGTAACTCGAATTTTAGTTCGCAACTCAAAGCAAAAAATCGGCGAGAGACGGGTCGTATCTCGAAAAACTCGTTAGTCGGGACACTCGTAAGTCAAGGCCCCACTGTACTAGTAAGTTGTGACATTTAGAACACAATGCCTGGCTTATGGTCTCATTATAATAATCATTATTAACTTCATCTTATTAGCTATGACCACTCTGACCATTACAAAAAGGAATTACCACTTAAAATAAGATGTTAGGTCAGGCCCCACCTCCTTCAGCCTCAGAAATGAAATACTACCTTGCATTACCTCGGCTTCTGGATTTTCAAACCAGTGTCTGATCTCCCGGAGCCTTCCAGCCAGGCTACCTCCAATTAAGCCCCGCCTCCAGAGCGGTGTCTTCCTGGCCCCGCCCCCGTCTCCTAGGCAACCCGCGCCCGTCCCGCCCACTCCTGGACAGAGAAGCAGTCGGTCTCGTCGCTGATTGGCTGGCTCGGGCGCAGCTTGATGGCGTCAGGCTGAGCGGCCTCAGTCCCAGCAGACGCCCGGGGCGAAGGCCACAGATGTAAGGGGCTGGGCTGCTGCGGTCGCGGGGAGCGGGCAATGGAGGCACGCGCTCTCCCCGCACGTCACCATGAGTTTCCTAATAGACTCCAGCATTATGATTACCTCCCAGGTGAGCCCCGCCTCCTGCCCGGGCCCCCGGCGTCACTTTTCCGACCACAGAGTCGTCTCCTTGCGGCTCAGCGGTGCGGGCTGGCCGGTGTCTCGCCGCCTGCGCCGCCTCGACCGTGCGCGGAGCTCGGGGAGGGCTGGGGGTTTGCTGCGTCCGGCTGTACGCTCTTGTCGGGAGGCGGCCTGCGGCAGTCGCACCCCACCCAGCCTCCAGCCACTCTCCCTGCCCCCCACTTTCCTGTCCTGTTTGGGGGGGGTCGGGCGGCCTCAGAGAGGAGGGAGTAGTCCCCGAAACTCCCGCCTGCGCCCCTGACCCATGAATCGGGGAAGGTGTGGTTCCGGCGCCGTGCGCGGCGGGCCAATCGGAGCAGGCTCCTGGGGACACGTGGGCGCTGCTGGTTCGCTGTCAAACGCTGGATCCCGGTGTGGACGCTGTCACTGGAGAGATCCCCAAAGTGCTAGGTTCTTTGGACGAGAACACAGCATCCATCCTCTCTTGGCTGCCCGCGCTGTTCGGGTCCTGCCGAGTTCATAGCTGGATCCCCCTCAGGTGCAAGCACGCAGTAAACATTTGTTGGCCAACTCTTAATATTTGGAGAAGCTCGCACATCTTCCCCTCCCTCGTTTTCCAGTAATTTAAACTACCTTTTATTTTTTTACACTTCTCTTGGATTTATTGGGGTGACTTGGGTTAATAAAATTACATACGTTCCAGGTGTGCAATTCTATAATATATCATCTCTATACTGTATTGTGTATTCATCACCCTAAGTCAGGCCTCTCCATCACCATTTCTTCCCCCTGTACCTCCTTCTGCCTTACCCCACCCCACTTTCCCTCTGGTAATCACCATACTGTTGTCTGAGTCTATGAGGGTTTTCTGGTTTGTTTGTTTCGTTGGTTGGTTGTGTGTGTGTGTGTTTTGCTTAATTCCTTCACTTTTTTCACCCAGGCCCACGACCCCCTTCCCTCTGACAGCTCTTAGCCTGTTTGTTCTCTATGAGTTTTTTCTATTTTGCTTGTTAGTATTATTTTGTTCATTTGATTCCACATATGAGTGAGATCATATGGCACCTGCCTTTCTCTGACTGGCTTATTTCGCTTAGCACGGTGCTGTATAGGTCCCTCCATGCTGTTGCAAAAGGTACTATTCCATGGTGTAGATGTATCACAGCTGTTTATGTTATCCACTCGTCTACAGATGGACACTCAGGCTGCTTCCAAATCTTGGCTGTTGTAAATGACGCTGCAATGAACATAGGGCTGCATATATTCTTTTGAGTTAATGTTTCAGGCTTCGTCAGATAAATTCCCAGAAGTGGAATCATAAGGCAGTTTCGTTTTTAGTTTTTTGAGGTTAACGCCATACCTCTTTCCACAGTGGCTTCACCAATCAGCCTTCCCACCCACAGTGCAGGAGGGTTTTCTCTGAATCCTCGCCAGCACTTGTTTGTGGGTTTATAGAGGATAGCCATTCTGACAGGTGTGAGTCATATCTCATTGTGGTTTTAATGTCCATTTCTCTGATGATTAGTGATGTTGAGTATCTTTTTATATGTGTGTCGGCCATCTGTATATCCTCTTTGGAGAAGTGTCAGTTCAGCTCCTTTGCCCATTTTTTAATTGCATTGTTTGTTTTTGGTGTTGAGTTTTATAAGTTTCTCATAAATTTTGGATAGTAACCCCTTATCAGGTATATCATTGGTAAGTATATTCTTCCACTCAGTGGGTTGTCTTTTCATTTTGTTGATGGTTTTCTCTGCTGTGCAAAACTTTAATGGATGTAGTCCTATTTGTTTATTTTTTTTCTTTTGTTTCCTTTGCCCCAGGCAATGTATCAAAAAAATTGTTGCTATCAGAAATGTCTGAGATCTTACTGCCTATGTTTTCTTCTAGGATTTTTATGGCTTCAAGTCTTACATTGTAGTTTTTTTTTGTTTTTTTGTTTGTTTTTTTTTAAATATATTTTTATTGATTTTTTTACAGAGAGGAAGGGAGAGAGATAGAGAGTTAGAAACATCGATGAGAGAGAAACATCGATCAGCTGCCTCTTGCACATCTCCTACTGGGGATGTGCCCGCAACCCAGGTACATGCCCTTGACCGGAATCGAACCCGGGACCCTTCAGTCCGCAGGCCGACGCTCTATCCACTGAGCCAAACCGGTTTCGGCTCTTACATTGTAGTTTTTTATCCATATTGAGTTTATTCTTGTGTATGGTTTAAGATGGGGTCTAGTTTCATTTTTTGCACATATCTGTTCAATTTTCCCAACACCATTTATTGAATAGACTGTCTTTACCCCATTGTATGTTCTTGCCTCTATTCTGTTCCATTGATCTATATGTCTATTTTTATGCCAGTATCATGCTATTTTGATTACTATGGCCTTATAGTGTAGTTTGATATCAGGTAATAGGATTCCTCCAAATTTGTTCTTTCTCAAGATTACTGTGGTCATTCAAGGTCTTTTGTGGTTCCATATAAATTTTTAGAATATTTGTTATAGTTTTGTGAAATACACCATTGGTATTTTCATAGGCATTGCATTGAATCTATAGGTTGCTTTGGGTAGTATGGACATTTTAATTATGCTAATTCTTCCTATCCATGAACAAGATATATGCTTCCACTTACTGTATCTTCAATTTCTTTCTACAATGTCTTATAATTTTTCTGAGTACAAGTTTCTTACAGCCTAGGTTAAATTTATTCATAGGGTTTTTGTTTGTTTGTTTGTTTTAATCCTCACCCAGGGATATGTTTTTTGTGATTTTAAGAGAGAGGGGAACATCAATGTGAGATAGAAACATCCAACAGTGTAATCTAGGTATGTGTTTATTTATTTTATTTTATTTTATTTTATTGATGTAATTGTAAATAGGATCGTTTATTTCATTTGCCTTTCTGATAGTTCATTATTGATTTATAAAAATGCAACTGATTTCTGGGTATTTATTTTATACCCTACTATTATACTGAATTCATCTATAAGTTCTGGTAGTTTATTTGGTGGAATCTTCGGGGTTCCCTACATACAGTATTGTGTCATCTGCAAATAATGACAGTTTCACTTCTTCCTTTCTATTTGGATGGCTTTTATTTCTTCCTCTTGTCTGATTGCAGTGGCTAGGACTTCCAGTACTTATGTTGAATAAGTGTCCTTATCCCCATGTTACCCCCTACCCCCCCCCCCCCCCCCCGCTCATGCCCTCACCCCCCCCCCCCGTTGTCCGTGTCCATTGGTTAGGCCTATATGCGTGCATATGAGTCCTTTGGTTGATCTTTCCCCCTTACCCCCACCCTCCCCTACCTTCCTTCCAAGGCCCAACAGTCCAATCAATGCCTCTCCGTCTCTGGATCAGTCCTTGTTCATCAGTTTATGTTGTTCATTATATTCCTCAAATGAGTGAGATCATGTGGTATTTATCCGCTCTCCAGTTCCATCCATGCTGTGGCAAATGGTAAGAGTTCCTTTTTCTTCTTCCTCTTCTTAAAGAATACCTTTCAGCATTTCATATAATGCTGGTTTGGTGGTGATGAACTCCTTTAGCTTTTTCTTATCCGTGAAGCTCTTTATCTGACCTTCTATTCTGAATGATAGCTTTGCTGGATAAAGTAATCTTGGTTGCAGGTTCTTGCTATTCATCACTTTGAATATTTCTTGCCACTCTCTTCTGGCCTGCATGGTTTCTGTTGAGAAATCAGCTGACAGTCGTATGGGTATTCCCTTGTAGGTAACTGACTGTCTTTCTCTTGCTGCTTTTAAGATTCTCTCTTTGTCTTTTGCCCTTGGCATTTTAATTATGATGTGTCTTGGTGTGATCCTCTTTGGATTCCTTTTGTTTGGGTTCTCTGTGCTTCCTGGACTTGTAAGTCCATTTCTTTCACCAGGTAGGGGAAGTTTTCTGTCATTATTTCTTCCCCTGTGAGGCCATCCAGTCCAGGACTTTTGCTTGCTGGGTATTTTTTTTTTTTTTTGTATTACTGCTTTAATTACATTAATTGTTATTGGTCTATTCAGATTTTATGATTCTTTCTGACTGAGTTTTGGAGTATTTTATGTTTCTAGGAATTTGTCCATTTCACCCAAGTTGTCCAAATTTTTGGCATATAGTTGTTCACAGTATTTTCTTACAATTCTTTGTATTCCTGTGGTGTCCGTTGTCATTGCTAACCCATTCATTGTTTAATGACATGTATTTAGCCTCCGTGTGTTTGGATGTTCTTAAGAGTTCTTATTGTAGTTGATTTCTAATTTCATACCATTGTGATCTGAGAAGATGATATGATTTCAAACTTCCTGAACTTATTTATGTTTATTTTGTGTCCTTACATGTGGTCTGTCTTTAAGAATGTTCCATGTGCACTTAAGAAGAATGTATAGTCTGCTGCTTTGGGATGCCATGTTCTGCAAATATCAATTATATCAGATGTAGTGTGTTATTTAATGTCACTGTTTCCTTGTTGGGTTTTTGTCTATAAGATCTGTCCAGTGATGATAATGGGGTACTAAAGTCACCTACTATGACTATATTGCTATCAGTCTCTCCCTTAAAGACCTCTAAGAGTGTTTTGTAGGTGTTTCTTTTAATATATTAGGGGCTCTTATATCGGATGCATATATGTTTACCATGCTTATATCCTCTTGTTGGATCGATCCCTTTAGTATTACGTAGTAACCTTCTTTGTCTGTTGTTATAGCTTTTGTTTTAAAATCTGTTTTGTCAGATATAAGAAAAATGACAATATTTAAATAGCTCTTTTTACTCAATGTAGAAATAAAGATGTCAGTGAGGAAATTGGCATTGCACGTAGCCTCTAAGACTTTTTTGTCTAAAGTTTTACATATGTCTCCTTTTTCCCCAGTTGACCCCCTCTATCCCCCCACCTCTAAGACTTTTAACATGGATGTAATTGATAGATAGGTTGAACCAAGAAAGTGGCTTTCTGATATTTTATGCCCTTTAATACTTTAACTTTTACACATTGCATTTCACATGTAGTATTAAATTCTTAAACCTGTTCTTACAAATGAGAAACAAAGACCCAAAGAATTCATTGCATGTAATGTTCTATATCCAAATATTTATGTGGCTACTTCATCATTATTTAGGTATCAGTAAAAATGTCACATTGTAAAGGCTTTACCTGACTCCCCAACCCCTATCAAAGTAGTCTCTATTCCAGCCACGTACTATCTCATTTCACTGCTTATTTTTATTCTTTTAAATACATTTTTATTTATTTCAGTGAGGAAGGGAGAGTGAGGGAGAGATAGAAACATCAATGATGAGAGAGATTCATTGGTCACTGCCTCCTGCACGCCCCACACTGGGGATCAAACCCATAACCCAGGCATGTGCCCTGACTGGGAATCAAACCGTGACCTCCTGGTTCAGAGGTCAATGCTCAACCCCTGAGCCACGCCAGCCGGGCTCATTTCCCTGTGTTAATTTTTCCTTAGCATCTATCACTATTGTTTGTGTTTTTGTTAAATGTAAACTCCATGAGGTCCAGGATATTCTCTTTCTTGTTCTCTGCTGTAGTCCCTAACATCTAGATCAGTTGCTGATCGTAGAGGCCCAGTAAATATTTACTTAGTCAAAGCCCCTGTCTAGAGAGATGCGGTTACCTTAGAAACACCTGCCCCTTATTTTTCCTGATTTATATGAACTGAGAGATTTATTTGAAATGAAAGTCTGAAATTACAGGTCATAAATTAATGAAGCTAGTCAGCCTCAGGTAACATCTCGGTGTAGAGATGTTCACCATGTCACAGGAAAAAGTTCAAATTCTTAATACGGCTTGAGTCTTATGTGAAACCCAGCTCTTACCTCTCCCGCCTTGGCTCTCACCATTTTTCACTTCACCTTATACTGTAGCCCTCTACTTCCTCAACCTTCAGATTTCCAGTTTGTTCTCTTCCTGGACCTTTCACCCATACCCTCCACCTCCTTCTCCTGGCTGATTCCTTCAGATTTCAGCATGAACATCCAAGAAGCCTCTCCCAGATTTGACTACACATCCCTATACATATTTCCATAGTACCCTACAGACTTTCCTTGTAACATAATTACATGTTCACATTGTTTTGTAATTACTTGTCTGTCTCTCACATAGATTATAAACTCCTTCAGAGCAGTCCACCATTCTGTTCCTGGGACCTGGCACATAGTAGGCACTAATAAATATTTGTTAAGTGAATAAAATGGTAAATAAATGACTCAAGAAAGGGGTCTTTTTCAGGCAGTTCTTTAATAACCAGCTTTTTAAAAAAATCTGGAACTAATTTTCAATGTAGGAGTGATTTTGTTAATAAAAGCAACTGTTATCTAGCTCACATTTTGAGCCTTCTATGCAGTCATAAGACTTATCAGTTCCAAAGTCCCAAGGTCAAGACTGTACAATTTTTAAAATATTAACCCTCTTTTTTGAATAAGAAGCTGTGCACCTTTTATTTGCAAAACTGTTTGAAAATCCTTTTATTCTTTCTGCGTGTTTTTTAGATTCTCTATAATTTTACCAGAATTTATATTTATCTTGGACTTAACTCTCCAGTTGCCATTATTATTATTATTATTATTATTATTATTATTAGTTGGGTAAAAGTCTTAAGCTTTTTTGTCAATGTGAAAGGAGCCCACAAAGAAATATTAAAGGTATAGATTTCTTTTTCTTTGTCTTCCATTTCCCACCCTTTCATATTTATTTTCATTTGTGCTTATTTTCTTTTTCTTGTTTAAAGATCCATTTCAGCCCTAACTGGTTTGGCTCAGTGGGTAGAGCATCGGCCTGGGGATTGAATGGTCCCAGGTTCGATTCTGGTCAAGGGCATGTACCTTGGTTGCGGGCACATCCTAGTAGGAGGTGTGCAGGAGGCAGCTGATCGATATTTCTCTCTCATGGATGTTTCTAACTCTCTATCCCTCTCCCTTCCTCTCTGTAAAAAATCAATAAAATATATTTTAAAAATAAATAAATAAATAAAGATCCATTTCAGGGTGCTCTTAGTGTTATATATTCTCTTTTTTATCATCTGTCTTCATCATACCACTCCCAGTCCTAGATGCCTAACTCCCCCAACTTCAGACATGTCTTCTTAAGTCCTCTAAACTCTCAATTTAAATGTCTTCTCATAATAATGTATAATAGCCAAAGGATCTCCTGGGTAGTCTAGGGGTATTTTCTCCTAATCTGTTCACCCCTTTTCTTCTCTGTCTGGATTCATATTTCGAAACTACTTTCTCATACCTCCTTGTTTCTTTACCTACATACAGAACTCCACACGTGGGTCACTGCTGTAGTTTGTCCATTATTAATTCAGGGCCTGAGGGCTGATGTAGAAAATCATGCAATTGTGCAGCTTGCCAGTGCCATGAGTCTAGGGACACTGAATCGTGGTGTGTTTTTTCTTGACCTCAATTAGCTCCTTGTTCCATTCCCCTCATAATTTCTCTGAGTCTTTATCTCTCTCTTCCAAGTCCTTTGTTTCCACCCTCACCTCTGGTACTCTTAGCGGATGACCTTACCTCCTACTTTATCAATAAGAGTGAGGTCAAAGGTGTGATCGCCTTCTACTTCCTCCCTCTTAACCTAGGCAGTTATCTATATCCACAGCCATTCCCCACTCCTATCTTCCGTGACAGAGAGTCAGGTGCTCCCTACACCTATTGAAGACCATTTTCTCCACCTGTGCCTTTGATCGTGGAGCAGCTAATTGTGAAATGGTTAAAAGCACACGCTTTTAGACTCTGTCACACAGACTTCAGATTGAATCCTGATTCTGACACCTTTTGTAAATGGATTAACTTCTGTAAACCTCAACTTTCTCTGAAATGAGGACAAACCTGCCTTATCAGGTTTTCCTGATGTAATGGCTTTACAACACTAAGCACTTAGAGTTCCTGGAATATACTAAATGATCAATAAAGGTTAGCTACTGCTAATGATAAATTAATAACATCATCAACTCGGCCTGTTACCGGAAAGGGGACCTGGCCTGAGCGGGTCTTCCTGGGCCCACAGGGTCCTGTGCGGGTTCTGGACTTTGTGCAGGGAACATTTCACAGCCCGAGTCCAGGTGAAATTTGGAGGATGTTCATTAAAGCTGGGGAAGTGAGCTCACTAAGACATCCTTGGACAGGTTCGGGGGTTTGCTCAGGGTGAACTGCCACTGCCCGTTTCTGCCTTGGTTACAAGCCTTGTGGGGTCCCTTAGTTTAGGAGATGCATGCCTATAGGGGGAGAGAGGGAGAGGGGGAGTTAAGGTGCAGGCGTGCTCCTGGGAGAGAGTGTGTGCTTTAGACCTTTGGTTTGAGGGGTTTTAAAGGCTGGGCATTTAGGGGAGGATCTCAATAGATTGTTCACCAGCTTTATGCTGATGAACCAAAATGAGGTTTGTTCTCTTAACTTCATCTGTCCTTGGTTGTGGTTGGCAAGTGGCACTAATTGGATTTCTGATATCTGTCTCCCTGAGTAAGGTGATTTAAGCTATTTACCCTCTGGTTGGGGAGAAGTACAATCCATCCATATATATAAAAGCCTAAGTGAGCAAACGACCAGTGGACTGGTCGCTATGATGCGCACTGACCACCAGGGGACAGACGCTCAATGCAGGAGCTGCCCCCTGGTGGTCAGTGTGCTCCCACAGGGGGAGCAACACTCAGCCAGAAGTTGGGCTAAGCTGTCAGTCAGACATCCCCCAAGGGCTCCCAGACTGCGAGAGGGCACACGCTGGGCGGAGAGGGACCCCCCCTCCCCCCAGTGCACAAATTTTGTGATCCGGGCCTCTAGTTTACTCATAAGTGTCCCTTGTTTAGGGAAGTCAGGATTTACTAAATGGCTGCAAACTGCTGTTTAACTGTCTGTCTGTTTCCCTGTTCTGCTTGTCCTTGCTACTGGCCTGTCTCAGTCCTCCCGTGTCCCATCAGTTCCTTCTGTTTGTTTGTCCTCTTACTCCACTGCCTTCTTCGTCCTGGCTGGGAACTTCCCTTACCCCGCTCTCTTCTCTGGGCTCCTACCTAATGTTTTCTCTCATCGTGGCTCTCCCTCGGGCAATCCGTGCTTATGGTCTCTGTCGCCTCACCCCGGCCTGCTAGTCTGGCTCCTGCCTCCCTCTCCCTGTCCAGTCTGTTTTCCTTAAGGTCAGCACTGACCGAGTTCCCGAATCCTGTGAACACTTTCCTGTCCTGCTTCATTTACTGCGTCTTCAAACTCTGTTCCTTTGGTCTGAGGATTCCACACCCTCCTGGTGGCGGTTGTTCCTCGGACCTCGGACCGTTCCTCTCCTCCTTCCTGGTCTCTTTCCACCCCTGCCCTCTGGTGCCTTCTGGTCATACTGCTCCCCCCTCTGCATGCTCCTCCTGGTGGCTTCCCTGCTTGGTGGTTTCAACTCAGGTGTATCTCAGCCCTGCCCTCACACCCTGTCCTTTATGGTGACCCGGGTGGCCCTTAGGCACTTAGCGTTTCTAAAAGTGAACGGCTCATCTTCCCTCCCCCCCCTCCCCAATTCCCAAACCTTTTCTTCCTCCAACCTTCTTTGTGTAAATTGGGCGCCTCACTCATCCTTGATTCCTCCCTGCCGATTTTACCTTCTAAGTGCTCCTTAAATCTGTTGCCTCCTCTCCACCAGTGTCTTCATTCAGATCTTTATCAGCTCTCTTCTGCAACAGCCTCCTGTAGGCTTCTCTTTCTGCAGTGTTGTTTCTTTCAAATGTATCTTCAGTGTCGCCACCACCGTGCTCCATAGAAGACCAACCGAGCCGTGTCTTTTTCCCACTGAAACGACTCCTCATCCTCTATAGGCTGTGATCCAAGGTCCTTAGGGTGGCCTTCAGGGCCTCTCTCGCCTCCTTTTAGCCACTTCGTTCTTTGAACTTTGCTTTCCGGCCATACCAAACCGTGTGTCGTTCCCAGTGTATGCCTTACTGGGTCTTACCTCTGTGTCTTTAATCGTGCTCTTTGCTCTCTGGAAAGAAAGCCCTGTCCTCCTGCCCCCACCACCTGGCTTTTGCCTGCCTAATCCTTTTTCATCCTTTAGCAGAGTGATTTGTTTAATATTTTAGGAGTGATGGAAAACTTTGAATATGTGGTGAATACCTGAGAACCTCTCTTTGGAGAAAATGCATATAATCCCCAAATTTGCACATGATATCAGGTTTTTAACCCAAATTAAAACCTCCTTCAGTTAAGGTATTATCTTCTCCAGGAAAATCTGTCCTAACCCACTACAGACTGGTCTGGTCTTCCTTTTTCATATTCTTTTACCATACCATGTGCATATTTTGCTCACTGCATGTCCGATGTTACATTAAAATTACTGATTTAGTGTATTTGCCACTATACTTTGAGCTCCTTGAAGGTAATGACTATCTTGCTCATCTTTGTATCACCAGGACCTTGCACAGCACATGGGAATTATTACACACACAAAAATTAAGGTTGAATATTCCTAAAGAACAAACCGGCATTTAGCAAACAGCAAACATTTATGGAGAGCCTGCTATGTGCATGCATTGTGCTGGGCACTGTGGATTCACAAGACAAACATGATCCTTGTCCTCACCGAACTTACAATCTAATATCTAAAAAATAGTGTGTGTGTCTGTATGTACTTATTTTTTACTATGTGCAGTAAAAGAGTTAGCATGCTTCCACCTCTTCCCACCTCCCCTGTCATTCCTCCCCTCTATCACCAGCTTTTAGTTAATTATATTCTACTAGAGGCCCGGTGCACAAAATTCGTGCACTTGGGGGTGGGGGCGCCCTCAGCCCGGCCTTTGCCCTCTCGCAGTCCGGGACCCCTCACTCCTTACCACCCACCTGCTCGCTGCTCCTTAGCACCGCCACAGAGGTGGGAGAGGTCCCGCCACTGCCGTGATGCTCGCCAGCCATGAGCCCAGCTTCTGGCTGAGCAGCGCTCCCCCTGTGGGAGCGCACTGACCACCAGGGGGCAGCTCCTGAATTGAGTGTCTGCCTCCTGGTCAGTGTGCATCATAGTGACCTGTCGTTCTGCCGTTCGGACGATTTGCATATTTGGGTTTTATTATGTAGGATTATGATTTTAGTTCTAGTATTTCTTTCTATGTTTAAATATCCTTTGTACTTTTATATATCTCTATATAACTTTATACCCTTAAATGTTCTTTTACATCTCTTAGTTGACTTATCAGTTTTGATATTCTTTGGACTCATGTTATGAAAGATAAGTTAGTACATTGAAGCAACTTTATATCTTCCCTCCCCTTATGTTTATCCAGCATTAATAGTTACATTATTTCTAAGTTGGTTTTTTTACATATTATTTTTACTTATTTTTACATATTTTTAAGTTGTTTTCTACATGGGTCTGTGTTTTTAAAAATTTACCCTTGCCTCTAGTCTTTTTTTTCTGTGGTTTCCTAGTCATTTTGTAGTTACTGAAATTCCCTGGTTTTTCTTTCACTCCCCCTTTCCCTGTTCACACTTTGTACCTCACTGTCCCTGAGTAAAAGTAGCAAGGATATTAACAGCAACATTTATTGGTACTTAGTGTGTGCCTGGCGCATTTATTATTTGTTTTTCTTTTTCTTCTTTTTAATTTAGCTTATACAACTTTATCATCAATAAGTGTTTGATTTTTTAAAAAATTTCTCCCATCCCTGCTCTTCCCTCCCCTTTCTCAACCATCAGCTTGTTCTCTGTAACTGTGCGTCTGTTTCTGTTTTGTTTGTTCATTTGTTTCATTTAGAGTCCACATGTAAGTGAAATCATGACCATTCCTCCTCCTTCCCAGTCTCCTTCCATTCCTGCCCTCTAGTGTCTTCCTGTCATATTGCTCCCTCCCTCCACGTGTACTAGTAAGTGAAATGTATGGTATTTGCCTCTGTCTGACCTTTTATCTTAGCATAATACCTGTTAGGTCCATCCGTGTTGCAAATGGCAAGATTTCATTCTTTTTCTTGTTGAGTAATATGAGAGAGCGAGAGAGATCATCTTTATCCACTTATCTATTGATAGATACGTAGTTTACTTCCATATTTTGGCTATTACTGGTAATGCTACAATGAACATAAGGGTACATGTATCTTATAGAATTCGTGTTTTTGTTTTCTTCAGATAAATACCAAGAAGTGAAATTGCTGTGTCGTATGGCAGCTCTGTTTTTTATTTTTTGAGGACTCCCCATACTGTTTTCCGTAGTGGCTGCACCAATGTACAATCCCATCACTGTGCATGTGGGTTCCCTTTTTCCACATCTTCAACAACACTGTCGTTTCTTGATTTATTGATGGTGATCATTCTGATAGGTGTAAGCTGGTATCCCATTGTGGTTTTAATTTGCATTTCTCTGATGATAGTGATGTTGAGCATGTTTTCATATGTCTGTTGGCCATCTGTATGTACTCTTGGGATAAATGTCTATTCTGGTCCTTTGCCATTTTTTAATTGGATTGTATGGGGTTTTTTGGTATTAGATTTTATAAGGGCCTTATATATATTGCACATTAACCCCTAATTGGGTGTATCCTATCCCGTTGGTATGATGTCTTTTCATTTTGTTGATAATTTCCTTCACTGTGCAAAACTTTTTAGTTTGGTATTTTGATGTTTTGTTGAGAGTTTTTTTAAATCATAAATGGATATTGAATAAAAATGTATGTATTTAAATTAAACATTGAAAAAATGTATGGTAAGTGCTTTGATAGGGGAAGTAGGGATAGAATAGGGATCGTATAAAAAGAGCAACTTGTTTTTATTTGAGAGGAGGCCTTCCAGAGGTATATGGAGACCTGGAGGGTACGTAGGAGGGGACTGGAGAGAGTCTGCAAAGGTCTTAATATGAAGCAGTGTTGTGTCTAAGAGCCAGAGGCAGCTCCATGTGGCTGAAGCTAGGACTTCGGTGGGTAGGAGCAGCACAGCAAGAGGAGGAGTCTCCGTTAAACTGTGCCCAAGAGTTCGCCCTTGCTCCTCAATTCATTGGGAGGCATAAAGAATTTTATCCTTCAATAAAGTTCCTAGCCAGTGTAAGAAAAGAGGAGAGAGAGAGAGAGAGAGAGAGAGAGAGAGAGAGAGAAGAAGAAGAAGAAGAAGAAGAAGAAGGAGGAGGAGGAGGAGGAGGAGGAGGAGGAGGAGGAGGAGGAGGAGGAGGAGGGAGAAGAGAGAGAGAAAGGAGAGAGAGAGAGAGAGAGAAGGTTCTATTTACTAGTGGAAAACAAAGGAGGAGGGGGAGGAGGGGGAGGAGGGGGAAGAGAGAAAGGAGAGAGAGAGAGAGAGAGAAGGTTCTATTTACTAGTGGAAAACAAAGGAGGAGGAGGAGGAGGAGGAGGGGGAGGAGGGGGAGGAGGGGGAGGAGGAGGAAGAGAGAAAGGAGAGAGAGAGAGAGAGAAGGTTCTATTTACTAGTGGAAAACAAACCAGCTCCCGAGCACTGAGCAGAGCTGCCATGTGGCTACTGCCTCTGATGAACCAAACCGACAGAGTGGTATCATGCAATCGCTTGGATTTACATTGAGATGGAAGCCACTTTATATGGATTAGGAGGATGGTACAGAAGCTAAGAAGGCCCCACGAAGGAAAACATAAAAAATATCACTCTTTCTACTGCTTTTCTTGTCTTTTTTTTTAAATCTTAACTTCTTTCCCATGAAGTAGTTTGTTATTGTTTTTTAAATACTTGCAAACAGGGATCATCTGTAAAACAGCAAGTTTCACTGACTTTTTTTTTATTTGCTAATTTCTCTGGCTCATAAAAGGATTATCATTAAGATTACAGGAAAGCCCGACCGGTATGGCTCAGTGGTTGAGCGTTGACATATGAACCAGGAGGTCACTGTTCGATCCCTGTCAGGGCACATGCCCAGATTGCGGGTTCATTCCCAGTGAGGGTAAGGGGGGAGGGTGCAAGAGACAGCCAATCAATGATTCTCTCTCATCATTGATGTTTTTACCTCTCTCTCTTTCCCTTCCTCTCTGAAATCAATAAAATATATTTTTTAAAGGAAACTTAAAAAAAAGATTACAGGAAAAACATATACTTTAATTTTTGTCTAACTTAAAGCACATTCTAAAACATGGATAATTTCAAAGATTGAAGAGTATTTTAATATCTACTAATGTTGAGGATTTCAGTAAATAGATCTTTTATGAGTAGATCTCATCTTTAATAGCTGAAGTAAACTATTTAGCAGACCTTTTATCATAAATACTGTATATAAGGCATTTATCAAAAGATATGTATACTGACTTTCTATCTTCTTTTTCCTTCAGATACTTTTCTTTGGATTTGGGTGGCTTTTCTTCATGCGCCAACTGTTTAAGGACTATGAGGTGAGAAGAGATCATTTTGATGATGCTAATATTGTATGAATTTAAATTGTTTTAAAATGGGGCAGAAAGAATACCTCCCTTAAAAAAAAGATCATGTTAAATAAACCAGACAGAGAAAGGTTAAAAAAAAAAAAAAAAAAAAAGAAAGAAAGAAAGTCATGTTCACTTCCAAGATAGAAGTTTTTGTCAAATGAGCCCTATGTAATTCTTAACTTGGAGAATATGATTAGGCTTAGTTGGCTTTTTGTTTGTTTGTTTTTTAAGCAAGTCGTGTATATAGCCAAGAAGCCAGGAACAAGAAATGCCACGCCTTGGTGACATCAGTGTGCACACCCAAAGCAAACAGTTATTCTTTGGGAGAGAATTTAACTTATGTCTCATAAATGTTCCTGTTCATTTGGGTATCTGACCTTCAGTATTAATGACCAATCTTACCTCCTAAATTAATACCAAAATCATTGAATCCAGAAAAATACCAACCTCGACTGGACTTTTCCTAATCGATCCTCCCCGTTTAGTGAAAGCTCCATGGTTACAGACTACTTTGAGGTCACTCCTAGGCTGTTCTCCAATAAACTTCCCTAGGGAGATGGGGCTATTGTCTGAAAGAGCCCGGGATTCTAGAGTTTCTAGAGTTTCTGTTCTGCTCAAGACTTTAAGGCCTCCCAGGGGAGGGTCCAGAACTGGCCCAAGGTCTGCAGAGCATTGGAGAAACCCTTTTAGCTCTAACCTTTGGACATGAATCTGCCATTTTGATTGTCCGTGTCAGGAATTCTAAGTGCCGCTGTGACCCTGTCACTTCACTTTCTTATCCTTACACTCCCCCTTCGCAGGAGGAGGATGGTAATAGTGACCCAGGATGCAGAAGTACACCTACTTCCTTTTTTTAATTTCTAGTTTATTTTTAATATATTTTACTGAAGTTATGTTAGGTAATAAAATTACATAGGTTTCAGTGTACAATTCTATAATACATCGTCTGTAAATTATATTGTGTGTTCACCACCCGAAGTCTACTTCTGTCGCTGTTTGTCCCCCTTTACCCTCTTCTACCTACCCCACCCCCCTTTTCTCTGGTAATCATCATACTGCTGTCTGTATCTATCAGGGTGGGGGGGGGGGCGGTTATTGCTTAATCCTTTTATCTATTTCACCCAGCCCCCCAACCCCTCTCCCCTCCGACAGCTGTCAGTTGTTCTCTGTATCTATGCATCTGTTTCTGTTTTGTTTGTTTATTTATTTTGGTCATTAGTTTCCACAAATAAGTGAAATCATATATTCATCTTTCTCTGCTGACTTAACTCACTTAGCATAGCGCTCTCCAGGTCCACCCATGCTGTCGCAAAGAGTAAGAGCTCCTTTTTATGGCTGAGTACTATCCCACTGTGTAGATGTACCACAGTTTTTTATCCACTCACCTACTGGTGGGCACTTTGGCTGCTTCCAAATCTTGGCTATTATAAATAGTGCCGCAATGAACATGGGTGTGCATATATTCTTTCAAATTAGTGTTTTGTGTTTCTTCAGATATATTCCCAGAAGTGGGATCACTGGGTCAAAAAGGAGTTCCATTTTTGATTTTTTTAAATTTATCTTCATTGTTGCAAGTATTACAGATGTCCCCCTCCCCCCCACCCCATTGACCCCCTGTACCCTGCTCCCATCCCCTCCCCCAGACCTTCACTGCACTATAATTTTTTGAGGAAACTCCATACTGTTTTCCACATGGTGCACCAATCTGCATTCCCATTACCTACTTTCATCTATTTCTTTAGCTCTAGGCAAGTTACTTTTGTGGCCCTCTTTCTAATGACTTGAGAATTTCTTCAAAATAAGTTTTCTGGCTTATAACCAGAAGATTATCAATTCAGTATTTCAAACAAGAAAATGACCCTTAGTCTCTGCTTGGCTTTTAACAGGTACGTCAGTATGTCGTACAGGTGATCTTCTCTGTGACTTTTGCGTTTTCTTGCACCATGTTTGAGCTCATCATCTTTGAAATCTTAGGCGTGCTGAATAGCAGGTGAGTAAGGGTATTAATGGGCTCTCCGCTTGAAGAGACCCGTGTGACTTTCTTTGCAGTAGATAACTGTCTTGGATCCCATAGCTGAAAAAATCCAACATGTGGGTAGTTTAGTCTCAGCGCTATAATAACACCAAATACGGGTGTCACCCACCTAGTAACTGGTTTGACAGAGATTGTGAAATAGCAGGGAAAAGTCTGACCATTAGCTCTGAGATATTAATTGAGAATAAGTTTCTAAGAGCCTCATCCTACCGAGGCTTCACTCCTAGAAGTTTTACTTCTTCTCAGCTGTTCCCTGACTGAATTCCCGTAACGGCCTTCCACATTGTGCTGGTGATTGAAAAATCTCTACTTGAGAAGATCAGAATTCCTCCAAGTTAAGGGTTTCTTTATTTTATTTTTTAATATATATTTTTATTGATTTCAGAGAGGGAGAGGGAGAGAGAGATAGAAACATCAGTGGTGAGAGAGAATCATGGATCGGCTGCCTCCTGCACACCCCCCACTGTGGATTGAGCCCGCAACCCAGGCATGTGTTGAGTACAGAGGCAGCCATCAATGTTTCACTCTCACACAAATGTTTCTCTCTCTCTCCCTCTCCCTTCTTCTCTCTCTAGAAATCTATTTAAAACTCTTTACAAAAATAAAAGAATGACTGGAAACAAGATTGAAAATAAAGGTGGGATGTTTTTGGCTGCAATGCTACAAATTAATTCATCCTTAGAGAACTTAGATCTGGGTGCCTGTGGTCTGGGAATGCAGAGTGTGATAGCACTTGCTACAGTCCTAACTCAGACAATTAAAGAAATAAACCTAAGCCGACCTGGACTGGAAGAGTCCACAGTATACGGGACTCACATGTCTGAAAAGGGGCTTCTGTCTAGGGTATATAAAAGTTCTTACAATTCAGTAATAAAAGGGCAAATAACACATCTGAAAAATGGACGAAGGATCTGGCTAAGCCTTTCTCCAAATAGATGAAAAGGCCAATAAGCACATGAAAAGATATTCCACAGCAGATCAAAGAAACCACAATGTGATACCACCTGACACCCACTGGGATGGCTATAATCAAAAAGACAGTAACGCCCTAGCCAGGTTTCTCAGTGGTTAGAGCATTGGCCTGTGGACTGGAGAGTCTCAGATTCAATTCTGATCAAGTGTGCGTATTTCAGTTGCAGGCTCAATCCCTGGTGCTAGTCAGGGGTGCACGTGGGAGGCAACCAATCTATGTTTCTCTCTCTGTCTCTTCCCTCCCTCTCTAAAAAAATCAGTGGAAAAAGTATCCTCGGAGGAGGATTAACACACACAAAAAAAAGACAGTAACAAGTGTAGGCAAAGCTACGGAGAAATTGGAACCCTCATACACTGCAGGGAGAATTAAAATGGTGCAGCCACTTTGGAGAACAGTGGTAGTCCTTAAAAAATTAAATACAGAGTTATCATATGACCCAGTAGTTCCACTCCTAGGTATTTAATAAAAATAAAAACATATATTAACACAAAAACTTATACAGAAATGTCCATAGCATCACGTTTATAATAGCTAAAAAGAAGAACAACCCAAATGTCCACCAGCTAATGAATGGATAAACAAAATGTGGTTTATCTGTACAATGGAATGAAAATTATCCAGCCATAAAAAGAAATGAAGTATTGATAGGTGCTACAGTATGGATAAACCTTGAAAAATTATGCTAACTGGCCCTGGCTGGTATTCTCAGTGGTTAGAGTGTTGGCCTATGCACCGAAGGGTCTCGGGTTCAGTTCCTGTCAAGGGCAAATCCCTGGGTTGCAGGTTCAATCCCCAACCCCAGTCAGAAAGCAAGTGGAAGCAACCAACTGATGTCTCATCAGTGTTTCTCTCTCTTTCCCCCTCCCTCCCTTCCACTCTCTGAAAAAAAAACCAATGGAAAGAATATCCTCGGGTGAGGATCAACAAACGAACAAACAAAAATTATGCTAAGTGAAGGAAACCAGTCACTAAAGACCTCATATTACACGATTCCATTTCTAATAAATGTTCAGAATAGCAAATCGGTATGGACAGAAAGTTTCCTGGGGCTGGGAAGGTGGTAAGAGGGAGTGACTGCTAATGGGTATAGGATTTCCTTGTGCAGAGTTGAAAATGCTTGACATTAATAGTGATGGTCACACAACTCTCTGAAGATACTAAAACCCATTGAATTGTACACTTTATTTTTTTTCTTAAATTTATTTTTAAATATATTTTTATTGATTTCAGAGAGGAAGGGAGAAGGAGAGAGAAATAGAAACATCAATGATGAGATAGAATCATTGATCGACTGCCTCCTGCACATACCACACTGGGGATCAAGCTCGCAGCGCAGGCATGTGCCCTGACTAGGAATCGAACTGTGACTTTTTGGTTTATGACCGATGCTTAACCACTGAGCCACACCGGCTGGGCAAATTGTACACTTTTTAAAAAAATATATTTTATTGATTTTTTACAGAGAGGAAGGGAGAGGGATAGACAGTTAGAAACATCGATGAGAGAGAAACATCGATCAGCTGCCTCCTGCACACCCCCTACTGGTGATGTGCCCGCAACCAAGGTACATGCCCTTGACCGGAATCGAACCTGGGACCCTTGAGTCCGCAGGCTGACACTCTATCCACTGAGCCAAACCAGTTAGGGCTGAATTGTACACTTTAAATGGTGAATTATGTCTCAATAAAATGATTATAAAAATTCTAAAATATTTTAATAAATAACATATTTAGGTGCAATAATAAAGTCATATAAATCAGATGTTTAGTTCTATACCCACAAGGTACAGAAGAAGTATTTCTGAGTCTTTATAGCACACATTACTATTAACATTTTTTTAATTCTCATATTAGAATAAGACTGCCAGTGGTGAGTGAGACAATAGTCATTGTGCCAGTAATAATATATGTTCATATAATTATTATACATTGTCTATGAATATAACTAGAACACTAACATTCTCATTTTAATAAGTGAAATGTTAAGAGGTTAAGATGATTATATATATACCTTCTGGAACTTTTTTTCTTCTCTCTATAAATGAGCAGGTAATAGCAGGCTAGTTGACTAGTTAGATGGGTATATTCAGTATTGAGTTCAAAGAGCAAGAGATCCTTGGAAGACTAACGAGAATGACAGCTGCTGCCCTTCCCTCCTAGTGACGGGCTTTGCCGTGTCTTGCAGCTCCCGTTACTTCCACTGGAAACTGAACCTGTGCGTCATTCTGCTGATCCTGGTCTTCCTGGTGCCTTTCTACATCGGCTATTTTATTGTGAGCAACATCCGCCTGTGTGAGTGTTTGACCCTCAGGAGCTGTTGTTTGGGGCCACCTCACACACAGCATCTTAAAGGGCTGGCACAAAATAAATATTGAGTGAACGGTTAGGTTATTTGTCCTGCCACAGTTCTGGTTCTGTCAGATCATCTCCCATAACTCAACCCACAGCTTAATTTTAGCCAAATTTCTCTTAAAGTGATAAGCATGCTTTCTCTAAAAATAACATTGTTCCATCGCTCATTTGCCAAGTGAACAAGCCAGCCAAATATTAATTAGTGTTATCCCATAGCTTTTAAGTAGAGCAAGCTCTTTAGCTTGTATCTATTTAACCTTAGTTTTGTCTCCTCTTTCTCAGTGCACAAACAGCGACTGCTTTTTTCCTGTCTCTTATGGCTGACTTTTATGTATTTCTTCTGGAAACTAGGAGATCCATTTCCCATTCTCAGCCCAAAACATGGTGAGTGTTGGGGGGAGAAGAGGAATGGGTTGTTTATAATTATCTGATACTGAAAAAAAATAATTTTTAAAAACTTGTGGTTGTGAGAAATATAGCAAATTAAGTCTCTAAAAGTTTTCTGGTTTTGAACCAAATTGTCCCTTCATCCTAGGAGGTGTCACATGCTGGTTTTTGGAACAGACTTCTTTCATTTCAGAATCGGAGTTTTTGACCTTAGAATAATGAATAAACTTCACGGGAGTAAGGAGTGGACAAAGGTCTCTTTAACTTCAATGTCCTGATACTCTATGTAGATTATGGGAATATATTTGTACGTGTATTTGGAGGTGGGATGTCCATAAGCTTTTACCAGGTTCCCAAAAGGGTCTGTGGCCAAAAGGACACTGCTAGAGTGAGGCTGAAGATTCTCTTCAGGGGGCATATGGATTTGGGGAAAGAGCAGTGAATAAAACACAATTTAGTGAAAGTAGAAAATTTTCTATGAAACAGTATCTCTCTTCACACAAGAAAGCTCATTTTAAATCCAGGAACAGGTCATGAACAGTCCTAATTTCTCTGCTAAAAACAAACAAAAATGTCTTGACTAACAAATTCCTCCAGGACTACTTCACAAATACATGTACAGATCTGTCTAAAATCCATTAGCTCACCTGTAATAAAAATACTAGAGCTTTCATACTGGAGCTTTTAAACTATATATATATAGCCATAGCCAGTAGCTCAGTGGTTAGAGCGTCAGCCTGCAGATGGAAGGGTCCTGGGTTCGATTCCGGTCAAGGGCCCAGGTTGCAGGCTCGATCCCCAGTAGGGGGTGTGCAGGAGGCAGCCGATCAATGATTCTCATCGTTGATGTTTCTGTCTCTCTCCCTTCCTCTCTGAAATCTATAAAATTATATTTTTAAAGAATTATATATATATTCATTTAACTTTTCTGCTCTATAAGATTCTTATGGCAAAAAAAACCCAAACAAACAAACAGAATCTAACTAATTTAAAGCAGAAAGGGTCTTATTACTGGGTTTTAGGGAGTTTATAGAATTTCTAGGAAAGTAGAGATGTGAAGAGAAGTATCATAAAAGTACCACAGGACTGAACCTGAAAAAAACCACTGAAGTTACCACCTGCCACTTAAGACTGTGACATCAGGGACTAGACAATAGAACCTGTGTCCCAGCTGCTCCAGCCCCCAAGCGCTGTTATTTTTCCTACAATAGTTATGAATGCATTTGAGGTTTCACATGGCAGGTGAATTTGATGCGGCCTCAGAAACATTCAGACCCTTGCCTTCAAGGAAGCCTAGGAAGAACCTTCGGCTTTCCTCCAGGTTCTGTAGCGTAAGGAAGTGCTAGGAAGGGGTTAGCATCATGAATGAACCAGGTCTAGCATCTGCCTCTCCCCCATGCATCCTTCCATGTCGCCTCGTTTCCTGTGCCAGGGATTTGGAAGAGAGGTTATGAGACGCTCCTGCAGGAGGAACAGAGGAAATGTACAGATTTTAAAGCATGTGCAACACCATAAACAACTGTATATTTTATAAACTATTTTGAAATGTTAAATAACATTAAAGAAGGCCAAAAAGTTAAGAAACACCAGCCTACCAAAAACATTCAAACTCAACATGGCATGCAAGACCCTCCGTGGCCTGACTGTCTCTGTGTCTGCCCTCCAGGCCTCCCAAACTACTGAAGTTTCTGGAGCTGCTCTGTCAGCCTGGACAACCCCTCCCCCCTGTCTACCTGGGAAATGCCGATTTATTCTCTCAATAGTCAACTCTCATCAGTTCCTTTAAGAAGATTTTCTTGGCCTTCATTAGGGAATATTAGTTGCTTCCATCTCAATGTACTTATATCACCTATAAAATTTATAATTACTTGTTTTCTGACTTCCTCATTCATCGATGAGTTCCCTGAGGTCAGAAACTACATCTTGTTTATCTTTGTATCTCTAGTGCCTAGGGAGGAACCTAGCACATAAGTGTTTATTACCTGTTTATTGAACCAGTGAATGAAAAAAAGTTTAAGTCTTGCCAAGGTAGTAGATGAACTTACTCACCTGTAAGTTCCCTGAGGCCAGAAACTACATCTTATTTTCTTTGTATCAGGAAAGTAACTATCACTCTGGATAGGGATTTGGGGTGTGATAATATGGTAAGGTGCCCATGTCGGTGTAGGGAAAGATGGAGAAGGGAGACCCTGATAATACAGCTCTCATATAAACTATATCAAATAAACCCACAGAGGCAAATTGTTTCAGATTTGTTTGTGATATTAGAAATGAGGGGCAAGAGCTATTAAAGGACCCCAGGGCTGCTTACATGATAGCACAAGGTCACATTCAGTCCAAACTGACGGAAGGACACCGTTCTCCAGCTTTTCCCTGTGAGCAGCCAGGCCTTGCCCCAAGGAAAGAGCAGACCATCATACCTCTTGGGCCTGAATCTATCCCTTTTTCTAAACTCTCTGGGAATATCCTGGAGAACACTGAGAGGAAGAGCTAGGGAGATCGTTTCCCTTTAGTCTTACCTTTGTGCTCCAGTAAGTGGGCATTTTGATTTTCTGTCCCAATGTCCAGGTGTCTAATTTATTTGGCCTGAAGAGAAGTAAGTTGGGAGGAAAGTTTAGGCAGTGGCTGGGGAGCAGCCAGCCCCGCACTGCTTGGAGCTTTCCCAGGACTGTGCGACGGCCAGTGCCGTTTATTGCTGTGGAAATCACACTACAACCGTCAGACCTACATGAAAACAGTCTGCAAAGTGCTCTAAGCAGAGCCTGGCTCTGGAGAAGTTGGACACTCCATAGGGAAAGAGGAAGAGACTGGGACAGCATGTGAAGCAAGAAAGCATCTGTGTGGGCAGATGTGACAGTGAATGGTCTGCAAGTTGCCTCATCTGTTGACTCCCCATTTATTAGCTGGAAAACAGGAAAGATGATGACGGTCCTTTACTTCATAGAAATGCTGATATAAGGAGATAGTATCTACAAAGTACTTTGAAAAAATATTCAAAGTACAGAAAAAATATTCAAGAAAGGGACATCACCTTAAGATAAAAGTAAAGGAGACATTTTTCCAATTCCTTATATTTAGTAACCTGTATTAATCCCTTGGATATTTTTCATGTTACTGGGTGATAACTACGTACCCAGAGTCAACAAATCTTTGTTTTCCTGGCTGCCTGGCACATGGAAAGTATTTAACAAATATCAGTCAGACATGACTCTTCTGTAAAGAAGATGCAAACTCAAGGGGTATACGGAAAGTAGAAGCGACAGAATTTGGGTGAGGATTTGTTCATTCATTCAATATTCCATAGCTATTTACTGAGTGCCCAGTTTATATTCTGTGCTGGAGATACAACCATGAACAAAACAAACTTGACCTCTGCCTTCTTGAAACTTCTAATCTGGCCGGAGGGACTAAACAGTAAAGAGATAAATATATAAACAGATATTTGCCAGTTGTGATCATTGTCACCGAGGAGCAGACAAGCAGCTCTGAGAGAGAAGAGTGAACAGAAGGATACCAGCTTTAATGCAAGTGTTAGAATCGGTCTTTCTATATTTAAACTGAGATCTAAAGGGCAAGACCAAAGGTCGGCCCAGCAGGAAGGCACAAAAGACATCATGTAAAGCTTCAAGGTGTGTTCCAGGGGGAATGAGAGACAGAATGAGAGCAGGGCACAGATTGTTAATGTTGGTGACTAGAGAGCTGATGGTGTCATTTCTAAGATAGGTCATCAGAAGAAGGCAGTTAACCGGAGCTTGGGATATGTTGAATTTGAGTTACCTGTGCACATCCAAGTGAGGTTCAGTAGGCAGTGGACACAGAGTCAGGAGCTTAGGAGAAAGACATGGGTTCATCAGTCCTCATGGAGCTAACGCCAGGAATCTAGAAAATTAGACATCTCAGCTAACTGCCCTTAGAGGAAGCTGGGCAAACGGGCGAGATCACCCACGGAAAATGTATAGACTGAAGTGAAAGAGAATTCTGGTCCTTTTGCAGAGCAAAAGGCCCAAAAGGGGGGCAGGGGGCGGAGGCAGCTAGAGAAATAAAAGGGAAAACTGAGGGAAATGGTCATATGAAAGCCATGAAAGGAAAATAATGTTCAATAGGAACAATTCCATTTCATAAAAGATCAGATCAAACAAGGATTGGAAAACGTCATTGAATTTTGCAGCCAGAAGAAAATTGATGACCATATTACAGGAATGGGAAGAGCCCGGGCTCTGGAACTAGGCATCTTGGGTTTGAGCCCGTCCTCTGCCACAGCTGCTGTGTGGCCTCCACTGAGTTATTTAACCCCTTTCTGCCTCCATCTCCTCACAAAGTGAGGGTTTCAGTAACATCTACTTCCGGGTTGTTGGGAGGAGTAAGTGGACTAATACAAGTGGAATGCTTAGAGCAGTACCAGGTACATAACAGGTGCCTCACGAATGTGACCTGTTACATTGCCATCACTATTATCAGTGAAAGCGGTTCACTCCGTGTGGAAGATTCGGACGGAGCTGGATTGCAGCCAGCTGAGTAATGAATGGAGGTGACAGGGAGTGTAAACGTCTCTCAAGAAGCTTGACTCTTCCGGGGAAAGGAGAGAAGATTGGTGACTAGAGGGAAACTCAAGACCACGGACAGATAATGCTTAGGAAAGAGATTTGAAACCGAAAGGAAAGAAGCAGCAAGGGATCCCAGAGAGAAGACAAGCAATGGAACAAGAGCCTGGGGAGGTTGGAAAGGGAAGAACAAAGGCACACGGAGAGAAGTCAGCTGTAAACACCGTGTTGTCCTGAGGGGGCCCGTGGGGAGGATGATTGCGGATGTAAATATTTAGAGTAGAGTAGAGGCAGTGCATGTCTGACAGCTCATTTCTTCTGTAATACGGGCATTAGCTCTGGAGATCAGGATTGGAAAATTGATTAGTGTCTGCTGAGGGAGTGGGAAGAGATGGCTGACCAAGGGCAAGAAAGGCCCTAGTCTGTACTGGCCCCAGCATCAGTGTGCTTTCCAGCAGCTTCAGGCAGCTCGGGGCGGCACCGGGAGGCAGGGCGTTGGGCTGGTTTAGGGCTGGGCATGCGGGACCAGTGCTTCAGGAGGGGAGGGGACTGAGTCCTGGGGAGAGGAGTGGAAGCAAGGAAGCCCGGAGCCCAGCTCGGGGAGGAAGGAAAGGGAAGACAGGGACGTCCTGAAGAGTTCTCAGGTGGTGTCATGGAAACCAAGGAACAAGGGACTCATACTGGAATTTTTTTTTGTTTTGTTTCAAAGCTAAGAGAATTTCTGAATAGCAGCTCTAACGTTTGGCCGTAGACGTAAATGGTTGAAGTGGATTCTATCCTGGAAATAGAAAGTGAAAAACAAATGAAAACTATTTTTTTTTCCTGTGAAACCAGATGTTCTGAGTTATTCTTCAACATTGCGTTCTCTCATTTATCCCAAATACATCAACAGCAGCATTTATTTTAACTACTGAGTTGATTTTCAGCACTGTCAAATAAGGAAGTAATTGATAATTAGAATACAGTCCATCATCTGAAATTCATGTCTTTGCCTTTGAATCACTTATTCATCCTTAAATTCAGCCCATTTTTAGGTGCATTATGTGTTTATTGGTGGTGAAAACGAATAACAGATAAGCTAGCTAAAGAGCTTATGACCTAAGAGGGAAGTATATGTATCACAGGTGGCTATAAATACCATAGATGACGCTGGGAAACGGTGAGAAAGTGCTGCCTCCTGTCTATACTCTCCCAGCACACTTACTCTTTGTTGTCTTTTTGTTTCTGTTTTTTATTTGTTCGTTTGTTTGTTTTTAATATATTTTTATTGATTTCAGAGAGGAAGGGAGGGAGAGATGGAAACATCAGTGATGAGAGAGACTCATTGATCGGCTGCCTCCTGCACGCCCCACACTGGGGATCTAGCCCGCAACCCTGGCATGAGCCCTGACTGGGAATCAAACCATGACCTTCTGGTTCATAGGTTGATACTCAACCACTGAGCCACACCGGCCGGGCAGTTTCCTTTTTTTTTTTTTTAATTTGCCAAGACTTTTACTGAAAGTACTTTGTGTTGTTAGAGTTCATACTACCTTGAATAAACAGTCAATAGTGTTATTTACAATTATTGTTGCTAATCTTACTTTATTATTACCATGACCCAATAATAGAGATGATTCTGGAAGCATATGAGATAAGAGGAAAATCAGTAGACATGTATTTATCATAGATCGTCTGATAGTAACAGCATCTGGCCTCTGTTGGTTAGTTCTGTGCGACGGTTGCCATGTTCAGTGATGTGTCCTCTGCGGGTGGAAGCCCTCGCTGTCACCTGGCATTAACGCGCTTGCGTGTTTTCAGGGATCCTGTCCATAGAGCAGCTCATCAGCCGGGTGGGTGTGATCGGCGTGACTCTCATGGCTCTGCTTTCGGGATTCGGTGCCGTCAACTGCCCATACACCTACATGTCCTACTTCCTCAGGTAATGAGAGCTCTGTCTCGTGTCTTTCCCCTTCGCTTCCTGAGCACAATGTCATCTCATGCCACCATCATCAACACTTAAATCTTAGGCCTATGCCTCTGCCTTTTCCTTCTCTCCTCTGTCCTTCTGGGCATTGACCTAGGAATCTTTCTAAATAAGTCTTATTACTTATATTGCTTGCCCTTATTTGTCCTACATTTATTTCTTTTAATGACAATTTCAGTTTGACCCTCTCCACCCCTTACTCACCGCACCCCTTTTTAAAGGCACAGTGAACAGTAATGTGAGCTAATCCCAACAAATTAGTTCCTCCCAAAAGTGGAACAGACATGTGCCAAGTTAAAAATGTGCTCACACATGCATCATAAATATCACTGGCTGAAAGCTAAGAAAGATCAATAGAGAACTAATTACTTTCCATTGTCCTGAGACCCTGGAAGTATTAGCTTTAGAAAATGACAACAAAAGCATTTTTGCTCATTTTCATTTCCTTAGAAAAAGACAGGTTCTTGAATTGCTGGGTAACAATTGAGGTGTATGTGTTTCTCCAGCTGCCTTGTGTTATGCCCAAGGACGGGACCTCAAAACATTGCTAGCAGTTTGTGCTTATTATAGGAATGTGACGGACGTAGACATCCTAGCCCTGGAACGGCGACTGCTCCAAACCATGGACATGATCATAAGCAAAAAGAAAAGGTAAGATATCAGCACATTAAAAACTTGTACTCTTAGATTTTCTCAACAAGAAATTTTACTATGAATTGGTGCTAACAGGGAATTTCATCTTACTCATTTCCATTATAAGTTAAAGCATCATCAAAGACAGTGTCTAGTCCTGCGTGAAAGAAAATTTTCAAGTACAGTCATATTTCCTGACTTTCGATCAATTCTCTTTTTTTAATTTTTTTTTATATATTTTATTGATTTTTTACAGAGAAGAAGGGAGAGGGATAGAGAGTTAGAAACATCGACGAGAGAGATCAATCAGCTGCCTCCTGCACGCCCCCCACTGGGGATGTGCCCGCAACCAGGGTACATGCCCTTGACCGGAATCGAACCCTGGACCCTTGAGTCCGCAGGCCGACGCTCTATCCACTGAGCCACACTGGTTCGGCTCGATCAGTTCTCTTGAGGTGAATTATTGGAATGACTTACGTTTGAAGGTATTCTGCATTGGATGTTCTAAAAGTCTGTTATCCGGAATGTTCACACACTGTTTCATGCCTGACTTCAACCTTTTCAACTTCCTTTCTCTTAACTACTTTAAAAAATTCTTCAGGTCTTCAACTATTGTTATTGTTTTTATCATTTTAAAAGCATGTTTAAAATGTATGTTTTCAAAGTGGAATTTCTGGGTAAAAGCATAAGCTCTAGACTCAGACTGTCTGAATCAAATCCTTGGCCTACAACTCACAATGACCTTAAACTAGTTACTTTATCTCCTTATGTCTTATAAAATGGAAATAATAATAATAATGAACTGA
This sequence comes from Myotis myotis, assembly GCF_014108235.1. Taxonomy (NCBI): domain Eukaryota; kingdom Metazoa; phylum Chordata; class Mammalia; order Chiroptera; family Vespertilionidae; genus Myotis; species Myotis myotis. Next base: position 4,943,287 of record NW_023416322.1, read on the forward strand.
CATGTAAAGGTCTTAGAACAATGAGTTATAACTCATAGCTAAGGAAAACTATTGAACTTATAATCTGCAGAATAATCATTTGGTTTTAATGCTTTGCCTTCATTTATTCATTCACATATTCATTCACTTAATAATTATAGAAGGCCTAGTTTATTCCGGGCACTGTACTAAATGCTGAATAGTACGTAGAAATCCAGAGGTGAACAGGATACTCAGTCTCCACCTTCATGAAGCATATTAGTCCACTGTCTTTATTCAAATTATTATTGCCCATGTAACAATGGTGACAGAGGTTTTAAACTGCATGAGTGGTTTTGCATTTCATGTTCCTTCCTTCAACACCTTTTTATAGTAAGACCCAAGGTCAAGTCAAAGAAGCCTTAATGTAAGAGATAACAATAGACATTCGAATGATAGAGGCCCAGATTCACCCACCAATTGCCTCCATTTCTATATATCTTTACTAGGATATTGAAAGCAGATACACATAGGTATACATTTATTTACTTAAATGTTTTGGGTTTTTTTTGTTGTTTGTTTGTTTTTTTTAAATATATTTTATTGATTTTTTACAGAGAAGAAGGGAGAGGGATAGAAAGTCAGAAACATCGATGAGAGAGATCGATCAGCTGCCTCCTGCATGCCCCACAGTGGGGACGTGCCTGCAACCAAGGTACATGCCCTTGACCAGAATCGAACCCGGGACCCTTGAATCCGCAGGCCGACGCTCTATCCACGAGCCAAACCGGTTCGGCAAATGTTTTGTTTTTATTTATTCTATACAGTTGATTTTACATGAATGAGTATGAATGCAGATTTTAAAAACAATAATAAAAGCAACAGTATTCAATAGTAAGAAACACTTATATAGAAACAGTACTATTTTGATTCCTAAGAACCTTCTCCCTTTTACTATATTTCTTTTTTCATACCGAGATGAATGTAAAGTCATTGCCCATGTCAGGTGTGGATGTGTACTTGTAAGCCACCTGATCACTAGTCATGGTGAGTCGTTGGCTCTGATGTACCCCTACTCACCTTGTCTAAGGATCTGGGATGGTGTGTGGCCCTGCGATAGGTCTTATTAATTTGAGTGGCTCTAGATGAATAAGTCTCCTAACTTGACCTAATTACCACAGCTAGGTACCCAGTGCAGCCAGCAGGGCAGACAGACAGCTAGCATGGTAATACTAGGACCCTGGGGCTTCATACAATGCCCTTGTTATTTACCAAAATATAGAAAAACCGTTTCACAAACACAGACTGTCTTCCAATTTAACAGCAGAGGGCCATAGTGAGGTGACATACAAGAAAAATAACATGTTAGAAACAAAAAGCTGATGGTTGAAAACGGAGACAGGAAAAAGGTACACTGTCTTCTCACATGGAACCTTGAATAGATGAGCTTTACAGTATTTAGGAACATTCATCAAAAACTAGTTCAGCCTTGAGCAGTGGTTAGAGCATCGACCCACCAAAGGGTCATGGGTTCGATTCCCAGTCAAGGGCATATACCTCAGTTGTACATTCAATCCCTGGCCCCAGTCAGGGTGTGAGTGGGAGGCAACCAATCGATGAGTCTCTCTCACATTGATGTTTCTCTCTCTCTCTCTCTCTCTCTCTCTCTCTCTCTCTCTCTCTCTCTCTCTCTCTCTCTCTCTCTCCCTTCCTGTCTCTCTTTAGTGTGACCATACTGGTATAGTGATCAAGCCTTTCAGCTTCCTTCTGCTTGAGAGAATTAGTGATTCGTTTTGCTTTGTCCTTCTGTTGACTTAGATATTAAAGCTTTTGTATTGGTAACCCATGATACAGCTGAAATATAGTCTCTATTCACAAACAATAATAGTACAATTTTGAAATTATGGTTTTGTAGAAGATAGAAAAATATAGCTGTGCAACTACACCATGGTATAATGAAAAGAACTTGAACTAAATCACATTCCTATTAACTTGTTAAGTGGTCTCGAGCAAATACTCATTTGTAAGATACTCATTTAGTCAATGCCAGGGCTGACTAAAGGGTCAGTAGGGTCCCTTTCTACCCACAAATTCTGAATTCACAGTATTTCACATAGCTTGTGACATACAAAAGAAACTAAAAACTATATCATGTAAAAGTTAGATGCAAGCTATTATTGTGAAAGAAAAATCTTAACCTCTATCCTTGATATTTTAGTCTCTCTTTTGAAAATGTGTAGTGATAGGGAAAAGATACATATTCACCTATGGAATGTCAACACCAGCCACAGCTGCTGTCAGACCATAGCAGAGGAGCCCGGCCGGCGTGGCTCAGTGGTTGAGCATCCACCTATGAACCAGGAGGTCACGGTTCGATTCCCAGTCAGGGCACATGCCCAGGTTGCAGGCTCAACCCCAGTGTGGGGCCCACCGGAGGCAGCTGATCAATGATGTTTCTATCTCTTTCTCCCTCTCCCTTCCTCTCTGAAATCAATAAAAATAAATAAAAACCATCATAGAGCCCTAACCGGTTTGGCTCAGTGGATAGAGCGTCAGCCTGCGGACTGAAGGGTCCCAGGTTCGATTCAGGTCAAGGGCATGTACCTTGGTTGTGGGCACATCGCCAGTAGGGCGTGTGTAGGAGGCAGCTGATCAATGTTTATCTCTCATCGATGTTTCTAACTCTCTCTCTCCCTTCCTCCCTAAAAAGAAATCAATAAAATATATTAAAAAATAAATTTTAAAAAATTAAAAAAAAATAAAAACCATCATAGAGGAAATTTCCAGGAATGGCACTATATAAAGATTTCAAGCAATTCCTTCAATAGAAAGCCATAAAAATTGTTAAAAACAAGTATTTGAAAGCCCTGGAAAATAAACAGACAGGCAGAAATTTGAGAAGGGTATCAGGTAACTGCCTGTGTGTGGCTTATTTGCCCAGGGGTGCTCTTCAGCCCCACCCACCTTCCCAGCATTCACTCACATGTACCGATTGATAGAGTTCAAATCAGCAAAGGGACTGGAAATCTAAAAGGAAATTTTTAGAAGCAAGAGAAATGCAGAAGGATAAGATCTAGAATCTACGTATAAACTCTGCCCAAATCTCTGCCTCATCATTAAAAAATATATATGCAAAGTAAACACCAGACGGCCCAAGAAAACACTAGAAGGGGGTCTACCCTTGACACAGATTTGCCGATCCACAAAGGTTACATGCTGTATGATTCTACTTATATAACATTTTTGAAATGACAGAATGGAAATGGAAAACAGAGTCGTGGTTGCCAGGGTTTAAGAGGGGCTGGAGGTGGGAGGAGGGAAGTGGGCTATACAGGGGCAGCATATAGCTGCCTTGACTGCATTGGTGTCAATGCCCTGGTTGTGATACTGTACTTTAAATTTGCAAGATGTTTCCATTGGGGAAAGCATGGGATCTATCTATATTATTTTACAACCACATGTGAATCTATAATTTTCTCAAAATAAAACGTTTAATTAAAAAAGAAAAGTATGCCCTGGCCGGTGTGGCTCAGTTGGTTGAACGTCATCCCATGCACTGAAAGGTTACCAATCCCATTCCCAGTCAGGGAACATGCCCAGGTTGTGGGTTCAATCCCAGGTTGGGGTGTGCCCAGGGGGAGGGGGGGCAACCAATTGTATATATATTGCCCCGCTGGAAGGGGGACATCCCGGGCTGCCAGAGGGATGTCTGACTGCCAGCTTAGGCCCGATCCCCCGGGGAGTGATCCCCCAAGGGGTCCCAGACTGCGAGAGGGCACAGGTCGGGCTGAGGGACCCCCCGAGTGCACAAATTTTTGTGCACTGGGCCTCTAGAGAGAGAGAGTGTGTGTATTTTTTTAAATTTTATTAAAATACAAAGAAAGGGAGGGAGGGAGGGAGGGAGAAAGAAAAGTAGCCTGGCTACCTGGCTAGGTGAGGGTGGCTTAGTTGTTTGTACACCAAAAAGGTTGCAAGTTCAGTTCCTAGTCAGGGCACAGACCTAGGTTTCAGGTTCAATCCCCTGTTGGGTGTCTACAGGAGGCAACCAATTGATGTTTCTCTCTCACATCTGTTTCTCTCTCTCTCCTCCCTCTCCCCCTCTCTCTTCTCCTCTCTGTAAAATCAATAAACATATCCTCAGGTAAGGGTTTAATAATAAATTTTAAAAGAAAAAGAAAAGCAATTGCTGACTTCCCACCAGAAATGGAGACCAGAGAACAGTATGGTAGCATATTTAAACCACAGGAAGCATTTTCAGCCTCTTCACTTTAAGACAACCACCAGACTGCAGCCCAGAGCTTATGTTTCTCCAGATGGTGGGTTTTTGAAAGACATTCGGGTAATAGTAGATATATTCTTGCTCCGGACCTGCCCCTGTTACAGAGAGACAATAGTGATGACGATCATGGTGGTGGTGGTGCCAGTGAAGAAAAGTTCAAGGTCAAAGTCAGCGGCGTCTATAGTACCTCATATTGGTTTTTATTCCTTTTACCACATCTCAGGGAGTTCGTTGTTCCTTTTTCTTTTTTGTATATATTAATATTTATTTTTTATATGCAACGTATTTAATAAAAGGAAGATCGGTTTAGAGGCCAATGATAAAAGTGAAAGTGATTGTTGAGAGCAAGGCCATGCTTGTCAGGGTGCAGCCAGCTCGCACTTCTAGGCCCTGCCTCTGCCTGTGGGGAGGCCCCAGTGCAGGGTCAGTCCCACTCACAGCCAGGCACTATGTTTGTTGTGCTGTAAACACTGGGACTAAGGAAACTAGAAATGGCTGTGTGCGCCCTCCCCCGCACTGCCTCCCTCAATCCAGCATGGTAAGCTGAAGTCACGTTCAAGTGGGTGAGACAGACCTTCTTCCTTATGTACGTACTTGCTCCAGCTTTTCCACCTATGAAAATGGGGAAACTATGGGTGAGGAGTCTTGTTAAGTCAGAAGCTCCCCAGGTCTGAGCCGCTTCTTGGTCATTAATTACACCTCCCAGCAATGCTGTTACAGTGGGTGTGTGTGTAATTAGGGAAAAGGCAGGAGGAGCCAAGTTGGAGCTATAGTCCATCCCAGGCAAAGGTCATTTTGAAGAATAGCTAAGTCAACGTGGCCAACACACCTCATGTTCTTTACTGTTAATGCCATTTTAACCAATAGCTTAAAAAATGTAGCCTATAGAACTCCCGTTTGGTATTTGGTGCCATTGGTATATTTGCATAAATACCAGCACTGCTGCTTCCTCCTCCGCACTTCTGTCTCCTGTCACCCAAAAATTGTTCTGAGTTAAATTTTTCTTTAGTTCTGCTACCTATTTGTATTAGACTCATGCTGGTTTATTTTAGGCTGGTAGGCTTTGACCCATTTATATACAAATGATCTTAGTTTTCCTCACAAAGACTGTTTTTTGTTGCTGTTTTTAAATATATTCTATTTAACAGAAGAAGGGAGAGAAAGACAGAAACATCAATAAGAGAATCCTTGATCGGCTGCCTTCTGCATGCCCCCTACTGGGGATCGAGCCCGCAACCCAGGGCATGTGCCCTTGATGGGAATCAAACCCAGGACCCTTCAGTCCGCAGGCCAAGGCTCTATCCACTGAGCCAAACCGGCTATGACCAAAGACCCTGTTCTTAATACCTATGTGGTGGGCTGGAACATGCCAGCAGCTCCCGCTGAGGCAGTGGGCTCGCTATAGACCTGGAGGGCACGAGGAAGGCAGAGGAAGTTTCCTGTTAACTGATTCAGCAGTGGGAGGAGATTGGAGTTAGAGGGAGAGTGATGATGTTTAGAAGAGTGGAGGTTTGTGTGGTAGTGCTGGCTTTTTCTTTTTGTGTCTGCTTTTGGAAAGAAACATTCTTTGCGTTCCTAGCCTGTGCCTGGCCCTTTAGTTAGGTGTGTTAGCTGTTACTCTCTTTTGGCCTGAAATGATAACAGTAATAGTTATTAATATGTGTACAACTTTGTAGTTGACCACATGAATTCATACATATTATTTCATTGGTCTTCACAACTCTCCATAGATGAGGAGATGAAAACTCTGAGGTCTCTCAGCGTCTGAATGGCAGACCAGTCCTCACGTGTGTTACCTACTCCCCGCTCCGTGGTCCTCACCTGGCACATCGCCCGGGTGCGCACTCCCCTCAGCCGCAAGCTGGGGAACCGGGGCTCCCGAGGGCCTCCCGCCCTGAGCACCTCAGCAGATGCAGGGGCGGGTCTGAGCCTAGTGGGTGGGAATGACTATGAGGGTTTATGCTTCCTTGCCGAGCTGTTTGTTGTTTGTTTGTTATTTGGGGATTTTGTTTGTTTTTCATTTCAGGATGGCAATGACCCGGAGAAGCATGTTCCAGAAGGGGGAGGTGCATAACAAGCCGTCGGGATTCTGGGGGGTGATAAAGAGCATCACCACTTCAGCTCCAGGAACTGAGAGTATCCTCTGTCCCTCTGCTGGATCCTTTTCCCAATTACATTTGACACTCAACATTATGGTGGTCTCAGGTGTGCACCATAGCGCTCAGACACGACCTGTGTGACTTACAGCATGGTCCTCCCTGTCAGTCTAGGACCCAAATGGCTCCATATTCTTTTTCTCAACTCCGGACCAAGGGCAAGAGGAAGAAGTAGTATTGGGATAGTCTCTCCCACGGCAGCTGACTGCATCCAGGGTCCAGCTGGCCAGGTACAGAGTCATCTTTCCAACACCCACAGGTGATCATCACATCATGGGCTGAAGGGTCCTAACAAGTGAGTCTTTCCATTTTACAGATGAGGAAGTAGACCAGAGGAAGTTGTCACGCAGTGGTTTGTGGCAAAGACAGAGTGGAACTGTGGTCTCCCTCTCTTGGCTCTTTCCGCTAAGCTGCCACTGTCCCAGCTCTGAGCAATGACGACAGAACGGAACGGCTCCCTAAGGGGGTGGTTTGTATATAAGACCAGAGGGGCCTGTTTCTTAAGCAATCAGTTTCCTAAACAACTTTTAAGCAGCTCTGTATCTCCAGTGACTTTTTGGTTTAAAAATCAAAGAGTTTGGGTTAATGGATTATTCTTGGCCCTGCTGGTTACAGTGTTAAACTAATTCCCAAAATGAGTGGCTAAATCTTGTGAGTCTCAGGCTTTTAGGTCAAAACTCTGGGGACCCAGGACTGAGGTAGCATAATGCTGCCTCTCTGCCTGGGGAAGCACACATTCCCTTTTGCTTCCACTGGAGGAAAAGGATGAGGCCTGTTCTTGTTATAAATTACTAAATGTCTTTCTGGAGTCAAATGCAGGTAAGAAGTAGACCAAAGGAAGGTAGGGTGATGAGAGGTGAGGGGAAGAAAGGATTATTTTAAATCCATTTAATCAAGAAACAGTTATTTCACATCTCCTGAAATGAATGCGGGGATACCGCCTCCCTCAAGGAACTTATGCCTAATCATGAGAGGAGCGGGCACGTTAACTAGTAAAACTCTATTGTTTGTTGGCAGCCACTGCTGAGGAAGGATCTGTAGGGCTGATCTGTGAAATCGGGAAAATCACAGAGGAAGGAAGATGTAGATTAAAGTCTATGCTGTGTCAGAAGGGCCGTCTTTACTATTCTTATTACATAAAAATCCATAAAAGCAGAAGTTGAGGATGAAGCTATCTTAGTGACAGTAAGTCAACTCAACAAAAGCATCAGGATTCTCTAACTTCTCTGAGCCCGTTTCCTAACTGGAGAGAGGAATAGCACGGCCTCGCTGATCTGGGAAGTGGCATAGTGTCATGGAAAGAGCAGGCCTGGAGCAGGACGGATCTGACTTTGCATCCATGCCTGCCAGCTGCGTGACTTTGAGCAACTTATTTGCCTCTGAGCTCTACTTTCCTTGTCTGCAAAATGGATAATAACACCTATCTTATGTGATTATTGTGAGAATAATAAAAGATCATGTCTCTAAAGAACGAAAGAAGGTCTATAAAATCCTAGGCTGTATTAAAAGTTAGTAAAGATTAACTCAGCTAGCGTAGCTCAGTGGTTGAGCATCAACCCAGTGATCCTATTTCTAGGAATATATCCTAAGAAACCCAAAACACCGATCAGAAAGAATGTCTGCGCCCCTATATTTACTGAAGCATTGTTTACAATGGCTGAGATCTGGAAACAGCCCAAGTGGCCATCAGTAGATGAGTGGATAAAAGCTGTGGTACATCCACACCAGGGAGCACTGTGCAGCTGTACAAAACGAACTCTTACCCGTGGAGACAGCGTGGAGGGGCCTGGAGAGCATTGTGCTAAGTGAAATGAGCCAGTCAGAGAAAGACAAGTATCACACGATCTCACTCATCTGTGGAATCTAATGAACAAAATGAACTGATGAGCAAAATAGATCCAGAGACATGGATGCATGGAACTGACTGACAGATTTCGGAGGGAAGGGGGTGGAGGGAGTCAGGAAGAGAATAACCAGAGAACTTGTATGCATATGTGCACAGCCCATGGACAGGGACAATAGTGTGCTGAAGGCCTGGGGTGGAGCAGGGGCGGGGTGCAGGGGAGCAAGGGGGGAGTGGGGGACTTCTGTAATAGTGACATAGCAGGAAATTGAAAATCTAGGCAGTTCCTAGAATCCACACCGTAGGAGAAACCAAAAACATGCTTTCTTCATGTCTGTTTCTTGAAACTTCTATGTGGTTTAAACCTTGATGCCCATTCTGTGCCAGACCTTACTCTGATTCAACAGGAAGTGGATGCTTTGGAAGAACTAAGCAGGCAGCTTTTTCTGGAAACAGCCGATCTACATGCTACCAAGGTACCGAGCAAGGGAACTGAAGTGTGCTTTTGTCAATGTGATCGACATGAGGACAAGACTGCATGGCTTTTTAGTGTCCTGTACAGCCAGTCAGTGCAGGAGACACTCCATAGCTTCAGTGTTAGTCATGAAGCATTGGAGTCTGCTCTCTCCGCAACATTGCTCCTCCCACTAGCAAAGCCCTTAATGGAATGCTCTCAATAATAGAAAGCAGTGGGGTAGTCAAAAGAGGCTTTTCAGCCGCTGGGAAGGTGGCGCACACCACTCCCCCTGACCCAGGATCCCGATGGCCACTCCTCTGATGGCTCTTTATTCCCTTACAAGTTAGTTATATTGTAAAAGCAAGAAGTGAACTAAGGACAAGAAGTAACTTTTCTATTTACGCCTAAAATGCAACACAATTTAAATATGCAAAAGTCTCTTCATTAAAGTTGTTCCAACTATTTTCATCCTTATTGAGGATCACTTCACAGGAGTAGCCCCATAGGAGAGAGGTGAACAGAAGCCTCAGGGACAGAGAGACCTGAGCCTAACTTCCCCTCCTCGCCAGCTAGACGGCCGGGGGCACGTTATTTAACCTCAAGTTTCAGTTATGAAGTTATTTAACCTCTAAGCTCCAGTTATGAAGATTAAAGTAGATAATGCATGTAAGATGTTTGTCTCGCTTTCTGGCTTAAAGTAGTAGTCAGTAAGTGTTGCCACTACTATTGTTTTTTTGATATTATTATTACCATGTGTGGTTTTTTTATTTAGCCTGAACAAGTAATGCATTTTTGTTATATATAAACTTACATTTTGCTGAGACTGACATGTTTTGTGTTTGTTTTCCCTCAGGAGAGAATAGAATACTCCAAAACTTTCAAGGGGAAATATTTTAATTTTCTGGGTTACTTTTTCTCTATTTACTGTGTTTGGAAAATTTTCATGGTAAGTATATTATTTTCACCTGTCAGAGTTCAGGTGCTCTTCCCTGGTAATGGCAGAAAGAGGAAAGAGGGTTTGATGGAGGCATGGAACTAAATTCCAGCCTAATCTTTCAAATCCGGTTGAGTCAACAGAGAAGGCGGTCTTTCACGTATTTGAGCCTCTCTTTTCCTTCTCCTTTTTAGCTCACCCGAAAAGGGAGGTTGCATTTTTCTTGTGTCAGAAATCAATAAGGTCTTAGATTATGAAGTGTATGAAGCAAACGTAAAAGTTTCTTACTTTCCACTCTGCTTTCCATATTACCCATGAGAATGTGACTAATTCAACTCCTAGCTGCAGCTCAGAGCAGAAACCCCTGTCCTTTAAATAATGTGTGTATACCTAAAAACTCAGTCCAAAGTAAATTCTAAAGTGTGCTTCTGTAGATAAATTCAGCCTGTGTGTCTATAGGTCTTATTCTGGTGTGGCTCTCTCCTAATGTGTATTCTGTATGGGCATTTTATGTACATTACTCAGCTTTACCTGTGGCTCACCTGCAGGTATTAATGGGTTTCAGTGCGAGTATAGAAAAGGCTGATTTGAGTTTCTGGTTTGGTAACCTTCCCACTGGCACTGTATTTGCACAGAGGAGCTTGTTAGTTCATTTTGATCAGTGTAGATGAAAGAAAGATTCTGGATTTAACGGATCTAATGTTAAAATAATTTGATGTCAGTGCCTATTCAGATGACTTTTTAAAATTTATTTTTATTGATTTTAGAACAGAAGGGGGAGAGAGAGAGAGAGAGAGAGAGAGAGAGAGAGAGAGAGAGAGAGAGAGAGAGAGAAACATTAATAATGAGAGAGAATCATTGATCTCCTGCCTCCTACACGCCCCACACTGGGTATCGAGCCAGGAACCCAGGCCTGTACCCTGACTGGGAATTGAACCGTAGCCTCGTGGTTCATAGTTCTAAACTCAACCACTGAGCCGCACCGGTTGGACTCAGGTGCCATTTTAAAATCTGATTCACTCAGTGGGAAAGGAGAGTGAAGATAGTGTCCAGTTAGCTGGGCTACGAAAGCTTTTTCCTGAGATGCAGCCTTCAGGGGAGCGTATCATGTTTTCTTTCTATTACCTTTGACAATTATGTTAGTTTCAGGTGGAAAGGGTAACAGTTATACGTTTATATAATTTGTAAAGTAACCCCTGGGAAGGCCAGTGCCCACCTGGCACCACACATGGTTGCCACACTATTAGTGACTGTATTCCCTGTGCTGTACTTCACGTCCTCATGGCTGTAACTGCCAATTTGTCCTTCATCCTTCCCCTTTTTAACTCAGCCCCCCAACCCCTCTCTCAAGTGGGAACATATTTTTTTAACAGTTTTATTGAGATATAATTGACATTCACTAAATGCACATATTTAAAGTGTACAGTTTGGTACATCTTAACAAATGTACGCCTATGCAGCAGCCATCACCACTATCAAGATAGCATATCCACCTACCACTGCCAGAAGTTTCCTTTTAGCCCTTCGTGATGCCCCTCTCCCACACCCCATCTCCGGGCAGCCACTGACCTGCTGTCATCCTACACTGATTTATCTTTTCTAGAACTTTCTACAAATGGAGTCTTATAGTATGTACACTTTTTCTGTCTGGCGTCTGTTACTCAGCATAATTATTTTAAGTTCCATCCACGTTATTGTGTGCATCGGTAGTTTATTCCTTGTTATGGCTGAGTTGTATTCCATAGTATAGGTATACCACAATTTGGTTCTCTCCTCTCCTGCTGGTGGAGATCTGTTTGTTTCCAGTTTGGAGATATTATAAGTAAAGCTGCTGTGAATATCTGTGTAGGAGTCTTTTCTCTTGGGAGAAAACAGCTGGGTCATATGGCAGATGTATGTTTAGCTTTTGAATAAACGGCCAAACTTGAACCATTTACATTCCCACCTGCAGTGTATGAGAGTTTCATTTACCCCACATCCTCACCAGCACCTCAGATGGTCAGTCCTTTGAACTTTGGACATTCTAATACAGCGGTCGCCAACCTTTCGGACCTCACCGGTTGGCGACCGCTGTTCTGATAGGTATGAGATGGTATTTAATTCACATTCCCTAAGGCCTAATTAGTTTGAACAACTTTTCATGTGCTTATTTGCCACCTGTTCATGTTCTTTGATGATATATCTATTCAAATTTTTGCCAGTTTTAAAATGTTTGTTTTCTTATAGTTGTATCAGTTTTTGCTTCAAGTATTTTAAAGCTATGTTATTAGGTACATACACATTTTAGAGTCATTATGAACCCTGAGTCAATGCCAAGAAGAATCGCTGCAGTATTGTAGGCAAAAGGTGGCCCAACAAAGTACTGATGGGGTGGTCATAATAATCTGGCCACTCAGTGTATATATTTTTTAATTCTTTTCCTTTTTAACCTATTTGCATTTTATATTTAAAGTGGGTTTCTTATAAGTAACATTGAGTTGGGTTTTGCTTTTTTATCCAGTCTGACCATCTCTGCCATTTACTTGGCACATTTAGACCAGCAGTCAGCCATCTGTAGCCCACAGGTGAAATCCAGCCACCACCTGCTTTTGTAAATAAAGTTTTATTGGAACACAGCCAAGCCTATTTGTCTACATATCATCTGTAGCTACTCTCATACTACAGCTACAGCATTTGCCAACCCCTGGTTTTGAGCATTTACATTTAATGTGGTTATTCATATGGTTTGCTTTAAAACAACCATAATACTACATGTGTTTTATTTGTCTCAACTGTTTTCTGCCCTTTTTCCTTTTTTTCTGCCTTCTTTTGGATTGACTTTTCTCAGGATTCCATTTGCTCTGCTTTGTTGGCGTGTTAGCTTTAACTGTCCTTTTATCTTAGCGGCTGCTTTTGGAGCACTCAGGAAATAACCACAGGGAGAGATCCTGGAGTTCCTTTATTCTCCTACCCTGGCTTCATCTCCCAGATGTTCCTTTCTGGCTCTGATAAATTCAGACGTATATGCCATAGCCCATTCCCCTGGTCTCTTTACAGAAAAGAAAGATAGGGACTTTTGTTTGTCTCTATGTGGATAGCCAAAGTAGATTTCTTATATCTGATTTAGATTGAGTCCAATTTCATTTTTAGGAACATCCAGCAGTGAGATTTGTTATGGTGATTAATTCATTATTTTGAGTCACCTTTTTGAAACAGTAGGTGATTACTGAAACGCTCTAATGTAAAGCTGTGTCTTTGCAGGCGACCATTAATATAGTTTTTGACAGAGTGGGGAAGACTGATCCTGTCACAAGGGGCATTGAGATCACTGTGAATTATCTGGGAATCCAATTTGATGTAAGTGTTGTATCAAGATCCTGGTTTGTTGTTTCTTTCTCTTTTATCTGCTATATGTTATAATTAAGATTCTAATTCCTTCCTACTTGATTCTGCTTTTGTTCTTCCTCCTCTCCTGTGTATGTTTTGACATGTTCATATGCAGATTTGTAAAAGGCATAGAACATAAGTAATGACTGGGACTTACTGTTGTTGTGGATGCGGGTTATGTCGAGTTCCGCCTCTGCTCCTCTGTAGCCAGCTACCACTCACCAGTTTCTCCCCACCAAATACTCAGATGCGTCTCTCGGTGAGATCTTCAAACACACAGCTCACCTTTGATTCCTCTGGTGGAATATTAACTACTAATTAGTGTTCTGTGCTAGAACTGAGATGATTTATACTGTAAAAATTATCTTGATCAGTTAATTAATGTGGACTGTGAGCTAAAGATGGTAACTGTAACCTGTGTACAATTTTTTTTTTTCATCTTTCTACCCGTTTTAGAATACCACCGTCACTGAATGCACTCTTGTCCTAATTTAAGTGTAACATCCTTATTTGTAGACTAGTATGTTTTCTAGGTACGTAGATGGCCAGTGATTCCGGCTGATCATAAGACCAGTGTTATGTGCCTGTCCCTTGAGGGCCTATTATCTGTGCTGATTCTCACCACAGACGGCATGCGGCCCCCAGCAGCCATCCCAGCTGGACACGCCCCGGTGGCTGGATAACATAAAACGAACCAGAGCACATTGAACTCCAGTCCTTAAGACAGCGTAGAGCACACTTTAAAAAATCGTGTTGATTGATTGATTTTAGGGAGTGAAGAAGGGAGGGGTGGGGGGCATCGATTTGCTGTCCACTTATTTGTGCATTCATTGGTTGATTCTTGTATGTGCCCTGACCAGGGACTGAACCCGCAACCTTGGCTAATTGGGATAATGTTCTAACCAACTGAGCTACCCAGCCAGGGCCAAAACACACATTTTGATAGACCAGTAGTGTATCCTTTTTCCTATGAAGGAGCGTGTCTCTTCAAGAATCACATAACTGATGCTGTGAAGTATGCTTCACTGGGTAGCATATGTGTTCTCCTCTTTTAAATTTCTCACCGGGCTGAATTTTTAGAAATGCTCTTATCAGTCTTCCCGAGGCTGTTCAGTTGCTGGTGTGTATCTACGTTCACCTGTAACTCACCTGCACACTCGCACTTCACAGTTCCGAATGACACCTGGCAGGGGCAGTAAGAGCATCGCCCCCTGCATCATGCATAGGGCCCTAAGCTGCCGCTCACTGGGAAACAGTCCAAGAGGAGAGAACGGTGTCATGTGATTCAGATGAAGGTCGACTATTTCCTAGACCATAGCTGAGAAGGTCTGTAATTCTTTTAAGAAAGAAAAGTTCCTTAATGTTTTGGGTGATCCGAGAACTATCATTCACAGATCGTAAAAGCAATCAAGCTGCTGTTTTGTTTCCTTTAGTCTGTGCTTTTCACTTTTCACATTGAAGCTATACATTACGCTTGTGTTTCTTCTGATTTATTCATGTTTTCATCACTTCACTGCACCTGGCTTTCTTCTGTCCTTACATCTTGATTCCGTCTGCTCATGAAGATGCCACGGCTGTCTTCCTCTTCCTGGAGGTGTTTTCCTTGCCACTGCTCTCTTCCCCACTTTGTTTTAATCAGACAAGGCCTCATGACGCTCCCTCTCACAGTCACATAAGCCATCGGTGCATCTTCTTTTTGGTTTGTTTTTGTTAATCCTCATCAGAGGATTTTTTCCCATTGATTTTTTTTTTTTTTTTTTAGAGAGAGAGAGAGAGTATAAGGGAGGGCAGGGGAGGGGAAGTGGCAGAGAGAGGGAGAAAGAGGGGGAGAGAGAGAGGGAGAGAGACATCAATGTGAGAGACACGTAGATTGGTTGCCTCCTACACGTGCCCCAATCTGGGCTGAGGATCAATCTGCAACCCAGGTATGTGCCCTTGACCAGGAATTGAATCTGCGACCCTTTGGTGCATGGGTCAGTGCTCTAACCACTGCTCAGTGCTCTAACCACCAGCCATGGCTAGAATGCATCTTTTTAATCTTCACATCTCTCTAAACAGGTATTTAACAGATTTATTCTTTCTATTTTGGTGGCAGGTGAAGTTCTGGTCCCAGCACATTTCCTTCATTCTGGTTGGAATAATCATTGTCACGTCTATCAGAGGACTGCTGATCACTCTTACCAAGGTATGTTCTATCACAGAGTCAGAAAAGTAATTCCTTAATTACAGGTGGCACCGTGAGATCATTTTACCTATTTAAGATTTCTGTCTTCTGAAATCTTAAACAACAGTCACAAATATTTAAAAGACAACAACAGCCCTGGCCCATGTGGTTCAGTTGGTTGGAGCGTTGTCCTGTGTACTTTGGTTCAATTCCATCAGGGCACATGCCCAGGTTTTAGGCTCAGTCACTGGTAAGGGTGTGTCGGGGAGGCAGCCAATCAATGTTTCTCTCTTGCTCACTCACGCTCTCTCCCTCTCCTTCTCCCTTTCTAAAAAAAATCAATAAAAAACATATTATAATAAATAAAAGACATACAACAGAATTTTTAAGACGTTAAACTGATACATAGATTGATGATGATGGACTTACATCATATAATCGGGTAACTACATTTACCAAAGGTCATAGAATGAGACCACGGTCTGTTTTGTTGACTGATATGTCAGCAGCATCTAGAACAGCACCTGGCATGTGGTAGGTGTTCAGCAGATAGTTGGAATGAATGAATGAGATGGGGGTTTGAGGTTAGAAGAATAACTGAGAGTCGCCTGTAAGGAGCCTGTGGAGGTGGGAGAAGCAGAATGTTCAACTGTGTTCTGATCAGCATCGGGAGGTAAATCCTCTGGGAAGAGGTAGGGACTTCAGACCCAGCTGTTGGAGTGAAAGGAGAGAAGAGGCTGAGAAAGGGGCGGAGACAGGGTCTCCAGGCATCTGGCACCAATTCTGAAAAGAGCTCTGAGCCCGGGAACAATGACAAGGGCCTGGGGTGACCTGTTTTGATGTTAAAGTCAGGTGATCACACAGCCTCTTAAAAGTTTGTTAGCCATTGTATCTATTATTGTTCAAAAGTTTATAATGGTCTCTATTATCCATGAATGAGTGAGATCATGTGCCATTGTAATCCTTTTGTGTTTCAATGTCGTACTTACACCCACAGCTAAGTCCTTTTCACTCCAAGTCTCTTCTTTACAGCCTTAATCATACACATTGTTCTGTACAGGATTAAGGCAGGGGGGTGACACCTTTGATTAAGTGTCAGCCACGCGCCTAATGTTCTGGACACGGGACACAGCAGCGCTGCATAAACTCCTCTCCCCTTTCTCGACAGTTCTTCTACGCCATCTCTAGCAGCAAGTCCTCCAACGTCATCGTCCTGCTGTTAGCACAGATAATGGTGAGTTGTAGAAACCAGCGTCATGTTTGCACCTGTAAAGTCCCAGACGTGTCTTATACTTTTAAATATTTAACCACGGCCTTTGACCCGTCCCTCACTACACGCAAAGTGACGTGTGGACTGGCCTGTTTGACTTCCAGGGCATGTACTTCGTCTCCTCGGTGCTGCTGATCCGCATGAGCATGCCCCTGGAGTACCGCACCATCATCACCGAAGTCCTGGGGGAGCTGCAGTTCAACTTCTACCACCGCTGGTTCGACGTGATCTTCCTGGTCAGCGCGCTCTCCAGCATCCTGTTCCTCTACTTGGCTCACAAGCAGGCACCAGAGAAGCATATGACCCCTTGAACTCACGGCTGTTGCAGACTGCGAACAGGCCAATGGTGTCCGCATTTAGATAGAACAAGGGAAAGTGGAGGGGACCGGGGCCTGGTATTTTTTATACAAACAAGATGCTGTGGTAGCCTCTTCCACCTGCAGCTATGCCTTCCTCTCAGACGACACGTTGATCGTGAGCCGCACTGGCTGGAGCGGAGAGCCAGGTAACTGAAGCTAGTGCTCCGCCGAGAGGTTCCTGTGGGTTTGAGGCTGGTGCAGCGTTGGGAGGGGGAGAAGTACACTGGAATCCGGGGTAAGCGAGTCCGCGGTAGCTGGCCACGCGTGGGGGGTTTCTGCTGAAGTCGCGGTTCACATGGAGGAAGTTTTGGCTTCCCTGAGATTGACTGTCATTAAAATCCGAGATTGTAAGTCTGACCTTAGCTTTATTTCATCAAGGACAGCTCCGTGTTTGCTTGTATGATCTCACATGAGTTAGCTACCCCTCCCCCCCCAATCCTTACCCCATTAAAATAACCAAGAGCTTGTCTGTTCTTTCCTGGGGTAGGATGGGGTGCAACTGAAAGAGATTCTACCAAGAGAGATTTCAAGGGTGCCATTTTTCCTGATTTCCTTTCACTTAATATCATGTAAGAGTGAATTATTCTACATTCAATTAAGTAATGATGGCTCATATTTTCTTCCCTTCTGCCCCTCATACTGTGGGTAAAACAATGAATAACTGCTAACTGGGATAAGTCACTTTTTTCTCCAACTCAATTTCTTCATCTGTAAAAGAAAGATATTGGAAAAGTTGTAGAACACTCAGAAATGCCATTTTAAAAAAATCCTTAATTTTACTACCAGGAAGTCTCTATTACTAAGGTCTTATTCTGAATTTTATTTTGTTTTTGGTTCCTAGAGGCAAAACAAAAATTAAAGCATGAAATGCTTACCAAAAACAAACACACTTCAGGTCAGATCATCTAACAGGGAAGGTTCAAGCAACTCAAAAGACATTTTTAATGGCATTTATTTTAGTAACCACACATTCTTTTAAAAGCATAATTTTAATAGGCAAACTCACGTCCTTTAATTAGCAGCTTCACATTTACAGATTTGTGAATCATCTTTGTGCTCAAGGAGCCCATAGAAGTAAGAGATACCATCATACAGAGAAATACAGTTAAGTTGAAGCTTGGAAGAGATTACATGAAAAGAATCTGGTCCCGCCTTAGCTTCTCCTAAGTTGACCATAAATAAGCCATCGGCAATAGGCACTCGAGACAAATGACAACAGAAAACAATTGCACGTGATGGGCCAGTTTCCAGAGCGTTTTTCGCCAGAGACGGCAGGTGGGTGGCCGCTCATCCCTTGGAACGGATTCCTATTAAATACCCAGAAACCGCGCTCAGCCACAGCCATTGTTCGTTCTCATCACATCCTTGTATCCTCAGAATTGGAAGAAGACTGCGAGGCTGTACTGTGGGCCTGTGCAAGAGAAGGCGAAGGGTCTGTGAGTGCTGGAGCGTGGACATAAGCCCGGGGGTAGGATCATGACTAGAAGCCAGGTGACCGACTTCTGCACTTGGCTTTGCTTTCAGCTTGCTGTCTGAAACCAATTTCCTTTCTGTAACTGACTCCCTGCAGAGATGTTATAGAATTCTTGAAAGACAACGAGAATACTTTCTCGTTAAGAAATCTACAATATGGTCAGTGGCTATTACGTGTGCCTTGTCTGAATATTTGTCTCTCCCCCAAATGCATATGGTGAAATCCTTATCCCCAAGGTGATAGAATGAGGGTATGGCCTGGCGGTGTGATAAAGTCAGGAGGGCAGAGCTGGGATTGTGCCCTTAAAAAAAGAGAGCCCCAGGGCTCCCCAGCTCCTGCCACCCTGAAGGGGCAGAACAAGAAGTCCGGGTCTGCAGCCTCGGAGAGGCCTGCATGGGCACCAATCTGCCGGCACCTGGAGCTTGGACTCCCCAGCCTCCAGAATTGTGAGAAACAAATGTCTGTTGTTTACAAAGCCACCCAGTGTATGGTATTTTGTTATAGTAGCCTAACCGGGCTACGACAGTGGGTGTTCCTTAAAAATTAGATTTTTGTATTACCAGTCGGAAGAATTACATTAATGTAATGAAAGAAAAATAGTATTAAACTTTAAGTCTTGGCTTTGCCAAATGTTTCCTTTAATGAACTTGGATAGGTCAGTTCACTCTTGGACCTCAAGTTCATCAATGAAAAGAAATTGGACAACAACAAAAACTGAGATTTACCAAGGAATTTATCTAATCTAAATACATACAGCATAGCGTTTGCTCTTCCCTAGTAATAAAACTTGAATACCTAGCAGTTATTTTAAAAACAACTCTGTCTCTAACCACCACCATTCCTTTTATGCTTACTGTGCACAGGGCACTAGCCAAACCACTTTAATAGTCTTAGTCAATATAATCCTGATAACAGTCCCACAAATTATCCTTGTTTTATAGGGGAGGCTACCAAGGCACAGAGAGAGTAAATCCATTTGCCCATAGCAGAAGCAGAATTTGTACATAAATAGTTTGATTCAAGTTCCATTCCCATTATAATTTTGATAAACTTATTTCTTGTCAACTCTCTGCTATGAAAAATAAGAAATTTGTTGTTCTTGTACTACATCCTTTCCCCTACAATAACTTGATTTGTCAGTTACCTTTACATGATCATTTTTAGTATTGTAGGAACTCTGTGGTAAACATGGACATGAGATGCACTTAGTTAAGGACTTTACCATATACTGGTAAGTTAGATCATTAAAAGAAATGTGTTAATAAAAAACAAACAAAATAAATAAATAAAAGGTTAATATACTACATGTCCTAAAAAAAGAAAAAAATGTGTTGCCCAGCTGGTGTTGCTCAGTGGTTGAGCATCGACCTATGAACCAGGAGGTCACGGTTCGATTTCCAGTCGGGGCACATGCCCGGATTGTGGGCTTGGTCCCCAGGGGTACCTGCAGGAGGCAGCTGATCAATGATTCTCTCTACCAATGTTTCTATCTCTCTCCCTCTCCCCTCCTCTCTGAAATCAATAAAAATATTTTTTTAAAAGCAAAGAAATGTGTCACTACTCACTCTTTCTTTTGCCACGTGTGAGTCGAGCTCTGACTCCACCCATGTTTCTTCTTTGGAATCAAGGGGTACATCCAGTGGGTCAGCCATGGAGGAAACGATAGGGATTTTCTTTGCCTGGAAATAATCGTAGGCCTTCTTTCCACAGACTAAGAGCGTGACATTCTCCCCACTGCTCTGGATTCTGTCTATCACCTTCTCATAGAGTTCGTCCAGCACATTCACCCCGTTCACCTCAATGATGACGTCCTCATCCTCTAGCCCCGCCAGCTGGGCAGGGCTGCCCTCCTGCACCTGTGAACAGAGGGTCGGAGTTGTCAAGTCCAGACACAGATTAGGGAACTAGCCTAGCTCCCTTCAGGGGAGATGAGGAGATGAGGATTTATTCCTCACTGTGTTGTGACTTCTCCTTGAGGCACAGAAGTCGAGGACAGTGCTCTAACGCTTTCTGCTTTGAAGGCTACAGCTTCTGTACTCCAATCAGTGGTGTTGCAGTGGTTGACTATTGTGTTATATGTCTTCTGGGTTAAAGGTATCAGACATCATAGGTCCCTTCTGCAGGCCCAGTGTGAGAGCTCTAAGGGCAGTCCTCTCCCTCAGGCCCTACAGCGAGAGGCATGCCCGTGCACAGAAGCAAGCAAGCATCCCCCTTCAGTGCTGATGGTGACTCACCTACAGTCATGCCAGCTCTACTTGATTTGAAAGTGCCCACAGATGACTGAGTGTAACAGATGTTAAGAAATGAAGGCTGTGAGCTTAGGATGTACTAAGCTATCTTAAAGGGGCCGGGACCATGACAGCAATTATTTGAACCCAAGTGAGACAGACGCTCAACGCCGGCCTTCATTGCACCCTTTTACTGAGCCATCCGTGAGTGGGAGAAGCCCGCCCTCCCGATGGTGACTGCGGTCACTGGGCTGCAGAACCAGGTTACCGTACCTCTTTGACAAATGGGCCTGGCTGACCCCGAATCGCATTTAAGTGGAAGCCGTAGCCATTGTCACCTTTAACCAGCCTGCACAGCTTAGGCTTGTGACCTGGACTTGAGCTGGCCAGAGGCGCAGGAACCAGGGCCTCCTTGACAGAACCGTTAGGCAGTTGTTGACTTTGATAGTAGAGAAATGGAGAAAAATGAGCCTTGGGAAAATAAAGGGGAAGAAGCATTAATTGTAAATATGAATAATTACACTATTAAATGTGCTGATTTATTTTATAAGGTGCATACATGTTCTGCTCTTCCAAATACATGATTGTGGGCTGAAAAATTTCTCGTTACTTCAACCAGGAAAGGGATAAAGGAAGACTGAGCTTTGTCATGGAGCAATGTGTATAAACATGTAAACAAATGCACATATCCATAAAATAAAGTGTTGTACAAGGATCCAAAAATAAGCCTAATGGAACTGCTGGTTTCTTCTGACTTGATGATAGTAAGCAAACCACTCAACCTTCGAGGGTTAGCGACTTGCCCTCTATCTCATGCAAGTTAGGTCCATCCGGCCTTCCCCTTCAGTAAGAACTTCGAAGCTCCTTAAACACGTAGAGAGAGTAATACAAGATGCTATATCGCATCCAAAGTACAGACAACAGTGAATTGGCGGAGGCAGCAATCATAGGGTCACATGGTTTCTCCCCCACTACCTCTCCAGCACTGTGATCTATTGTACTCTATTTTACTAGTTATTGTTGTGACCATTAGCTGACACTTCTGTTATGCCAAGCTCCTCACTCACTATCTTTATATATTTCTAATCCATTTCAACTCCCAGAACATCCATGCAAAGAAGGCAGTGATAGTCTTGAATATAGAAGAGGCATTAAACAGGGAACATATGACTGGTTTTATTATTATTATTTATTTATTTATTTATTGTTTTGCAGAAATAAGAGCCCAACCATTGTGGCTCAGTGTTTGAGTGTTGACCTATGAATCAGGAGGTCACAGTTCAATTCCCGGTCAGGGCACAAGCTCAAGTTACAAGCTCGATCCCCAATGTGAGGCGGAGGGTGAGGGTGTGCAGGAGGCAGCCAATCAATGATTCTCATCATTGATGTTCCTTCCTTTCCTTCCTTTCCTTCCTTTCCTTCCTTTCCTTCCTTTCTTTCCTTTCCTTTCTTTCCTTCCTTCCTTTCCTTTCCCTTCCTTCCTTCCTTCCTTCCTTCCTTCCTTCCTCCCTCCCTCCCTCCCTCCCTCCTCTCTCTCTCTCTCTCTCTCTCTCTCTCTCTCTCTCTCTCTCTCTCTCTCTCTTCCTCTCTGAAATCAATAAAAATATATTTAAAAAGAAGAAGATCTTAGCTGACTGGGTTTTAGTTGAGAGGATTAAAAGGCTAGATTTGGATATGCTGAGATCCTAGATCAGTAGTTAAATTGCTGCCCACAGGTGCCCAAGACATTTGTGAAGTGATGAGTGAAAAATGAAGCAATTGAAAGCGAGTACAAGTTGTGCTCTCCCCTAAGTCGTCCTGTTCCGCAGCCTGGCTGAAATTAGATTGGAGGGCTCCGTTACCATCTGTCTTACTAACCACAGGGCTTCCTTTCTAAACAGAGTAGCACCTCGTTTAGAACCTTTCAGTTACCCAGTTCAGCTAACTCCAGACCTCTCAGCGATATGCTTGCAAATTTTCTACATTTCTGTCCCTCTTCAAAATGTGGGAAATTATCAGTAACTCCTTACATGCAAAAATACCTTTGACATCACCACCCAAACAAGCAAACCAGTGGCAGCTAATCCTAGGCAAAGTACAATAACACAGAACAGTGAGTTTTTATTCTCATTCAGATATTTGGGTGTCTAGTATGTTACAGGAACTGATTAGGTGTTTGCTTTATTCACTGATAGATCTCAAACATCCAGCCCATGCAACTCACTTTGGGGGAAGAGGGAGGAAGAAGATGGGGACAGTCATCTTTATAGATCAAAGTTCTCTTTTTTAACCAAAACATTAAAATTATAGTGAACTCATTCTGTCATAAGATTAGAAGTTGGAAAGGATTCAATGCTAGAATCTGCTTTACAACAGCAAGAGCAGTGACCTTCTGACTTGACCTTTTCTACCAACTGGGACCTCTGCAGAAATGGCTTATCCTGTTCCCAGCAGCTTCAGTTGTCCTAAGCCAAAAGCTCGCTCCCTACAGCTTCTCTATCTGATCAAGCCACATCCCCTAGAACACCTCAAAAATAAGTCTGCTGCTTGTATATAATAGCCTTTCAAATTATTACAAGCTGTTTAACAGCCCTATCTAGGCTTTTACATGGGATGGTCTATAGCTTAAAATCCAATTGCTCCCTACTTAGGAGAGTTAGGGCTGCATCTGCCTATTTCCAGGCTACTGTTCATAGATTTTTCTCAGATCACCGAGAGTAATTCTGCAATTATATGCAAATTCTTTCAAAATCTTGAGTCTAAGGACTTAAAACTTATGTACCAATCACATGGCATTCTCTTATGCTGCCACTTTGAGCTTCAAAGCAGCCTTAATATGATCGTTGTATACTTTCCAGGTTGAAGATCAAAGTGGTCATTTAAACCCCCAAATAGAGACAATGTCCCAGCCAGTTGAGATCAGCCAGGCGCTCTCATCAGCTGACAATGAATACCAACGCTGACACGATGGGCTCACGAAGGGAGTAGCCAGGGTGGTAGAAACAAGCTATTCCTGGGCCAAACAGCATTGGCTAAAAATAGGGTAACTTAGCCAAAGCTGGAGGGCATTAGTGAGTGGACCCAACCTTGATGCATGAATACATGACCTTGTGTTACTTACCAGCCTGTACATGCTGTCCGTCTCTTTGTCTACTACCAACAGGGAAGTCTGATCTCCACTCTTCCTGATCATCTCCACCACGCTGTCATGATTGAGGGATTCCACAGACTCGCCGTTGACAGCAATTACCAGGTCATTGGCCTTCAAGCCAGCCTCCTCTGCTGGACTTCCAGAATCTATGTCTTTGATAAATTGACCTAACCATCCCCAAGACAATAAGTTATCAGAAAGACTCCTAAAAAAACTAGGATTTCCTGCCAGAGCCCAGGGCCCTAATAACATAAAGTAGGCATGCTGAGTCCAACTACTGTCCCTCCCACTGGCTCTGAAAAAGCCTGTAAGCCCCCTATGCAGTCTCATCCCCAGCTCAGGACTCGCTCCAGGAACAAACCCAGCCTATCAACCATGGAAGGGTCTTCAAGAAAAGAATCACGTTTTACTGAAAGTGTCTCAAACTCACTCTTGTCAAGAGAGCATGCTAAGCATTAAGGGTCAGCGAGTTCCCAGAAGTCAGTGGGCATACTTGTACCCATATGTCTTATGCCATAAAAAGGGGGGGAGGGGAGAGTGAAGAACAAACCCAAGAAATCAAACCCTAGGGAACCCAGCGTGACTGTGTCTGTGTGTGCACGCTAAGGCTGTGTCTGTAGCCTTTTCCTAACCTGAGCTGTCTTCCCCGGATGCCTCCATATTGCTCACACTTTTTTGGCCCTCGCACGGCTTTAACAAGTTTTCGTTTCACTTTTGCAGCTGGCTGTTGGCCCTCTCCAACTGGATATCCCGCAGATCCCTCCCAACGTAATCTATGCCCCAAGCCCCTCCTCTTGGTCACCTGTTGGCGGGAGCACCATCGTCCCGTCAGACACTTGACAACTGATTCTCCCTCAGCACCCACTCCCCGTATCTGATCACCGACTAAGTCCTTCGATGCCACTTTAATACCTTACTCTTTTCTTTGGTCCCACTTCCCCTACATGCAGTTTGTATTAATTAGTTCCTGTCTTGGATTCTGCCTAAACTGCTACTGCGCCTGGCCAGCTGCTCTCCCTGTCCCTGATCGTTGCCGTCTCCTGCAGATTCACCTGGATGCAGAGTCTGACCAGGTCACTCCCCAGGGTAGCAGCATGAGCACTGGCTTTGGGGCTAAACAGACCTGACTTGGATCCCAGTTTAACCTGATATAATCACTGCATCTTCTCCAAGCCCTCAACTTCAGCAATTCTTGCAGAATTATTAGGAGAAATTAAGCCCCCAAGACACTGTAGGCTTAATTTTCTTCTTCTCTCTGGCACTGCTCAAAAAACGTTTAACTCCTCATAGACTATCGGATCAAGTCCAAACTCCTCCACCTGGCATTAAAGACCCTTCATTGTCTCTCTCCAACTGACCTTCTACCTTGGTTCCCCGTGCGTCACACTGGATGTCAATCACACTGTGCATGTGTTTCCTTGCTGTGTTCACACAACGCCTATCTTTCTGGGACAGCCTTTCTTGTCCAAATTCTACTCATACTACAAAGCCCAAGCTCAAGTGACACCTGTATTATGAGGCCTCCCAGTACCTTTCTAGTGAGAAAAGCTTGCTCCAACCTTGAATTCCTTCAGTTATGGACATATGTGTTTTATCTAACTAGGAGGCTCCTTGACTGAAGAATTCATCTGACTCACTTGATATTCTCAAAGGCCCTGGGGATGTTTTTATATAATATCAACCAAATTAATATTGGATGAATTCATGTAAACATCCTATATAATCAAAGGCTAATACGCAAATTGTCCCCTCAACCGGGAGTTCGACCAGAATTCGATCGCTGCCCGCCCCCACCCTGACTGAGGGTGCACTGGCTGGACCCCACCCATGCACCAGGCCTAAAATAAAAAGAAAATAGTAAACCTCCAGGTGTGTGACAGTTTACATGGCCTGAACCTACATTCTTTCATGTATTCACCTTCCCTAGGAGGGCCTTTGTACTTTCCTTGTTGAGTTACAAGGAATCAGCAAGATTCCTGCTTCTGTTTGAGTCTGAGATCCCAACCCAGACCCGTGCCTCAGACCTGGTGGTGTGCTGCAGCTGCCTCACCAGCTCATGAGCACCAGTTGTGCACAATAATTCTCAACTTTGCATTCTGTGCCATGTTGGCAGCTTGAAATCAGACACGGTAGGGGTATTTATACCACAAACATCAACAAATGCTATAAATTAGGGCCTTTCCCTGCCCCAGAGCCAATTTAGCAGCATACTACTGCTCAGATCCAAAATTCTGCCTTATCCTTCTGCTATGGAAACCTGGGTGCCCAGGATCCGGCCCCCGTGTGACATGGAAACTGACCCAGCACCCTGGCTAGTTTTGCTCAGTGGATAGAGCATCGGCCTACAGACTGAAGGATCCTGGGTTCTATTCTGGTCAAGGGCACATGCCCAGGCTGCGGGCTTGATCCCCAGTAGGGGGTGTGCATGGTTCTCTCTCATCATTGATGTTTCTATCTCTCCCTCTCCCTTCCTCTCTGAAATCAATAATTTTTTTTTTTAAAAAAAGAAAGACACTGACCTAGCTATGCTTTCTAGCTTCTCACGCCCCGCTCTGTGCTGGGGTTGCGGGCCTCATGGCCTCCGGGTCAGGCTGGGATGAAGAACCGGGTGATTACACTGCCAAGCGTCCCGCTCTCCTCCTGCCTTACCTCTCTGCTCCGGGCCTGCTCTCAGGTAGAAACCATAGCCATTGCTTCCCTTCTTCATCTCAACCACCCGGGGCTGGTGGGGCAGTAATTTCAAATTGGCTGTTTCTCTCTTGAGTTTGATATTCTGCTCTCTATGGTGCTGGTCCGTTTCCTTGTCCACCAGCAGGAACGCGACGCGGCTTCCTGACTTCCTCACCTGCAACGACACACACAGGTGAGGGCCAACCTCAACCTCCAGAAACGATGCTGGGAAACAGGCAAGTCTCTGCACGTGATTCAGCAGAAAATACGGGATGTAAAACGTGTCAGCTGTTGAACTGCCACGTCGCTGGTACTTTTCTACCTCCACGTCCACAGTTGCTTTTCCCTTGGTTAAGGATGACCTCCCTACACCAACGCTAACTGAGCCCAAGGAAGAGCTGGAATTCGGAAAACCCAGAAAGGTACTTAGGGGAAAGCTGGGAAAGGAGTTTGGAAGAGAAGAAAAAGTAAAGTTCGATTGTGAAGGATTATTCTACCAGGAAAAGACTCCAGAGGATCTTAAAGGAAAACCTCGGACTGCTTTCCATGAGTCTGGCTGGGACCTAAGATTTGGGGTAGCTGCCTCCCAGAACTCCCCAGCTGTAGCTCTGTATTCCTCGCCACATTGGTCATCTTGCAGCTGGTATTCAAATAGTTCAGTAACATCGGGTCAACAGTAAATGTACTATAAATTCAGAGGGTGCTCCCAAGCAGGTACAGTAAGATTTAAAAGATAAAGTTAAACACTTGTCTTCAGAATAACAGGAAACTAGCAAAGGCCTTATTCTCAAATCTTAAACACTGCTTAAGCCACCAGCGAGTCTGTTTGCTCTTCATACAAAAGGGCCACTTCCCACCGTTACTTCTCTCCCGTCATAAGCTGTCACTCCTGCCTCCCTGTCACCTCCAATGAGAGCGAGAGAAAGGGAAGGCAAGAAAGTACCTTTTCAACCACTTCCTCGTGAGTGGCATCTTCTACGTTCTCTCCATTCACCTCGATCAAGTGATCATCCGCCAGGACACCCGCTTTCATAGCCACACCTTGCGGGGTGATGTCAGTCATGTACACCCCCTTTATACCTGAAGGAGAGTAGGGGCGGGCTGAGGTTACAGGAAGTACCACAGTTAACGGGTTTTCTCCCAATAATGTAAAATTAGAACGTCCCATGTTAGAACTAACTCAAGTAGCCGTTAGCTTCCGATTTAGCTTTATAACTACAGCTCCTAGCCAAGCTTGCCACAGCCGTTCCTCAATTGGCTCTGTTGATTTGAACAGAATTTCTGAGCCCAAGTGAATGCAAAGAAGGAATTGCAGGTGGCTCTTGCCTCTTGAACCAGAAAGACCCAAACCCCACCTATGCTGCCTCCCTGACTCGTACCCCTCTCTTTGCGTTTGTGGAATTGGAAGACACCCCCTCCATTCTGTCCTCTTTCATCAGCACTGTCATCACCCATCCCAGACCAGCGGAGCCCGTGAATGTCACCGACACAGGCGGACAGGGACAGAGGCGCGGGAGGGAGGGGCGCATACGTGCCTGCCGGCAGATTCGCAGGTGGTGTGATGTCTTAAATTCTGTCCATTTTCTCAAGATATTAATAGTCAGTCTAGGTAAAGAGTGGCTTTATAATGACTAAATACATTATTTGCAAGAATAACAGTAACTAATTAAACTCTACTTTCTTAAACACAATTCTCCTGCTCCTCCTTAGATCTTTGTCATGAAGAAAACATGTTCTTTGTGAAGCTAATCTAAACCATTCCCCATGCCCACTAGCTCAGGGGCCTAATGAATAGAATCTGTTTTTTACCATTTTACTGACAACGGACGTCTGAGAAATGCCCAGCTGCCCAAACATGGACAAGCTTGAGAAATGCCTCTCATATCTAGCTTGTGTCTCTCGCTACAAGTTTTCCATGATTTGCCCTTTATCACTTACCAAGTTACCCACAACCAGTGCCTCTCCAGGGCCAGGAATGGAGGAGCAGCGTTAGAGGTGGAACCACAAGTTTCCAGCCTTGATCCCACAGAAACCACTAAAACCATTGTCAACCGGACGCAGGTCAGCCTGCACCTCTGAGACTCCAGAAACAGAACTTCTAGGACTTCCTGATGGTGGGGGGTTTTCAAATCACTATGTGCCTCTCAGCTAGGGGTCAAGGGCACACCTCAGTGTGGCTGGACCACAGCTGGGGGTCCTACTTCAATGTCATAGCAGGTGGGGATTTTTGCAGTATCCTCAACTAGAATTTCTCGAATACAGGAGTGACAACCTGGGTACGCCAAGAGATGAAAAGAGATATTCTTACTCAGAAGTAGCTATTATGACCCAGCCGGTGTGGCTCAGTGTTTGAGCATGAACCCATGAACCAGGAGGTCGAAGTTCAATTCCTGATCAGGGTACATGCCCTGATTGCGGGCTTGATCCCCAGTAGGGGGCATGCAGGAGGCAGCCAGTCAATGATTCTCTCTCATCCTTGATATTTCTCTCTCTCTCTCCCGCTCTCTTCTTCTCTGAAATCAATAAAAAAAAAATAAAAAAAAAATTAAGTAGCTATTATGAAGAACCTCCTTCTTCTTGCTAATTTCCTAATCTTCCCTCCACCCTCACCTAAGGAAGCTAGAAAAGAATACCAAAGAAGCATCAATGCTCTAACCCTCTGGCCTCAGAGGCTCAGCCTAACAAACTCTGGGGGTCAGGAGCACCCAGTGCCACTCCCCCAACCCTGCTGCTGTCCGATGTCTTGATCCCTCATTGCACAATTGTGCAAGGCCAGGGGCGGCTGGAGAGGAGGGAGAGAGTGTAGCCGCTGTGGGGTATCCATAGCAACTGAAACGTTAAGTCAAAGAAGTCATTCATCGCCAGCATCACTTTCCTAGAAAGTCGGTGTTTGCGCCCCACCCTCGAGCTTACCTTGGACAGTCTTCAGAGAAAAGCCGAAGCTGCTCCCCTCCTTCACCAGGTAGCAGAGCCGTGGCTGGGCCCACGCCTGCGCTCCTCCGTTCATCACAGGGGGCAGTTTCTTATCATTCAGACTTGGCCCCTTCTGACTCTGACCCAGCTCTTTCAAGTCTACCTTTTCTCTCATGGCTTTCTCGTAGGAATCCCCATCCAGAACTAGAAAAGCCACTGAATTCCCGCTGTTTCGGATCAGATCCACCACCTGGGAGGAAGGACAACTTTAACCAATAACCTGTTAGCCACCAGAGGGGCGTGGCTGGCTCATCACCTGGCCCTGGCGATTCCGATAGCGGATCCCTGACACCCAAATAGTCAGTGGATAATGCCCAGCCATCTCCGCCTCAGCCTTCCTGAGAGCCCGAGAGCCCTGTGCAGATTAGGAATCAATAGTGTGACCAGCCCTGCCCAGGGGACTCTTAAAAGGACCGGTCCTGCCCTGGCTGGTTTGGCTCAGTGGATAGAGCATTGGCCTGCAGATGAAGGGTCCAAGTTCGATTCAGGCCAAGGGCACATGCCCAGGGTTGTGGGCTCGATCCCCAGTAAGGGGTGTGTAAGAGGCAGCCAATCAATGATTCTCTCTCATCATTGATATTTCTCTCTCTCATTCCCTCTCCCTTCCTCTCTAAAATTAATAAAAATATTTTTTATAAAAGGGCCGGTCCTTTCGAGGGGCAAATGCCACCTTAGAGCACAAGAGGCCCTCCCAGGTCTATGAAGACAGCATGGAGGCAGGCGGAGTTGGGGTAACAGGCACTCCCCTGTGTTCACTGCATGAACACACGTTATCTGAGCCTCCACTTCTCATCTGTGAAATGCTAATGTGTACCTCGTGGGTTGTGATGAGGATTTAACAAAATAATGAATATGAAATTAGTTCCTGTGCTAGGCAATATGCAATGCATTTCAGACCTGACATGGTTGAAATCTAGGAATCATGTGTACAGTTCTCAGTTCAGTGTGAGAGACTCGATTCGCTGGCAGAAAGCACAGCCATCAAGGTGCCCTGCCTTGCCAGTGGAGCCAGGAAATCTCTGTTAACCCCAAAACAGAAACCAGCAAAGACTGGGGACTGGCGAGGCCCTGGAGGAGACACCACAAATGCCTGCCCACCTGTTTATGTTCTTCCTTGTCCACAAAGACGCCATTGATCCGGAGAACTCTGTCTCCATCCTGGAGCCCCGCCCGCTCTGCGGGGCTGCCCTTCTCCACCACCCGCACCAGGTGGCCGTCCGTGTCCTTCTCAATCCGCAGGAAGAAGCCGTAGCTCTGCCCTTCTTGTTTAGACAGCTTACACTCCCGGGGGCTGAAGGCGGAGGCCATGTCTGCGATGAGAAATAAGCGGGTAAATCTGTGGGAAAGAAAATCTAATTGGAGTGAGAACCCTGTCCTCCAGCCCCTCTAATGTTCTTCTTCTAATCACACCAAATCCAGACCATTTGAGTAGCAACACTGGGTCTATAGGAGGCCTCCTTCCAGGACTCACTAATGATTTCCAAATCTATTTCCCCACAGACAACCTCTTTACTTGAGTTTCAGGTGCCTATATGTGTGTGGGTACTAGACACAGATGCTTTCATCTCAATAGCTCCAAAACCAAATTCTTCTTTGTCCCCTGACATAAAGAAATTAGGTCCAAATACATGGCCTAGAATGTTTCAGAAAACACAAGCCCGCTTTCATTCAAATATTTTAAGTGCCTGGCGAGCTCTAGAGACAGACCCAGGTGCCTCTCCTGTCGGGGAGAACCTACGTTTACAATGACACGCGGTGAATGATACGCGAGGAAAGAATCGGTAAAAGGGGAGAATAGCACAGAGGCCTTGGGAGTGCGGAGTGGTGGGAAGCATGAAGAATGGGTTGCGGGAAGACTTCCAAGACCTGAAGGATTCATTGGACTTAGGTGAGACAGGACAGGACCAGGAAGACTCGGTTAAAAAACAGAGCAGCCGGCCTGAGACACTGGAAATGAGGTAGAAAGTTGGTTTCTGGAACCTAAAGTTCCAGGCAGAGCAGAGCAGGGATGCCCGATAGAGAAGGATTCCCATGGCCAGGTCGGATTCTGGCTCCTGAGCTTCCATTTCCGCCCATCCTTCCCTCCCACGGCCCCGGGCAGGAGCCAGGTCCTGGGCCAAGGAGGACAGGACGAGTGTAGGGACCACCAGCTGCAGCTCTGGCTCCAGTTAGTCAGAGGAAGGCTCCTCCCGGCATCCCAAACCCTCCTGGCTCAAGCACCTTTGCTCCTCAGAGTGAGAACGAGGCCAGGCTGCCCCTGCCAGAGCAGACAGCAGCTCTCTGGTTAGACCGCCTGCAGGGAAGCCCCGTGCCCCTCCTCACCCATCCCTGCCAGAGATAAGCCCACGGTCCCTGCCCTCCTGAGGGACAGACACTGAAGACCAGACAGTGTGGGGGGTGAAGGACGGAGAAGAGGCAGCAGAGTGCTCCGGGCTCCTGGATGCCACCCCGCGATTGGAGATAGCCATCTCTGACCTCTGTGTACAGTACGAGCCGGGCGGGAAGCCTCCCACTGCCGGAGACCGGCCTTTTCACGTGGTCACGGCAGAGCCTGGCAGCCACACCGCCGGTGGCATGAAGGCTGAGAGCCAAGAAAACAATAAACAAACAGGCCCCGTTTTAAGTGATCTCTTACCCAGGGCCCAGGGCCTGAGCACTCCCGCTGAGTGTCAGGGGAAGGGGAAGGGCGGCCAGGGGCAGCCAGGGGCACTGGTCAGGGCTGACCCCTGGGAAAGCAGAGTCAGGGCCAACCGCTCTGGGCGGAAAGGGGAGGAGCAGGGAGTGAGGGGAGAGGAGTGCATCCCGGAGTGGGTTCCTCGTGCAAGCAGCTGGGTAGGCCCCTCCGACTTTGACCTTCTAGTAGCCTTCCCGCTGAGGGACTAGCCTACAAGCCTCAGCTCAAACCCACATCTGTACCCAACCTAACCCTCCATCCCTGTCGGTTCTCAATGTCACAGCACCGAGAAGCCTTGAGGGGGGAAGGCAGAGCCTCTGACGTGCGGGGGGTAATTATAGAGAAACCTCATCACATCCTCCAAAACCCACACATGCCCGTCATCCAAGTGAAGGCCCTGGAGACCGTGTTTCACCGAGAGCTCAGGCTGTGTGTGAGGCGCATATAAATGCTTATTTCTAAGGCACCCCCACCTCCCCCCCCCGCCCCCCCCCCCAAACCCACTGGTCTCTCCCAGGCGGGACAGGGACACTTCCTTGCTAGGACTAGTCCTGTGCTTGGGGAGGAGGGAAGAGGTCAAGTGTTCTTGTGTCGCAATAGAGATGAGAAAGCCTGATAGTCAAGGAAACAAGTCACTATTCCTGGACGAAACCTCAAGTTGTTTTTTGTTTGTTTGTTTGTTTGTTAAAGTCTTTACATCCAGACTGTGCTCGCTCAGATCTGCCCTGTGCCTGTGAAGCCTTGGCGTTTGAGGGCAAAGCTTTTCACATCTGGGGTTGAAGCCCAGCGAACTGGGCAACTCACACCAACAGAAACCCCAAGAGAAATGCCGGGTGCGGCTTGGAAAACCGTGGCTGCTGGGCCCCACGCTGCCTCCTGCCGCCACACCTGCCTCCCCCAGTTCAGCCACTGAAGGCTTAACGCTGGTGCCCGTGCCCAGCTGGAGACATATTAACACCTCCGACTGCACCAGCGGAGGAAGCTGATCAAAGCACCAGAAGCCTCGCTCTGCACGTGGTTCTTAGAGTCCTTCCTAAGGACTAAAAGCATTGGTTTTCTTTGCCCTTTTTTTTTGTTAATCCTCACCTGAGGGTATTTTTCCCATTGCTTTTCAGAGAGAGTAGAGGGAGGGGGAGGGGGAGAGGGAGGGGGAGGGGGAGAGGGAGGGGAGGGGGAGGGGAGGGGAGGGGGAGGGGAGGGGGAGAGGGAGACACATCGATTGGTTGCCTCCCGCACACGGTACACGCCCTTGCCCAGGAATGGAACCCGAGACCCTCCAGGCACGCAAGGTCCGATTTGCAGTAACCTGTCTTCTTGATGTTCAGGAGGCAGCTGAGGCCTGTGCTCATGAGTCGGAGCAGCCCTGCCCACTCCAGTGTGCGAGCCGAAGGAGCGACCTGTCTGGGGAGGAAGCGGCTGGTGGGGAGCAAGAAGCTACTTAGCAGAGCTGGCAGGTGCCACTCCTACTCAGGGGCGCGAAGGGTGACCGGTAGGGTCTCAGTCACAGACGGAGCTCGGGCCTCCACCCATGGGGCGGCCGGCGGGTGGCCTCAGCTCTCAGGTGCTTGGGTTTGGGGGCCCTCAGACTTGTCACAGCATCAAGGGCCCCCGGGGCTGGTAAAGGTTGTTTCCGTCTGCTTGGCGCTAGGTTTGCCAGGCTCAGAGCCAGCCCTGGGGAGGGAGGCGCACAGCACAGCTTGGGGCCGCCCCGTGTTCCTGCCCTGTTGGCGGGCACTGGCTGCGGGACACAGGGCACCAGGGCCCCTCCCAGCCCGGCTGCCCCCTGCTTCTCCGGCTGAATGAGGTGCGCTCAGGTGGCCGGTAACAACTTACCCAACCTGGGCGTCCTTCTCTGACCCCCGAGGGCGCTATTCCAAGACTCGGGGGAGAGGTGTTACACGCAGCAAAGGGTGGTTTTAAGCACTTGTTTCTTCTTTGGGGGTTTTAGAAACGCTCATGCTCTGGTCTGAAGCCTGGGGGCTGAGTCCGTGAGCAGGTGGGATGGGGGCCTCAGCGGCTACTGCATACGCCTCTCTAGTGATCGGGGCAGCGAGGGCTCAGAATCAGACGGGTAAATGCAACAATGTGCCAGGCCTGACACCCATTTACGGCCAGTGGTGCATCGATCTACCCCATTTCACAGCCATATCTGTGCACTCGGATGAGGCAGCAGGTGCCTCGGGCAGGGCGGACAGCGCCCAGGCCCGAAGACGTGAAGGAAGACTCCATTCTTCTTGCCGACTTCGCTCCCGTGGGTGTCATTCCCGCTCCTTCCTCAGCAGGATGGCTCCCCCGGTCTGTCATCTGGTGGCAGCGACGCCAGGATCCCCTGACAAGATGATGCCTCCCGGGGGTCGGACAGCAGCTCTGCTCTCCCCCTGGTCCTCTTTGTCTGGGGAACTGTTTCTGTCCTCAGGTTCCCACTGACCTTGAACTCAAGTATTCCTCAAGGCATCACGGACGCCCATCCCTTCATCCCTACCCGCCCCCTGCGCTACGGAGGCCTATGAGCATTCACACCGGGAGTTCTTAATCGGGCATTTCCACCTGCGGCAACTATCTCAGGACAGAGCTCGTTTTCCACGCAGGGTCCCAGGGCAGGCGCGCTTCGCTGCGGCCTCCCGCACACGGGACTGAGTGAGATGGCGTCTCTCTCCCCAGCTAGCCTGCTGCAGGTCCCTGGACCTCTGCCATTTGGTTTCACTTGTGGGGTCTCGACGCCCCCAGGAGCCTCTCGGGGCTCAGGCCTCCAGCCCCGCTGCAGGGGCAGGGGTGACGTGGGGTGGGTGGGGCGTTGAGAGTTGACTCAGGATCATGCATGTGAACTAGACAGACCCAGGGCTGGGACTGGACCAGAGCCCAGCCCTCTTGAGACCTAGTTTAATTGTCTCTCTACAAAATGTCAGACTGCCCTGGCCGGTGTGGGTCAGTGGTTAGAACCTCGGCCTGCTCTCTGAAGGGTCTCGAGTTCCGGTCAAGGGCACGTACCTGGGTCGGGAGGCAACCAACCGATGAACAGATTTCACCTGTTAATGCCACAAACGTTCGCCTCACACTTACAGGCAAAACACTGTTCAGTGGTTGCCGGGATAAAGTAAAACACCACCTCTGTTCTCAAGGGACTTTACCGTCGAGTAGGGATGAAGGGGAAGCTTTAGTGCCAACACAGCTGCCACCGCGAGCAGCGTACAAAAGCCCCGAGGCCTGTGACATCAGACAAGTGAAGGGAAGCTTTACAAATGAGCTCGGGTTTCATTTACACCTCGGTGACTTCAGCAGGCACAGACGTAGGAGGAGAACGTGTGAGACAGAGAGAATAGTGTGGACACCACCCATGGCAGCGGCCAAGTTCCTTGGTTTCATCAGAGACGGGCTCAAACCCACCGTGGCTGAAGGACAGCCGACAGGAGGGAACTCGTGGGTGTCACAAGACTGTAAAGGCCTTGGATATCAGCCCGGGGAATCTGGTCTCCGTTTGATATCAGTGGGCACCACTCGAGGCAGATAAGCAAAGAGTGACAGGGTCAGAGTTTGGCTCCGAGAATGGTAGGCGGCATGAACTGGAGCAAAGACGCCCTGGAGGCCGGCCAGGTAAAGGCTGTTGTAATAACCCGACTCCATTCAACCGAGCCTGCCCCTGACCCTGACCCGCTGTGGTAGCCATGAGGGCGCAGAGGCAAGGGAGTGGGAGGACTGCAGGGAGGACTGAGGGACAGGCTGGGTCCACTCTTCACCCCGTGCCCTCAGATTTCTCCATGCGGAGATGGCCTCAGACAGGACAATACAGACGTTCAAAATATTTATTCGCCCCGGCCATGACCAGGGGAGGAGGCCCGAGCCAGGGCCACAGGCCCCGCTCCGCTCCCGAATCCACCCGTTGCAGCTCTGTTGTGGGTTCAGGGCTTCTGTGGCACGAAGAGGTCCCTGGGCAGCGAAGCCTCTGGGGCCGCAGCTCAGTGTGAGCAGCTGTGCTTCGGGCTCCTCTCGGTTCTGAGTTCCGAGAACATTCTCACTCGGCAGTCACTTCTGCTGCTGCCTGCTTCCCCGTAGGGCCAGCTGCATACTTTCCCTGAATTTACTCCTGAGCCCAGTTTTTTCTACGAATCGATCTTGATGCCTGTCAAGCTCTAGACTACCTTTCTGTTACCGACTGAACTGTGTCCCTCCCAAAATTCACATGTTGAAGCCTTAACCTGCTATGTGACTCTATTTGGTGACAGGGCCTTATAAAGAGACAATTATGGTTAAACTAGAGGCCCAGTGCACGACATTCATGCACTGTGGCGGGCGGGGGAGCTGGGGGGGTGGTCCCTCAGCCCAGCCTGCACCCTTTAGCAGTCTGGGAGCCCTCGGGAGATGTCTGACAGCCTAAGCTGCAGTCAGACATCCTTAGCTCTGCCCAGGAGGCGGGAGAGGCTCCCGCCACCGCTGCTGTACTCACCATGCGCTCGCCAGCCATGAGCCCGGCTTGTGGCTGAGCAGCACTCCCCCATGGGAGTGCACTGACCACCAGGTGCAGCTCCTGCACTGAGCATCTGCACCCTGGTGGTCAGTGCGTGTCATAGCGACCGGTCGTTCTGCAGTTCGGTAAATTTGCATATTGCCCTTTTATTATACAGGATTAGATCATAAGGGTTGGACTGGCGTCCTTATAAGAGAAAGAAACACCAGGAGGGCATTTACTCAGAGAAAAGGCCATGTGAGGACACAGTTAAGAAGAGAGACCTCAGGAGAAACCAAACCTACCAACACCTAAATCTTAGACTTTCAGCCTCTAGAACTACGGGGACATAAATCCCTGTTGCTAAGCCACCCGGTCTGCGATAGTCTGTTATGACAGCCGGAAGGTTGTTAGATCTTCTGAGTGATGCTACCCACTGGGCTGGCTGTTGGAAAGGGAAGATATGAAAGAAAACCATGCCTTGGGGACTGGCAGGAAAGTGGTATCACACAGTGGAGGGGCCATGAGGAATGAGATGGGTTTAAATCAGAGGACTTGGCAGCACATCCTGCCGGCAGACAAGAGGTGGGCCCTGCGCTCAGGAGACGGTGGACTAGAGTCTGCACAGCTGTGCGAGGCTTCGAAGGCCCTGACTGAGACCACGACAGGAAGAGGGCCCGGGAGAGAGCCTGGGGTAATGCCTGTACTTAGCGACAAGATGACGCAGAGAAGGAATCATCGGAAGCCAGGATTTTACAGCAGAGTCGGAACCAAAAGACGAATTTCATGGCAGGCGAGCTAACAAAGCCCAATGACACCGAAAACAGGAGGTGCCACTCAGTTTAGGAAATGGAAGCCCAAGATGGGTGAGGGACTGATAAACAAGTGGACAGTCAATAACAGGCAATGAATGTAGATGCATCTTAAAACAGATCACGAGAGTTGGGCTGGTCGTTTGGGGGGAAAGCAGGGCTGGTGGATGGCTTTATTTTGAATGTTGAGAAAACATCAGCATGTTTGTATATACGGGGTGAGGCTATGGAGAGCAAGGACATGGGTTTAGCCTCGATGAGATGGAATACTTCTGCTAGGCAGGAGAAAAATGAGATTAAAATAAGGCCTGGCCGGCCTGGCTCAGTGGTTGAGTGTCAACCTATGAACCAGGAGGTCACAGTTTGATTCCCGGTCAGGGCACACGCCTGGGTTGTGGGCTCCATCCGCAGTGGAGGGGGTGCAGGAGGCAGTGGATCAATGATTCTCTCTCATCACTGATGTTTCTATCTTTCTCTTCCTCTCTGAAATATATGTATTTGGGAAAATAAGGTCACTTACCTCAGCTTCCATCTTTCCTGCAAAGCAGGAAAACAGGAACTTTGAGAATATGAACCAAAATAGCCACTGAGCTCAAACTAATTAATGAGTAAAGCCGCCAGGAGAGGACTGTGGATTAGCTGCTACTCACAGTTCTTGTGAGGAAGAGCCCGTGTGACAGATTTCTCAAGAAATTGAAGCAAAATTTCGCCATTTTAATTTTTTCAATTGCAGTTTACATGCAATATTATTTTGTATTAATTTCAGGCATCCAGCATAATAGTTAGACAATCAAATGCTTTATAAAGTGTTCTCCCTGGTACTTCCAGTACATGGTCACCATAATAGTCATTACCATGTTATTGACTGTATTCCCTACGCTGTACTTTACATCCCTGTGACCATAACTCCCTATTTGTACTTCCTAATCCCTTCCCCCTTTTCACCCAGTCCCCGAGCCCCTCTGCCCTCTGGCAACCATCAGTCTGGTCTCTGTATCTATGAGTCTGTTTCAATTTTGTTTGTTCATTTATTTTGTTCTTTAGATTCCACATACAATTGAAATCATGTGGTGTTTATCTTTCTCTGACTGACTTATTCACTTAGCATAATACCCTCTAGGTCCATCCACGCTGTCGCAAGTGGTAAGATTTCATTCTTTTTTATGACTCATTGTATACATGTACCACCACGTTTTTACCCACTCATCTGTTGATGGACACTTGAGTTGCCTCCATATCTTGGTTATTGTAAATAACACTGCAGTGAACATAGAGGTGCCCATATTCTTTGAATTAGTGGTTCGGGTTTCTTCAGATAGATGTCCAGAAGTAGAATCACTGGGTCAATAAGGCAGTTTCATTTTTAATTTTTTTGAGGAACCACCATACTGTTTTCTACAGTGGCTGCACCAATCTGCATTCCCACCAGCAGTGTACAAGGGCTCTCTTTTCTCCACATCCTCACCAACATTTGTTGTTTGTTGATTTGTTGATGACAGCCATTCTGACAGATATGAGGCGATAGCTCATTGTGGTTTTAATTTGCATTTCTCTGATGATTAGTGATGTTAAGCATCTTTTTATGTGCCTATTGGCCATCTGTACATCTTCTTTGGAGAAGTTTCTATTCAGGTCCTTTGCTCACTTTTTAATTAGATTGGTTTTTCTGTGTTGAGTTGGATGAGTTCTTTATAAATTTTGGATATTGATCCCTATCAGATTTATCACTGGTGATATATTCTTCCATTCAGTGGGTTGTCTTTTTGTTTTGTTGACAGTTTTCTTTGCTGTGCAAAAATCTTTTTAGTTCAATGTAGTCCCATTTGTTTATTTTTTTCTTTTGTTTCCCTGGCCCAAGGAGATATATCAGAACACAATATGGCTAAGAGAAATATCAGAGATTTTACTGCCTATGTTTTCTTCTAGGGGTTTATGGGTTTGAGTCTTACATTTAAGTCTTTAATCCAGCAAAATGCTCCCATTTTAAAAAGCTGTCAGCTATTTCGGACTTTTAAGAATCTCCATGTAAACTAAACAGCTATCAGCTGGGATGGCAGTTAAAGGATTTCCAATCACAAAGCATGGTTTCACTACAGTGGGTCAACACATTGAATAAAAAATTCTAACCACTTAGATTAAATGCATTTTTATATTAGATGGATAGATAGATCTCATGACTTTATAGCTGACCAAACAGCATGGTTTCTCATGGCTTTTCTAAACATAATGTACAACAAGAATAGAAGGAGGAAGCGGTCACTTCTACCCCAAGTTGGGTTTTGACATGTTGAAACACAGAAGGCTGGAGGTGAGGATTTCCACATGCACCTGCGCACAGAGCTGGAAAGTGAGACTGGGGTCCATGTGAACTGGCAGGTAAGAGAAGCCAGGACAGACGAGCGTTTCAGGGCCTGGCGAACAGGGAGAGGGGATAAGAGGGGGTGGGGGAGCAGTTTCAAAAATTAAGAGGCTCACATGGGAAACGCCATCTTAAAGATCTTTGGAACAGAGCAGTTTTGGGGAAGGAAAAGCCTACAGCGGCCAGATGGGTACGTGGCTGATGGGCAGGGAGTCTGCATTTTTCTTTCCATCTTCCCAGCACCCTAGTCTAGGTAAAGAACATTCAAAAAAACTAGAGTGCTAAGTCTAAAGCCAGGGTGAAGGGCCTTAGCTAGAACACGGAAAGCATCGAAGCGCAGCCTCTGGGACAGAGAGCCGGACACACACACCCGTCCCTGTCCCCCGGGGCCTGGGAAGCTCCTTTTCTGAAAGAACATTTGAGCAGCGCTCCTCGTTTCTGCTCGACGCTGAGAAGTAGAGACTGAATGATGGGCCAGGGATGGGCAAGCACCTCAGTTGCCGGGGTCTGTCCACTCTCTCCAGACCACCTCTGCAAAGTTTGTTTTGTTGCTGTTGTTTTATTGTTTTTTAAATATATTTTTATTGATTTCAGAGAGGAAGGGAGAGGGAGAGAGAGCTAGAAACATCAATGATGAGAGAGAATCATTGATTGGCTGCCTCCTGCATGCCCGCTACTGGGGATCCAGACCACAACCTGGGCATGTGCCCTTGACCGGAGTCGAACCCGGGACCCTTCAGTCGGCAGTCCAACGCTCTATCCACTGAGCCAAACCTGCTAGGGCGCAAAGTTCATTTTAGCTGCTAAAAGGCCAGGGCTGACAATTTTGTTCACCATGAAATTTTAAAGCTCAAATAATAAACTCAGATTTCTCTGAGCCAGAAGGATCATAAAGACTGAGAGCTACGGGACTGCAAAGATAGCACCACATGCTGTCAAGGAGGTCTGGGATCCCAGGGAGCTTTCACAGAACTTCAGATGAAGCTGGCCAGAGTCCCCACACCTGCAAGAGATGGGCCCTAGCAGATGTGAGTCCAGGGTCCCCCAGCAAGGGACCTACGGAACAGACAAGGGTGGAGAAGAAGAGTGAGGGGCAGTTGCCTCATCGGGAGATATCTGGCCCACGTGTGAATCATGGTAACCAGGGAGGAACCAGGGAACAGGCTTCCTCACAAGACAGCACCACTGATTTCCAAAGGATGGGAGAAAGGATGTGGGAGGAGCAGCATTCTGCTGGGAGGTGGACAAACAGGAGGGTGCTGGGTAAGCCAGCGATGGCCAGGCCGGTGACACCCATCAGGAGAGACAGCCCAGGAGTATCTTCCTTGCTGATCTCCCAAAGTCCAGATGTAACAGGACTGTTCTACGACGCGGTGATTCACGCTGTTAGTCAAGAGTACTCTGGCCTCACCACCGTCTTATCTAACAGTAATTAGGAATCAGTGATGCCGTCGGTATCTGACCATAAAGAAAAGACAGCCCCTCCTCACAAGGCACTTATGTAACCAACCCTTGAGCCAGGAAAACACCAAACAGCAAAACTTAGCAAAACAGCAGATGAGTAATATTTAACCCTAGTTACTGAGTCTATGGAATGCACAGCCTGGATGGAACCGTGGAGTCAATGATTTCTGGTTCATGGAGGCATGAGGGGGAGAGGGGGCGAGAGCCCAGGGTCACGTCCAACCTGCGAGCTGTTCGCTGTGCACTGAAGCCCACGCAGGTGGATGAAATCCCGGCACCTCAGCGAAGAGCAAGCAGCATTCCCGGGACGCGTGAGCAGGGGCACACACACACCTTGCCCTTGGGGGGAAGGCTTCTCCGCCAGCCTCTGCGTGCATGTGTGAAGGGCGGACAGACAACCCTAGGCTTTTGCTGGGAAACATACTTGGTGGAGACTGGGGATATTGTCAGCAGCTCTAGACCGGCCGGGAACTCCCCACGGCCAGCAGCCCCGAAATCTACCGGTTGGGAAGACCAGACATTAACTATCACAGTGGGCGAGTACAGCTCGAAAATACATACGTTAGGGCCCCACTTATCCTGGCTCCGCGCCCCGCGCCAGGCATCGCTGCCTTCCCCAGAGCCTGCCCGGCCTCAGCACAGCTGTGTCCTCCAACAGCAGGAAAGGAATCCCAGCGGCCTCAGCTGGTACCTACAGGTGTCTCGAGCAAGGGAGCGATGAAGGCAGTTCAATGTTATTCTTCAGAAATGTTTTACCCAAAGCAGATCCTATATCTTGAAGGCCACCTGGATTCTTCCTTGGAAAAAGCAAGACTGGTGGAAATTCAAACATTCAAGTGTATTAATTTTTAATTAATCATTTAAAAATAGGATAACTGGGGCCCTGAAATAAGTATTTTCTAACTGTACTCGCCCATATGATAGCTACTGTTTGGTCTTCCGAACTAATAGATTTCAAATGCGGGAAATTAATGAAATGCATTTCATGGAGAATTATGTGGAGAAGAGTGATCATGGGTCCAGTGAGGAATTCTTTTTTTTAATATAGATTTTTTTTTTTTAGTATATTTTTATTGATTTCAGAGAGGAAGGGAGAGAAACAGAAACATCAATGATGAGAGAGAATCATTGATCGGCTGCCTCCTGCACGCCCCACACTGGGGATGGAGCCTGCAACCCGGGCATGTGCCCTGATGGGAATTGAACCATGACCTCCTGGCTCATATGTTGACGCTCAACCACTGAGTCACACAGGCTGGGCGAGTAATTCAATTCTGATTTCTGATTTCTGATAAGGAATGGAATCATCTGCCACGAACAGCACTATGTCCTATATGGCAGGACTACAGGCTGGAGTTCAAAGTCTTTCATACTTTGCTTGCTTACCTAAGAGTTCTGTATGTTGGGAGAGAGATGGAGTCACTATTGTGTGGAAACAGAGACACCTCATAGAAAGGACCACTGTCCACTCCTGCTGATAGGACTGGTGCCTGAAAACGCCCAGGCCATCCTGAGAGTTGCTGGAACAAAGGTTCCCTCCTAAACTGGCATCTTGTTCTAGAAGATCCTTTGAACTTGAATTTCTACCCCCTCACTTTTTGTTGTTGTTTCCTTTTTATTTCATAATCATACACTGAGCTCTGCAATCCAGCTGCACTGGCAAGTGGTGAGGACAATATGGAAGCCAGTGAGCTGCAGCAAGCGCACGAAGGTGACAGAACATTCCAAGCAGACGGGGTGCAGGGGTGCTCTCCTGGCGACAGAGGGACTGCCGCTGGCCCTGCCCTTCCTGGACCCCAGCTCCATGGCTGCCACAACCTCCAGCCGTCGCTCAAAGACCACACACTGGCCACCCACCCTCTCAGGCTTGGGGGTGCAGAGAAAAATTGGGAGCCCCTGTGCTGGGTCCAGCCTTTGCCATGGGCAGATGTGCTTCAGGATGAAATTCTTGTCATCGAATTTCTCCCCTTAGACAGACTTGCCTCCTCGGCCATCATGGGTGTGAGGTCACCACCTGGCACATAAGTCCAGAGTGTTCTGTGAGAGCAGGAACCTCTGTAACCAGACCCTCTCTCCCCGGGGCTGAGAGCGCGGGAGTGTCTGCTGTCTTTGGGACTTTGTCTGCCAACAGCTCGAGGGCTGGCATGGGCAGCCATGTGGAAGGACACGGTGGGTTCCCCATGGCTGGGCACGGGTGGCCCCAGGGCAGTGGCGTCTGCGAGGCCCCCGGATGCCTGGCTCTGGTTTTGAGGCTCCGCATGACCCAGCCCTACATGCAGCTCTACTCTGCAGGCACCGAGCCCGCCTTCCCACGGGCCCCTGCTCTGCCCGAGACCTGTCCCCACTCAGCATAGGTCCTAAGCAAACAGTTTTCACACATGAATGAATTCAAGACCTACCCATCCTCAAGGCTAAGCTCAAATTCTAGATTATTTACAAATCCTTTCCTGACCAGCACAGCCTGAAGGTACCACTCCATCCTCTGAATGTCAATATCATTTATACAATCAATAGGTTATATTTAGTACCTACTGTGGGGCAGACACTGAGGCTCAACCCAGATTCGTTACTGTCCTGCCCTCACAGAGCCCAGAGCGCAGTGGGTGCTGAATACTGAAAAGTACATGTTTTATGCAGAGACAAACTCACTGATACAGAGAACAAAATGATGGTCACCAGATGGGAGGGGCCGGTTGGGGGATGAGTGAAAAAGGTGAAAGGGATTAAGTTCCAATTGCCAGTTATGAGAACAGTCACAGGGGATATAGCAAATAAAGCACAGCACAGGGAATATAGCTAATAATACCGTAAAAACTATGTACGAGGCCAGATGGGAACTAGATTTATCGGGGCGATCACTTCATCTGTAAGTTGTATAAATATCTAATCACTACGTTGTACACCTGAAACTAGTATAATGCTGCATGTCGACTGTAATTGAAAAAGAAAAAAAGGAAACCTGTGGTTGTTACACATGCGTATAGAGCTCCCCCGAGGCCCCAAGCACCAGCAGAGGCGCCCTTTGTGAGTTCTCATTTAATCCCATTTTATAAGGAAAAAGGCAAACAGACTCTGGAAGGTTAAGTTGGTTCCCCATGGCTATTTGGATACGCAACAGAACCTGGTTCAAACCCAACTGAGTCTGGGCTCCTCCCACCACCTCCCAGCCTCCCAGCCACGAGGAAGATGTTGTAGGAAGCTCGGGGGTTGGGCTGGAGGAGGCAGGCATCCCAGGCGGGAGAAGCGGCGCAGGTGCGTTCAGGAATGGTGAGTGGCCCGAGCACCCGGAGAACAGGTTTATGTGGCAAGAATGCAGGTCAGACTGCAAAGTGCCTCACACTCAGTCCTGCTGACTCCAGAGGACCTCAGTGTCCATGAGGCCTGGAGCCTGAGAAGCTGGTGGTCTCAGACCACGAGCAGCCC
Source organism: Myotis myotis (assembly GCF_014108235.1). Taxonomy (NCBI): domain Eukaryota; kingdom Metazoa; phylum Chordata; class Mammalia; order Chiroptera; family Vespertilionidae; genus Myotis; species Myotis myotis. Next base: position 4,987,721 of record NW_023416322.1, read on the forward strand.
TCCCTCGCTGTCACTGAAAAGCTAGCAGGTCGCCCTAGCTGGTTTGGCTCAGTGGATAAAGCCTCGGCCTGCAGACTGAAGGGTCTGGGGTTCAATTCCAGTCCAGACCATATGCCTGGTTGCGGGCTCATCCCCAGTAGGGGACGTACAGGAGGCAGCTGATCAGTGATTCTCTCTCATCATTGATGTTTCTATCTCCCTCTCCTTTCCTCTCTGAATTAATAAAAATATATTTTTAAAAAAAGAAAGCTAGCAGGTGCCTCTTCCTGTTTATCAAAGCTCCTTGCCACTGCCAGGTTCCTTCCTTCCCCAGATCATGCCCCTCACAAAGCTGTGTGAAGATCATCAGAATACACTGCAGGTGTGCCAGGCCCAAAGTGCCTTCTCCCCTCCGATCCTCGTAGCCCTAGGAAGCAGGTTCCATTACGCCTGCTGGACTGTGAGGAAATGGAGACTTAGAGAGGGAGAATCCGTCTGCTCAGGAATGCAGGCGTCCAGTTCCAGCACCCACACCCCTAATCATGTAGCCATGACTCCCACCAGGCAGAGAGAAGAGAGATCTGAGCCGACCCTCGTGAAGGACCGGGGTGAGGGAAATACGTCTCGCTCTAACTTGCTACTCTCATCAAATTCCTGTGCAACGAATGTGAAAATCATTTAACCAAGATGTAAAATAGAGACGCCCATTCCCGCATGATCAGACTTGGGACCACGGATGACCTGAGAGAGTATCCGAATTCTTCAGCCTCCCCTCCTTTGGAGCAGCTTATGAAAACAGCCCGATTCTATCCTTGCAGTCCCTCCCGTTTATCCAGGTAGCTCAGCATCTCCTCTGCGGGGGTTCTAGGAGCAGGGATGACACAAAGGACAAGATCCCTGCTCTCCTGAAGCTGAACACCTGGCAAAGGTGGCATCTAAGAAGTAAACAAGATGGTTTCTGAGAATAAGGCTGCTTATGAGGGGTACGGTGACGGGGTGGAGGGGGAAACTGGGGAGCTAGCATTGTAATTCATACCCAAGTGACGAGAAGGAGCCAGTCTTCAAAGCCCCTATTCTACTTGGTCGGCTGGGAGAACAGAAGTGATCGTGAAGTCTCAGCTCCTTATCATAGATGGGTAAATAGAAGCTCGGTGAGATTAACAGACGGGACAAGGTCTCCGACTAGCTAGCCCCGAGGCGGTTCCTCCCGCTCATCCAGAGCCTTTGGATACATCATTAGAAATGTTGTGTGGAATCTAACGAACAAAATAAACTGATGAACAGAACAGATTCAGAGACATAGAAGCATGGAACGGACACGAATCTCAGAAGGCAGGCAGGGCTGGGGGTGGGAAGAGATTCACCATATATGCATAACCCATGGACACAGACAATAGTGTGATGAAGGCTTGGGGGGCAGGATGGAGGGGGCCAGTGGTGGTGGTGGGGGGGGGCATCTGTAATACTTTCAACAATAATCTTTTTTTAAAAAGAAACGTAAGCACATTTGTGTTTCTGCTCAAACACATATTTATAATTTTACTTTCAGTACAGCCTTCAGCAGAAGACGAGAGCCTATGGCTCAGAGCCTGAGGCCCAGCTGGCTCAGTGGCTTGTCCGCTAGCCTGTCACTAACAACTGCACCATCCCAGGCGTTTGGGATTCCGCGCCGCGTTCCTTCCCTGGATGAGAGGCAGCTGTCTATGGACACAAGACATCATTACTAGCAATTTCCTAGTTTATGCTGCCAAGAACGTGCAAGGGAGTCCGAGATAAGACCAATGTACTTAGTCATAACACACAAACTCAAAGTCCCTGAGCTATTCGCTTCAGGAGAGAGCATGTGACTGCAGGTGACCAGACACCCAGGACCTGAGACATCAGCCCCGTGACTGCTGGTAGAGGAATGAGAGCGTGCTGTGCAACTTTGCACGGCCTGGGACCAAGGAGCCGGCCAGCACCGATTCCCTCAGCGGGTGAGCCCTCAGAACAGACGGAAGTCACACTGAAGTCCCTTCACCCCTCTGCTTAGGAAAGAAGCTCCCAAACCTGTACGCACACGAGAATCATCTGGGTGAGGATTCATCAAACCGAGACTTTTCAGATCCACACAAAACACACAGGACCAGGAATTCCAAAGGGTAGAGCCTGGAGATCTACATTTAAAACCCGGCCAGCCTGCAAACCCACTGTCTCAGTGCGTAATGGAATGAAAAGGAGAGCGATGCCTTTCTTTATGATCCAGCTGCAGTAGGTTGTGCCCTTTAAGAAAATCTCTCACACCCAAGCCTTGCCCAGCGGGAAGGTACCGTGAGGACCTCCCCGGGCCTGGGCGGCCTGTCGTCTCCCTCCCCGTGGCCGCACATCAAACTCCCGCAGCCTGGGAGAGCTTTCCTACAGACCCGCCGGCCAGCTCCGTGGGGAAGCGGCCTCCGTGCAAGTGTTGGAGCATCTCAGGCAGAGAATCCAGGAAAACAGCCCACACACACACACACACACACACACACACCACCAGGCCTGGCTCCTGGCTCCTTCCCCACCAGCCTCTCTGCTGCTGTGGACGCCCAGCCGCCGCTTAGAAAAGGGAAAAGGAAAAGAAAGACGTGGCCTGGTGGCCAGGCCCTCGTCGGGGACGCAGAGTCCGTGCTTACCTGGATCTGGGAGGAAGCGCTCACTGCTGGGTCCACTGGGGAATCCACTCTGCTGGGGAGCTGTTGCCGTGGAACTCACTGGACTTTGAACAAAGATCGATTTAAAAGCTGATGTATTTAACAGGGACACATGGTCTGAGTTCAAGTGACCTCTGTCCTGCTTCCTGCCAGCTGGCTGGGCAAACCCAATGCACTGACCCACCAGCCTAACCTGCCGGATGCCACTGCTTGCCAGCCCCTCCCAGCCAAGGAGGGCAGGGAAGGGGGGAAGGACGGCCAGGGAGGAGGTGCCTCTGCCTTCCGTCCTCGTCCTCGGTCTCTCCCTGCAGCAGACGCCTGGTCACATCCAACTCACACCCAGCGCCCAGGAGCCTCCGCTGTCGCCCACCAGGTCAGGGCTGAGGGTCACTTGAGGTCTTGCTGGGGCGCAGGAACCTGTGCAGCCACCCCCAGCAGGAGGCCAGTGAGCCCAGTCCATGCAGCAAAGCCCCCCACGGCCCATCCTTTCTCTCCGGCAGCGGGAGTTCTCTCACTCACTTGCTCCCTGGGAGTTGAGCAGTAAATGGCTCCTATCTCCCAGGCTCCCTTCCTCTTGTTATACACTCTCTCTCTCACCTGAGAGCTGTCCCTCTCCCACCCCCTCTCTCACCTGAGCGCTGTCCCTCTCCCACCCCCTCTCTCACCTGAGAGCTGTCCCTCTCCCACCCCCTCTCTCACCTGAGAGCTGTCCCTCTCCCACCCCTCTCTCACCTGAGAGCTGTCCCTCTCCCACCCCCTCTCTCACCTGAGAGCTGTTCTATTCTCAACTGTCTCCCCTTCACACTCAGCCTCGCAGACACACCTGGCCAGGTAGGTGGACGGCATTTCTACGAGCTCCTCTCAGCCCCAGGCCCCAGACGGCCAGCAGCTGATCCCGATCAGCAGCACCCACACAGGCCAACCCCACTCCCAGCTCTCGCTGACCTGGATCCTCAGCCCACACTGGAAACCAGGGCAAGGATGGCTCCAGGCGGTGGGGCAAAGCGAGCCACAGGCTGCGGAGGGGTGGCCCTCCACCCACACCGGCAGGCCCTGGTCTTCGCTGGGCCTGGGCTGTCCCCAGCCAACGCACGGCCGAGCCCGGGGGTAAAGAAATGCTCGGAACCGACGGCCATGTGAGCAGCTGCCTCAGGTCGGGTCCTCCCCACCTTGACGCTGTGCCCGAGCCTCCGTGGAGCTCCCAAAGCAGAGGGGAGGACGGGCCTCCGTGGAGCTCCCAAAGCAGAGGGGAGGACGGGAAATCTGGACGTAAAGTCAGGACACCTGTGGTCAAATTCTGACGCTACCACTTCCAGGTACTTGATCTACAGTAATTCATCTGCACGGCCCCGACCAGGGACCAAGCCTGAAACCTGGGTATGTGCTCTGACCGGGGATCGAACCCACAATCTTTCAGTGGACGGAACGGCGCTCCAACCAGCTGAGCCACACCAGCCAGGACTAGAGGTTTCTTTTTTATACTGAGTCAAAACACCTCACACTTCCACCCACAGGTCCTGATGGCTCCCTCTGAGCTGCCCTAATTCACTCTTTATATACATCGCAGCCTTTAAATACTGGCAGACTGGGCATTCTCCATGAACCTCATTCCTTAGGGTGGTCTGCCTATGCCATGACTTCAAGACTTCTCGCCCTGGACCCCCACCAATTTGTCAATGTCCCTCTTAAAATCAAGGACCTAGCCCTGGCTGGTGTGGCTCAGTGGTTAGAGTGTTGGCCCATGCACCGAAGGGTCTCGGGTTTGATTCTGGGTCAAGGGCATGTGCAGGAGGCAACCAATCGATGCATCTCTCTCACATCAATGTTGCTCTCTCTCTCTTTCTCTCCCCCTCCCACTCTCTCTAAAAACCAATGGAAAAAATATCCTCGGGTGAGGATTAACAACAACGAAAATCAAGGACCTAAAGGGGAACCTTTAAAGTGAGGTCACTGTTCTATAGCCTGAGTGAGGAGGTGGCTATGCAATTGTCTACGGTTATTGAATTTCACCAAACTGTACCCCTAAGTCAGATGAATTATATTACATGTAAATAGTACCATAATTTTCAAATTAAGGAGCATAACTGAGTAATATTTATTCTTGAAACTTCTAAAACAAAAAAAGTTGTATGACACACACACACACACACACAAAAGACAGCCCTGCTCTGGCCGGTTTGGCTCAGTGGCTAGAGCGTTGGCCTGTGGACTAAAGGGTCCCAGGTTCAATTCTGCTCAAGGGCACATACCTCGGTTGCAGTCTCCCAGCCTGGGTTGGGGGCATGCGGGAGGCAACCAATCGATGTGTCTCTCACATTGGTGTGTCTCTCTGTCTCTCCCTCTCCCTCCCACTCTCTCTAAAAATCGATGGGAAAGTATCCTTGGGTCAGGATTAAAAAGAGAGAGAGATTTCTCAGACTCGCCCTCAGTATGGCAAACGGGAACATGGGCCCCTGCCCAAGCTTTAACTCCCTTCCCACCGGTGGGAATAGGAGGAAGGCCGTCAGTGAGCAGCCTGCGGGACGGCCTTGGCACATCTGAGGCTGGGAATTTGCAGCACAGATTTTTTTTTTCCAGAGTCCAGGTCACCCTAGTGGTTTCCTCACTCTCCCTGATCCATTTTCCCTTGTTCTGTTTTTCCCATAAACAGGTCCCCTTTTATCATACTGATAACTTACCTTTATTAAGTATTTTCTGTCTCTCCCCCACCAAAATATAAGTCCCCCGGGCACAGAACTCTGTTCTGTCGCTGTAGCCCACAGCGCCCAGGATACAAGCCCAGCTGATAGCCAGCTTTCAACACGTCCCTGAGTTACCGAGGGAGTGAACGACTCTTCGCCACAGGACTGGTTTCCTTTCCCTGCGAACGCCGCTGTTTGAGGCTCGAGGCTCTGCCCGGGTCTCTGTGCCTGGTCTCACCTCCTGTCCCTGAGTGGCCCTGTGAAGGAAACTTCTCCCAAGTTCAACTATCTATTTTTAAAAGTGGTTTTCTGTATTTCACCCAGTATTTCTACAAACTTTGTAGAGGAAGGGTTTTCAGAGGATCTAGTCTAGTCTGTCATGTTTGAGGAAATGGTTCTACCATTTCACAGCCACTTTGCCTCTCAAAGCTCCAGGTTTTCTTCTGTGAAATACAGGTAAGACTAACGACCTCACAGTGTTCCTTGAAGCCTTAAGTAAGAAGGTGTTTGTACATCCCCCAGAACCAGGAGAGTGCTCAGTACATAACCGCATTATTAATGTTTTTGCAAGAACAAGCCCTCTTAGTTTATGGGCACACATGGTACCGATAGGCTGGTGAAGTAACGGGCTGCAAGTACACATTGGGCGGCTTGGGCGTTCAGGACCCTTGGTGGCATTCTTGCCCACGCACAGCACAGAGTTTTGTGCAAATGGTCAGAAATAGAAAACTGGAAAGACCTCTCAATGCTTCCCAACATTTTCCCACAGAGAAGTTGGTAATAGTTGTAGAATTCACTAGGGTCAACAGCTGCCCGTCTGTCCAAGGCTGGAGTGATCTGCCTCGGGCCAGGATAGCTGCCCAGGCTCTGCCCAGACTACCAAAGGCTGAGGGGACCAATGCCCTAGCATACTTCTAGAAAACTGTCAAACATCCTTGAGAGAAACTAAAGAAAACTGAAATAAATGGAGGTTATACCATGTCCATGGCTTGAAGCTTCAGCACTGTAAAGATGTCAATTCTCTCCAAATTGACTTACAGATCAGTGTATTTACAGTCAGAATCCCCCAGGGTTTGTTTGGTTAGTTGGCTTTTGTTTGGCCTCGATGAGCTAGTTCTGAAAAATAAGAAGGAAGGAGTTGCTCTACTGGGTAACAAGACAGTAGAGTGGCAGTAATTACTACAGTATGGGATGGGCACAAAGCAGACAAGTAGACCGATGGAATATTCTAGAAAGCCTCAACACAGACCCGTTCATTCAAATAAAAGTTGATTTATGACAAAGAACAGGGGAAAGAGTGGTGGGTATTTTCTTTTTTTTTTCAATAATTTGCTTTGATATATTCCTCTTGGGCTGTTTTATTTCATCAATATGATATATATGAGATTCATCCATGTTGCTACGTGCAGTTGTTTATTTTCATTCTGGGATTCCATTTATAAAGGGACGGGGGAGGGGAAGTAGGTTAAATTACCAGTTATAAGGACCTAAAAGATAAATCATAAGTAATGATATGAAATAATAATAATGAGAAGACAAGTATTACTAATAAATAGTACAATAAATAATAGTACAGGAATAAACTGTGTTTCGTGTACTCACAACAGTAAACCTACTTGTGCCCACCCCTGTTTCTGTCCGAATGTCAGGCGGAACTTTGGGTGATGCCTGCCTAGGCGGGAACACACCTCCCTGCCTTCTGGGGTGCTGCAAGAGTAGCTCCTGATCCCAGTGGTGGTCACACAGCTGCTTGAGGTTAAATCTGAGCTGTGTGTTTTGATTCTATGCACTTCCCTGAACGTATATGATGCCAGACAATTAATGAGGTTAAGAACGAAGGCCCGTGAACAGTCATGACATGTGTATAGCACCCCGGGGTGAACAGCAGCTCTTCGAGGCTGGCCGTGACCTACCTGCTGGCTTCAGCTGCCCTCAGCCTTGCCCGGCGAATCCGCAGTCAGAAGGGATCGTGTCTTGGCAATGGCGAACCTCGGCACTCTTGGCAGGAATCTTTTCTCTACCTCAATATTTTTCAATGTGATGACATTTGCCATCTTAACTATTTCTGAGTGTACAGTGCAGAGGCATTAAGTACATTCCCATGCACCCAGCACCACATCCATCCCCAGGACTATCTCATCTCCCCGACCTGAAACTCCACACGCATTGAGCAGCCCCTGCTCATGGTCCCCCCCTCCAGGCCCTGGCAACCGCCACTCTCCTCTCTGCCGATGGATTTGACTCCTCACCTCAGACAAGTGGAATCGTGCCGTAGTTGTCCTTCGGTGGCGGGCTTATTTCACTTAGCAAATGTCTCCACGGCTCATCCGTGTTGTAGCACGGGTCAGATTGCCTCCCTTTTTAAGGCAGAATCATATTCCATTGTATGTATACAACACATTTTATTTACCCATTCACCTGGCAAGAAAGGGATTACTCCCGCCTTTTGGCTACTGTGAACAATGCTGCTATGAACACGCGTGGACAACGATCTGCTTGAGTCTCTGCTATCAATTGTTTGGGGTATATATGTCCAGAAGTGGAATTGCTGGATCATATGGTGATTTTATATTTAATTTCTTGAGGAACCGCCATACTGGTTTTCACAGTAGCTGCACCATTTGACATTCCTATCAGCAATGCACAGGGTTCCAATTTCTCCACATCCTACCAACACTTACTATTTTCTGTGTGCGTTTTTAATAATAGTCATCCTAATGGGGATACGGTGACATCTGATGGCTTTACTTTGCATCTTCCTAAACATGAATAAGGTTGAGCACCCTTTCATGTGCTCACTGACCTTTTGTATGTCTTCTTTGGAGAAATGTCTGTTCAAGTCCTCTGCCCACTTTTTAATCAGGTAGCTCAGTGTTTTGCTGTTGAGTTGTACCTCCTCGCTTCTTGACTATGAAACAAAGATCCAGAGAGATAAAGTGACTGGCCCAAGGCACTCGAGTTCACAGCAGAGCTGTGGCTTATGTTCTGCTCTCGCCACCGCGGCCAGCCCTTCCCGTCCAGCAGTCTGCCTGGCTCGGCACAGGTTCACCGCCTCCACCGTCACATTGAGATCCACCTCTGACAGCCCCAAGTTTTCACTCCAACTTCAGATCTGATCACCGCAGCATCACCTCATTTTTAGTAGCTCATTAACTTACTCAGAGCCGGCACTTTAGGCCCCAGTGGTTTTCTGTCCCTGTCCTGCGTCTCCCTTTTCACTCACCCTCCATGCTGCTCCGGCCTCACCCCTCACCTGCAGAAGCCGGGGGTCCAGCTGTGCAGGGGTGGGGGCAGGGCCAAGCCGCTCTCCTCTGTTGCCTCACACCAGTGACGGCAAACCTTTTGAGCTCGGCGTGTCAGCATTTGAAAAACCCTAACTTAACTCTGGTGCCGTGTCACATCTAGAAATTTGTTGATATTTGCAACCATAGTAAAACAAAGACTTATATTTCTGATATTTATTTTATATATTTAAATGCCATTTAACAAAGAAAAACCAACCAAAACAATGAGTTCGCGTGTCACCTCTGGCACGCGTGTCACAGGTTCGCCATCACTGCTCACACAGTGTGGCCCTACCTGGCTGCTGACCCGGTCTTTCTCACCAACCAGGTAGCAGGTCAGCAGAGGCCTGAGAACCCCTGAGAGCAGCGAATTATTAACACTCGCAAGCTGGCTGCAAAGGGTACCTCAGCTGTCCTTCCCTCCCTCGCCCTTCTCCCAGCTGAGGTGTCAGAGTACACAGTCCTTTTCCACCGAAAGGAAAGAGGAGGAGCAGGCAGAGCAGGCCGCGCCGGGTTCCTGGGGCCCAGTCCAGGCACTCGGAATGCGGATCAGTGTCCATTGCCTCTTTCTGAGAAACTCGGTGGTCCTTGGGACGTTTGTCTCCCACTCGCCCCCACCCCCGCCCGTTTCCAATGACACTCAGTATTATTTTATATCAGCTTCAGGTGAATAGCACAGTGATAATTTATGAAGTGATTCCCCCAATAACTCTAGCACCACCTGCTCCATACATAGTTATTACACGATTATTGACTATGCTCCCTATTCTGTACTTTGCATCCTATGGCTGTTTTATAACGACCAATTTGTAGGTCTTAACCCCTTCACCTTTTTCACCCAATCCCCCTCCCATTTGGCAGCCATCTGTTTGTTCTCTGTATCTAGAAGTTTGAACCCTGTCTCAGAGGGTCAGTTTCTCAGGGCCCTCGAGGGACAAGCTGGGGGACAGGAGAACAAAATGCCAGGGACCTGAAGACCACGCCTCGGCCCGACGCCACCCCTCACAGAGAGACTGGGGACCATCCCGGCCAGGGCCACCATGGGGGCCACGGCCAGTGAGAGAGACTCAGCCTAGTGGTGCCAAGCCTGTGGCCTGATCTACAAGACACCCGGCCTCACAGTATCCCCCTCCTCAGAGTGGTCCCCGTGTCCCCCGACGTTCCTGTTGTTAATCCTCCCCCGAGGATATTTTTCCATCGATTTTTAGAGAGAGTGGAAGGGAGGCGGAGAGACAGAGAAACATCCATGTGAGAGAGACATATTGATTGGTTGCCTCCCGCACGGGCCCGGGGATCGATCCTCCAACCGAGGTTTGTGCCCTTGACTGGAATGAACTCTTGGGCAGAATCAAACCCGGGACCCTCCAGTACAGGCCCCTCTCACAGACACCAGAGAGGTGTTACCAGACAGCCCCTGAGCCAGTGGGAGAGGCTCTCTCCAACCTCGATCCTTGTCTTCTCATATAAGTGGATTTATACGAGAGATCGGGACTGCATGGTGAAAAGCCAATGTATTAAAGAATGAAAGCACGCCCCTTCGTTGGAAAAGCAAAGCAAGCAACTGATCTGCAGAGCAGGTGGGGTCGGGGTCCGGGCGTTACACACCCTCCTGTCCACAGGTCTCACAATTCCTCTGCTATTTGGGGGCAGGTTAATGCTCAAGGTCCCCTTTCTACTTTGTTGTGGCCTCCCCAGGATTCATGAGCAGCACCTGGCAACTGTATCTCGCCCAGCCTGAGACTGCTGGCTTCTCCGCCTGGGGAGTGGCACTGCCCTGTTTTCCTTCCCCTTCCCCCTCCCTTTCTGCATTCTCTCCTAGGGCAGTGGTTCTCAACCTCGGCTGCACATTAGAATCACCTGGGCATCTTTTTAAAATCCTGATTTCTGGGCCTCATCCTCCGGAAATTCTGTTTCTTTGTTGTGGGGTGGGGCCACAACATTAGTCACAAAGAAACAGAATTTCCGGAGGATGAGGCCCAGAAATCAGGATTTTAAAAAGATGCCCAGGTGATTCTAATGTGCAGCCAAGGTTGAGAACCGCTGCCTTAGGGTTGGTTTTTTTTTAACCATTTGTGGACACCTCTGTGTCCTGGGCTGGGGGAGATAATGGCTTGTTAGTTACCAGCTGGCTGCAAATTGCCCACACTGTTTGGCCTTGTTTTAACTTTCCTGCCTCCATTTCCCTATTCCTCCTGCCCTGGAAGCCTGCAACATATCCACTGAATCAAACCGGCTGGGCTCCCTGACATTCTCGTTGGGGTTGCAAACCAGCCTGTGCGCACCTGCTTTCCCCGCTGCTCTAAGGCAGGAGGGGATGGGCGGGCGGGGTGGGGAGATGCTTGCCTTCAGCGCCCACTGGAGAAGGTGCATGTTCTTCATGGAAGCCCCGTCAGGCTAAGGATGGGGCCATCGGTCTGCCTGCAGGTGGAGTCGGCCTAGCGCTCCCCGCCCCCACTCCCCCAGCGGTAGGAGCGCCTGCAAGCCCGCCCTCGTCAGCGGCTCCTTTGCCAAGCATCCTCTTTTCCTCTCCCCCAGATCATATTGAAAACACTCTGGAAAAAATGGCTGTGCCCGCGAGAGCAGAGTGCCGGTTGCGGAGAGCCTTAGGGCCGAGGAAGGCCGGAGCAGGCACCGAAGGCCGCGGGAGAGCATTGGCTCAAGATGGAAATCACGAACCAGACGATACTCTCAAGAAAGAACACTTTGACATCCATAAACAGGAAAATTAGCCAACTTCCCAAAGCAGAAAGGAATCTACTTGAACATGGATCAACGTATGTTGGACCGAATGCTGCTCTCGGTGGCCAACCAGCAAACAGTCTTTTCTGACGCGTCTGAAATGTGACACGGGCTCGTTTCGCTGCTGGTTTACCAATGGCAGTGACCCCATTTTTGACAGCGGACGTAGCTTACAGGTGCTGTAAGTTTACCGTTGAACACAGGTGACTTGAACTGTGAAACCGGTACCGCAGCACGCGGTGGGTTGCTGGGCTGTTTTGGGAGGTCTGCACCCCGTGTTCGCGGCCATTCCTGTGGCCTAGCAGCCAGGTAGGCCTCAGCCCGGCCACCAGAGAGAGGAGACACCGTAACCCACTGGATCGGAATTCCTCAGCCTGCTTCTAGATGTGATTTCCCATTTTGCTCCAGACTGGGCTTTCAGCAGACCTTCGTTCCAGACAATACAACTACTTCTAAAGGCTCTTCGGCCTAAAAATTCAGTGATTGTTAAGCAAATGTGTACACAAAAATAAAACTGTAAGAATAAAAAAGACAGAGAGAAAGAAAAAGCCCCGAAAGCACAGTGTTAAGTCTCTGATTCAAAGAATCAGGCCTCCGTCTCCTGGCTTTCCTCTCTACAAGCAGGTGAGAACCCAGAGGCCTGTGGCCACCGACTCAGAGCAAGAGCGTCCGACGTCTCATGACCCACATGGTCAGAAAGCCTTCCTTGGGGAAACAATGACGTCAAGAAGGTCCTTCCTGCCCGGCTGGGGTGGCTCCGTGGTTGAGCGTCAACCTATGAACCAGGAGGTCACGGTTCGATTCCCGGTCAGGACACATGCCCGGGTTGCGGGCTCGATCCCCAGTGTGGGGTGTGCAGGAGGCGGCGGATCAATGGTTCTCTCTCATCATGGATGTTTCTCTCTCTCTCTCCCTCGCCCTCTCTCTTCCCCTCTGAGATCAATAAAAATATATTAAAAAATAAAAGAAGAAGGTCCTCCCTCTCGGGCGATGGTGAGCGTGATGCCTGTGGCAGGTGCACGGGAGGCTCAGTCCGTGTCCTCCTCAGCCACCGGCAGAACGCCCGGCTTCACGCTGTGGTTTTCCTGGAATGAGACATGACAACAATCAGGCCCGAAGGCTGGGACTCCTGGCGCCTGTGGGGAGACGGGGGGCGGGGCAGGGATGGGGGTGGGGTGGGGGGGCGCAGAGGCCAGGAGCATGGGAGGCTACTTTCTTCAACCCCTTTGACCAAGGACAGAGTCCAGCAGGGGTAGTAGCTGCGCAGGCGGCACAGGAGGAGGGGTTCAGCCGCAAGCCCTATGCCTGTGACAGTGTCCGGGAGGCAGGGTGGCCTGGGGAGGGGGAGGGGCCTTGTCCCTGTGTGTCCTCACAGTGCAGTGTGGCCTGAGCGTGGTGAGGGGCGCCCGCCCGGAGGGCAGACGGAGCCGGACCTGAAGCATCTGTGCCATCAGGCGGGTGCGTCCTGGAGACACTCAGGTTGGCCCCCCACACACACAGGGCAGCGTGTGAAGCAGGAGGAGGCAGCCCGGGCCTGGGCACCGGCGGGAGCCCAGCTGCAGGGAATCTGGCGTCCTCTATGAGCAGGGATGGACAGGCTCTCCGGGAACCACAGGCACTGGACAAACAGCTTTTTCTTCACCTTCTATTTAAAAAGATGGAAGCCCTGGCTGGTGTGGCTCAGCGGCCCGTTTGAAATGAATAAAACTAAAAAAAAAAAAAGACCGTACCCTTTTATGTAATGATGTTTACTTTGAATTTATATTAGTTCACACAAACACTCCATCCATGCTTTTGTTCCGGCTCTCCGGTCCAGTTTAAGAACCCATTGTGGCCCTCGAGTCAAAAAGTTTGCCCACCCCTAGCCTAGGCCCACGGACCAAAGGGTCCTGGGTCCGATTCCAGTCAAGGGCACATGCCTGGGTTGCGGGCTTGACCCCCAGTAGGGGGCGTGCAGGAGGCAGCCAATGAATGATTCTCTCATCATTGATGTTTCTATCTCTCCCTCTCCCTTCCTCTCTGAAATCAATAAAAATATAATAAATGAATGAATGAATAAATAAATAAATAAGACGGAACTTGAGGCCATTGGTCTTTGTGAGCCATTCGCTGCAGACAGGGAGTGAGGACTGAGCCAAGGAAGGCCCTCTTCCCAGATCTGCCCTGTCATCCGATACTCAAACCCCTGGAGCTGCGGCCCCTTCTCCACAAGGAGCCCCCCGACTCCCTCCCAGAGGATTGGCCAGGACCTGGGGGGGGGGGGGGGAATGCCCGCACAGCTTCCTCCCAGTGCCCTCTGGCCCGAGGCCTGGTTTCCTTCCAGAAAACTCTTGGCTGAGCCACAGGGTCAGCTCCCCCCTCGGGGGAAACACCTGGAGCTGGGAGGGCGGAGGGGAGTCCCCCCTCTCCTCTGTCGGCCTCTGATTGCTCCCTCCAGCGCCCGAAGGCCCCATCAGTCCCAGCCGCCGCCGTAAGCCCCAAAGGAAGCCAAGAGTTAGAGGTGCTTTCCCCACCAACACCCACAAACACACACACCCAGCAAGAGCCTGGGAGGGGGGGTAGGGGGAGGCAGCCCGGGGCCTCACGGGCAACGGCACTAGCACAGCTCCCTGCTGCAGACGTGGCCGGGAGCCCGCGTGGTGAGCGGGACTGGGAGCCGGAACCGGCCACAGAGGCAACGTGCTCTCTGGCTGCAGTGAACGCACAAAACTCGCCTGTGCCGAGGCCAGTCCCGCCCCCGACAAGGCGCCTGGACACACAGGGTCTGGTCCGGGAAGAGCCACAGGACGAAGGGCATCTTGAAACTGCGCCACAAAGAGGAGCTGCGGGAGCCGGAGAACCCTCAGCTGGAAGGACTAACTCTCCGCAGGGGCCTGATGGACATGCAGACAAGGAAGACTCGGCAACGATGACAGCCAGCATGGATTCTGTCCCTACTGTGTGCCAGGCACATGCTAGCTGCTTTCCATACATGTTTTCATTTCAGGCTCGGCGCCAGTCCTATGGTGTAGGTGCCTGTATTCTCCCCAGTCCACAGGGAAGCTGAGTGCCTTGCCCAAGACCACGTGAGTGGGGGAGTCCGGTGACCAGGTGGCCTGGCCCCCCTGCCGCCCTGACACATGTCTGTGGGCCCCGCCAGAGTGAGGAGCAGCGCGAGGAAGCTAAGGTGTGGGGGCAGCACGAGGAGCACTTGTCAGCACCTGGGGGTGTTCAACAGAGAGCACGGGGGGCCTGGGGGTGAGGAGCTGCACACCACTGCAGAGAGGAGAGCAAGGGTACAGAGAGGAGAGCAAGGGTGCAGAGAGGAGAGCAAGGGTGCAGAGGAGAGCAGGGATGCAGAGAGGAGAGCAAGGGTGCAGAGAGGAGAGCAAGGGTGCAGAGAGGAGAGCAGGGATGCAGAGAGGAGAGCAAGGGTGCAGAGAGGAGAGCAAGGGTGCAGAGAGGAGAGCAGGGGTGCAGAGGAGAGCAAGGGTACAGAGAGGAGAGCAGGGGTGCAGAGAGGAGAGCAAGGGTGCAGAGAGGAGAGCAGGGGTGCAGAGAGGAGAGCAAGGGTGCAGAGAAGAGAGCAAGGGTGCAGAGGAGAGCAGGGGTGCAGAGAGGAGAGCAAGGGTGCAGAGAGGAGAGCAAGGGTGCAGAGAGGAGAGCAGGGGTACAGAGAGGAGAGCAAGGGTGCAGAGAGGAGAGCAGGGGTGCAGAGAGGAGAGCAGGGGTGCAGAGAGGAGAGCAAGGGTTCAGAGAGGAGAGCAAGGGTACAGAGAGGAGAGCAGGGGTGCAGAGAGGAGAGCAAGGGTGCAGAGGAGAGCAAGGATGCAGAGAGGAGAGCAGGGGTGCAGAGAGGAGAGCAGGGGTGCAGAGAGGAGAGCAAGGGTGCAGAGGGGTCGCAGAGACGACTTTGCCAGGCACATCACAGAGCAGCAGCAGCAGGGAAGCTGTTAGGAATGCAAACCCCGCTAGGACCCTAGTGGATCGGAAACTCGGTGGCTGGGCCCCGTCGTCTGTGTGTGAACAACCACTCGTGATTCCGACACCCACTCACAAGGGCGAGAACTGCTGGCATAGGAGCCTCGCACCTGCCAGGATGGACCAGCTGTGCTCGCCCTTCCCACTGCCGAGCCCTCGCAGTTCCACTGACGTCGCATAAGAATACATGCAAGCCCAGCCGGCGGGGCTCAGGGGCTGAGGACTGACCTATGAACCAGGAGGTCACGGTTTGATTCCGGTCAGGGCACATGCCCGGGTTGTAGGCTCCATCCCCAGTGGGGGGCATGCAGGAGGCAGCCAATCTATGGTTCTCTCTCATCATTGATGTTTCTGTCTCTCTCCCTTCTTCTCTGAACTCAATAAAACTATTTTTTTAAATATATGATTTACCATCAACCAGAGTTCCTTTTCATGTGGAACATTTGCCAGTAAGATCTTAAAAACAGTATGTCAGTTTCTAAATTGTGTCATCGGACTCAGGTGCCCAGACAGCCAGGGCTGCCAGGATATTTGGGGGGCTCCCCTCAGCACCCTATGTCCCAGCCACCTCAGTAGCTGCACTGCTTTCCAAAAGCCCAGCGTGTCCCTGTACCTGGGTTCAGACTGTTCTTAGGTCGGAAAAACGCTCACCCTGGCCGCCTGGAATCCTACCTTCTCTCAAAGCTCAACTCAAATGTCACCGTGTCCCCTGAAGACCTCACAGGGCCTGGCACACAGGGCACCCCCCCCCATCCTCCTCTCCTTCCTCAGTTTCTCTCGCCTCCGGGTGCCAGGCCCTGGGAGCACTGCTGTGTCGCTGGCAAGGGTGTGTCACTGGCGAGGGGCCGCTCTGACACAGCGAGCAGAGCCCGGTCATGCCGGCCACACCGTCCCTAACAATCAAGCTCAACGAGGAGGGATCAGAAGCAGTGTTTAAACAATCGTGTCTGCGAGATGGACAGACGCTGCACAAAGGCTGAGAAGCTCTGTGTTTCCGTCTCGAGCCCTGAGGTCTTTGCAAAACTGTGAGAATGTTGCAATCACAAGTGAGAACACACGTACACCCGCGGGTGCTCAAGCGGCCCCACCCTCCGCACCGACAGCCCTGTGGCTTCAGCTCCCCTGCATGTTCGTGGCGATCAGCCTCCGGGTGACGAGAAACAGAGAAGGCAGGCGTGTGACCATTAGGGACAGCGAATCAGGACCCCGGGTTACGGGTGCCAGCCCCGCTAGCAGCTGATGTCTGTGTGGCCACGTGCGCTGCGGGGACCAGGATGGAGAGGGCCGGTAAATGGGGTAAAAGCCCTCCGGCCCCTTCCCTCTCCCGGCTCCCGGATGGACTTACCCATTGGCGAAGCCGAACGGTTTGGCGGCAGATGTTCCCGGTGTCTGTCTCCCCCGCCGGCACTTGGGAAGGGGCTGAGCACCGTGTGTGTTAAGGGCCACAGTGAAGCGTAGAACGGGGTCCCCCCACACAAGGGGGAGCGTGGCCCGAGGTCCGGCATGAACAGTCCCACCTTCAGGACCGCCCTCGGGCTCCCAGGGACCCAGCACCGGTTGGCGCTCACGACAGGTGTCTGCTCCGGAACCAGAGGGCTCCCTGGTGCCCAGGTCCCCTCCGGCACTGAGCCCGGCCGGCCTCGTGAAGTTAGATCCAAATCAATACTCGTTCCACCAAAGGGTACAATCCTAGAACCTGGGAAGAGTCACTGCCTTCTCCCAGCCATCGCCAACCAAGGAGGAGAACAGACGGGCATGGGTGAGGGGTCACAGGTCATGCCCCTCTCACCCTCCGTACAGGACCAGTTGGGTGCCCTCCCCCCCCCCCTCTGCCTCCTCAGCCTCCTGGGATCAGGCCCTGCCCTCCACGTCCTACTCCTAAGCAAAACCTTCTCTCGGGAAAAGACTTGGCACCTTTCTTTGTACTTAAGAGCACAGCATGTCCTCATGTCTCCTAGTTACTGTTATCAGTCCTATCCCCACCAACTATCAAGTGAACAATCTGTGGCTCCCAAGGTGAGAAGACAATTTCCACGGGTGGCTTCTCAGCCCCCCCAGCCCCATCGTCTGTTTCTAACGCAGAAAGGAGAAAGAACAGAGAAGGAGGGAGGAGAAAAAAATTCACAGCGGCGGTGGAAGAGAGAAGCAGGAAGACCCCTGATTACTAAAAACAAAAAAACCCACTGTGTGGTTTTCAGAGATCATAGATGCCAGTAATGAGGCAGAGCACGGCCGGAAGTGAGAGGGGGTTTTAACTAGACAAGAACCAGGCGAGAGCTGAGAGCACATTCGCGCTCCCACCAGAGCCAGCAGCCCCAGCAGGAGAGCTTCTGTCGGAAGGTAAAGGGGCCCGGGAGCGGGAGCGGGAGCGGGAGCGGGAGCGGAGCGGGGTGGGCGGTGGCAGATCTGCTCAAGCAAAGGCAGGCTCCAGGGCCCCCCCACCCCGCCCCCCCCCCGAGGAGCCCCGTCCCTTCTCCCAGGCGCCCCGGAGAGAAGCGTGCTCACTCTGCTCAGCGGCTCAGGCACGCGGACACTTTCCTGACGTGGGGAAGAACCACACGGGGTGTTCACGGGAGGGAGAGCGGGGTGAGCTCTGGGAGTCGCCGACCTGTGGAGCCGAAATCCTTCCTTCTGCTCTAAAATCTCCTGGCTACTCTGTGTTGTTCAGTCCTCATGGGGGACAAATGACAAGTCATTCCTAGCGATAAAAAGGAGACAGTTAGGCCTGGCCGGCATGGCTCACGGTTCGATTCCCAGTCAGGGCACATGCCCGGGTTGTGGGCTCGATCCCCAGTGTGGGGTGTGCAGGAGGCAGCCAATCAATGAGTCACTCTCATCACTGATGTTTCTCTCTCTCTCCCTCTTTATTCCTCTTTGAAAGCAATAAAAAATATATATATTTTTAAAAAGGAGCTAGTTACTAAAGCAGTGGTTCTCAACCTTCCTAATGCCGCGACCCTTTAATACAGTTCCTCATGTTGTGGTGACCCCCAACCATAAAATTATTTTCGTTGCTACTTCATAACTGTAATTTTGCTTCTGTTATGAATCGTCATGTAAATATCTGATATGCAGGATGTATTTTCATTGTTACAAATTGAACATAATTAAAGCATAGTGATTAATCACAAAAACAATATGTAATTATATGTGTTTTCCGATGGTCTTAGGCGACCCCTGTGAAAGGGTAGTTTGACCCCAAAAGGGTGGCGACCCACAGGTTGAGAACCGCTGTACTAAAGGAGAGTTACCAGCATTGATCAACTCTCCACTTGACTCCTCAAAGCCTGGGACAAGCCACTGGGCTCCATGGGCTGGGAGCTGGCCTTGCGAGGCACCTCTGAGGGAGGTACACACCCCAGATGTGTGCTCTGCGGGTGATGCAAGCAATGGGGGTTCAGGCCACTGGCATGTTTTTTGGCCGAGTAAAGCTGGTAATTCCAGGGTGAAAGTAATGGTGTAGATAGTTCTCCCAAAGCTCAGTCACGCACGTTAGCGGGGAGACCTTTGACCTGGTGGGAATCAGGAGACCTCAGTTTCCCTAGTTGCAAAGTGAGGAAGCTGTCAGCAGAACTTCTGACCTGGGGGCCATGGGTTTATTCATGGGATTTGTGAATTTGGGGAAAACAGTCATCTTTATGTTCACTAGTCTCTACTCGAAAGCATGTCCTTCCATTATGATACAGGCAACAAGCCTCAGCAGAATTGGCCGTCAGTAGAAATCGCAGTCAAATCTCATTACAGCTGCGACAGGCTCCTCAGATGTCGTCACGGTCATCACTCTGAAGTGTCCCCTCTGGGGCTGATGAGGGGCTAAAGGAGCACGCGCCCTCCGTCGCACATTCTTCCTGCCCCGTTATCCTCTGTGTTTCATTTTATTCATTTTAAGTGTTATTCTGAGAACAGGATCCACAGACATCACCAGACAACCTAGAGCAGCGATTCTCAACCTGTGGGTCGCGACCCCTTTGGGGGTCGAACAACCCTTTCACAGGGGTCGCCTAAGACCATCGGAAAGCACATATATAATTACATATTGTTTTTGTGATTAATCACTATGCTTTCATTATGTTCACTTTGTAACAATGAAATTGGGGGTCACCACAACATGAGGAACTGTATTAAAGGGTCGCGGCATTAGGAAGGTTGAGAACCGCTGGCCTAGAGGGCCCATGGCACATTGAGGTGAGGGTGAGGCCTGCTCTGGGTGCTGAGAGCAGATGAGTCTCGGGGCCTCCGGACCCTAAGGGTGACTGACAAACGGTTCTACTCTAAGGAGTCGGGGTCCCGGGCACCTTCCATTTTGTGGGAGATGTGCAGACAGGTGGCCGTGGAGCCCCGGGGCTGGGGCTGGGCTGGGAGCCTCGCCCTCGCGGTCCTGTCCCACCAGCAGCGCACGCTCCCGGAACCTCTGCACAGTTCTAGGGGCCATTTGATTGTCACAGCATTCGCGTGGGTGGGAGGCTGAGCGAGGTCGGTAACGCTGGATTTGATTCCAGGCCTCCAGGTGCCCCCCACTTTAAAGGTCGGGCGAGGAGACAACCGGGGCAGCCTGCCTAGCCTGGGAGGGCAGAAGGGGGGTGTCAGCCTAATGTGCACCCCCATTCTTGCCCGCTGAGGGGTTTGCCGCGTGTCTTAAGAGGGAGGGGAGGCCAGAAAGTCCCCAGGCTCCCCCCCCTGCTCTTGGGGCCATAGAGGGCGAGTTGCCACTGTAATAAGGCTTCTCTCCAGGGCCCATCAACCCATCAGACCTGATCTTGCACTCCCCACGCCCCCACAGTAGTTTAGGTTTTTCCAAGCTAGCCCCGCAAGGCTGACCAGAGCGCATCCCCCACCCCCACCCTCACCCCCCCAAACCCGGAGGCTCAAGGGATCACATTTTGCAAATTTGGGCTGATGAGCAGCGGGGAGGGTCACCTCCGCTTCAACTGGAAGGCGGCGCCCTCTAGCGGTCAGAGTGCAGAACCAGCAGTGCCTGGTCCGCCGGGCACCAAGGTCAGATTCCAGGAGCATCCTTTGCCCACGGTCCTCGCCGGCCTCCAGCCCCCCTAAGCGGCCCAGGGCAGACTTACATGCCCAGCTCTAGCCAGGCCGCAGACACCCCGAAGCACCCCTGCGTCAGCGCCCGAGGGCGGGCAGCCTGTGTGCCGCCCCCCTTTTGGAAGCAGTCCCTGCCCCTGCCCCTCCCACCCCGTTGCACTAGACCAGTGGTTCTCAACCTTCCTAATGCCGCGGCCCTTTAATACAGCTCCTCATGTTGTGGCGACCTCCAACCATAAAATTATTTTCGTTGCGACTTCATAACTGTAATGTTGCTACTATGATGAATCGTAATGTAAATATCTGATATGCAGGATGGTCTTAGGCGACCCCTGTGAAAGGGTCGTTCGACCCCCAAAGGGGTCGCGATCCACAGGTTGAGAACCGCTGCACTAGACCCTCAGGAACCAGCCGAGAGGAGGGACTTGACCTCTCCAAGGCTCAGCTAGCCAGCGCGGAGCCCATCCCCACCTCACCCCTGTATTCATGGGCACCGGCCCCCAGCGCCGACAAACATCTGCCAAGGCCTAACTCCGTGGCCATATCGCAGCCTTTGAAGATCCCTCATTCAGAATTTCTCCTGCTGGCTCCTTGGAATACTCACGGCCTAATTATCATCACAGTCCTCGTGCTGTGACCCTGCCTGAATGGCTTGGATAGGCATGAGAAGGGGGACAAAGGAAAGTAAACTCTCAGAGACCTGCCTAACTTGGGAGCTGGAATCCTGTGACTTCAAGCTGGTCACACTGCGTGCAAGCCTCCGTGGGATTAGTACAATAGCGTTTCGCTCAACTTGCAATGTTTGTCTCAAGAGTCTGCAGGGTGTTCTGGAGGAGACAGGGTGCAGCATTAGGTGTGACCACAAGGAGGGGGGCCAGAGGTCAAGGTGAGGGCAGAAGCATTGGGGGCCAGACCACTGGGCTGCTGCTAGGACTTATTAGGATTGTGACAAATGTATAGGTAAATATAGAGAAATTAGCAATTGTCTCCATTTATATTTTCTTTTATGTTCCTTAATAGCACTTTATATTGTTTATCCTATAGGTCCCATATAGCAATCTTGTTATATTTTAAACCCATTTTAAATTTTGGGGCATTTTATAGGTATTTTACTGTTGTTATAATGCATGGGATTTTTCCTTCTATCATATTTTCTATCAATTGTATGTAGGAAAAACGATTTTATGTATTCATTTCATAAGTGAATACCTTATGAAATTTTATTTTTGCTATGTTTTACATTATTTTATGTAAGTTGTACTTACATAATAATCCATACTATGGATATGCCATAATTCACTCAACCATTCTCTAACCAATGGGTCTTCACCTTTTTCTAATTTTTGGTATTATAATCACTGCTGCAGTGAATATCCTCATGCCTATACTTCAGCACACTCCAGCTTTTACTTCTGTAACATGGAGTCAAAGGTACAGGGTACATTTTCATTCAGAGTAAATGACTGTGCCTATTTCCTCACACCCTTACTAGAACTGGGTTTATCAATATTTTTTATTTTTGTTCATCTATTGGATAGTAATTCTGAAATTCTGAACTCTGAATTTTATTTTATTTTATTTTTTTAATATATTTTATTGATTTTTTACAGAGAGGAAGGGAGAGAGATAGAGAGTTAGAAACATTGATGAGAGAGAAACATCGATCAGCTGCCTCCTGCACATCTCCTACTGGGGATGTGCCTGCAACCCAGGTACATGCCCTTGACCGGAATCGAACCCGGGACTTTTCAGTCCGCAAGCCGACGCTCTATCCACTGAGCCAAACCGGTTTCGGCTGAACTCTGAATTTTAAACAATTTGACCAGTAAGACTGAACAACTTTTCACTGCATTTCCTCTTTTTGTGTACTATCTATTCATTTATTCTACCTTTCATTTCTAATATTCTTAATTCTCTTGGGTTTTCCAGGTGTAAGTTATATCATATATAAGTAATAGTAATTTTGCCTCAAGAGTTCCAATATTTATCTCCCTCCCTTTACCCTCTTGTCTAAATGCAATGACTAACATTTCCAGAGCACTGTGAAATAACAGAGGTACTTGGAAGCATCTTTACCTGGCTCCTTGTATTAATAGAAATGACCTTATATTTATCATTAAATGATGCTAGAATTTTGAGATATATACTTCTCTATTATGTTGACTAATGTTCATACATTACCATTTCACTTGGGATTTTAGTGGGAATGAATATAAAATTTGATCAGAATATTGACTTTTTTTGCTAATAACTAGGTTAATTACATGATATCAGTACCACTTCCTTTTACTTGAATTTGCATCGACAAGAACTTAGCCACATAGGAACCCCTCATTGTAAAGGAGGCTGGGAAATGTTGTCTCCGGCAGGCAGGCAGGTTCTCTGCTAAAACACAGTGGAGGTGGGCAGGAGGGTTTCTTAAAAAGGGGGGCAGAGGGGAAATGGACATGGGCGGGGGGAGTCCAGTCAATTTGTTAAAAGCAAAGAAATTGAAACCACTTGATTCACGAATGGATTTTTTACCTTCAATTAGGCCTGATAATTCAAATCATCCCTGGGGTTCCCTGGAGGTCTTTACACCCCATGACAATGTCCCAGAGAAGAGCCAGGATGAGCGAGGGGTCTTGCCTTTCCTTTCTAGGGTGGGAAAGTGAAGGTGGGGAGGGAGAATCAGCAGCAGGCCTCCACCACAGGCATCTATCTTCTCATGCAAATCCATTTTAGGAAGAAATACAACTGTAAGTTACGGATCTGAAAATTAATTCATTTAATTAATTGTGCCCACATACCCCTTTGAAAGTCTTTAATGCCTCCAAGGTTATGCATGCAGATTTAAGGACATTACCTTAGAGCTTTAATTCTGACTGCCTTCTCGATTCTTTTTACATGCTATCATCCAGCATTTTAGTTCTGTCCCTTTTGTTAATCCCACAGACACATTTTAAATTTTAAAAACCTCAGATTAGTTTGACTAGGTTTTTTTTCTTAAAACTTTCATTGTAAAAATATGTAGTATATAAAACACATACCGAAAATCCCTTTGGTCCCTATGCTCCCCACACCATTCTCAAGGTGAATATTTTACATTTCCAAATGTGTTGTGTGTGTAGACAGACAGGAAGATAAGTAGGTACAGATATATATACATACACACACGTATATATTCTATATTCAATTTTTTAATTATCAAAGTATTACAAGCTCATCTTAGCAAGTCAAATAACTTAAAATGGTATAATGAAAATTAATAGGTTTTCATACTTCCCTCACAACACACCTCTGAGGATAAAAATATAAACAATGTGCTATGTACCGTTGTACTCTATCCTCTGTGATCTGTAAATATACAGGGTGGGGCAAAAGTAGGCTTACAGTTGTTCATATGGAAAATAATACAATCATTAATAAGTAACAACAATAAACTGTTTTGTGTACTCAGGACTGTAAACCTACTTTTGCCCTACCCTATATACAACTGTCAAGGAGGAAATTTCATCCTCTACCCTTCACGGTTCTTCTGGCTGGTGGTCTAATAACCAAATGAACACAAGACAGATTAGCAGGGGAAAAACAAATTAAAGTTTAGTGGTAGGCTCAACTCCTGTATACGTGGGATAGGCCCAGGAACGCTGAGTAACTCCCCCAAGTGGTGGAAGCCAGCACCTTTAATACCACCTTCAGCTGAAGACAGAAGATGATGCTGGGTTAGAGTCCGTTATGGAAAAGCACAGTAAACAAGGTTTAGATTGTTTGCAAATTTAAGTGCAAGCCTTCTCCACAGTGAAGGGAGGCCTGGCACAGTGAGGGAGACGCCTTTACAAATGGAGATCTCCCTTAGAAATAGAAATGCCCTTTGCCAGACGGCAACTTCTACTTGGTTTTCAGAGCTTCTTCTAGGTTTGCTCTTTCTTAAAATTAACCAGCCTAAAGTCATCAATGTTCCAAAGGGACGTATTTTGGGGTGGGAACCATTCTAAATCTACAAAAAGTGATTAAACATTTTAAAATAAAATATTATCAAGTCTATACATTATTTTCTAAGAATTAAAATATAAATCTATTAACATTTGTCAGGCATGTATACAAACACAATAAATGTAAAGAAATAGGCATGCACACACACGTGTATATGACAACGTATCTCAAGTGAATGACGAAAATAAGTTTTACTCAAATAAAGGTACTGGAATCACTGGTAGTTAGCTTGAAAAGATTTACATTAGGTCTGTACCTCATACTTTCCACCAAAATAAATCCCATAAAGACCAAAAGTGTTAACGTAAGATATGAAGAAATAAGAGTACTGGAAGAAACCATGGGAGAGGATTTTCAATTTGGGGAGCATGTCACAAAACCTGAAAGCCATCAAAGTAAAAGAACAGAGTGATAAGTTTAATGATAAGAAAAAAAACTTTTTCCCACAAAACAAAACCACCATAGAAAAAACAAATGACAAACTAGAAAAGTATTTCTCCCTCCCATCATGAAGGACTAATTTTTGAATCTATAAGCACTCCTGCAAATCAATCTATGGACACCGCAGGACCCACTCTCCGGGCTGCTGGTGGGGAGGCACTGCAATGCAACCCCCGGAGGACAACATGGCAGCATCACTCAACACAGCAAATGCACATGCCCTCGGGCAAGCAATGCCACTCCCAGAGATTCATCATTTGCAAGATGATGTATGTGCATGGTTACTCACCGCAGTAGGGTTTGTAAGAGATTGGAAATAACCAAAATGCTCACTAACAAGAATCTATATCAATAAATTTGCATATTTAAAAATACTGTGCAGCAATTTTCACGTGCTGATATGGAATGGTCTCCAGAAAATATCGGCAGCGAAAAGAGCAAACTGTAGGACAGAGTGATTTGTATGCCATCATTCTTCCTTGTTGGTGTTTAAACGGGGGGGAGGGGGGGGGCATAGGGAACTGTTTACATATGCACAGGATATCTCTAGCTGGAGCCACAGAGTCAGGCAACTGGGTGGCTGTGGGGAAGGGTCACTGGGGCATGGGAGCTGCAAGGAAACTTTTAACTGCATACCCGTCTCTGAAACTTGAACCCTGTGAATGTAATTATCTAGTCAAAAAGTTATACACTATAAAAGTATTTAAATATATTTTTAAAACATCTACAGAGGATTTTCTAAAATAAAAATGTATTTTTTTAAATATACATAGCTCTGAAATGTCTTTTTTGACACAATTGTATATTATGGATACCCATCCCTTCAGGTCCATAAAAAAAATAGAACTCATTTTTTAATATTATTCTACTATATGGATGAGTCAAAACTTATTCACTCATTTCCCTACTGATGAAAATTCAGGTATTTTCTTGGTCTTGGTTTTCTGTTCAGTTTGGGTTTGTCTTGATATGGTAATAAAATTTTCTTAGCTAGGATTAGAAGACATAAACATAAAAGGTGAAACAATACAAATATTGGAAAAGCCCTGGCCGGTGTGGCTCAGATGCTTGAGTGTCGCTCCATGCGCCAAAAGTTTATGGCTCAATTTCCCATCAGGGCACATACCCAGGTTGTGGGCTGTCCCTGGTGAGGTGAGGTGTGTGTGTGTGTGTGTGTGTGTGTGTGCGCGCGCGCGCGCGCAAGAGCAGCTGATTAATGTTCCTTTTTCTCTATCCCTCTCCCTTTAAAAATCAATATTTTTAAAATATTTAATATATATATACATATATATGAAGAAAATTATAATCTGAGCGTGAGGGAAACTTTAACACTGAAAACATAGATGATTTTTTTAAAATTTTTAAAAATGTATTTTATTGATTTTTTACAGAGAGGAAGGGAGAGAGATAGAGTTAGAGACATCGATGAGAGAGAAACATCGATCAGCTGCCTCCTGCACACTCCCTACTGGGGATGTGCCCGCAACCAAGGTACATGCCCTTGACCGGAATCGAACCTGGGACCCTTGAGTCCTCAGGCTGACGCTCTATCCACTGAGCCAAACTGGTTAGGGCCATAGATGATTTTTTAAGAAAAGTTACAACTGTAAATTTTTCCTATGGAAAAAAAAGTCAAGAGACAACACATTGTGAGGTAATATTTGTTTAAAAAAAAATGGTCAACTGATGAACCAGGAGTTATGGTTCGATTCCAGGTCAGGGCACATGCCCGGGTTGCGGGCTCGACCCCCAGTGTGGGGCGTGTAGGAGGCAGCCAGTCAATAATTCTCTCTCATTGATGTTACTCTCTCTCTCTCTCTTCCTCTCTGAAATCAATAAAAATATATTAAAAATTAATTTTAAAATGGCAGACAGGTTAATATCCCTAATACAGAGAAAATTTCTAAAAGTTGAGTTTAAAAAATGCTAATACTATGAACAAGCAATTAATACAGAAGGAAATATTAATGACCAATAAACATCTGATGAGATCTTCACCCTCACCAGTCATGGAAATGCCAAAGAAAACCTAATTTTTCATCCCTCACATTGGCAAAATGTAAAAGATATAACATCCAGTGCTGGCCAGCACATAAAGTAATGTAGATTTTCAAATATTATTGTTGAACATATGAATCTCAACTACTTTTTAGAGGAATTTGATAATTTACAGATATTTTAATGTTCATATTCTTTGACCCAGAAATCCAATTAAACTTTTTAAAAAATCTGAAAATACAGCTTTTCGTGTCTCTCTCCTCCACCACCCCTCCACCTCCCTCAGAGTCCCGCCCACAGAAGCCAGGGCCTCGACCCGGGAGTGGTTGTGGAGCTGCCGCGGCCTCATCAGGGCTCCCTCTGTGCTTCCAGGAAAGCGAGGCCAAGGACATCAGCAGAGCCACCTGCTTCGAGTTCCTGAGCTGCTGACAACCTGCAGGACGCCGATGGCCTCTGGCAGAGGCTGCTGGGCCCTGGCCACTCTGCTGGCAATTGTGGACATCGAGCTTGGCGGTGAGGACAGCCATCCCCAAGCCCCAGAGCAGAGCAGCCCCCAGGGAGAATCCTGGGCTCCCGAGGGGGATGGACCCCATGTTTTTTCCCTAATGAGGAAGAAGGGACCTGCTCTTCTTGATGCTAATGCAAGGGTGACAGGCGTAGTTTCCTTTTCTTTGTTAGAACCCTATCGTGCACCCATCAGACATCGTGTCTGTGCTGTGTGTTGCAAAGAGCCTGGTAAACTGGCCCTCCCTCCGAAATTCCTACAGGCTCATAAACTCTAAATTCATGAAGTCCAGGTACCACATTTGCCAACTCCGAAAACCCATTTAACCGCTCTGTGCTTCGTATTTGTTCATCTATAAAATGGGAAAAACACCTGCCTCTAGGGCTCTATCAAGGATGAGGTACATTAACAAAGCACTTTAACTTAAAGGCCTATAGGTTCCAGGTGGACAGTAAAAATCAAACGCAAACCATTCAATAAATGAGGAGCTGGGATTGCAGGTCTCCATCAGACATGGGTGTAACTCATGGACAACTCCTCTAAGAGGATGGCATTTAATGTCCTGGGGCAGCCCCCCTCTCTGCCTCAACATTTGGAAATAACGCGAATTTATTTGCCATGTACTCCCACGGCTAATTCTTCCTTCCCATTTCAGGATGCATGCGCCTCTTCAGCTCAGCGTCCCAGCAAGGAAAGCGACTAAGCTTAACCTGCACCTTGCGGCACACGAACGAAGAGGCTGAGGGGGCCATCGTGTTTCTGTGCAAGGACAGGCCTTCGGACTGTTCCCCTGAGACCAGCTTGGAGCACCTGAGCCTGAGACGCTCGCCTGAGATGGATGGTGCCAGTGAAAGATCATCTCAGTTGGTGTTCACCATAACCGAAGCCACACCATCGGCCAATGGGACCTACCAGTGTTGTGCCAAAAGCCAGACGCCAGAAATCCTCCTTCAAGGTCATTTTCTCTCCGTTTCAGTCACAGGTGAGCTCCTAACATCCCTAATACCACAGGCGGGACCCCAGCAGGGTCAACAGCTGGGGACAGTAGGTATTTCGGGTTCTGACCAGGCAGCCTCCTTGAGGACGTCATTCCTGTTACAATCCTTTTCCCTCTCCCCCACTGGCCAATGCCGCTTTCCTACAAAGGCAATCTCCCTTTGTCTTCAATTTTAAGAAAGCTTACCGAGGTAGCCACCCCATTTTTATTGACACTGATTGAGTCACGAGTAGGTAAAAGCAACTTGTCCGATGCCCCTACTGACCAGGGCCAGTAAATGCAGGCGGAGGTCTACAATGGGAGGTCTAACAACCGAGCTCTCTGTGTTTCTAAATACAGGCACTGAGCCTTCAGGCTGGGACAGAGATTTGAGATAAAATGGATAGTTGTCTTAAAGACGATTTAGTTGTAAGAAACAGAAACCCATTCAAGCTGCAATAGATTAGAGGGGGGTGTCGATGGGGAGACAATAAAGCAAGAAGTATAGCCGGCCTGCATGAGATCATTTCCAGAAACCAGAAAGCCAGCAGAAGCCGAGTCCCTGCCTCTATCTCACTGGGGCAGCAAAGCCTCGCATCCCTACAGATCGCCTCCACTCTGCTCCCTGCTGTTACTACTTGGGCACAGGTTGAATAGGACCACTCCAGCCTCGGCGGTACCTACAGCTTCCTCATCTGCCCAGCAGAGCGACTCCGTCCCTACACGCCCAAAGGGGCAAGCCTTCCAGAGAGAAAATTCTATTCTGCCTAGAATTCCGTGCCCAACCAAGCCACCAATTAAACGTGAGGAAGGAATAGACGCCGTCAGACAAGCAATGACTCACAACTTGTCTCCTATGTGATCGTTATTAAGAAGCTACCAGAGAATGTGCTCCGGGAGAACTAGAAAGTGGACGGTAGGGTGGGTAAAACGGGATCCCGGAAACAAGGAACCTAACGGAAACGAGGATAAGGAAATTCTAGAAGAAAAGGGCCCAAAAAGAGCAATTAGACCAGCAGAGAGCGAGGGAGAGAGGGCTCCAGAAGGAAACGTTATAGGACAGAAATAGAATTGACAGATCAGCTCTCAGGAGCCTGTGACAGGTTGAAATCCTCATCTTCAATCAAAGTCAATAGACAATATCTGAACTTTATCCAGAAAGTGGTAACATGAGCATATTATTTAGAAATATGGTGAAACATGTCAAAGAATTGAGAGTGATGGTCTCTGGGGAATAGGCCTGAGGAGGATAACAGGGCACTGCTATTATTCTTTATGAACTTTCAAAGAATTACTTGTTAACTTTAAGAAAACTAGGGATAAATCACACACACACACCCAAAATAGAAACCTGGCCCAGAGCCTTTTAACAAATGTTTTCATCCTCTCCTGCGGCTAGCAGTCAATCCAAATCTCCTACTTCAGTCTCGGCTGAGCTGTTATTTCCCTTCCTTGCTTCCCGGTATGTCTTCTTTGGCCCGAGCTACAGCACTCAGCATGTCCACGCTCCCCGACCAACTCCCGTCTCCACTGACTTCTGTGGCTGTGCTCCCGTTTTTTTCTACCTTTCTGACTTCTGTGCTCTCCTTCAATGCTTGTATTTCCTCCTCTCAAACAAGGGAATTCCTTCCCCAAGACTCCTCACTCCCCCTCCATCTTTTCACTCTCTCCCCCAAGTTCTCATCCACCCTCTTGATTTAAACCTGCCCCTCCCTGCAGCTGACCCACAAATCAACTTCTCCAGCTCTCAACTCTTCCCTAAGTTTCAGTTAAACATTCCCACCGACAACTGGATTCCAGCTCCTGAATGCCTACCATCTCCTCAGACTCAAACCCGTTCTCCTGAGACTGTACTTCTGTCCACTCTTTAGTCTAAACCTTGGTCCCTCCTTTTTCCCTTCCCCCATCCAGTTATTGAGTACTACTGGTTCTTTCCCACATTCATTCCTTTCTTTCCGGTATTCTCCAGGTCATCATCTCACTTAAAACATCCCAATAGCCTCTAACTGGTGAGCCCCTTGAGATCCAACTGTCTGACTCATCTTTATCTCCCACAGCAACTGCAGGGCCTGGCACTGAGCTGTTGCCTAATAAATGGCCCATCAACTCTAAAATATGGTCTCTGCCTCCAATCCACGCTACCACCCACCATCTAAAATGCTAATCCTATATAATAAAAGCCTAATATGCTAAATGTCCGGTTGTCTGGTCGGCCGTTCAACCAATCAAAGCATAATATGCTAATGATATGCTAAGGCCACTCAACCGCTTGCTATGATGTGCACTGACCACCATGGGGCAGACACTCAACATAGGAGCTGCCCCCTGGTGATCAGTGTGCTCCCACAGGGGGAGTGCCGCTCAGCCAGAAGCCAGGCTCATGGCTGGCGAGCGCAGCAACGGTGGCGGAAGCCTCTCCCGCCTACACGCAGTCAGACATCCCCTGAGGGCTCCTGGACTGCAAGAGGGCACAGGCTGGGCTGAGGGACTCCCTCCCCCACCTACCCCCCACCTGAATTTCGTGTACCGGGCCTCTAGTTTGTACATGATGCACCACCATCCGGTTTTAATGGCTTTTCATTGTCTATGATACAAAACCTGTTACTTTAACCTGGCACTACTATTTAGTACTGTTCCAGTTAACTTCACTCACTAGTGGAACCTCCTTTCATTCATTGAACAAGTATTGAACACCCCAGGCACAAGCCTTAGAGAACAGAATGAGGGTACAACAAAGTCATTGTTCCTTGTAACGTAGCATTCATGTTCTAATACAGAAGTACCAGTCAGCACATGTGGATACTCACCAAGTATGGAAATAAGGTTCCTTTTGGAAGATGAAATGAAGCCAGACAGGTAACAGTATCAATAAACAATGTCAATTGAGTGCTTACTGTGCCGGGCACTGTGCTAAGTGATACTTCATTTCATCTTCATGATCTTTTGAGAAAGCTACTATTCTTGTCATGTGACAACTCGGGCTCCAGGGAATTTGTGAAAATCCACTCAGCTAGTAGTGAGTGGGGGATAAAAATCCAGATCTATTCCAAAGCCCAGATTTTAACTTAGGCTGAACTGCTTAACCCACCACCCCGCAGATGGCTTTTAGATGATACCAAGTCCAAGGTGACTAAGCTATTTTAACTGTCTCTCTGGCATGAGTTTAAAGTTCCTTCAAGGCAGGCTTATTTGCATTCCCAGTGTGACAAACAGATTCCATACTTATTTATTGCTGCTAAAGTACATCATCATCTTCATCATCACCCACAAATGTTTTTTAAAAAACTTATCTGGGCAATGAATTATGCTGATACTTGGAGACCAAAAGAAGTTCTGAGGTGATGCAAAAGGACATTCTGATGATTTCTGAAACCCTTCCCTGATCCCGATTCTCTTTTGAACCAGAGACAGGGAACTACACAGTGACGGGAGGGAAACTAACAGGACAGCAGGAGTCCAGCCATGGCAATGGCCCTCTCCACAGTAAAGGCCCTCTCAGTCCAAGCGTCCTGCAAGAGGTCTGGGTGATGCTGGCCACCAGCCTGATGGTCCTTCAAGGTATGTTCAGATGAAGCTTAAACACCTGTTATGATCCAGAGGGTGGACAGGAAGCCGAGTGGGGAAGGGACGTGCTCGGCAACCCCTCACTGTCCGCAGGGAAACATCGAACCAATGAGGGCAAAACTGATCCAAGGGGACTAACTAGGGAAAGACGGGTGAGTCAGGCTCTGCTTTGGGTAGGTCAGACTTGTTAGGAAAGGCCTGGAGAGAGGCCATTAAATACAGCTCCTGTGCTCAGTAAGGAACAGAGGGCTACACGCTGAGGCCATTGTGTGAAAATGAACAAGGGAAGAGAAAGGTGAGGTTTGAACAGTGCAGCTCCTCAGCAAAGGCTGATGCCAGATCGAGTATATTCAGCACTTCTGGCTCGCACTTCTGGCTCAGCCCCTGCGCACCCTTTACCAAGAAGAATCAGGTTTTCCCTAACAGACTGGAACTTGCAATGCTTTGCCATTACGTTTTTGCATAAATCAGATGCAGGGTTTTGTCTGTCCTTGGCATTCTATTCCATCTTTATTTAGGCATTCCTCAAACCAATCAATATCCACCACTTGGTTGTCACCAGAACGTAAGCTCTCTACATGCTGGGACTTTATCTTGCACACGCAGGCTCTTAGTAAATGTGTTTGAAGAATCTGCATGATGGGCTAGGCCTTACACGATGATTCTAACCTCCTACCACCCTTTGAGACAAAGATTCCTGACTACTCATCAGGAAAATGGGTACAAAGAGGTGAAATGTTGCCCTGGTTCACAGGTGCTTCTCACTAACACCCTGTGACCTCAGGAATTATCTACTTCAATCTCAACTCCTTCACCTCCCTCCCCATCCTGAGGCCGCCTCCTCACATTTCTAGAAACAGGACCTAACACTCCCTTAGTCCAACTCTTTACCTACAAACCATCAAAAGAAAAGTGACTTTACCCGTGATGCTTGGCGAGGACCTGCCAAATGTAAGCCTAGGCCAGTTTTCAAGAAGAAACTGGTGAAAATCAATCAAGCAGTCTGACCCTATAGACATATTCTTTACTAGAGGCCCAGTGCACGAAATTCATGCAAAAGTAGGCCCTCGCAGCCCCGGCTGCCTCGTGCCCCCCGCCCACTGGTCATTCCGGAAGGTCATTCCGCCATCCAGTGTAATTAGCATATTAGCTCTTTATTATATAGATTTAAACCTAAATTCTCTCAGGTGGTTAGGTTACTGTTAGTAAAATAAATTTTACTCCTTCATACAGAATAAATGCCCTAAAAAAAGTGGAGGAAGTAAGTCTAGCCATTCAATCTACTACACTTACTACCCGAGTCCCAAATTATGCCAGAGTAAAAAATCTAAGCTCGTTTCCCTTCTCCTGTCAGATGAAGAGAATGAAGTTTTGATAGTTCATTCCTTTTCTTTATTCTCCCTCCCCCAACAAGACTTACCAGAATTATTAAAGAGGCAGCATTCAGTAGGAAAACAGTACGTGTTTTCTCAGGTCTAGGGGAATCATATGGATCAAGTTAGCATGTTTACACATGACAAAAAGGATGAGGGCGTTTGCTAGGTCTGTACCTTCTTCAGCTCATGACTAATTTCACTGAGTACCCTTGTCCTATCACCACGCCAGCCATTCAGTACCCTCCATGGAAAACCTACCTTGAACTTTGAGTGGCATCTACTACTTCTTCGATTGTCCTACTTTGCAGCACGGAGAGACTGGTGGTTAGCTCCCTTCCCACTGCCACCAGAATGTGAGATTTATAAAGATACAACTGCAACCTCAGTAGTAAGACACAACACATAGCATGCATCCCATTTTTCCTTTTCTGTTCCCTCTCAAGCCAGGAGCGCCTATCACACACACAGGAAGCCTAGCAGGGATGAATTTACATGAGGTATTTTGTTGCTATTCTAAGTCGTGTGGCAGTAATAAACTTTCCGTTTTCTTTCTACAGCTCTGTAAGAGCTTCCTGCCAGAAGAAATCTTTTTAAAAATCACAGCAAGATAAATATGTTTACCTTGGTATCTTTCACATTACAACATGGGCACAGGGGGACGTGCCAAGAATCTGGGGAATATAAAATGGGACAAATGAGTGGATCCCTTGACCTCCCCTACTTACTTCCAGGGCAAGCCTGCCTTCTTCCCACCTCAGTCCCAGTGAGGGGAAGAGCAGCTCTCACCGTGGCTGGGGCAGTGCCCACTCAGACACGGGCTAAGTCCATGTGTTTCTGTGTCCCCAGAAGAACTTTTCCTCGGTCCATCCCCCGCCCCCCCCGCCCCCGCCCCCAAACACAGTAAAAGCAGCAAGTCAAACCAAGTGAGAACACCAATTTTGGGGGGAGAAATTGTTATTTACCACTAAAGGGAAGAAAGAAGAAAGAAGCAAAAGAGAGGTAGGAGAGGAAAGAGACCCAGACCCAGTGTCTCGACTCTGCATGAACACAGAGAAAATGAAGAGAGCACCTGGTGTTCGATGAGGGGAGGAATCCACACAGCACTGATGGAGGAAGATTTGTGCAGACCAGATGCACCACGATCACAACTGCCTACCTTCAGCGAAGTACTTACCAACATCTTCGGTCATTTCTCTTTTTATATAAATGCCCAAAGCAGTATTTGCATCCTTTTCTCCCCTAAATTCACAAACCCTCTTTCTCTTTAAACAGATGACCTCTTGTCATAGTTAAGCAAGGAGGTAGGAGGCGGGGGGAGGGGAGGGAGGATATGCCTGACAGGAAGAACTACATGAATAGAGAGGTACGAACACAATTTCACTGGAACTAAATAGTAAACTATCAAAAGGAAACACCTTACCTGCAATCATTGGCCAGGATCTGCCCAGTGTGGGAGCTAAGGCTTGTGGGAACAGAGAGAAGGCTGGAAGAGACGGGTAAGACCCTTATTAGTGATGGTCTTGAACCTCAAACTCAAAGGATTTTGGATTTTGTTTTATAAGGTAAAAAAACTAGGCATGGAGTCAAAAGACCTGCTCTGCAACATACCAGCCCTGTGTACTTGGGCAAGTGAAGTTCTGAAATGTATCTTTCAAATAAGTCAATACTGTGTTTCAACTGGATGAGGATTCTGGTGTGACTAATAAAGACAAATTGATTTAAAAGTATTACTGAAATCTTAGTAGCTTTTTGTGATGTATTTATTCGCTAAGATACTGAAGATACAACTATCACCTCGTTGGGAAGGAATCTAGTACCTTTTGGACCTTAAAAAATAGTACATCTTATTAGAAAATGTGAAGATTACCACAAGCCTGCATCCCGTAATTCACAGGTAGAAGTATCCTAGCTGAGAGAGGAAAGGCAACATGTGGAATCCACTTCCGTGGACCCCTTCTAAGTGTAATCAGCAAGACGAAGTTCTCATGTATAAGATCGTAGAGTTGGATGCATGTAATTGGAACCTTGCAGTAAGAGAACTCTTTCCTGCCGGTCCCCCAACTCCCAAATCTCCGCTGATTTATTCTTGTAAACAGCACTCTGGTCTTCCCACCTCTCCATCAGCGGTCAAACAGGGTTTCCCCCTAGCATCGTCTGTTACCACCCTCCTCCTTTGCCTCCTAAAACCTATTGTCTTCACAGATGTCAGTGGCCTGCCTAGATCAGCTCTAACAACCAACTCTGAAGTGCCCTTCACCTCCAAAACCCCAGACGCTGCTGTGTTATTGTTTATAACAGACACAGACTCATTCCCCCGTCAGACTGATATATTTAATTAGTTCCTTGAGGAAGCAGCACCTAGACACCAGGGAGAAAGAAACTGAAGCACGCAAGTCATGAGAGAAAGTCAATTGGCAACAATAATTTATCAAGAAAAAATTTTAAAAACAAATTATATTTGAGTTCAACTTAATATCATACAGAAGCAATGGATGATAAACACCCTTTTCTCAAAAGTCCTTTATTCTTAACCTCATCAATGACCACACTTTTACTTCTACTGAATCCCTTCACCACACCATGTAACAGGGCGCTTGCCAGGCCAACAGTGTCCCAACACAGAACTGCAGAAACACAGGCGCCAAGGTGCTCAGGCCTCTGCCGGGCCCTGCTCACTGCACCTCAGTGCCCATCAATCACATCCTTTCCTCTACAGTGAAATGTGCATGTGTGTGTGTGTGTGTGTGTGTGTGTGTCTGTGAATATATACATATATACATACACACACATATATTTGAATACAAAGACATAAACAAATACTTTTCCTCCTAATAACCACTTAATCAAAGTGATACCTGTTGGAGGGGAAATGTTCCCCAAAAACCTTCTAACTAAGTTGAGAGCTAATTATTGGACCAACGAGTACTACTCAAGGAAATATCTGACAAGTACTTGGCTCAATTGTTAGGCAGTAAATGTTGACAACTACAATTTATAATAAGCTAAGGAAGCTATTTGATTTATAGCCATTTCCATATCCTCCACCTAGAATAATCCTTTTTTTCTTAGAAACTAATACTTTAAGGAAAGAATTGAGCTATACCAATAGGGACAAAATGTCATTCTGGATTCTCCAAGTTTCTCAACTCTTCAGAGAACTGACAATAAGAACTTTGAAGGAAAATTAATGCTTGTACCAGGATTATTCCTTCTCCCTGCTCCAAACTCATTAGCTTAGAAACTTTCAAGATGTCGAAGCGATACCAGCTAAAAGTACCACTCTGCCCTTCCCACCCTACTGCCCAGTTCTGCCGAGTCAGAATGAACCCAGAGGAACATGACTTATACTAACCCATCTGGAAACTACCTGAGAAGCCATCATCCCTTAGAGGCCAGAAAGGAGTGCCCTATATAACCTCTCAATGTTCAAGTCTACCAATTTCTAGACATGTCTCTGACTTAATGGTAGTTTTCTTCCCTCCTATTTCAGATCATAACGGACAAGAGGAAGAGAAAGACATTCGTGAATAAAAAAAAACAATCTGTTTAGCTCTGCCGGGACTCATATTACATTTAATATGAATGTAAAAGCCTCAAGTCTAAGGGCTCAAGATCTGAAATTGCAACCGTTTTCTCTTCTCTTTGACAATCAGAGAAAGCTGTCGTCTTTTGAGTCCCATTAATGCTCCAGGTTCCGGAGTCTGTAAGCCTTCCAGTTAGGAAGGAAAGAAACACCTGAGAAGTCTGGGTTATGTAGCCCTCTGCCTTCAGCACTGCCTCCTATTGAAGAGCAAGGCATTCCTAGAAACAAACTCTGCATGTCTCACCCCAGACATGCTGTGGTGTTAGACCAATGAATCTGCAAAGTTTCTCCCTAGAATGGGAGGTACCTCAGATTTCCAGGTGGATTTAAATTGAAGAGAAAAAATAGCTATTATGCACACAGCAAACTGGTCCTCATCCCACGAATGTGTCTTCTACCGTTTAACCCTAGTACTAAGGTCTCTAAACAAGACAGATATTTCCTTAATTTGGCAAAATTTAAGTGGGATAAGGATCATTCGACTGTGTGCAACATTTCTATTTTTCCTTCTTGTGATGGTTAATTTGTGTCAACCTAACTCAGCCATGAGATGTCAAGATACCTGGACAAACATTATTTCTAAGTGTGTCTCTGAGAGTAATTTTTATAAGATTAATACCTGAATCAGTAACTGAATAAAGCAGATTTCCCTCCCTAATATGGGGGAGCCTCATCCAATCAGCTGAGAGCCTGAATAGAACAAAAAGGCTGATAGTCCTGCGAGGAGGAGCTCCACCTGCCTCGCTGCCTGAGTTGGTTCA
The DNA here is from genome assembly GCF_014108235.1 of Myotis myotis. Lineage (NCBI taxonomy): Eukaryota > Metazoa > Chordata > Mammalia > Chiroptera > Vespertilionidae > Myotis > Myotis myotis. Next base: position 5,025,252 of record NW_023416322.1, read on the forward strand.
TCAGCCCTGTCCTGCCTTTGAACTCAAAGTAAAACATCAGCTCTTCTCGGGTTTCCAATCATCTGGCTTTTCAGCTACAACGTACTCCATCAACTCGCCTATGCTCAGGTGTTTGGAATCAAATTAGAATGCCACAGCTGTCTCTCAGAAAAATTGTGACACCCTGGAAAGATCTTGGAACCTCTTAGCCTCCGTATCACATGAGCAAATTCATTATAAATCCATACATGTATACACACAAGCACACACATATCCTACTAGTTCTGCTGCTTTATAAAACCCAAATATATTGCTTAACCTAAATTAACCTGAAGTCTGAGATGCCTCCTATTTTAGGAAGAAGCACTTCAGATACATAAAGTGGGAGGAGTCTGGGGACAGCAAAAAGTGAAGAAATTTTCAGATAATTTAGACTGTTACTAGCTATTCTGTGTGCTGAGAAAGTAAATCCCTATTCCAGCACTTTGTTTCCATCCTTCTAGGAAGCTACTGAGATCTTTTCTAGTTCTCTGGTTTTAAGTAAAAATACAAATGCCTGTCCTGGCATCTCCAGACACTTAACAGGCAGACAAAGCTTTCCAGGCTGTCACAATTTTTCTGAGACAGTTGAATAGTGGCCATTAAATATTCATAATATACCTCACACTCCCTCCAGCTTCTCACCTCCCCTCAAAAGCAATGTTTATTTGGAGGCTAGATTTCAATAGGCTTAGTTAATAGCTCACATTCTCCAAAGAAACAAACTCTACAGAGATATGACATGAGAGGCATATAAAAAAATCTTTTATTTCCTCTTGGCCCAACCTGAATCAGACCTTATGGACACACCTTTTACGGGCAGGCTATTAATTCAGCAGCCCACTTTTCTTTCTCTCTTCCCTCCCCTATCATCTACCACTAGAGATATCATCTATATCTCTAATCCCCTTCCCTAACCACCACCCCCCCCCCCAAATCAGAGTATAGTGCATGATATTCAACAAAAATAAAGACAGAAGCCAAGAAAGAGACTCTCTTAGAGGCTTTCTTGTTCTGATCATTCCAAACTATGACCAGACTAACAGTGCCTCTCTGTAACCCTTTTGGGTGTACCAACAGTACCCATCATTTCCCTTTGAGGTTTTGAGATTCTGAAGACATTTCTGATCTTTTCCAAATGCACCAAGCAGCATATGCGTGTAGATGGGACACTGTTAGGCTAAAAAAAGTAAGGCCTACCTCTCCTAGACCAGGCTGTTTTGAACATGATCACAATAATCAGTTTGATTAAGGATATGCAGAACCAAGCAAACAAAGGTTTCAGAGATGATCAAAGGGCTTAAAAAATTAAAGTAAGACAATGTAAAAATCTCAATTCCTAAATATCAATGAATTACTAAAAACAGTGAACAGAGCAGCAATGAAGGCATTCTATTTCTGTGAGGGAAATTATTTTAAAGTCCGCAGGACAAAAGACATAAACAGTGAGATGGGGACCATTAAAAAATGTCAGAACCAAAGATTTCAAACATGTGTCCTTTGCCTGTATGCTGCTCCACTCTTTCGAAAAAAGGAGCCAGAATTAGATTCCTACCAACAGAAGACCCCTAAGTCGCGGTGGCTGGTTTCTGCAGAAAGTGCACCTTTTGAAGTAGTCTTTAAAAACTAAATGAGAAACCCAGAGTATAATGATAAGCCACTTTCTCCTTCCCAATGTAATTTTTCTTTGATTTGCTGTCTGAGGGTTCAAAGTCATTAGTCTTAGATTTCTGAATTAATCTGACCTTAATTCATAGCTAATGTGGCCAAGAATATATGCTTTTGTATGATTAAAACAGAAAGACTTACATCAGTAGGACTTTTGGGCTCTGGTTCCACTGTATTTATCATAAAATACACTAATGATAGGATGGAGGCTGGACAAGGGAGTGAAAACATCTAATAAAGGGCAACATGGCAGATAGCAGGACCCTAGCTAGACTTTAAGGAACTAGTTCTATTCTGGCAGGGGGAACCCACATAATTAAGTTTCACACTTATAAAATTATCACTCTGATTCAGCAGTAAGAGGCATCTGGTTTTAGATACAATTCCGTCTATAGATGCTAACTTTAAATTTAAAGAAAACACTCTGCATTAATATTATGGGTTGGGGTTTCTTATACGATTTCTAACTCCACCGACTATTTTGTTTTTATACAATTCACAGCTATGGTAAGACTACCACAGCCCTGGCTCAGACGTGGTCTTTAGATTCAGAAAGTCCATCGGTCATGTAGCTGGTTGTCACTGCTAAATCTGTTGCTTGCAGAGGCCTCAGAGTTCTGGGTTTGCCAAGTAGAGTCCTCACCATTTAAGCTCTTCCTACATATAGGACATGTATCGTGCTGAAACAGAAAGATATCAGTCCATGTAAACAGCTTGACCTGAGAAGTTGTAGGTACTAACACTTAGAAAATCCTGAGAGTTGGCCAGTAAAAAACCAAAAAGGGTATGCATTCTCACACAGTGCACACTGGGCTCCGAGGTGTTTACACCAGGACATCCCCCAAACAGAACTTTAAAGGCAGAGAGACCTTGTAACAAGAGCTAACACATACCACCAACTGGAACTAACCAGAATCAGTGACCTGAGATGATCTAGAGCAGGGGCCAGAAAACTTTCTCTGTAAAGGGACAGGTAGTAAATATTTTAGGCTTTGCAGGCTAAATACCACCTGTGTCGCAACTACTCAGTGACGTCACATGAAAGTAGCCAGAGACAATTTGTAAACAAGTAAGCATAGCTGTGTTCCAATGAAACTTCACTTACAAAATCAGATGATAGGCCACAGTGACCTGTCGGCTATAGGTTTGCTAACCCCTAGTTATAGCCAAACAGTAATTTAAGAAACAGTAATGGTGTTATTAAGAGTTAGCCGGGGACTAAAATGTAATCTTCATTAACAATTAACTACACCCTTACACTGAAGCATTCCCCTGACAAGATGTGACTGGCATAGATGCCTGTCACAGATAAGAGTTGTCTGTACTCACCAGTTCCAACCACGGCACAATACAACTGCTGTGAAAGAAGTGGTTGCAGGGTAACTGCCGGACTTCCTCTTCAGCTGTGTAATCTTCTTTGCATACTGGACACTCTAAACCCATATCTGTTGGAGGAGGAAATGCCTTTTAAAGTAAACAAGCAACAAGAAGGAAGAAAATACTAGCCCGATTTCTTTAACAACCAAAGGAATGCATAAAGAAAAGACACAAGGGCATCCAAGGTGGAGGCAGATAGGAAGCATGAGCTTTATTTCAAAATGGGGTTCGTGGTAACAGACTGGGATTTGAAAAGGAGGACTGATGAATGTGCCTACTGATTGCATTCATCTGATAAGACCTACTTTTCCATGTAAAAGGTTGGAAGAAATAAACTAGGGCTTAGGCTAACTGTTAGGTAAAACAGGAACATCGTCCCAATGTGTGACAGACTTCTGGCAGTTTCTTCTTAGGACCTAACACTGGAAATCTGTCCACCACAATCGAGGGACTCATCTCAGTCATCTTAGCTGTTCCAGTTCAGTTTACCCTATTTTCCACATTAGGCATCCTCTTCCAACACGGTTGCCCAAAGCCCTCTGAACAAGCTGTAGTTAAAAACTGTACCAGCAGGTGGTGCTGCAGAACTGCAAAGCTCTAGGGCGGCTCCAAGTCCAGAGACAGGAAGCCCCCTTCTCCTAGGGCACCAGCCAGTCTATTTCCCCTGCAGGATCCGCTCTGTGTCCCACAGCGCTCAAGGCAGTTGGAGTAAGACTTTCCACTTAGTAGACGCACTGTTTCCTCTTCATTCCTACCACCTGTGGACTAATTCTAGCTGTTACTTCTTATGCCTCGTCTCCGGGAACAGCCTCCCAGGTCGGATCCCTACCCCAGGTCTTCAACTCTATAAATATATACACTTTGGGATCTGCTCATTTCCCCTTAGTACCAGCTCCATAGCATGCTCCAGTTCATCTTCACTTGGATTCCCAGCTGGTGCCTCAAAAATCAACAAATTCAAAATTCAAAATATTATATCGCCTCCTTACCAAACCAGGGCCTGTTAACAATCCCTCATTCCTGATAATGCCAGCACCACCTCTGTAGCTGCAAAGTTGCATTATCTTAGAATCATCTTTGACCTTTCCCCTCCTTCAATCAATTATGCAATCAGTGATGAATGCCTTTCTCTTCTGTATCTACCCTTTTCTGTCAGCCTTGTCACCATCGCCTGAACCCCACCTAGATGCTGCAACAGCCCCTCACATTTCTGTTTCTGCTTTCTTCCCCTTCCAATCTACTTTAGATACCACCTCCAAATTAATCTACTCTGCAGACCACTTAAATTCCCTTATCCCTCCATTTGAGGATCTACAAAACTTACCTCCCCTCAAAATATTCACCCCTCACTACTCTGCCACAGCTTCAATGTCCAGCATGACAAGATCTACGCTTCCTATCCAATCATACCTCCCAAACCAGATTCTATTTCAGGTCTGATAAGGTCAGACCTGATTCAGACACTATATCCATGCGAACATTTGTACATTGGTTCATACTTTTCCTGAAATAGAATGACCTCTCTAAGGAGGCCCGTCCTACCTTTAAAATCTGACTCTAAATGTGTGGGGAAAGAAACTCCCAGTCCAAAGTAATGTCCTTTATCACTAAATTCCTCCAATGTTATAAATAAAATATCTATTCCTAATGTACCTAACTATAGAGTTGATATAAAACCAATTCCCAGCCTCTCATTTATATCTTTTCCTATCTCCCCAGAGTCAGGAAGTAGCATCTGCTCAACAGTATTTTTTACACTGTTGTCTAATTATTTGGAGAGTTTTGCTTCCCCTGGTAAATTCTTCAAGAAATCAAGTCTTATGCATCTTTGTACCACATGGTAATTGCTCATGGTACCTAATGAAGAGTAGGTACCTTCCTTACACGGCACCATGGTAGGAATTTGAAGAGTGCCATAGGTTCACTTGAAGATCCTTAGTACAGGAAGTGCTGGGATTGTAAACAGAAGATGACGGAAACTGAACCTACCAACTTGTTCCTGAGTTACTGTCACTGTTGGAAGGGATGTGATCTTTTCCTTGTCAGCTGGGGGAGGCCCCGTGTTTTCCAGCTGTCCTAAAAGCTACAAAAAAAGAAAAAGAAGTGGTGAACATCTAACTATCCCTGGGTAACGAGTTGCTCTAGCCAGAACAAACAGTGCAGATATTAGAAGTGTTAGTTGCTCTTACTTCCGTAAAGGCTCTGAGAGGCACAGGTTTCCTCTTACTGCCGCCATAACACTCATGATTGCTTTACAATTTCAGAGACATCTGTGTAAGTCTACAGACAGACCCGATCATTGCAAGGCCCGCCTTTGGGCACAAAGCAACGTTAGAGGCAGCAAAAGGGTTGTGACATCATGAATAAAACTAAAGCTTAACACAAAGTAATGCTTAACTGATCCAAAAACTTCATGCTGCTGGAAGGAAGAAAAGGGTGGGAGTATGGAAAGTAGCATAAGGTAAGCCAAGAAATTGGTAAATACTGCCTATAAGATTTGGATATAAACAACATGCTTTCTATTCTCAGCAATCCACAAGGGAAATGAAAAAACCAATTAAATTAAAATTAACATTAACAAGTGGAAACAATTATCCATGGCATGGGAGTATCTTTTTCTCTGCTTCCTTGCCCTACTTGCTCCATCTGGCAGAAATCCCTGCTTCAGCACATGAGACCTTCCTTTTTTTGTGAAGTAACTTGAAAATAGGATCCTTACAGGCCTGAACAAGAGGCCAAAAATACAAAATACTGTTTAAGAAAAGGCTTTTTTTAACTGATTTTTTTTTTTTTTTTTGAGAGGAAGGGAGAGACAGAGACCATCAACTTGTTGCTTCACTTATTTATGCATTCACTGGCTGATTCTTGCATGTGCCCTGACTGAGGATCAAACCCACAACCCCGGAGAGTACGGCAACGATGTTCTCTGAGCTAACCAGCCAGGGCAAAAAATCTTTTCTTCCTATGGAGGTGAAGCGAACTTCAAAAAAGGTCTTAAGATCTAGAAGATACATGGGTACTGAGCTAAACCAGCAAATCATTAGTAAAATGCAAACCCACAAGCTCAAAATATTAGGGAACGCAGAGTGACTGCCATTTCAGAAAGTAGCAGAAGGAGAGCAGGAAGCCTGTGGAACCATGAGACACACTGAACAGACACCTTCAACAGGCAGCTCCTCACCTGGGTGACAATGGCATCAAGCCCTGTTTGACCCCAGGCATAGTCCCCAGGGTTGGAGTGCAGCATCCCGCTCCTATACATGAGATGAGACAGACAGCATTAGATGACGTGACCAGGCTCCGCCTTACACCACAGAAACACTGGCAGAGGGATCCTGCTCTCTCAGACCTGCAAAGTCACTAGTTCTCTAAAATCAAGTGGCAAAAAAGTTCTCAGTATTTCCAAGGTCAAACAGATTATCCAGATAGTCTCCCATTCTCTAGGAATTTTTCCTAAACTGAATGGAATAAAATGTAAAGCCACTTGAAATACCACATGACACACAAGAACAAAAGGATTCATTGCCTGTTGGTTAAGAAAAGTTGATCTTCTCTGTGCCCACTTACATTAAACATAGATGGAGCAGCTTTCTAAGAGTTTTTCCCTCATGACTGGACAAAATCTGGAACAGACCTCACCCGTGGTTCTGAACAATGAGGAGCTTTCAAGTAGAAGCAGCCATCGCAGTCTCTCTGAACCACAACTTAAAACAATACAAAAGAGATTTGGCAGTATCTCTCTGTGGAGCTGCTGGTGCATGGCCCTGGTTGACGGAGGGAATATGTTTAGAGAAACTAGAGGTTAGAAAATAGAATAACTGTGTGGATGAACTGAGGTCACTCTAAGCAAAGAAAGGCTTTTGGGGGCAGAGCCAGAAGTAGCAAAATAATTGTCCAGACAACACCAACCATATGTAAGTGTCACTCTGATACTGAATTATAGTCTTGCTTCTTCTGATGAACCTTCTTACTTAGAAAAAGGCATTATGTTTTCAATTTCAGAGATTCTTAAGGAATAAAATCTTCCCATATGATTAGGAGAAACCCACAAATCAGACAGTTACCAAGCCTGGCAGGAACCTACTCATTCCCCACCTCAACACACTCCAGAATCAGACACATCCAATGCCCAGACAACCTGGGGACCAGAATGACCCTTGTGAGCCTGAACAAAAAATTAAGTTCTAATTCACCCTAGCCGGTTTGGCTCAGAAGATAGAGCATCAGCCTATGGACCAAAGGGTCCCGGGCTCAATTCTGGTCAAGGGCATGTACCTTGGGTTGCAGGCTCCTCCCCAGCTCGAGCCCTGGTCAGGGGCGTGCAGGAGGCAACCAATTGATGTGTTTCTCTCACATTACTATTTCTTTCTGTCTTTCCCTCTCTTCCACTCTCTCTAAATATCAGTAAAAAAAAAAATCCTTGGGTGAGGATAAATAAATAAAGTATTTTTAAAAAAAGCTCTAATTAAGTTTGAGCTCAGCAAATAATGGCAGCCTGCCAGCCTGCCAATCGCATCTGTATATTCACCTATGAAGCTCTTTCTTTTTCTTACCATGGCACAGATACTAAAGTTAGCTAAAATGATGCTACTCCAACAGAATAAAAAAGGCAATTAGTTACTTACCAGGTAAAAGGGGATCCACCAGGAACTGCAGAATTTGCAAAGAACCCTGCAAAGATCTGTTGTATTATTCTGTTGGAAAAGAAAAAGTTAGGTAAGACAACAGACTACTGAAAGTACTCTACAAATATCCATGGCTGACCAATCAATCCCACCTATCCCTTCTCCAAGCCACTATGGCTTTTCACTATTATCTTTATACTACAGGCCCAGAACACGAAATTTATGCACGGGGGCGGAGGGGGCCGCCTCAGATTGGCCTGCACCCTTTCGCAGTTTGGGAGCCATCGGGGGATGTCCAACTGATGGCTTAGGCCCGCTCCCCACAGAGAGCGGGCCTAAGCCGGCAGTCGGACATCCTTAGCGCTGCCGCAGAGGCGAGAAAAGCTCCTGCCATCGCCGCTGCACTTGCCAGCCGTGAGCCTGGCTTCTGGCTGAGCGGTGCTCCCCCTGTAGGAGTTCAAAGACCACCAGGGGGCAGCTCCTGCATTGAGCGTCTGCCCCCTGGTGGTCAGTGTGTATCATAGCGAATGGTCATTCTGCTGTTTGGTCGATTTGCATATTAGCCTTTTATTATACAGGACTAGAGGCCCAGTGCACAAAAATCGTGCATGGGGGGGGGGGGCTCCCTCAGCCCAGCCTGCACCCTCTACAATTGGGGACCCCTTGGGGGTTGTCTGACTTCTGGTTTAGGCCCAATCCATGGGATTGGGCCTAAACTGGCAGTCAGACATCCCTCTTGCAATCTGGGAACGCTGGCTCCTAATTGCTCACCTGCCTGCCTGCCTGATCACCCCTAACCCCTCTGCCTGCCTGCCTGCCTGATTGCCCCTAACCCCTCTGCCTGCCTGCCTAATCACCCCTAACCTCTCTGCCTGCCTGCCTGATTGCCCCTAATCACCTCTGCCTGCTTGCCTGAGCACCCCTAACTGCTCCCATACCGGCCTAATCGGCTCTAACTGCCCTCTCCTGCTGGCCTGATAGTTCCCAACTGCTCTCCCCTGCCTGTCTGGTCACCCCTAACTGCCCTCCCCTGCGGGCCTGATCGCCCCTAACTGCCCTCCCCTGCCGGCCTGGTCTCCCCTAACTGCCCTCCCCTGCCAGCCTGACCGCCAACTGCCCTCCCCTGACGGCCTGGTCGCCCCCAACTGCCATCCCCTGACAGCCTGATTGCCTCTAACTGCCTCTGCCTCGGCCCCCACCACCATGGCTTTGTCCAGAAGGAAGTCGGACGTCCAGAAGAGGGCTGGTTGACCCGGTCTAATGTGCATATTAACCTTTTATTAGTATAGATTATATAGGATAGGATTGCTTAAATGCAGGGAAAAGCCTTTTTCAGCAAGAGGAGATGCTGTTGGCAGACAAAAACACTGGACTGATAGTCAGCCATATGCACTATACTGCCAAACCGGTCATTAAAAAATTGAACCGCTTTCTTACACCTTACACCAAACAGCTGTTGCCCTTAAAACTCCTCCTCAGCCCCACTTTAGGTTCTGCCTTCATAGTTCACCCAGATTAGGTTCTGATTGGTTGGTTTCTATGCCAGTCAGCATCAAAACCTCCCCCTCCTAGGCAGCCATTGGCTACTGACACTTCACCCAGACTTGGTTCTGATTGATCGGTTTCTATGCCAGTCAGCGTCTCTGGGCCTATCTCTGGGCCTGATCAAAGGGCAGGGCTGATCAGCAGCCCCGCAGAGGCCCGGAGAGAAACAGAGATGGAGAGAAACAGAGACCCGGCTGCTGGTGAAGCCCAGAGAGAAAGAGAGAGGCAATGGCTGATCAACAGCTGCCACTGAGGTTGCAGATCAGACCCTGCCTCTCTCTCTGCAGGCCTCTCTCCGGGCCTAATCCGCAGCCCCCTCGGCAGTCAGTGTTAGGTCGAGCCTTAGGTCGTTACAGATCCTGGCTCGATAGATAGATAGATAGACAGATAGATAGATAGACAGACAGATAGATATTTGGCAGACACTACCTTAACCAAATGGTCAAACTTAACATTAGCCATGATAAAACAAGCTGATATCTTGTGTCCCTTAGTTGTGATACACTGAGAAGGGTACATCATTTATTTGGTATCCTTGCCCAGATATTTAATCTGAATAAAGACACAAACAAACCCAAATAAACAGACATCTTAAAACAAAATAAAAAACTAGCCTTGATTCCTAAGACTAAGGAGGGTCAGATGTGGGTTTTCCAGGTGACAGCATGAACTAGAACCCTAGTCACCAGCTAGCATTAACATGTAATACATGTAAGCAAATAAGCCTGCAGATGATTCCAGTCCTTTGGTCCTAGACATAATACAGCTGAGGCAAACTATCTCCCCATTCCCTATCCAAATTCCTGACCCAAAGAAACTGTGAGAGATAATACATAATTACCGATTCAAATCATCAAGTTTTAGAGTAGTTTCTTATGCAGTAACAGATTACTAATATAGATTCTAATAAGGCAGGATCTCAATTTTCCTCAGCAGTACCTGATAGGGTTATTCAAAACATTAAATCAGCTAATGAATGCCAAGCCTGGCACAGTATGCTTCCTGAATGCTAGTTAATAATATAACTTCAATTTGCAGAGTTAGAACTATGGTGGAGGAATGCATAAGGGCTTTGAGGAGAGCACAAAGAAAATGCATTTGATACAGTCTTGAGGGTCATGGGAGACTTCCTGAATTCAGTAAAGACTGATTTAATTGGGTCAAAAAAGCAGTGGAGGTATTTCAGACAGAGAAAACAGATTAAGCAAAGATACAGAAGCATGAAACAGCATGATAACTGTAAGTTTTGTATTGCAGCAATAAAAGCAAAAGCACCAGGAAAGAAGGCTGCAGAGCTTGGGAGGATTCAAAAACAGAAGGCTTTGTATATTGGGTTATGGACCCTGTGCGAATGGACTTTAAGCAGGGAAGTGATGGCACAGATTTGAAAATGTAGGTAGATAGCCAAAGCCAGTTTGGCTCAGTGGACAGAGCGTCGGCCTGCGGACTGAAGGGTCGCAGGTTCGATTCCGGTCAAGGGCATGTGCATGGGTTGCGGGCGCATCCCCAGTGGGGGATGTGCAGGAGGCAGCTGATCGATGTTTCTCTCTCATCGATGTTTCTGGCTCTCTATCTCTCTCCCTTCCTCTCTGTGGAAAATCAATAAAATATATTTAAAAAAAAAAAAAAGAAAGAAAATGTAGGTAGATAATCCTGCAAGGATATTACGGACGTGATTTAAGAATGATAAAGCTTTAGCCCTGACCGGTTGCTCAGTGGTTAGAGTGCCGGCTTGCAGACTGAAGAGTCTCTGGTTCAATTCCCAGTCAAGGGCACAAACCTCAGTTGCAAGTTGCCCAGCCCTGGTAGGGGTGCGTGCAGGAGGCAACCAATCAGTGTGTCTCTCACACATCACATCAATGTTTCTCTCTCTCTATCTATCTCTCTCTCCCCCCCTCCCTCCTTCCCTTGCTCCCTCCCTTCCACTCTCTAGAAAAGGAATAAAAAAAAAATTCTCAGGTGAGGATTAAAAAAAAGAAGGATAAAACTTTAAAAGAGACAGAAGAGTTAGGAATCTAATGCAGTAGTGCAGGCATGCAAAAGATGTGGATGTGTGCCCAGGCTTTGTGGCTCAATGGCTGAGTGTCGACCCATACACCAAGAGTATGGTGATTTGATTCTCAGAGCACATGCCTGGGCTACAGGTCAGTCCCTAGTAGGGGGAGTGCAGGAGGTTTTTGTCTCTCTCTCCCCCTCTCCCTTCCTCTCTCTCTAAAAAAAATCAATACAAATGTATTTTTTAAAAATAAAAGAAATAAAAATGTGTGGATGTGAACTAGGGGGGAATGGTTAGACAATATAGAAGTTGAGAAATAGGAAATAAAAATTAGAAAGACTTAATGACTGGATATGTGTCTATGAGAGGGCTGGGTGAGACAAAGATAGGATTCTAGGTCAATGCCTGGGTTTCTAAACTGGGTAGAAAGTTGTACCTCCAATTAAAATCAGAAATTAAAAAAAAAGATCCGATTTGGAAGAAAAATTTAGTTTCCATCTTCCTGAGTTTGGAGTATCTATGGAACATCCAGATGGAAATGTCTAACAAGAGGTTATATATTCAAGTCTTAAATGAGGGGAAAAGGTAAAGACAGAAATACAGAGCGGGGCGTCTTTAGTGTCTAGGTCAGGGGTCCTCAAACTATGGCCTGCGGGCCACATGCAGCCCGCCGAAAACATTTATCTGGCCCGCCGGGTGTTTTTGCCGCCGCTGTGTGCATAGGAATTTGTTCATAGTTTTTTTTTTAAACTATAGTCCGGCCCTCCAACGGTCTGAGGGACAGTGAACTGGCCCCCTGTTTAAAAAGTTTGAGGACCCCTGGCTAGGTAATTGTTAGAACTACAAGAGAACCTGAGGACGCCGGAGCTTACAGAGCAGCGGTTCTCCCCCAGGGACATTACTGCTCCCAGGGCAGTGTCTGCAGGGTGGGGTGAGGATGTGGTTCCTGCATGTAGTAAGGGAAGGGCCACTGATGCTGCTAAACATACTACCATGTACAGATAGCTCCATACAAAGAATTATCCAGCCCAAAATGCCAATAGTCCCAAAGTTAAGAAACCCCATTGTAGCATAAGAGGAAAAGCAGAATAAAGGAAACATCTTGGGAAAACAAGTATTTAGTAAGTATCCAGAAGAAGGAAGTCAGAGAAGAGGTAAATTTTAAAAATGTAATATGGAAGTCAGAAGTAGAGAATTTCAAGAGGGGGAAAAGACCAAAATTATTGAGTTCAGTGAATTAGGCCCACACAATAAAAATTTTAAGTAGCCACTGAGTTTGTATCTAGAAGGACACCATGGATTTTAGTGAGAGGAGGGCCAGACTATAGGAGTATAGGAATAATGAGAGATGAGAAATTTTTATTGAAAAGTGGAGGAAGTGAGATTGGGTAGTAACTAAAGTAGTGGTTCTCAACTTTGGCTACAATCAGAATAACCTCAGCAGCTTTTAAAAATGACCCATGCTGCCTCAGCCGGTGTGGCTCAGTAGATAGAGCATCAGCCTGTGGATTGAAGGGTCCTGGGTTCGATTCCAGTGGACACATGCCCGGGGTTGTGGGCTCAATCCCCAGTAGGGGGTGTCCAGCACTCAAAACGATTTTTTTAAAAAATATTTTATTGATTTTTTACAGAGAGGAAGGGAGAGGATTAGAGAGTTAGAAACATCAATGAGAGAGAAACATCAATCAGCCGCCTCCTGCACACCCCCCAATGGTGATGTGCCCACAACCAAGGCACATGCCCTTGACCGGAATCGAACCTGGGACCCTTCAGTCCGCAGGCTCTATCCACTGAGCAAAACCGGTTAGGCGAGTTGTTAACTTTTAATGTAAACTGAGATAACCACATGTGGCTAGTGGCTGTTGTATCAGATAGTACAGTTCTAGATTCAGATATCCCTGGGTTCAAGTCCTGGATCTACCACTGATCCCGTTTTCATTTCTGTGAGTCTTATTATTACGTAAAATGAGAATAACAATAGCAGCTACTAATTCATATGGGTTAGATGAGATAAGCTGATAAAGTACGAACACAATCCTATGCATAAGGAAAATATTTTTTTAAATTGTTTATTGTCCCTAGTAAATGGGATCCAGGAGATAAGGAGCCACCACGCAATGGTGTGACTCACATGTATCCCCAGTGTCTAGTACAAATGCTGTAGCATAAAAGACTCAATAGACATTTGTTGCATGACTGTTTTTGGCAGTCACAAGATTCTATGTTTATTCCTATTAAATTTCATATCAAGTCCATTGCTCCAATCTGCTGAGGTCTCTTTGAATCCTAATGTTATCCAATATATTGATATCCCTTTCATTTGCTTCTGAATTTTTGATAAACCTATATTAATCTGAGACACTAATAAAAATGTTAGCCAGAGACCTATATCATTAGTTTTATTACCCTTTAGCTATTCATCATTTGTTACATGGTATGAGTTGAGTATAGACATTCAATTTAGCTTCATTTTCACTCTGTTTATATACCTCCATCTTGTCCACAAAGGTAGTAAGTATGAGACCCTGATAAAGATTAGATTAAGGCAATATGTCTTTCATTGCAACTGCCCTTAAAAAGAACTTAAAACAACTGTGCACTCACCCTTCAATTGCTGGGGATCTATCAGGACGAGTGCTTCCTTGCGCTCTGTATCTCCGAGTCATTGGCAACCGTGGAGGTCGACTTGGTCCCCAGAAGTCAGTGTGAGTTTGGTGACCTCTCTCATTGGCTCTATTATCTTGGTCCAGTGCATTGCTACTTAGAAATGGTCTAAAATCTTGTATAATCATCGTGTGGTCCAAATTGCGCCAGAACTAATAAAAAACAGAAATAAACTACATTATAGTTTTAAGAACAGGAAAAAGAGGAAACAGGAAGAAATATTGAAAAAAGAAAGGAATAATTTTTATACTTCAAAATTCAGCAGCTCAAACTAAGGTATAGGTTTCCCCAATTTTATGAAGCGAAGTTTTTCAAGGGCATGAACAGGGAAGGGGGGAAACTTAGATACTGTGAAATTTAATTTCCTTCATACAGAAACAACAGGCCAACGGCTGAACTCCTTTCTTAACAATGAACTCATATCCACATGCCTCTGACCAGTTACACCCCCTCCTGAAATAAAAGCATGAGACAAAGGTGATCATAGACTTTTGTCCTAAGCACAGTCAATCATTTAGATCAACATTATAATTCTGTGTTTTAATGACATCCACATTTTCACTACAGGATAATCGAAGATTTAAATAAAACAGATGTATTTACACACTTGTAATAAAGCACCATCAGCCCTAGCCAGTTTGGCTCAGTGGACAGAGCATCGACCTGCAGACTGAAGGGTCCCAGGTTCGATTCCGGTAAAGGGCATGTACCTTGGTTGCAGACTCCTCCCAGCCCAGCCCAGGCCCTGGTCTGGGCACGTGCAGGAGGCAACCTATTGATGTGTCTCTCTCACATCAATATTTCTCTCTGTCTTTCCTTCTCTCGTCCACTCTCTCTAAAAATCAATGGAAATATATCCTCGGGTGAGAATTAACAAAACAAACAAACAAAAAAAGCACCATCACCACAAAGTGGAGACAGATATCTATAAAACACTTCTCTTGACCTAGACGCTGCATCAGAAAGGGGCAGTGTCAGAGTTGTGTCAAAGCAGTGCAGAAACATCAGGTAAGACCATTCTTGTAAATACTATTATCATTAAAAGGATGTTGGTGGTGGTGAGGTGGGGGGGGAAGGGGGGGAGTGCCTGTTGGGTTTGACCAAAGAATCACTAAACAAAGAGTGAATGAAAAAACAAATCACTTCTTTTTTTTTTTTTTTTTAATATATATTTTATTGATTTTTTACAGAGAGGAAGGGAGAGAGATAGAATAGAGAGAGTTAGAAACATCGATGAGAGAGAAACATCGATCAGCTGCCTCCTGCACATCTCCTATTGGGGATGTGCCCACAACCCAGGTACATGCCCTTGACCGGAATCGAACCTGGGACCTTTCAGTCCGCAGGCCGACGCTCTATCCACTGAGCCAAACCGGTTTCGGCCAAATCACTTCTGAAATAACTTTATTTATCTGTACAACAGGTATTTTGAGAGTTCCACAGAATACTACTTACTTTACTCCACCCAAGTATATAACCCCAGTCATATTCAGGTCTCTTTGTTTTGTTTTTAAAGTTTAAATGAAACAAAAAAATTAATATCCTATATAATCCTATATACTAAAAGGCTAATATGCAAATAGACTGAATGTGGGAAAAACCGAACAACTGGTTGCTATGACATGCACTGACCACCAGGGGGCACGCGTGGACCATGGCGGGCGTTGGCAGCAGGCAGTAGAGGGCGAAGCATGGCAGGATGGTGGAGCAGGTGAGCGGGGGCGTCAGAGCAAGGTGGGGTGCCGGTAACTGTCACTGGGGCGAGCCTTTGGTGGTTACTAAAAATTCTTTGCTCCCCCATGCCGTGGTCCCGCCCAGTGCTCACACCTGCTGCTGGCGCCGGCCCTGCTCGCACCCGCAGCCGGCGCTGGCCCTGCTTGCACCCACTGTCGGCAACCAGCACTGGTCCCAATCACTCAGTGCCATCAGCAGGTGCGAGCAGGGCCGGGACCGTCAGCCCGTGGGAGCGGCGGTGGCAGGGATGGGGCTGCCGGCAGGCAGGGGACCAGGGGCAGCGGGGCCATGGGAGGAGGGGACAGGCAGGGGTGCGGAGGATGGGCCAAGAACCACCCCTGTGCCCACCGCAGCCTCATGGCCCACAGTTCCTTTCAAGGTGCACGAATTTGTGCACTGGGCCCCTAGTATAGATGATAACGGGGACATAAAATTGCTCAGCACATGACCTTATGTCTTAAAGTTTTCATAGCCCTCAACTCCAGACTGACCCTTTCATCTGGAGACCCATACTAGCATGTTATTTTTTGCTTTTTTTCCAGTTAACCATTTGCTTCTTATTTTTCAAGACTTCCTCCAATATAATTTAAAAATATACAACGTACTACACAAAGTGCAATATATCCTCTATTCACTATGACCAACCCCTACCCATAATTCTACTCACCTACAGGCAGTTTAACACATTGCGTACCGCATAGAAATCTCTAAGACATATGCCAGGGACTGCACGTTTCTGGGCAAACTGCACGTTATTTAAATCATCATAATGCACTTTAGGTGTTGTTTTTCAATAGTTATAACATTTTTATTTACAAAAACAATTAAACAATTAAAGTTCCTAGTACTTTTTTAACGTATGATACTGCATAAAACATTTTCCTCTATGAAGAGGGACCAAGCAAAATTTACATAAGTATCTAGATTCGCTCCTTTTTCCATGGGCGTGAAAAACCAGAACACTCGTGAGCGGTCCTTAACAGATGGCGTGCAAAACACGAGAAAACTCCTGAGCGGTACGAAATGTGTTAATTTGGTGTGTAGAATTCCAGATCTTTAAATATGTATTTGTGTACATACACATAGTGGGTTTTGTAACACAAACACAGACTCATTCATTCACTTAACAAATACTTGTTGAGCATGTACTATGTCCCAATCACTTTTTGGGAACTATTAGGATATAGCAGTGAACATAATGTTATAAAACAAAAAACCTCAGCCTGGCCCATGTGGTTCAGTGGTTGAGTGTCGACCTATGAACCAGGAGGTCACAGTTCGATTTCTGGTCAGGGCATATGCCTGGGTTGCAGGCTTGATCCCCAGTAGGGGGCATGCAGGAGGCAGCTGATTAATGATTCTCTCTCATTATTGATGTTTCTCTCTCTCTCTCTCCCTCACTCTTCCTTCCTCTGAAATCCATAAAAATATCAAAACAAACCACCCTAACTAGTTTGGCTCAGTGGATAGAGCGTCGGCCTGCGGACTGAAGGGTTTCAGGTTCGATTCCAGTCAAGGGCATGTGCCTTGGTTGTGGGCACATCCCCATTGGGGGGTGTGCAGGAGGCGGCTGATTGATGTTTCTCTCTCATCGATGTTTCTAACTCTTTATCCCTCTCCTTTCCTCTCTGTAAAAAATCAATAAAATATATTTAAAAAAAAAAAAAGCAAAGCAAAACCCTCTGCCCCAATGGATTTCATTTTCAAGTGGGAAGAGACAGACATACATGCTCCCAGCCTCCAAAAAAAGGGAAAGAGCACTCTGTATGTTAGATAGTAATAAATGCTATGGAGGGAAAAGGTCTGCACTGATTCAGAACACACACAGATCATTCTTTTCAACAATAGAATAGCATACGTGCTATATGTCTTATATACTTAGCATTTTTATTATTTGATAACATGTAAAATAACATAATAAATGAGGTATTAAGAAAATAAAACGAAAGATGGCGAATAGGTAACTGCGGCACCTGCTTTTCCCCACAACCGTATCAAAATTACAACTCAAGTACAGAACATCTCTCAGAGCCACCTGAAATCTAGCTGATCAAAAGTTCTACGACTCAGGATACAAAGAAGCCATTTCAAGACTGGGAGGAGGGGCACAGACACAGACTGGGCTGGTGCCACACCGCGTGGTGGTTAAAAATCGGGAGAGAAATCTGGCTGTGGAGAAACACCCTGAGGAGCAGAGTCCCAGCCCCACACCAAGCTCCCCAGCCCAGGGTTTCAGTGCCAGGAAGATATGTAAGTTCCAATAACTTCTGACAGTAAAAAAACCAGCGGATTATAAAGAACTGTAGCCTACCAGCAGATATCCAAATGTAAAATTCCAGCAAACATGATTTTGAATAATTTATTTATTTATTTATTTTTAATATATTTTATTGATTTTTTACAGAGAGGAAGGGAGAGAGATAGAGAGTCAGAAACATCGATGAGAGAGAAACATCGATCAGCCGCCTCCTGCACATCCCCCCTGGGGATGTGCCCGCAACCCAGGTACATGCCCTTGACCGGAATCGAACCTGGGACCTTTCAGTCCGCAGGCCGACGACGCTCTATCCACTGAGCTAAACCGGTTTTGGCGATTTTGAATAATTTAACTTTCAAATCTAACCCAGCAAGTTTAACGGCATTACACAAAAAGCACAATTCAAAAATCACCAATTAATGAACTTATTTTGTTTCCAAAAGTTATTTCTTAAAACACCACGCTCAGGATCTGCATAAAGTAGGACATAAAAAATAAAACAAAGAAAAAAAACAAAAAAACCAGCAGAGATTGTGGCTGAGAGAGATGGAGGGCTGCTAGAGCCCAGGTGTCCTCTTAAAGGGTCCTCAGGAACTTACTTGGACTCACTCACTGAGAGCTCCACAGCTGGGGCAGCAGCTCGAAAGGTGCCAGTGACATATGGTGAAGAACTGAATTGTCCAGCAAGAGTTGGAGGGGGGGCTTTATCCCAGGCAGTACAGGCAGGGAATATTGTTTCTTTGCTAAATCCTCCCCACACAAAGCTGTCAGACGGTCACTATATCTGAGTACCATCAACCAGGTTAACAGTGTTCCTAGTGCTGACAATTCTCTGAAACCGCGCCACACCCACAGGCAGGCCCACCCCAGCCATAGAAATGGCCTATCTTGGCTCATACTTGGAACTTTCCAAAAATCTATCCAAGGTTAACAAAACTCAAGGAGCATCTGGCCTCAGCATGCCCCCTTCCTCTTGCTAAGTGGTTGCTGGCATTAGCGGCAACAGGCTTTAGTCTGCAGCTTGGTCTCTCTGGACACCTTCAAAGCTAGCAAAAGTTAGCAGCCATCTGAAAATGGCTTTGTTCTCATGCCTGGTGGCCCAGACAGGGCGTTGATAGTGGATGATTTGGCCTACACCTCCAGGGAAGCCCCAGAGCTAGTGCATCCAGCTTCACACCATGTCGAAGCACCACCCAAACACCTGATGAGCAACACACTTAAGGGATGGACTTGGCAGGTTCCTGGGCCCCACTGATGTGAGTTCTGTTCCATGGGATTGACCCCTGATAGCAGATCCTCCACTGTGGTCTCGGTCAGACCTAGCAACCAATGGACAGTGTAAAGAGCCTCTGGGACAACTTCAAGCATACCAACATTTGTGTCGTGGGGGTGCCGGAAGGAGATGAGAGGGAGCAAGGAATTGAAAACTTACATGAAAAAACAATGACAGAAACTTCCCCTAACCTGGTCAAAGAAACGGACATATAAGTCCAGGAAGCACAGAGAATTGCAAACATATCAACCAAGGCCACTCTACCCAGCAGAGCTATCATTTAGAATCAAACGACAAAGAGCTTCCTCCTGGACAAGACAAAGCTAAACAAGTTCAACAACAACCCAGTACTACAAGAAATGTTAAAAGCTCTTGAAGAAAGAAGATAAAACATACAAATAATAAAATGGAAATAAGTACTTATCTATCAATTACATTAAATGCAAATATATTAAACTAGAGGCCAGGTGCACGAATTCGTGCATGAGAGGGGTCCCTCTGGGTCAGTGGTCGGCAAATTGTGGCCCCTTGAGTGTGGTTCTTGCACAAAATACCATGTGCAGGCGTGCACGTACAGTGTGATTGAAACTTCGTGGCCACACTCAAGGGGCCAAAGAGCTGCGTGTGGCTCGCGAGCCACAGTTTGCCGACCTCTGCTCTGGGTGGCCTGCAGGGATCAGGCTGAAGCCCACAGTCCAACACTGCCTGCAGCTCCTACCTGCTGCTCCCGCTCATCTGGGTCCCACTGTGCCTGCCGCGGGCTCGCACCCAGACAGTCCAGATCAGGAGAGGCTTGCGCTGCACCAGCAGCGCTTGCCAAACATGAGCCTTGTGTCTGGCACCCTCCCAAGGGGAGTGGCCTGTGGCATCGGATCAGGCCAAAATCGCTCTTCAACATCCCCCGAGGGGTCCCGGATTGCGAGAGGGCACAGGCCAGGCTGAGGTACCACACCAGTGCAAGATCAGGCCGTGGAGGCACCATGGGAGTGCTCCACGGCGTGTCCAGCCCATCTCACTCAGTCCCGATTGGCCAGACCCCAGCAGCAAGCTAACCTACTGGTCAGAGCATCTGCTGCCTGGTGGTCAGTGCACGTCATAGTGACTGGTTGACCAGTTGACTGTCTGCCCCCTGGTGGTCAGTGCACATCATAGCAAGTGACTGAGCAGCCTTAGCATATCATTAGCATATTATGCTTTGATTGGTTGTTCCTTTGTTCTGCTGTTCGGTCTATATGCATACTACCATTTTATTATATAGGACTAGAAGCCCAGCGCGCAAAATCGTGCAGCCCCGCTCACACGTGGGCACACCAACCACCCACCCGCCGCACTCGCAGCCCTACCCACCTACACGCCCATGCTGGCCTTTGATCGTTACAGCATTAGCGTCACAGGCTTTTGATATATATAGATGCTCCAATCGAAAGACGTATGGTGGCTGAATGCATAACAAACCAAGACCCTTACAAGTGCTGTCTACAAGAGACTCACTCCAGATAGTAAGACACACACAAACTGAAAGTAAAGGGATGGAAAAGATATTTCATGAAAATTATATCAAAAAATTAAAAAGTTGGGGTAGCAATACTTATACGAGACAATGCAGACTATATATTTTTTACTTATCTTTACTGTTGTATTACAGATGCCCCCTTTTTTTCCCCATAGACCTCCTCCACCCACCCCCACCAGACTACACTCCTGGCCTTCACATTATTGTCTGTGTCCATGGTTTATGCATTTGTGCATGTAAGTTCTTTGGTTAATCTCTCCCAACACAGCCACTTATCCCTGCCTTCTCTCAGAGATTTGTCAGTCTGTTCCAATTTATACTTCTAGCACTGTACAAGAGCTTACAGTCTCCCATGCTCTTGACAACATTGTTAATTTTTTTATAAATTCTAATATCCAATCTGAGGAACAAAAAATGACATCCACACTAAAAGCAATGAGTTCTCAATATACCAGTGAAAAAAATGCACCTTTTCTTTTAACTACCATTTGTACTTCTTACCATATCACACTTATTTTCCTTTACTTTCTAGTAACAGTCTCTACCAGTTAGATATCACTGGCTTCTAGTCTGAAAAGTGGTCTACAACGTAGTTTAAGAAAGTATAAGCAGCACCGTCTAGTCACTTATGTAAACTACTAGAGGCCCTGTGTACGAAATTTGTGCACGGGGGTGGGGGGGGGGTTGCTGACCCTCAGCCTGGCCTGCACCCTCTTGTAATCCGGGACCGCTGGCTTGTAACCGCTCGCCTGCCTGCCTAATCACCTGTAACCATCTGCATGCCTGCCTGATGCCCTGACCACTTTCTTGCCTGCCTGATCACCCCTAACTACTCGCCTGCCTGCCTGATCGCCCCAAACCACCTCTGCCTCGGCCCTTGTCGCCACGGCTTCATCGGGAAGGACGTCCGGAATGACGTCCAGAAGGTATTTCGGCTGTCCAGTCTAAATAGCATATTACGCTTTTATTATTATAGATAGGAAGAAAACTATTATTCCCTTACTAGATAAAAGTTCCACAACATTTGCTCGCAGAAAAGAATTCTCAAAGCGATCTTTATTTTCACTATAATTTGTAAAAATTAAATATTTGAAAATTTTGACTAGAAGAAAAATCAATCACCAAGCTCATACTATCAATAATCTGCACTGATAATTATATGAATTATTATGACATTTAATATATATAAGAACCTAAAGCAATGGAAGCTGAGAAGCAGCTTCAACAGCAGCATGAGGCATTCTGTTTGTAAACTGCAAACTAGTGCAAATAAATACTAACAGTCAAAATATTTGTCCCAAAATAACAATGCAACCTGACCATAGAACACAGGATTATAAAAAAAAAACAACACACACAGCACACAAATTTATACCAAATCAGCATGAGGTTAAAAATAGCTTGAGGTCATTTGCCTCTGAGCAGGCTCAGACAGGCACAGGAGAAAAAAATAGCTCATACAACAAAACTGGGTATTCAGGACAGGAGTTATATAAGTAAAATAAATAGAGAACACTTATGTTTCAGTAAAACATTCAAAAGAATCACAGAGACACTTTATTTTCAAGTTTTGTCTTGAAAATCTCAAATGTTACTCTGAGTGAAAGAATAAGATAATGCCTCTGAAAATATGTGGGCTGAAATATTTACATATTTTAATATAAAAAACAGGATGGACAGTATCTTCTATTTAGCAGAATTTGCTATAAGCTAACCATGACCATATCAGCACTTTTTAAAATATTATGGTCTGTTCCTCAAAGTTACCATCTGACCCTGAAATTTCACTTTTATAGACCCAAGAGAATTAAAACACTGAACCCACAAATATGTGCAAATATTCAAAGTAGTATTCTTCATAACAGCTAAAAAAGCATAAAAAACTCAAATGTCCATCAACTGATGAGCGGGTAAACAAAATATAGTATATTCATACAATGGAATATTGTGGAGCCATAAAAAAGAATGAAGTATTGACACATGCTACAACATGGATGAACCTTCAAAACATTATGGTAAGCAAAAGAAGTCAGTCACAAAGGTCACATATTGTATGATTCCATTTATATCAAATGTCCTAAATAAGCAAATCCATAGCACAGAAAATAAACTGGTGATTACCTAAGGCTACGGGAATTGGAGAGAAAAAAAGGAAAGACTAATTGGTACAGGGTTTCTTTTTAGGGTGATGATAAATTTCTAGGTTAAACAGTGGTGATGGTTGTACAACTTTACAAAATTAGTAAACCCACTGAATTGTATACTTTAAAGGGTAAATTACATGATACGTGAATTGTATCTCAAAAAAAACATTATGGTCTACAAAGATGAGTCAACTGAGACTGAACAGCTTCATGAAAACTTCAAGATAATGACCTTCAAATGTTTTCTAGTGCCCTAGAAACCTCCCTCCCTCCTGGACCCAAGCAACCGATGTTCTTGCTGTGGTTTGCATTCTTTAAGAAATTGATATTTCATGTCAAAGGAACCATATTGCATATGCTTTTGGTGTGCCTTCTTTTACTCAGCTTAATTATTTTTGAGATTCATCCATATCTACACTAATAAAAGAGAAACATGGTAATTGGCATATGACCGCTACCCTTCCCATTGGCTAATCCCCGTCACTCACAGAGTAGGGCCGAGATATGCAAATTAACTGGCAGCCAAGATGGCGGCCGGCAGCCAGACAGCTGATGCGAACAGGGAGGCTTGCTTGCTTCAGTGAGGGAGAACTCCAACGTTCCCCGCCTGACTTGCCGGCCTCTCAGCTGCAACTCTCAGCAACTATGTTGTGAATATAGAAGCTAAAAAAAACCCAGAAACCTGCTTTACTCAGCAGGGCTTCAGCCAGCCGGACCGCAACATTGTATCAAATACAGATGGTAAACAAAGGCCAGAAACCTGTTTTCAGCAGCCAAGGCCTCAGAGCTAAAGCTGGCCCAGAATAAAAAAGAAAAAAAAAAGAAAAAAAGGAGTGGTTGGGAGCTTCATTCCCAGCCTGAAAAGAGCCCTCGGCCCCTCAGCCAGACTGGCCAGGCACCCCAGTGGGGACCCCCACCCTGAAGGGTGTGTGACCAGCTGCAAACAGCCATCATCCCCTCCCCCAGACTGGCCAGGCACCCCAGTGGGGACCCCCACCCTGATCCAGGACACCCTTCAGGGCAAACCAGCCAGCCCCCACCTGTGCACCAGGCCTCTATTCTATATAGTAAAAGGGTAATATGCCTCCCGGCACCGGGATCAGCGTGACAGGGGGCAGCACCCAAACCCCCTGATCGCCCTGCAGCTCTGTGTGTGACAGGGTGCGGCGCCCCACCCCCCCCGCCCCCCACGGGCCCTGCTCTGTGACAGGGTAGAGCCATAACCTCCCCATTGGCCCTGCCCTGAGTATGAGAGTGGCGGCGCCCCAACCACCTGATCGGCCCTGCTCTGTGGGTGTTAGAGGGCAGCGCCCCAACCCCCCACCCCCACGGGCCCTGCTCTGTATGTGATGGGGTAGAGCCATAACCTCCCCATCTGCCCTGCCCTGAGTGTGACAGTGGCGGCGCCCCAACCCCCTGATCGGCCCTGCTCTGTAGGTGATAGAGGGCAGCGCCCCAACCCCCTGATCCACCCTGCCCTGAGTGTGACAGGGGGCGGTGCCCCAACTCCCATATCGGCCCTACTCTGTGAGTGACAGGGGGGAGCTCCTCAACCCCCTGATCGGCCCTGCTCTGTGCATGACAGGGGGGAGCTCCCCAACCCCCTGATTGACCCTGCTCTGTGCCTGACAGGGTATGGAGCCCCAACCCCCCTGATGGGCCCTGCTCTGTGCATGACAGGGGGTGGCGCCGCAACCTCCCCATCAACCCTGCCTTGAGTGTGACAGGGGGCGGTGCCCCAACCCCCCAATCGGCCCTACCCTGAGCGTGACTGAGGGTGGCATCGCAACCTCCCAATGTGCCCTGCTCTGTGCATGACAGGGGAAGGCGCCACAACTCCCCAATCGGCCCTGCTCTGAGCCC
Source organism: Myotis myotis (assembly GCF_014108235.1). Taxonomy (NCBI): domain Eukaryota; kingdom Metazoa; phylum Chordata; class Mammalia; order Chiroptera; family Vespertilionidae; genus Myotis; species Myotis myotis. The sequence continues at coordinate 5,049,929 of NW_023416322.1, forward strand.
GACCTGGGGCTGCACCTAGGGATTGGGCCTGCCCTCTGCCACCCAGGAGCAGGCCTAAGCCAGCAGGTCGTTATCTCCCGAGGGGTCCCAGACTGTGAGAGGGCACAGGCCGGTCTGAGGGACCCCCCCCCTTCCCCCGAGTGCACAAATTTTTGTGCACCGCGCCTCTAGTTTTTACATAAACCAATAGTTTATGCTGAGTAGTATTCCATATACCTTATATTGCTTAGTATTCCATGGTAGGGATGTATCACAATTTGTTTATCCATCTACCTGCTGATAGACATTTGGGTTGTTTCTGATGTTTAATAAAGTTGCCATGAATATTTGTATATATATGTATATGTGCAGATATATGCTTTCTTTTCTCTTAGGTAAATATTTAGAAGAGTGGAATGGCTGGATCACATGGTAGATGTATTTTTACCTTTTTTACAAACAGGTAGATTGTTTTCTAAATTGGTTGTATAATTTTTCCACTCAATTTCAGTTGCTCCACACTCACCAAGATTTAGTATGGTCAGTCTTACATTTTAGCCATTCTAATAGTTGTGCAGTAGTATTTCATTGATATTTTTATTTGCATTTTCCAAAGGACTAATATTCAACATCTGTATACCTTCTTTGGTGAAGGAGATTATTAGAATCCTTTCCCAATTTCTAAAAATGGGTTGTTTTCTTACTCCATTTTGATTTCTTTATAGAGCCTAGATACACATGCTGTAACAGATGATTTGAAAGTTATCTTCTCATCTGTGGCTTGTTTCTTCATTCTTATGAAGAACACAGGTTATTTATTTTAATGTAGTCCAATTTTTTGTTTTTTTATGGATCATGGTTATGGTGTCATGTCTAAGAAATGACACCCAAGGTCACAAAGGTTCTCTATGTTTTCTTCAAATTTTATATAAACTTTTAAGTCTATTACCCACTTTGAGTTAATTTCTGTATATGGTTTAAAGTATGTATTTCAAAGCGCATATTTTTGTACTGCAGCTATCTAATTATTTCAGCAAGTGTTTAAAAGGATATGCTTTTTTCTCCTGGACTGCCTTTGTCCCCAGTGTGTGGGGGTCTATTTCTGGACTCTATTCTGGGTTTCTTTTTAAATCCTCACCTGATGATTTTTTTAAAATTGACTGGGGGGCGGGGGGAGAGGAACATCAATCAGCTGCCTCTCATACCCTCCTGAACAGGGATCAAACCCGCAACCTAGGTATGTGCCCTGACCTGGAATCAAACCCATAACCTTTTTGATGTATGGACCTATGCTCAACCAACTGAGCCACTAGGCAGGCTATTCTGGTCTGACCTATCTACCTCGATGGCAGTACCATAGTCTTGGTTACTATTTATATATATAGGACCCTAATATGCAAAAATAGACCAAACAGCAGAACAACTGAACAACCGGTCGCTATGATGAGCGATGACCACCAGGGGGCGCGCACGGAACATGGCGGGCATTGGCCGTAAAGGAATGGTGGAGCAGGTGAGTGGGAGCGCCAGACCAAGGCGGGTCGCCAGTCGCTGTCATCGGGGCGATCAGGTGGTGACTGAAAATTCTTTGCTCCTGCACACTGTGGTCCCGCCTGGTGCTAGAGCCCGCTGACAGCACCGGCCCCAATCGCTCCACACCATCAGCAGGTGCAAGTGGGCTGGTGCCATCAGCGTGTGGGGGCGGTGGGAGTGGGGTTGCAGTGGGAGGGGCCGGGCAGGGGTGCGGAGGAAGGGCCGAGACCCGCCCCTGTGCCCACTGCAGCCTCATGGCCCCACAGTTCCTTTCAAGGTGCATGAATTCATGCACTGGGCCCCTAGTAGCTTCATAATAAACCTTGAAATCAGGTAGTATTAGTCCTCTAATGTTTTTCTTCTTTATCAAAGTTGTGCTAACTATTCTATATACTTTGCATTCCATATGAATTTTATAAATCAAATTTTCAATTTTTATCAAAACACTGACTGGGATCTTGACTGGAATTATACTGAATTCACAAATGACATCCTAACAATACTGTCTACTGTTCCACAAGCAGGATATATTTCTCCATTTATCTATCTAGGTGACCTTTAATTTCTTTAAGTAATATTTTGTAGTTCTCCATGCTCAGGTCTTATACATTTTTTCTGAAAGTTAAAGTATTTCATATTTTTATGCTATTGTAAATGGTATTTTTTAAAATTTTAATTTCTAATTGCTACTAATATGTAAAAATACAACTGATTTTCTATATGTCTTTCTTATATTCTGCAACCTTGCTTACACTTATTTCTTTTCTTTTTTTTAATATATTTTATTGATTTTTTACAGAGAGGAAGGGAGAGGGGAAGGGAGTTAGAAACATCCATGAGAGAGAAACATCGATCAGCTGCCTCCTGCACACTCCCCACTGGGGATGTGCCCACAACCAAGGTACATGCCCTTGACTGGAATCGAACCCGGGACCCTTGAGTCCGCAGGCCAACGCTCTATCCACTGAGCCAAACCGGTCAGGCGCTTACACTTATTTCTAACAGCTTTTTAATGGAATTCATCAGGTTTTCTACATAAAAGATCATGTTAACTGTGAACTGACAGTTTTGGTTCTTTCTTTCCAATGAGTGCTCCTTATGTCTGAGAATTAGAAGAACAGCAAACAGAAAGGATAGTTTAAAATCCTGAACTTCTTATTACATATCTAATGATTTAAAACTGTCATTTCTGTAAGTCAAAATTGGTAGAATTTGATTTAATTTAACTTAATATTGTTCTTGATTATTGAGAGCCTTCTCCACAGGCCCCAGGAGCACACACAAAAGAGCATGAGCTGATACAGGAGAGGGCAGAAGTAAAACTGCCCTCACAGATGACTGACGCATCTCCTACCCCTACTGCCACAGACACTAGTCCCACACCCCTGCTAACTATAGGCTTAAATTGCAATACCCAAAAGTGAAGATCTCGCATTTCCACCTCTGACCTCCTTACTTTCCCCAACACCAAAGCGGTGATGCTTCTGAGCAGTGAGTGGCAAGAGCCTCATCTCTGCTAATTATGAAATATAATTCTTGTAAACTATGGAGAGACAAGAAAAAAGATCTGGCCCGGCTGGCGTGGCTCAGTAGTTGAGCATCAACCTATGAATCAGGAGGTCACGGTTCGATTCCCGGTCAGGGCACATGCCCAGGTTGCGGGCTCGATCCCCAGTGTGGGGTGTGCAGGAGGCAGCCAATCCATGATTCTCATCATTGATGTTTCTACCTCTCTCTCCCTCTCCCTTCCTCTCTGAAATCAATAAAAATATAAATAAATAAAAAACGAAAAAACAAACACAACTTCTCTTTTTAAAAAAAAAAAGAAAAAAGATCTGATATAATCCTAAGTAAATTTTTTTAAAGCAGAAATACAACATGGTATACTCCTATGTCTGCATCTGAAAACAGGAAGCATGTGAGAAATCAAAAGTATTATATAAAAACCATAAAACTAAAATAAGGTAATGAGAATATGGGGGATTTTTCATTTTTAAAAGTCTCCTTAATGTCATTATAATATCTTTCAGTATCTATGCCTCAGGACAAAACCTGAAGAAAATGTATGAAAGGAGCTTTTAGAAAAAGAGCTCCAGATTTTTTAAATATATTTATATTGATTTCAGAGAGGAAGGGGGGGGGAGGAGAGAGAGAGAGAGAGAGAGAGAGAGAGAGAGAGAGAGAGAGATGGATGGAGACATCAATGATGAGAGAGAATCATTGATCGGCTGCCTCCTGCACAGCCACCACTGGGGGATCAAACCTGCAACCCAGGCGTGTGCTCTTGACCGGAATTGAACCTGGGACCTTTCAGTCTGCAGGCCAACACTCTATCCACTGAGCCAAACAAATCAGCTAGGGCCAGATATTTTTTAATGCCTTTTAGAATTACCATTACAATGCTACATATGTAAAACAAATTTTATTTAAATAAATATAAACCAGGCTGCTCAGCGCTCCCTTCCCTTGTGTGTATACTGGGTGTTCTTTTTCTAGGAAGCCATCTATCTATCTTATATTCTGCTAATCTGAAACAGCAGCCACAGCCATTCCTGCAATGAAGTGATCCATTCCGGTAAGCTGAGACTCTCAGATCAGATGTCTCACCAGCACCAGGTCATGGTCAGAAGCTTTCAAATGATCAATGAAACCCTCAGGTAGCCATGGGCTCAATTCCCAGGTTATCAGAGACCGCAGTAGAGCAATGTCATCTCTCTACAAACCGTTAGCACCATTTCTATAATTCACTTTCCACTGACTCTCACAGGTTAACTGGCAACCAGCCTCCTCCCACCTTAACTCTATCCTCACCCACTCTCTCCATCTCCCCACCTCAGATTCACTTTAAAAAAACAATACTGATTCTGTTTGAAATTTTGGTTGGACTAAGCCTTTTCTAATATATCTAATATTTTAATAATGTAGCTATTAGTAAATAGTTTAATTATAGAAAATAATCTTTTCATTGCACAAGCAGCTCTGGCTAAAGAAAACAGCAAAACTGAACCTAAGTCTCTGCTGAAATTACCAACTAAAATATGGAAAAGAATAACTTTGGTTTCTATATATAACTTTCTAAGTTTTCTTCTTCAGGGACATCAGTATAAAACTTTATAGCTATAAATATTATCTTTTTCTCACCTCTTTGCTTATCTAAATTCCACCTCCCCTTCAAGTATCTGGTACTTGAAGAAAGCCTTGTTTTCCTTCTGCAGGAAGTCTTACTAGTAATAATGGCAAACATTTATGAACACTCTCTATATGGCAGGCACATTGGCCTATACACTTGACATGTACTAACTCACTTAACCCTCACAACAATCCCATGAGGTATTCTTTTCCCAAATTTACAGATGAGACAACATGTACGGAGAGATCTGAAGTAATTCTGTCCAGGTCACATATCCAGTAAATAAGTGGTAGGCCCAAGATTTGAACTCAGGCAATTTGATTCCAAGGATATCACTAAGTCATTTGACCTCTCCTCCTAAAGACTTTACAAAGACTGCAGCTCACCTAATACAATCTCTCCCTACCGTGCGTGTTACACAGACTCCACAATAATTTTTATTTTTATTTGATTATGAGAGAGAGAGAGAGAAAGAGAGAGAGAGAGAGAGAGAGAGAGAGAGAGAGAGAGAGAGAGAGAGAAATTGATTTGTTATTCCACTCATTTATGCATTCATTGTATGTGCTCTGAACGGGGATCAAACCTGCAACCTTGGCACATCGGGACAATGTTCTAAACACTAAGTAACCTGGCCAGGCACCACAATAATTTTTTTAAAAATACATTTTATTGATTTTTTACAGAGAGGAAGGGAGAGGGATAGAGAGCCAGAAACATCGATGAGAGAGAAACATCGATCAGCCGCCCCCTGCACACGTCCCACTGGGTATATGCCCGCAACCAAGGTACATGCCCCCGACCGGAATCGAACCCGGGACCCTTGCATCCTCAGGCCAACGTTCTATCCACTGAACCAAACCGGTTAGGGCACAATAATTTTATTATACTTTCTTGTTTACTTATTTGTTTCATATGTGTTTGCACTTCTCCAACAAAATTATAAATTCCTTGTGGGCAAGGTAACCATGATATTTGCTTCTTGTCCCTACTTTTAGCAGAGTACTGTTAAAGCACTCAATATAGACTACTTAGCTGATTTTTTAAAACCCTTGACAATGCCCTGGACAGCCTTGCTCAGTGGTTAGAGCGTCAGCCTGAGCACTGAAGGGTCTCGGGTTCGATTCCTGGTCAAGGGCACATGCCTGGGTTGCAGGTTGGATCCCCGGCCCTGGTCAGGACTCATACAGGAGGTAATCAGTTGATGCGTCTCTTTCACTGCAATGTTTTTCTCTCTTCCTCTCTCCCTGCCTCTTTCTCTTCCTCACACCCCTCCAACTCTCTAAAAATCAATGGAGGCCTCTACGGGTGTGGCTCAGTGGTTGAGTGTTGACCTATGAATCAGGAGGTCATGGTTTGATTTCCAGTCAGTGCACTCACCCAATAGGGGGCATGCAAGAGGCAGCCAATCAATGATTCTCTCTTATCATTGATGTTTCTATCTCTCCCTCTTCCTTCCTTTCTGAAATCAATAAAATTATATATATATTTTTTTATATCAATGGGGAATAAATATCCTCAGGTTAGGATTAAAACACACACACACACACACACACACACACACACAAACCCACCCTGGTAATTTCTATAATATTATACAGACAGATTTTTTTTTAATGTAAAATATCATTTAAAAAGGAGAATACTAAAATATCCACGCATGATGACAAGGGAATTCTACAGAGAGAAAACTAGGCATTGCTACAAACTCTGAAGGACAGGTTATGACTCAGCAAAATTATTTTAACACCTAGAGAATAGCTCATGCCATCAGTGTCAGATTTAGCATTACTAAAGTTAGGAAACTGACTACATATATTTATTTTTCTTCTTAATGCATCTCTTCCTGGTGAGTCATATCTACAAAACTGACAAACCAATGTATTTCCATTTCCTAAAAGAGAACTAACACTTAAAAAAAATCAATGAAATTTTTTTGCATATGTATAATAAGCGACAACCTGTGTTATCAAGGAAATAGCACACACAGAAGGAAAATACTAAAATCAGAAAAGATTTCCAGGCCTGGCAAACAGAATAAATTTTAAATAATGTTTTTCAATTCATCAAAGTGAAAAAATTAAAATGTGAGTTCAAAGACATCTTGTACCCATGTACACACATATAAATACTAAAAATTCTACTAGTTCAAGTACTTGAGCTATCTCTGGAAAAGGCTAATGTAATCCTGAAACACAAAGAAATTCTGATTATGGGATTTAACTTTTTTTTTTTTTTTTTTTTTTTTTTAGCATCTGTTAGCTTTCTAGAGTCAAGTACTGTGGCAATAGGAGCAAAAACAAACCAGTGGTTTTTGTAGGCTGAGCTGGTAGGCTACAAACTCTAACAGTTTAAAAACAGAGTATGCAATGCCACTGAATTGTACATTTAAAAATGGTTAAGCCCTGGCTGGTATGGCTCAGTTGGTTGGATTCGATTCCTAGTCACGGCGCTTATAGGAGGCAACCAATCGATCTTTCTCTCCCCCTCCCTTCCTCTCTCACTAAAATCAATAAACATAACCTCCCTCAGGTGAGGATCAAAATATTAATCACTAAAATAAAATAAAAATAAAAATGGTTAAAATGGTAAAATAGAAACTAAATGAGATTTTAAGTCCATAAAGTGAAAAAAGAAAATTATTCTAAATTTACTATAAAATGGTATACAAGGATGCATACTAATGCCTTGTTTTCAAGTGACAGTTAAGATTTTCTGCCCACCCCTCAAAATATGGATGCTGCATTATATAAAGAACTGGAAATTAATTACAGGTCCCATCCTGAGATCTGGAAGACAAGTAAATATCTTACCCTTAATCTAGCCCCCTAATTCCAGTTATGTCAAACTACCATGTTCATTAGAAGTAATTTCTAGAAACCAGTTCCTCTGTGTAAAGTTGAAGGCTGTGCCTTAGTATGACTTCTATTAACAATTCATTCCGACCTGCTCTTTACTTGGCCATCATGCCATTAAAGCAGGATCTGCAACACTGCTATTTCAAAAACACAAGCTTTTTATTTTCACACCATTACACACAATAAAACAGAATTCAAAATACTGTCAGGTTCACAACAGAGGCTATTACTCTAAGCAAAGCTTTACCAAAAGTAATATGCCAAAGCCCCAGCTGCTAAAAACACAAACTATTCTAAGGGCTACCCTTGTCCACATTTGCCCTATCCATTCTGATATTTTGCTGCTCAGAGACGTGAAAATATGTCATGTTTTTAACATCCACCCACTATCTGAAGCATCCCTACACCCAAAGGAAAACTCACCTCTGTAAAATGTGTTGATGTGCTATTGTCCATCCGGTTGCCACCACCACCTAAAAAACTAAAGAGAAAAGGGAGTAAGTGACTCTATTCCCAGAAACAAGCTTCCCTCTCAGAAGCTTAACAGAGAATGTTGCAATGAGAACACAGCTCTATAAGGAAAAATTACTCATCTCAACCTGACACCTACAAAGAAAACTATGACCAACCGGCATGTGAATTAACCTATAAAAAACTATAACTGCAGTCCACCTGGTGTGGCTCAGTGGTTGAGCATCGACCTATGAACCAGGAGGTCATGGGTTCGATTCCCAGTCAGGGTACATGCCCGGGTTGTGGGCTCAAATCCCAGTGTGGGGTGTTCAGGAGGCAGCCAATCAATGATTTTCTCTCATCACTGATGTTTCTATCTCTCTCCCTCTCCCTTCCTCTGAAATCAATAAAAATATATTAAAAAATAAAACAAAACAAAAACAAAAACTATAACTACAGCCCTGGCCAGGTAGCTCAGCTGGTTGAAGTGTCGTTCCAATGCACCAGGGTCGTGGGTTAGATCCTGGGCAGGGCATATACAAGAATCAACCAGTGAGTGGTGGAGCAACATATGGGGTCTCTTTCTCTCTCTCTCTCTCTCCCCCCCCTTCCTCTGCCTCTCCCTCTCTCCCTCCTTTCCTCCCTCCCTCTCCACCTCCCCCATCTCTCTCTCTAAAATCAATAAAAAATTTTTAATTATAACAACAAAATCAAGTGGAAAATTGAGGTAAAGGGCCACCACAGAGAAGGACCTACAGAGAGCCAGCAAAGCAACTGAAATTTGACTTAGCAAAAGAAAAAAAAACATTCATCCTCAAAAGGGCAAGAAGACAAGAGTCTCACAATAATATTTCATTAAAAAGCCACTCAACCACCAAATAACTATAGTTACTATTTCTTGGCAATGATTAAATACAGTAATGTAAGGCCCTGGCTGGTCTGGCTCAGTGGATAGAGAGTCAGCCTGCGAACTGAAGGGTCCCGGGTTTGATTCCGGTCAAGGGCATATGCTACAGTTGCAGGTTTGATACCCAGCAGGGGGTGTGCAGGAGGCAGCCAATCAATGATTCTCTCTCATGACTGATGTTTCTATCTCTCTCTCCTTTCCTCTCTGAAATCAATAAAAATATAGTCTTAAGATGTAGTAATGTAAGAAGTCTGTTACTAAATTTAGCACATTATAAAAGAGCTCAATAAATATTTTTTTCTTCTCCTGATAGATTACCCTATTCTTTGATTATCCTACCCATCCTTCAGGGGCCATCTCAAATGCAATGTCCTCTAGTAAGTCTCTTCTGAACTCACCAAGCAAATGAGATTCCCCCACACTCCTCTACACTCTGACTTTGATTCAAATTCTACTGTAAATATCTAGAATTTGTATCCATTTCTACCTGTCCCTCCTTTCATAAATATAAATTCAGAGGGCAAAGACTGTATTTTATTCATACAGGTATATGTAGTATGTTTATTATGTGTCAGACATTATACAGAGCACTCATTACTTTTGGAAAACCCTGCAATGCCATATTCCATATTGATAATTTGAAAATAGAAGTTGTTAAATTCGTATCACATGTGTAAACATCAGAGAAACAGCTGTGTAGCTAACTAGCTCAATGAAGCAGGGGCATGGCAGAGCACTGAGTGCAGTCCCTGGAGGGGTCCCGCTCTGTCATCTACCAGCTGAGTGACTTCAAGCACCCTCTCAGTGCCTCAGTGTCCTTGTGTATCAAGTGGGAAGAATAATGGCACTTACAACAGGGTAGTTGGTGAAGATTACTTAACACATGTGAAACAGTGCTTGGCACCCAGAAAGTCCTTGACAGAGAATGAGGATGGTGATGGTGGTGGGCGTGGTGACAGGCGCTCCTGGGTGGAGCAAGAGAAAGACATGTCAGTTTCATCCAGGAAGTTGGAAAGGGTGCTGCAGAATTGGTCTTGCGTGGCAGAGGAAGGGGGTTCCCTCTAGATCAGTGGTTCTCAACCTTGGCTGCACATTAGAATCATCTGGGAATTTTTTTAAAATCCTGATTTCTGGGCCTCATCCTCCGGAAATTCTGTTTCTTTGTTATGGGGTGGGGCCACAACATTAGTAACAAAGAAACAGAATTTCAGGAGGATGAGGCCCAGAAATCAGGATTTTAAAAAGATTCCCAGATGATTCTAATGTGCAGCCAAGGTTGAGAACCACTGCTCTAGGTGGAGGGTTCAGCACTGTGGGTACAGTTAAAGTGGAGAGAAGGCTGTTCTGAGAACTTCAGCCAGACAGGAACTGCTCCCCGCTCCTGAAATATGAGCTTGGAGTCAAAATAGAAACAAACATGGCATATTTCCATGTGTAGAACATTTTGTTTGTATTCATGAGAAAAAATTAGCCAGGCTGGAAAACTATGGTTTGTGAACAAATGCTTTTCTCAGATAGACATGACCAGTGCCTGCAGTGGCAGGGAGGTTGATAATAAGAAGCACTTAGCTAGTTAATTCCAGGTTATGGAAAAACTTGTTAAGAACATGAAGGGTTTAAACAACACTGAATTAATTACATTGGTTAACAGTGTGGCCTGAGTTTAGCAAATAATATTTTAGCCCTTTACTTTCCTTAAAACAAACAAAACAAGTAGCAGTCAAGCTCACAACCCACAATCAAATGGTATCATTGCTGGGCACAAGCCCTGATAAATAAGAAATGGGTGTGAGACATGATTTAAAATTTCATCCCTTGATGTAAATGCTTGAGGGTGATGTGATTTTCTTTTTCCTTTTCTCAGCCTGCTCAGCCTATGAAGTTTCCTATCTGAAAGTTAATCTTCCCAACTTCCTTTGGAATTTAAGGAAACTTAATCTCCTGGTGTGTAAACAAAAGGGACTCAGTGTATTGCTCTCCCTCTGACACTCAGAAGCCCAGGAGTGTTGAAGTAGCAGCTAACAGGACCTAGTGCTTACCAGGCAAAGCAAACCCGGCCATTCTTGTTTAATGGTCTACAAAGTTATTGACTTTGAAAAAGTTCACCTTTACCATTAAAAATGCTGGTCCTCTCTTTCAGAAGGCTTGAAAGGTATGGGGGGAATTGAGGAGAGGCAGTTAAACTTGAAGAGGAAAGTTAAGGACCTGGGATTTAGTTAAAATAGAAGGCTAGGCCCTGGCAGGTGCTCAGTGGTTAGAGCATCAGCCCGTGCACCCAAAGGTCGTGGGTTAGATTCCTGTTAAGGACACATACCGTGGTTGCAGGCTGGATCCCAGCCCTGGTAGGGGCACCTGTGGGAAGCAACCCTTCCATGCGTCTTTCTCACAACGTTTCTCTCCCCCTGACCCCCGCCTCCCTTCCACTCTATGTAAAAGCAATGGAAAAATATCCTTGGGTGGGGTTTAAGAAAAAAAATAGAAGGCTAGATTAACAAGGGAGCAGGTTATTTGAATAATAGTGTGGTAGGCAGACAAGTAAGCAGAGCAGGGCAATGGGCCAGGTACAGAATAAGGTCACTAGGGTGGAAACCCCCAGGTGCTTAGCAATGGACAACTGTAGGGTGGGACCTTGCCCCCAGAGCGACCTTTCCTCCCCTAGCACATTGCTGGTCAGGCAGTTTGGACCCCCAGACCTTTCCTCCTTAGAGATAACATTTAGGCCTCAGTTGTATTTCAGCTCCAGGCCCAGAAAATCAGCAAAACCAGAGAAATAATGCCACGGCTGGCCTCAGGACCAGCTGCATTGGCTAATGATCCCCGACCCTGGTACAGACCAATCAATCAGTGAAGACCTAGAGTCTAGGTCAGCTGTGGGCAAACTACGGCCCGTGGGCCGGATCCGGCCCGTTTGAAATGAATAAAACTAAAAAAAAAAAAAAGACCGTACCCTTTTATGTAATGATGTTTACTTTGAATTTATATTAGTTCACACAAACACTCCATCCATGCTTTTGTTCCGGCCCTCCGGTCCAGTTTAAGAACCCATTGTGGCCCTCGAGTCAAAAAGTTTGCCCACCCCTGGTCTAGGTCCTAGACCCAGGAGGAACACACCTGCAAAGCTACTGAATATTCCCTTAAGATCTTCCCCTGGGACCTCCCCTAAAATCTCCACCCTTAAAACCCGGAAACTGGAGGGCCCAGCGGGCTCTTCCTCCCAGAGCAAGCCTGCGCCAATACCTTTACCTTTCCTTTCCCCTTCCCCTTTTCCCCGTTCCGACCCCCCACCCATAGCTTCCTCACTCCCAAGCTCCAACCGCCCTTCCTTTACCTCTATAACTTTCCTAAGCTCATTTCTTCTAGGAATTACTTCTACCTCTGTGATTTAACAAGTAAATGTTCTCTTATGTTGGGCTTGGCTCTGAATGCTTTCCTAGCCAGAACCCAAGTACCGAGGTTGCTGAACCCAGGTTTGCTCGGACCCCACAGGTCAGATACCCGGTGGCAGTTCCAGCCGCCTACAACAATAGTGTAAGAAACAGCTTGATGGCAAAGATATTTAACATGTTTCAGTGAGTACTTCTCTATTTCTACCAAGGAAAAGGAATGTACGTAATAAACTTGAAAAAGTTTTCAACAGTCTGTTTCTTTATATAAAGAGAAAAAAATACTTGAAAAATGTCTATTATGGTATGCTAGCAAATGCTTATAAATTGGCTGTCTGGGGAGAGGGGAGGGGAAGGAGGCCCTGATTTGTAGTGTTTATCAATTTCCTTGGTGTAAATACATTCCCCCCCCCCCCCAGAAAAAAAAGACTGGATTTTATTCATGCAAGTATATATAGAGTGTTTATTTATGTGTCAGACATTATACAGAGCATTCACCACTTCTGAAAACACTGCAATGCCATATTCTATATTGGTACTTAAAAATAAAAGTTGTTAAATTAGTATCACATGTGTAAACAATAAAATAACGGTCTATTCCCAATGACAGGGAGAAATAATGTCCTCATGAAATTTGCAAAGAGAGAAAACTGGCTAAGCCTTTGGGGAAGGGGTGCGGAAAAAGAACCACAAGAACCAACGGAGACCACTTTTACCTCAAGAGACACACATAAGTGGCACAACCGCACCCCACACTCACCCCAATGATATAAAGTCCACGAACTACAATTAAATGGCTTTCATTTTCAGAATCACACCACCAATCCGGGCATTGTGGTGAGCTTATCGAGGAAACACACATCCTGATTCGTCAGAAACCAAAAGTGAAAAAGCAAAGCAAATACCAAAGTCCATGTAATCATTCCCAGGCCTTATAATTTTCTATTTAGAAACCATTTAACACTGTATTAGTTCAGAAGTTTAAAATGCTTTTGTAAAAAATATTTCAGATGTACCCTACAATCGATGCCAAATAAGTAAATAACTACCACGTACTTTAAGAAAAAAGGTGAGTGGCCATGCAGCCATTTTATTGCTCAAGCCTAGACAGGCTTCCAAGGCTGTTTCTTGCCTTTACCACATGACATGGTTTCAGGGATTCCAATATCCTTGGTAATTAAAGCCATCGATATCTTTTGGGTTTCTACTCCCCCTTAAAGTCCCTCAGCATCCCCCCTTGCCTTAAAATTCCTTACTTAGTATTTTAAAATGATAGGGCTAATCACAGAGAAGGGATAATAAAACACAATATTGTTCTGACAAATGTTACAAAGCTTAAGAACATGTACAAGGTGCCCCTCTAGACTGTGGATGAAAAGGGGCCACATACTAAACCTGACCCGCTCAGGGGAGGCCTGTGTGGCGGCCTTACAAATACAGAGACCTAAAGTAACCACGTAAGGTGGTCTGAAATGAAAACTTTCTAACTACAAGCAGTTATGGCAGGTAGTCAAGTCCTAGGCTAGAATCTTCCCAGACAAAAGTCAGCGTTACTTAATTAAGCCTGTCTATTGTCCTTTGGTAGACAGGGTAACTTCCCTTTCTCCATACCCCTCAGGGCACAACCAGTGACCACAAATTCTCACTGTTATTTTTATTGTGTTAATTGTTGACTGTTAACCCTCCTGTAACCACCTACGTAAAAGATGTACATGTCTATCATTTTGCTTTTTATCTAATTCCAGAGGTTTCCCATTTTGCTTTCTCCCACCTCCCTCATCTACCACCAATAGATTTCACGTAACCTACTTATACCTTCTCTCTTGATTATAAATAAAATAAGATCAAAAACTGCCATTCTCTGGAGCATTTTCTCAATCCTTGAGATTTTGCTTCCTGGCAATTGTTGACAGTGGCTCAAATAAACTCACAATTCTCTACAGGTCTGAATATTTCTTACATTGACAAGATGAAATGTCTAGTAGCAAATGGGGCCCATTATCCAATATTTACATAAAAGGATTTCCTCATTAGTTTTCATTGTACACTACTTACCACTGCAATTTCTAAGTATTCAAATCTGCAACTGTTTATGAACTTTGTAGAAGGAAATATCATGCTGCCTCTGAGAGAATGATTGTAAGAGAAAGATTTCTTCAACCATTTAAAACACTAATCTTTGCATTGTAGTAATTGCTACTAATAGCACCTGCACAGGACAATCTCTACTCTACAAAGGCACAAATTAAAGAATTACTAAGTCAACTAACAGGATCCATAGAATTCATAGTCCCCTGCTGGAAAAGACTCATCTGCAGTTACCCACGATCCTCATTTATAACCGTGCTTTGTATATAGGCCTAAAAAAAACCAGGTTACTATTTAAAAACTTAGAAAGGTAAACCCATAATTGCCACCCAAAAGCAAATATGCTCTTTATGTAACACATGCAGAGCCTAAATGCTGGAAATAAGTATTTGATGCAATTATAACAGCACAAATAAAAAGCTACCCAAATTAGCATGCCATCCACACATAATTGCTAATTTTGCTATCATGCTGGTTTTATACTAGTTGGTATTGTGTTATTTAAAACCAAGATTATTAGATTAACATTTAAGTGCTAATAACAAACTAGATCCCATGCCATTTACTGTCCCAGAAGCTCCAACTCATTCATATATAAAATCACCAATCACTGATAAAGTTAAACTAGGAGTACATACTGTAAAATATGTAGGTTTTCCTGGTTGTGGAAGGGACCTTCAAGCTTAGATTCTGCCAAGAGCAACAGTAAAGGAATTATTTACTGCCATTAAAATCCCCCAAATCAAGATTAAAAGCTTCAGATTACAGATTTTTATCGTCAGTACTTCCACTGCCTAACTAAGGTTTAACTACACAGTCATAAAAAAAAATAAATGTGCCACTATATTTAGCCAAAAAGGCCATCATATCAATGCTATTCTACTGCTTATTAAGTTTTTATAGCTTTATTCATACTAATCAAGAAGTAATATACTACTATAATACAGTCACTTTCAAATATTTCAAGCCCCAGATGGTTTGACTCAGTGGATAGTGTCAGCCTGTGGACAGAAGGGTCCCGGATTTGATTCCCGTCAAGGGCATAGGCCCGGGTTGCAGGCTTGATCCCCCACTGGGGGCATGCAGGAGGCAGACGATCAATGATTCTCACTCATCATTGATGTTTCTATCTCTCTCTCCCTTTCCCTTCCTCTATGAAATAAATAAAATACATTTAAAAAATTTCAAGCATTACAATGGGAGCCAATTTCAAGTATTACAAACTATTACTATTACAGTAGGAAGATGGCATACAGTTGGTGGCAATAATTCCAATAAGAATAAGGACCCAAAGCTTCCTCAAGGCAAAATAACAACTCAGTTTCCTTGCTAGAAAACAGCCTATTTATTTTATATCTTTGTCAGATGTTACTCCCAAGCCCACCAAGGAGGTAACAACAGCTTACCTTCAAACAACAGTGATCACTAAAAAGTAATCAATAATCTAAGAGACCTCTAAAGTCTCGGAAAATAAACCAGAAAATTTACCAGATACTGTTATGGCTATAGGTTTCCAAAGCAAGTCACACACAATCAGAAATAAAACATTTCATCACACCCACTATCACATCAGTTGCCAAATCTTCCCATTTTTCTTCTCCTTTCCCTCTGCCACTTTTCTCCCCCTCCAAATCCACCCACCTTCCTCTCAGCAGACAGTGTAAGTTACAAAACAAATTTCTTTCTATTCATTCAGACAATGCTGAGAGAAAGTAATTTTGATAACAGAATGCCTGATTTATTCATAAGCTTGTACAATACCTGGAATCATCTGTCACTTCTTCAATAAAGCCTGATTCACATCTGGGACAAATATATTCCTATAAAATAAAAAAAATAAATTGTCTCATTAAGAGCTAAATAACATGCAGTACACAAGCTGATCTGTTTGAAATGTTGTATGTGCTTGCTCATTTCCAGGATAGTTTTTTCTATGATACTCTAGCAAATGACAAATTCCATAAGAAGCTTGCAAAATAGCCTCATAAGTGATTATCAAGGACAGCTGAAGAGAGGATGTCAAAATTTATTTCTTTTTCTTAATATGGGTTAATTTTTATTTTAATGGGAATGAATTCATTATCTAACTTTCTCTTCAAATCTAATGAAAAAGCTCCATTAGCGATAGCAGAGCAGTAAAAGATTGTAATATTGATGGATACAGAAATTGCTATTTTTTACTATGTTCATATAAAAAACATAAACTGAACCACAGCATAAATCAATCTGTAAACAAGGAATTTACAATGAAGTTTTGCAATATTTCTAATCTATTTTTTATAACAATGATTCCAAATAAAACTTAATACTCAGATCCCAATCAGTCAAAGAAATCTTGAAAAAGAACAAAGTAGGAGGTATCAAACTATACTACAAAGCTACAATAATCAAAACAGTATGGTACTGCCACAAAACAGAGATATAGATGAATGGAATAGAGAGCCCAGAAACAAAGCCTCGCTTACATGGTCAATTAACCTACAACAAAGGAGATAAGGATATAAAATGGGGTAAAGACATTCTCTTCAATAAGTGGTGTTGACAAAATTGGACAGATACAAGCAAAAAATAAAACTGGATCACTTTCTTACAGAATATACAAAATTAAACTCAAAATAGATTACAGACTTAAATGTCAGACCCGAGCCCTGGCCACTGAGGCTCAGTTGGTTGGCTGTCATGCCATGCACCAAAAGGTTGCCAGCTGGAGTCCCAGTGAGGGCACATGCCCAGGTTTAGGGCTCAATCCCCAGGGGGGGTTGACCAGGATGCAGCTAATCCATATTTTGCTCTCACATTGATGTTTCTATCGCTGTCTCTTCCTCTCTAAAAAAATCAATTTTATGAAATAGTTATTTTTAAAGTTAGACCTGAAATTATAAAACTTCTAGAAGAAAACATAGGCAAGTAAACTCTTTGACACTGCTTTTAGTATCTCTTTAGATATACCTCCTTGAATAAGGGAAATAAAATAAATAAATAGGACTACATCACACTAAAAACTTTGCACAGTGAAGGACACATACAAAAGGAAAAGACAATCTACTGAATGAATGGGAGAAAATTCACAATTGATACATTCAATAAGGGGTTAATATCTAAACTATATAAAGATCTACAACTTAACACTAAAAAACCTAAACAATTCAATTTAAAAATTGACAGAGGACATGACCAGACATTTCTCCCATTACAGATGGCTGACAGACATGAAAAGATGCTCAACATCACTGCCAATCATTAGGAAAATGCAGATCAAAACCACAATGAAATATCACCTTACACCTGTCAGAATGGCTATCATCAATAAATCAACAAATAACAAATGCTGGCAAGGTTGTAGAGAAAGGGGAACCCTTGCCTACACCAAGCATGTCAAACTCACGGCCCACAACAAATATTTTTGCAGCCCAGTCAATATAACGGTATGTAAGAAACATTTTAATAAAAATTTCATGCCGAAACCGGTTTGGCTCAGTGGATAGAGCGTCGGCCTGCGGACTGAAGGGTCCCAGGTTCAATTCCGGTCAGGGGCATGTGCCTGGGTTGCGGGCATATCCCCAGTGGGAGATGCGCAGGAGGCAGCTGATCGATGTTTCTCTCTCGTCGATGTTTCTAGCTCTCTGTCTCTCTCCCTTCCTCTCTGTAAAAAATCAATAAAATATATTTAAAAAAAAAAATTTCATAACTTAATTTTTACAATATCCTGTTATACATAATCCTATCTAATAAAGAGGGAATATGCTAATTGACCCTCATGCTGTCACAAAGATGGTGGTGCCCACAGCCAATAAGGAGGGAATATGTTAACTGACTGCCCCACCCTCAAAGATAGTGGTGCCCACAGCCACAAGATGGCGGTGCCCAATACTATCAGCCCTACTGGGGCAGCAGGCGGGCCCGGACGCTGTGCGCATCTGCCTCCAGAGTCCTCCAGTCCCCTCAGCCCTCTAGCCCCCAGGGCCGGCCCAAGGCGCAGGCAAGCCTCACATGTCAGCTGCCCAGCCCCCCAGGGCTGGCCCAAGGTGCCGGTAACCATGGCCAGCTGAGGCTTGCGCTGCCGGCAGTGGCAGAGGTGTGATGGGGCGTTGCCTTCCTGATTGCTGAGTTGCCTCCTGCCCCTGAGGGCTCCCAGACTGTGAGAGGGGGCAGGCCGGCTGAGAGACACCCCCCGCCAAGTGCATGAATGCACCGGGCCTCTGGTTATTAATAACAAACTACAACGTTCGCTAATGACTGATTACTATAATTGTGTTGCATTCACTTCCCTTGCACACCTTAGGCGCAGGCACACCATTTCTCTCCACTAATACTAGCAGCGAATATTTTAGCAGCCGATTGCCACGTCATTAGTCTTGTACTGACTTGTTTGGTGTGCGCAAGAGGAAATATTTCACTTTCGGAGAACAAGAAAAATAAGTTTATTTGCGTTATGCTTATTAATTTGTGCAGTTATTCAGGGTCTGGTAAGTTAATGTTCAAGAAAAAATATTAATTTTTATTAAAAGGTTCTATTATTTTATGTTAACGATGACTCATTTATTTCAGCCCTTTGTATTCAGCATGTCTCTATCGAAATAAACCTACATTTCTATGAAAATTGAAGCTTTTGTTTTTTGCAGCCCACATAAACTTAAACCTTGTTTATTTGGCCCGTGTTAGCCTTTGAGTTTGACATGCTTGGCCTACACTGTCAATGTAATTGCAAATTAGTGCAGCCAACTTAAACACTTAAAAATTGAGCTGCTGCCCTGACCGGTTTGGCCCAGTGGATGGAGAGTTGGCCTGTGGACTGGGGGGTCCTGGGTTCGATTCCGGTCAGGGGCATGTGCCTTGGTTGCGGGCGCATCCCCGGTGGGGGGTGTGCAGGAGGCAGCTGATCGATGTGTCTAACTCTCTATCTCTCTGCTTTCCTCTCTGTAAAAAAATCAATATATATTTAAAAAAAAAAAAAAATGAGCTGCTAAAGAAACCTTGCTCTAGGACAGTGATGGCGAACCTGTTGAGCTCGGCATGCCAGCATTTTGAAAAACCCTAACTTAACTCTGGTGCCGTGTCACATACAGAAATTTTTTGATATTTGCAACCATAGTAAAACAAAGATTTATATTTTTGATATTTATTTTATACTAGAGGCGCGGTGCACAAAAATTTGTGCACTCGGGGGAAGGGGGGGGGTCCCTCAGCCCGGCCTGTGCCCTCTCGCAGTCTGGGACCCCTCGGGAGATAACGACCTGCTGGCTTAGGCCTGCTCCCGGGTGGCAGAAGGCAGGCCCAATCCCTAGGTGCAGCCCCTGGTCGGGCTCAGAGCAGGGCCGATTGGGGAGTTGGGGCACCATGCACAGAGCAGGGTGATCGGGAGGTTGTGATGCCACCCTCAGTCACGCTCAGGGTAGGGCAACTGGGGGGTTGGGGCACCGTCCCCTGTCACACTCAAGGCAGGGTCGATGGGGAGGTTGCGGCGCCACCCCGTCACGCACAGAGCAGGGCCAATCAGGGGGTTGGGGCACTGCCCCCTGTCACTCACAGAGCAGGGCCCATCAGGGGGGTTGGGGCTCTGTACCCTGTCACGCACAGAGCAGGGCCAATCAGGGGGTTGGGGCGCTGCCCCCTGTCACGCACAGAGTAGGGCCAATAAGGGGGTTGGGGCGCCGCCCTCTATCACCCACAGAGCAGGGCCGATCAGGGGGTTGGGGCGCCGCCACTCTCACACTCAGGGCAGGGCCAATGGGGAGGTTATGGCTCTACCCCGTCACACACAGAGAAGGGCCCGTGGGGGGAGGGGGCAGGGGGGGGGTTGGGGCGCCGCACCCTGTCACACACAGAGCAGGGCTGATCAGGGGGTTGGGGCACCGCGCCCTGTCACACACAGAGCCGCAGGGCGATCAGGGGGTTGGGGAGCTACCCCCTATTAGGCACAGAGCAGGGCTGATCAGGGGGTTGGGGCGCCTTCCCCTGTCACGAACAGAGCAGGGTGGATAGGGAGGTTGAGGCCCCACCCCCTGTCACACACAGAGCCACAGGGCGATCAGGGGGTTTGGGCGCTGCCCCCTGTCATGCTGATCCCGGTGCCGGGAGGCCTCGCGGCTCCGCTGATCCCGGTGCTGGGAGGCATATTACCCTTCTACTATATAGGGTAGAGGCCTGGTGCACGGGTTGGTGCCAGCTGGTTTGCCCTGAAGGGTGTCCTGGATCAGGGTGGAGGTCCCCACCGGGGTGCCTGGCCAACCTGGGTGAGGGGATGATGGCTGTTTGCAGCTGGTCACACACCCTTCAGGGTGGGGGTTCCCACTGGGGTGCCTGGCCAGTCTGGGTGAGGGGCTGAGGGCTGTTTTCAGGCTGGGGTCACTAAAGCTCTCAACCGCTCCTTTTTTTCTTTTTTTTTCTTTTTATTTTGGGCCAGCTTTAGCTTTGAGGCTTGGCTCCAGCTCTTAGGCCTCTGCTGCTGAAAGTAGGTTTCTGGCCTTTGCTTACAATGTTGCGATCCTGCTGGCTGAAGCCCGGCGGACTAAAGCAGGTTTCTGGGGTTTTGTTTAGCTTCTATATTTGTTACATAGTTGCTTAGAGTTGCAGCTCAGAGGCCTGCAGCGTCAGGCGGGGAACGTTGGAGTCCTCTGTCACTGAAGCAAGCATGCCTCATATTAGTTTCAAGCTGCCTGGCTGCCGGCCGCCATCTTGGCTGGCAGTTAATTTGCATATTGCCCTGATTACCCAATGGGAAGGGTAGCGGTCGTACACCAATTACCATGTTTCTCTTTTATTAGATAGGATATTTAAATGCCATTTAACAAAGAAAAATCAACCAAAAAAATGAGTTTGCGTGTCTCCTCTGACACGCGTGTCATAGGTTCGCCATCACTGCTCTAGGAGAAACCAAGATGGCGGCATAGGTAAACACCGGAAACTGCTGCCTCGCACAACCACTTCAAAAATACAACTAAAAGACAAAACGGACATTATCCAGAACCACAGGAAGGCTGGCTGAGTGGAAATACTACAACTAGAAGGAAAGAGAAAAGCACAGTGAGACTCAGAAGAGCTGCGGAAGTAAAGTGCAGAGGTACGGAGGCGCATGTGCAAAGGGCTGGCAACTGAGGACGCGGTTGTTTTTTTTCAATCAAGAGGGAGACACAAGCTCCCGATGGCCCTGACTCCAGTTCCGGGCGAGTCTCTGGGGACCCAGACTCACACGGGGAGAAACTGGACTGTCTGGCAGTGGGCAGAACTCGGAACTCGAGGGCGGCTTTCTCTCAAAGGTGCTTGCAGCGATTACCCTGAGACACTGAGACGCGGGGCCTCTTATAGGGCAGGGCTGAGGATCAGCCATAGCTGTTTGCTCCACCCTGTCGATTCCCTGAGACCCCACCCCACCCAAGCTGTGGGCAGAGGCTTTTGCATATGAATGGTCTGGCCCTTTGCAATCTAAAATTACCTAACAAACTGCAGCTGGGTCAGAGAGGCCCAGAACTTCCAAAAGAAGGCCCAAGGCCCCACAGCAGCTTGCACTGCTTCACAGCTGGGCCTCATTTGGGCACCTCCAAACCCCAAACAAAGAAGAAGAATCTGCAGGTCTCTCCATAGCTCCTGGTGGGTAGCCTCAGGCAGAGGCTAAATTAGCACCTCCTTAGAGATCCAAGTGCCAGTGTGCCCAGTCGTCAGAGTGAGACCATCCAGATTACAACGCCTCAGATCTATAATGGACACACTCAGGGGGCAGACTCAGTGAGCATCAAAGCCCCAATGAAGCAAGTCTTGCCCCAGAAGGTTGTCTCCAGCACAGAAGATCTCCCACTGTAGACAGAGCTGCTTCTCACAGCCAACTGGCCTGGAGGTCAATTCCTCCCAGTGATACCTACAACAATCAAGGCTTAACTACAACAAGACTGTGCACAAAGCCCACAAAGGGGTGCACCAAGAGTGTCCACCTCAGGTAACTGGGGAGGCTGAGCCACTGGGCCCTATAGGACACCTAGCACAGAAAGCCAATCTATCAACACAGGGAAGCATAAAAAATGTGGAGACAAAGAAACAGGTCACAAATGACAGAAATGGAGGAAAGCAAACTACCGGATATAGAGTTCAAAACCACACTTATAAGGTTTTTCAAGAATTTTCTAGAAACCGCCAATAAATTTAGCGAGACTCTCAATAAATTTAGTGAGACCCTCAAGGTTATGAAAAAGGACCAACTAGAAATTAAGTATACACTGACTAAAATAAAGAATATTATACAGAGTTCCAACAGCAGACTAGAGGATCGCAAGAATCAAGTCAGAGACTTGAAATACGAAGAAGCAAAAAACACCCAACCGGAAAAACAAAATGAAAAAAGAATCCAAAAATATGAAGATAGTGTAAGGAGCCTCTGGGACAACTTCAAGCTTACCAACATCCAAATTATGGGGGTGCCAGAAGAAGAGAGAGAGCAAGATATTGAAAACCTATTTGAAGAAATGATGACAGAAAACTTCCCCTACCTGGTGAAAGAAATAGACTTACAAGTCCAGGAAGTGCAGAGAACCCCAAACAAAAGGAATCCAAAGAGGACCACACCAAGACACATCATAACTAAAATGCCAAGAGCAAAAGATAAAGAGAGAATCTTAAAAACAGCAAGAGAAAGAAACTCAGTTACCTACAAGGGAGTACCCATACAACTGTCAGCTGATTTCTCAACAGAAACTTTGCAGGCCAGAAGGGAGTGGCAAGAAATATTCAAAGTGATGAATACCAAGAACCTACAACCAAGATTACTTTATCCAGCAAAGCTATCATTCAGAATTGAAGGTCAGATAAAGAGCTTCACAGATAAGGAAAAGCTAAAGGAGTTCATCACCACCAAACCAGGATTATATGAAATGCTGAAAGGTATCCTTTAAGAAGAGGAAGAGAAAGAAAAAGGTAAAGATACAAATTATGAACAACAAATATGCATCTATCAAGTGAATCTAAGAATCAAGTGAATAAATAATCTGATGAACAGAATGAACTGTTGATTATAATAGAATCAGGGACATAGAAAGGGAATGGACTGACTATTCCTGGGGGGGAAAGGGGTGTGGGAGATGCGGGAAGAGACTGGACAAAAATCGTGCACCTATAGATGAGGACAGTGGGTGGGGAGTGAGGGCAGAGGGTGGGGCGGGAACTGGGAGGAGGGGAGTTATGGGGGGAAAAAAAGAGGAACAAATGTAATAATCTGAACAATAAAGATTTAATTAAAAAAAAATTAAAAAAATAATAAAATAGTATAATACCAAAAACAAACAAACAAACAAACAAAAAAACAAGTGAATCTAAGAATCAAGTGAATAAATAATCTGATGAACAGAATGAACTGGTGATTATAATAGAATCAGGAGCATAGAAAGGGAGTGGACTGACTATTCTGGGGGGGGGGGCAGGGCAAGGGGTGTAGGGGGTGTGGGAAGAGACTGGACAAAAATCGTACTCCTATGGATGAGGACAGTGGGGGGGGAGTGAGGGCAGAGGGTGGGGGGGGAACCAGGTGGAGGGGAGCTATGGGGGGAAAAAAGAGGAAAAGTGAAGGGGGAAAGAAGGGGCATTTTAATGCCTCTTCTCCCCAACCACAGTATACACAGCGTAAATCACCCTGGAACTGCGAAGGCAGGAGCGGGGAGGGAGAAGGAAAGAAGGAAGAACCAGTCTCACTAACAGAGAAGTCAGCCGTCTTGGGGAGGGAGGAGGGAAACGGGAGTTTTCATCTCATTGTTTAAATGGAGAAGCTAGCAGCCTCAGGGCTTGTCAAGACAAAATTGCCAGGTGCTTCTCATAAATTCTAGGAAAGCCATAGCAAAGTAAAAAGAGAAACTTTAAGAGTTCATCTGTACCAAGATATTCAGCAGAGGAATTTTTTTAATTTTTTTTTTTTTTTTTTTTTTTACTTTTAGAGAGAGAAAAGGAGTGATCAAGAGATAGAAACATCGATGAGAAACTTCAGGGACCGGCTGCCTCCTACAGCCCCCCTACTGGGGATCTAGCTCACAACACAGGCATGTGCCCTGACCAGGAATCGAACCGGTGACCTCTTGGTTTCTGGGTCGATGCTCAACCACTGAGCCACACCTGCTAGGCTCGGCAGAGCAATTTAAAACCTATAGATAGAAAGGTGTATAACACCTTGAACCCCCACCAGACTTGTTCCTCAGGTTAACTGAGAGGGCCTGTCCACACTATATAGGCCAGATATATTTTGATAAATTTGCTTGCCGTGCTTCTTTAATAAAGTGGCTTTATTAGAACACTGCTGTCACTCGTTTGAATTCATTCCTTACGAACCGAGAAGACAGCCCTCTCCCTGATTCAGGGGGCTGTCCGTAACACCTTTCTTGATGTCTGTGAGTTGCCTGTAACACATCAATAGATGAATGGATAGAGAGGGGTGTGTGTGTACACCAGTTTTGCCACTCTAAAGCTGCTATTTGGGATAGTTGTTTAAGATGTTTATTAAGAAACAAGACTCAAAAAGAACCTTTCACATACACACACACACACACACACACACACACACACACACACACCCCCAAAGATTCAGAGAGAGAAACCTGCTTCAGGAAGGAAATACTAGGATAGCACTTTGGCCTAATTTGAATTAAGTATGGTAAATAGAGGGACTCAGACCGGGGCCTGTTGGCTACATACCCCCTGTCCCAGTGTTTGAGTTGCCTAGCAAGAATTTTTCTGACATGTATGTTCCATTCTTCCTCCACTACCTACAAATGGTCCACTCTCCCTTCTGAAATCTAAGACCACCACCCCTTTCTCCTTTGTCCAAAATGTCTTATAAAGCCAGTGTTGCCTCACTAGTCTTTGGAAGTTTCATGCCTGTGTGAATTCCCCATGCACATGTATTAAAATTTGATTATCTCCTGTTAATCTGTCTCTATGAATCTGATTATTAGCCCAGACTAGAAGAACTTAGAAGGTGGAAGCAAGAAAAATAATATATTTTTTAGCCCCCACAATACACACCACACACACACACACACACACACACACTCTGCTGGAATTTTATTCAGCAATTAAAAATGAAATCTTGCCATTCAAAATAACATGAGTGGACCTACAGGGTATTGTGCTAAGTGAAATAAGTCAGACAAAGACAAATATCGTTAAGATCTCACTAAAAACATACCAAAACAAATGGGTAAACAGAACACACCCATGTAGAGAACAAGCTGATGTTACCAAAGGGAAGAGATAAGAGATGGAAATAAAAAAGTACAAGAAATATATAAAAATACACATTAATCCAAAGGTAAAACTATAAATCAAAATTTAGAGTGTAATAAACAATAAAAAGCACCTGACCTGTGTGGCTCAGCGGCAACCTATGAACCAAGAGGTAATGATTTGATTCCTGGTCAGGGCACATGTCTGGGTTGCAGGTTCAATGCCCAGTAAGGGGTGTGCAGGAGGCAGCCGATCAATGATTCTCTCTCATCACTGATGTTTCTCTCTCTCTCCCTCTCCCTTTCTCTCTGAAATAAATATACATTTTTAAATAAAAGAAAAAAATAAAAAGACAGCCTGACCGACATGGCTCAGTAGTTGAGTGTAGACCTACAAACCAGGAGATCATGGTTCAATTACCGGTCAGAGCACATGCCCAGGTTGCGGGCTCAAGGCAGCAGATCAATGATTCTCTCTTATCATTGATGTTTCTATCTCTCTCCCCCTCTCCCTTCCTCTCTGAAATCAATAAAAATATATAAAAAAATAAAAGGGCAAGTTTCCTGGTTTAAGCATTTTGAAATTAGTTTTCTAAACTCAAAAAATCTTAAGCAATTGTCCCTCCTGGCTATTAATCAGGAAGAAAACTAGTTTACAAATAAACAAAACATTAGGCCACAGTTTTAATATACAAAGACACCTATACAATTTAAATAGGCTTTGATGAGCTATGATTCATTTCCAGGCCATAACTGCTTTGGTATTTATGGTCTCACTCCCTAAGAATAGTAACATTCACAACCTTCATCATTTTGCTCCTTCATTCCAAGCCATGACTGAACACTGACATTATCAGGGAGTCTAAACAGAGGTGTATATAATCAACCAACCTTCTTTAGCTCATTGTGTAGCAAGGCAGAAAATGAGGTCATGGGACAAAGAGTTACTTGATATGAGCCTAATCAGATGGACAAGAAGCCAAATTTTCTAAGAAGAGGAAAAAAGGACTAAACTACAAGGATTATCAGAGAAAAAGTTAACCTCACACAACACCATACAGCCAGAAAAGATGACGTCAGTGTTCTGTTTGCTCGCAGTAAAGACAGCAAGGGAACAACCCAGTGGCATAGATGTAAAGTAGCAAATGATCCAAAAAATGCTTGCCTTTAGCTCTTGACAAGAAATTCTGCAATGTTCTAAATTAAATTAAAGCAGCTAGAGAGTGAGACAGAGGAACAGAACAGTCACCCTCCTGCTAATAGCCAATGACCAGCTAACAAAGCGCTGTTCATACCTGTTGGAGCTCCCTATTAACTTCCAGGGAGCTGTTTCTGAGGTCATCCAAGAGAGAATAGGTAGGCACCACAGAACCCCAGGGCCTCTGCTTCTTATTCATGTGGCAGGCATGGTAGCGCTTTCTACCTACTCACGTGCTGGTGGTTTAGACTTTGAACCCAGGCTTGGTATTCTCTTTTGGCTAGCATTTTGGCTTAATAAAACCTTTAAGAAAAACTTTCAGCTGTGAAAGTTCTTTATTTTTTTTTTAATATATTGTATTGATTTTTTACAGAGAGGAAGGGAGAGGGATAGAGAGTTAGAAACATCGATCAGCTGCCTCCTGCACACTTCCTACTGGGTATGTGCCCACAACCAAGGTTCATGCCCTTGACCGGAATCGAACCTGGGACCCTTGAGTCCGCAGGCCACCGCTCTATCCACTGAGCCACCGGTTAGGGTGAAAGTTCTTTACCACTCTGAAATTCATCTTCTTACCTTCAGCTAGGCTGATAGAATCTTCTTACATACACTGACAACACTCATTCATTCAGCAAATACAGTTAAACCTCAGTTTTTTGAAGATCTCCCATCTCAAACAATTCGGTTCTTGACCAAGTTGTTCACAGAAAAAATGTCTCGGTTATCAAACAAAACTTTGGTTCTCATTCCACAACCCTTTCATACCTGTATGATCAGTCACGCGTTTTTCAGGCGACAAAAGACAGAATGCACAAGTATGAGTCAATTCACTGCTATTGAGGAATATCAACCTGACAAATGTTGTCAACATCTGAGGAAATTGTGCTGTGAATATTTTTGTGTTTTTTTGCTTTTGTTCCTACTTATTATTATTTTTTTTTAATATATATTTTATTGATTTTTTACAGAAAGGAAGGGAGAGGGATAGAGAGTTAGAAACATCAATCAGCTGCCTCCTGCACACCCCTCACTGGGGATGTGCCCGCAACCAAGATACATGCCCTTGACCAGAATCGAACCCGGGACCCTTCAGTCCGCAGGCCGGAGCCCTATCCACTGAGCCAAACCGATCAGGGCCTACTTATTATTATTAAATACTTACAGTAAGTCACCATGGGGCTCTAAGAAGGTACGTGATAGCAACAAAATGAAAGGAAAGTTGTGAGACCAATGATGGAGCTCAGAAAAGAAATAATTGTAAAGTTAGATAAGTAGAGCTGTTCATGTGTATGATCTGGCCACCAAGTATAGCATGGCGAAATCTATGATTAGCAACATCCACAGTGCTGATGTTGCTAAGGATGTGGAAGTGCCCACAAAACAATGATCACAAGCAATTAAAAAGGTAGAAAACTGTTGATTTGGATCAATGGAGAGTAGTAAACCAGTGACATTTTGGAGGCGATGCTAATATGAAAAAGAGAAGATGCTGCGTCTGGCCTCCTGAAAGACCCCCTGGAATGAGTGCTGGAAGTGATTAGCTTAAGGCCAGTGCATGGTTCGATACATTTAAGAAAAGAAGTGGCATTTGTAGTGTAATGAGCATGGGGAGGCTGCCAATTCTAAAAAAGTAGCTGCTGATAACTTTGTGACAGAACTTCAAGAACACAAAGAGGCCGAGGGATCTGTTCCCCAACAAGAGTTCAACTGTGATGAAACAGGCCTCTTCGGGAAGAAAATGTCAAAGAGGACCCACATCACACAGAAGTCATTGCCAGGACACACGCCAACGAAGGATAGGCTGACGTTATTGTTGTGGGAATGCAACTGAGGACTTTAAATTGATGCCTCTACTTGTCTACTATTCTGAAAACCCATGTTTTCAAGAAAAATGTCATGAGAAACAACGTGACTGTGATGTGGAGGGCTAATACCAAAGCTTGGGTAATCAATTTTTTTATTGAGTAGATTCATGAAGTGTTTGCCCCAAGTGTGAAGAAATACCTCCGGGGAAAACAACTGCCACTCAGGGCACTTCTTGCCATGGACAAGGCTCCTGCCGGCCCACCACGCTGGAGACGGAGCTGGTGGAGGAGCACAGCCTTATCACCGTCCAGGTCCTGCCACCTAATACAATTCCTCTCATTCAGCCCATGGACCAGCAGGTCATTTCTAATTTAAGAAACTCTACACAAAGGAACTGTTTCAGAGGTGTTTTGAGGGGACCTCTGAAACAAATTTAACCCGAGTGAGGGGCATTTTAATATCCTCACTTGCTTGAGACTCACAGACAAGGCCTGGGGGAAGTGTCTCTCAGGACCACGCAATCGGCCTGGAAGAAACTGCGGCCTGAGTCTGGTGCTGAAAGAGCCTTGGAGGCTGTGAGGATGCGCCTGTCTGCAGTGGAGGAGACAGGAGACTGCGCCTCTGGCAAGTCCATGCACGGTGACGATGTGGAGCTGGAGGAGGACCCCAACCCTGAGCTGACCACAGAGGAGCTCCAAGACCTTCAGAGGGAGCGGCAACAGGTGGCAGCTGAGGGGTTCTCCTCAGAGGAGGGGGAGGGAAGGAAGGATATTCCTACTTCGCTAATCAAGGAAATGCTTGGGAAATGGGGAGAAATGCAATTTTATTGCGAAATATCAACCTGACAAGTAAGTAGCAAACCGTGCAATAAACTTGTTCATGACAGTGCAGTGTTTCACTTCAGGCAAGTCTTAAATCACAGGCAAAAGCAAACATCACGGGATAGGTTTTTAATGAGACAGAAGCCCAGTGAGCCTGAAGCAAGTCCTAGTGGAACAAAGTGATAGAAAAGAGAAAGAGCCCTAGAACAGCTACCTGATGTTTTCATGGAGGGGGACTCCCCTTCCAAACAGTAACAATCCCTCATCCCTCCGTCCCTCCTCCCCATACTCAGTTATCAATAGCTCTCAACATTACAGGTAAGTTCTAGTGTTTATGTAAATCTTCATTTTTTTACTGTACATGTCATTTCCTTTTGTTAAATTTTCATTTAAATGTCA
Source organism: Myotis myotis (assembly GCF_014108235.1). Lineage (NCBI taxonomy): Eukaryota > Metazoa > Chordata > Mammalia > Chiroptera > Vespertilionidae > Myotis > Myotis myotis. Next base: position 5,079,673 of record NW_023416322.1, read on the forward strand.
CATCCTTTTTGTTTTTAAAGTGTTTTATAGATTAAACAGTACTTTAAGCATGTACTATATATAAAGAAGGTTAAAGCAGGAAATCATTCAGGGTCTGGAAGCGATTAAATTCAACTTACATTATTTCTATTGGGAAAAAAATATTCAGTTTTCGAATAAATAGCTTCTCAAAAGATTGAAGTTCCACTGTACATTCTAAGCTCTACATTCTAAGCACTGTGCTGGTGGTTGGGGGAAAAAAATATCCTGGAATTAAGAGTCAATGAAATCACACACAAAGTGCATATTTTGATATAATCACACTTAGGGAAGTAAATGCATATAAAACAAACTTCTCTGAATATCCTGATCTTAAATTCTTAGCTTCTAAATAAGGACTGAGCAATGCTTCAGAACATCCTAAGAGATTAAAAGCAATAAATCTAAAGTTAAACAAAATTGGACTGGAAACATAGAGTAACAAACCAGCTATGTAATGTTGGGCAGGTCACTTCATCCATGAAATAGTACCTGGAACATAATAAATTTAAGTTTCCAACAAATTATAGATTCTAATAAACTCCTCTAAGCAATTTTAATGTGGAGCATTTATCAAGCCACATTCCACAAAATTTTTATTGATTAGTGATCTGTTCAGAAAATCCTATATAATAAAACCCTAATATGTAAATTGATCGAACAATGGAATGACCGGTTGCTATGACGCACACTGACCACCAGGAGCTGGCCCCCGGTGGTCAGTGCACTCCGAGGCAGCGTAAGGACCCCTCAGGGGATGTCCAACTGCTGGCTTAGGCTCAGTCCCTGCCGGCAAGTGGACATCCCCCAAAAGGGTCCCGGACTGTGAGAAGGCGCAGGCCAGGCTGAGAGACCCTACCCGCCCCCCAGTGCATGAATGTCGTGCACCAGGCCTCTAGTAAATAAATAAACAAATCTGGAAAAAGCTGGATTAAATAATATTAAGCATGTTGCTTTACTGAATGACTTTTTTAGAACTATTAATATGCTCTTCTGTGTCATAATAGGAAACTTTTGCTAACCAGACTTTTATATTCCACAAAGCAGTTCAATTTTAAAATAAAAAATTAGGAACCCACATAAAATTGTGAAATTTATTTTGCCAAGTAAAAATACATTTTTAAAATCGCAACCTATCAGCATCATTCCATGTTAAAGTATTAGTTTAAAATAAAAAAGGAATACAGAACAGGCCTTTTATCCTGGCCAATGTGGCTCACTTGGTTGGTGTTCTCATGTGTACCAAAAGGTTGCTGGTCCGATTCCCAGTCAGGGAACATGCCCAAGTTACAGGCTCAACCCCCAGGAGGGGGCCTGCTAGAGGCAGCCAGTGGATGTTCTGCTCTCACATCTATGTTTCTCTTTCTCTCTCCCTCTCCCTTCCTCTCTTTCTAAAAGTCAACAAAAACTATTTTTAAAAAAAGAACAGGCCTTTCAATTAAATAACAGACTTCTAAATAATTCAATGCTCTCCTTTCTACCATGTGCCCATTAGCAATCCCAGAACTTCTGATGTACATCATATACTAGTTACTTGGAATTCTAGTGTAAACCTTCTGTCAATGAGAGAAGAATTTTAAAAGTCTGATCTAATTCACTTCAGGGACATTCAAGTCAGGGAAGGTCACATACAAACTGGACTGATGAAAGTAGCCACTGACCATTCATTACCCAGTAAGAATATAGTGAGTTAGCTGAATAGACTTTAAGAATAAAAGAAACAAAGAGAGATATTTATAAAATAGTCCTGAAAAGGAAGTTATCCCAGGCCAAATTTACCTGTCACTGAATCCCAAGTCTTCTAAAAAATGATTTTAATTTATTTAATCAACATTACCAGCATTAAGAATGTATGCCCTACCCAGTTTGGCTCAGTGGATAGAGGGTTGGCCTGTGGACTGAAGGGTCCCAGTTTCAATTCCAGTCAAGGGCACATGCCAGGGTTGCGGGCTTTATCCCCAGTTGAGGGCATGCAGGAGGCAGCCGATCAATGATTCTCTCTCATCATTGATATGTCTATCTCTCCCTTTTCCTTTCTCTCTGAAATCAATAAAAATATTTTTTAAATGTATGACTTTGCATTATGATGTCCTCAACCATAATATTCTTAAGATTGTTCATTATAGTAAAAAAAGAGACTATAGTTTGTAACTCATAAAGGAGGTTCATTTCAAAAGTAAAATTTAAGTCCCAATAAGGATAATTCAGTGAACTACAGAACAAAATTCCCTTATACAAAATCCAAAAATATCCAAAACTAAACCACAGATAGTAATAAATATAACTGTCTAATTTTACAGAAAAGGAAAACTAAGGCCCTTGTAAGATTCAATAATTTATTTAAAGATTAAAACTTTTTCCCCTACAGTGCTATAACATTTATATATAATTAATAGAAAGGAAGGGCTGGTAACAGCTGCAAAATAAGGGCTCATGATTAGTTCCACAGCTGGCAGCCAGACTGTTTATTCTGAAAGCCCTTTCCTAACATTTTAAACATAGCTCGAACCTAAAATGGGCAAAAAGGCATTTGCTCTAATCTTGAGATAGCTATATTACTTTAATGTTTAAACACAAATTCAAAAGGAACAGAAAATACTTAAATACTAATTCCACTACTCATTTTCCCCAACATTTTATGAATCTCGTTACTTCCTCCCGAGCACAAAACAAGTACTAGCACAGCTCCTGGAATATAGTAGGTACCAATAGTTATTGCAAGAATACAAAGAGATTATTGATATTCCGTGATCTAGTGCCTATTACTAAAAGGTTATTATCAAGCATACAGATTTCAAAGTGCTCTACTTCCTGAAGAGTGGTTGTGTGTGTGCTCAACGAAAACATCCAGACTCCATTACACACAGGAAGAGACAGAGACATACCTCTGGATCCTTTGTAGGATGAAACAGACCTATGTTACACTGATAACCTGATTAAAAACCTTGGGAACTCTGAATCTGCTCATCTAGTATTATATATTACAACAGGATGCTACTGTAATATTAAAATAAGTCTCCCTCACTGAATCAGCACCTACACTTGGCACAGAATAATAAACCAATAATTTTAGTGATGAATAAAACCACATTGAAAAATTTAAGGAATTAAACACTGTCATAATTCTCACTTATTAATATTACTTTCAATTAATATTATGTAACAGAGTTAAGTAATCTAAAAAATGCAAATTAAGACTAGCAACGGCCAGGCCAGTTTGATTCAGTGGTGGAGCGTTGGCCTATGAACCTGGAGGTCACGGTTTGATTCTGGTCAGGACACATGCCTGGGATGCAAGCTCGATCCCAGTGGGGGACATGCAGGAGGCAGTCAACTGATGGTTCTCTCATCATGGATGTTTCTGTCTCTCTCCCCTTCTCCCTTCTTCTCTGAAATCAATAAAAAAATATTAAAAAAAAAAACAAGCAATGAAAGCTAATGTGCTGAATTTTCCTTTTACATGTATTAAACAAAAAGTAAACATACCATTATAGTTTCATACTACACAGGCAATCAAAATGTAATTTTTTCAAACCAACAAGTTCAAGGTATAAAATTTCCATTCCTCAACCTAACTTGTCTTTAACTAAAAAACATTAAATCCTCTAAACATTCAACAGTGAATATATGATAAGATCAGAACCTAATAACTGGCACTATAAATTACAATCGGGGAACCACAGCTTAATAAATGTGTCTGAGAATAAAGTACTTCAGACTATCCCTTAAATTACAGAAGAGTTAGCCCTGACCGGTGTGGCTCAGAGGTCAGAGTGTCAGGGCCAAGCACCGAAAGGTCGTGGACACGTACCTGGGTTGCAGATTCACTCCTGGGCCCGTCAGTGAAGGTGCCGGAGGCAACCAATCAAGTATATCTCTCACATCGATGTGTTTCTCTCTCCTCTATCTCTCCCTGCCCCACTCTCTCCGTCCCTCCCTGCCTTCCATTCCCTCTAAAAATCTATGGAAAAAATATCCTCAGGTGAGAATTAACAAACAAAAGGCTCCAACTCTGCAGTCCATTGCTGTGAGACAACCTTTTATTTTTTGTTTTATGAACACTAATACCCCCATGATTTTCAACATTTACAAAAGCAGAACGAAGCAAGAAGAAAAAACCTGCAAGTACAATTTCTTCATTCAACAAATACTTACTGAATGAATATTATGTACCAGGCACTGTTCTAAACACTCATGGAAAATGAAGTAGCAGTAAGAGTAGTGAGGAAGTGGGAAATTTAAATGCATACAGAAAAAAACGTCTACAGGAAAAGCAAACCAAGTTTAAAGGAAAAAGACTGAATCTTGCAATATGTGAAAAGTAAATAATAAAAGAAAAGAAGAACCACTAGTGGAAAATGTTTTCCTATAAGACTAGAAGGCGCCCTAACCAGTTTGGCTCAGGCTCAGTGGATAGAGCGTCGGCCTGCGAACTGAAAGGTCCCAGGTTCCATTCTGGTCAAGGGCGTATACCTTGGTTTCGGGCATATCCCCAGTAGGAGGTATGTAGGAGGCAGCTGATCGATGTTTCTCTCTCATAGCTGTTTCTAACTCTCTATCCCTCTCCCTTCCTCTCTGTAAAAAATCAATAAAGTATACTTTTTTTAAAAAGACTAGAAGGCATTCGCAATGAAGGCAGTACAATTACCTCAAGGAAATTTTGAACATCTATTGAAATGTTTTGATTGTCATACCTATAAAGAAATGCTACTGACATTTAATGTGCAGAGAAAGGAAAGCATAGGAAATTCCAGCACAAAGAAATGTCTCTATTCTTAAACTTCACATGGGCAGTTAAGTAGATAAAAATATCTTTATAATTATCAAAGCCTAAGACCTAACTCCATTCTACATATAAACACAGTGTCTTCTGCATAATTTTAATATGCACTAAACTAAATGTCCAAAAGAAACACTACTGAATAAAGTGAGAGAAAATTATACTTTATTTGTACCTTTACCAAGAATTATTCACCATTCTGATGGTTTGCCTCTCACAATATTTAAGTTGCAAATACCTTTAATAGCAGTCTACTTAGATAGCTGTTATGTCTACGCTTGGTGCCAATACAATATAGATATCTTCTCTTTACGGGCACCTGAATATTTACAGATTGAAAAGTATGTTATTTTGTTATAAATTATTTTCTTTTAATTTATTCTTTATCTTACAGTTAGATAATTTTTTTAAACCTTATTATCTATGAATTTCCTTTCATGAAAGGGATTATTTCAAAATACTTATTTTATAAAAAGAGGGCACTGGATCTGAAGGTTTGAGTACCATGAGGCTAGAAGATCAGCATCACTGTAGGACACCTGTAGGTCTCAGCTAAACCAGAAAAGAACAGAAAAGGGCATGTAACTATGGGATTATTTTTCTTTCTTTTAAGAAAGTCAATTCTAAGCATGGGGAAAAGTATTACTGGAAGATGGTTCTCTAGGTTTAATATCTACTCAAATTGCACATCAAAGAGAGCAACAGGAGATGAAGAACTTTCCTGGGACACTTGTGGAAATTATCAAGGAGAGAGATTACCTATGTCGACAGATTTGCAAGAAAAACAAAACTAACTGCCTATTTTGGGAAATAGGGCTGGACAACCCAACATATAAAAAAAAGTATCCCTAGTTTAAAAATCACCAGAGCCAACTAGCTACTATTTGACAACATTCCTCTGGATACATCTAAGGAACTGTGAACTGCTAACTGAATTTTAACAGATTTTTAAAATCTTTCAGAATCTAACCTACACTTCTGTATGTGAAACTATCAGAACTACCTCAAGTGTTTCTACCCTATTTCTGTACAACCAAGGATTACTCATTCCTACACTACCTTTCAATCAAAAATGATGTAAGTCCATTCTCTTCATGCTCATCATTCAAGCTTACAAAAAAGTCACCTTAGTATCACTTTATAGTGGGATATACCATGACAAACTGAGTCACATGACTCAGCACCAGTCACATGAAGAATTAGTATTAGAAGATTAATAACTTCACCCTCTCTACCCAAAGTTCAAAGAAACTAAAAGTTTAACCACAAAATCTCCTGGGAACATCTAAGACAGTGGTTCTCAACCTTCTGGCCCTTTAAATACAGTTCCTCATGTTGTGACCCAACCATAAAATTATTTTCGTTGCTACTTCATAACTGTAATGCTGCTACTGTTATGAATCATAATGTAAATATCTGATATGCAGGATGGTCTTAGGCGACCCCTGGGAAAGGGTCGTTTGACTGTCAAAGGGGTCGCGACCCACAGGTTGAGAACCGCTGATCTATGAGGTATAAGAGAAACACAGAAAGTAAAACTTGATAATGCTAAAATGAGCTATAAAAAAACTAAAAGTTAGGCTTGTTGCCTGCTTTTTGCTTTATTTTCAAACTAGAATGTCCAGCTGCCTTAGTAAGTTACATTCATGTTACCACCTCATATAATTCCAAAATAACAAAAAGTTGGATACTTTTCTTTCAGAAGTTACCCTACAATGTGTAAGTTGAGAGGAGTGATCCAAATCCTCTGGTCTCAGTAACCACAAGGAGATAAAGTGATCCCAACAGTTACTGCTATAAATGGAATAGCAGTCACTAACCCCTATTGTAAATAATCCCTCCCATCAGTGCTTTGGCTAAAATTGTATGGTTTCAATTATTTTACTGAAAATTCTCATCAGGATCCCAAAATCAGAAATCAAAGCTATATCAGAACCTTAAGCACCATTGACTTAAGACTTAATAAGGCAAAGACTATCCCTTTAACCTACTACACCAAGGTTCCTCAGCTTCAGCACTCCTGATATTTTGGGCTGATTAATTCTTTGTTGTCTCGGTAGTCCAGTGCATTGTAGCTCAGCAGCTCCCTGGCCTTACCTCCTCTGCCTGAATCACCCTCTACCCCCAACAGTTGATAACCAAAAATGTCTACAGACATTGTCAAATATGTACTGGAGAGCAAAACTGCCCTTGGCTGAGAACCAATGCTCTACTCTATTTCCTTTATTGCTCATTATTAAGCTGTAGAGAGATAAAAAAGAAATCACCATCCACAGGCTTCTTTAAAAAAAAAAATCACCTTTTTTATTTATTATTTTTGTTTGTTAACCCTCACCTGAGGATATTTTTTCCATTAATTTTTAGAGAGTAAGGGGGTGGGTGGGTGGGGAGAAAGAGAGTGGGAGAGAGAAACATCAATGACACATTGATTGGTTGCCTCCCAGAATGCACCCTGACCAGGGCCAGGGATCAAACCTGCTACCCAAGCATCACTGTAGGATACCTTGACTGGGAATTGAATCTGAGACCCTTCAGTGTGCACTCTGACCACTGAAACACACCAGCCAGGGCAACACTGGCTCCTTATTCTTAGACCCCTTCTAACTTGACTATCCTATATAAAAAAAAAGGGTAATATGCAAATTGACCGAACAGCAGAACAGTCGTTCACTATGATGTGCACTGACCACCAGGGGGCAGACGCTCAATGCAGGAGCTGCACCCTGATGGTCAGTGCGCTCCCACAGGGGGAGTGCCGCTCAGCCACAAGCCGGGCTGACGGCTGGCAAGCGCAGTGGCCGCCTCCACAGTAGCGCTAAGGATGTCCAATTGCGGGCCTAAACCATCAGTTGAACATCCCCCAAGGGCTCCCGGACTGCGAAAGGGTGCAGGCCATGCTGAGGGACCCCTTCTCCCCCCACCCGCTCCTGCCCCCAGTGCACAAATGTCGTGCAGCAGGCCTCTAGTACAGAATAAAAAGCAATCCACATCATCTTTCCTCTTCTAAGATGGCCGTCTGAAAGACCTCTCCCTGAACTAAACATAAAGAAATAGTCTTAGTGCCCAGTCAGTACAGCCCCCCTAAATATAAGAAATTTCATCTGCAGTGAGTTTAAGATTTTATTCTTCCCCATACTGGAAAAATCCCACAGATTTTCCCATTATATACATGTCTATCAGTAGAATTAAGACTAGAATGAGCCTTCCACCCATAAGCATACATATATCTTATTTCTAGACCCTTGGGGTGGAATATATTTACTGACACTGTATGTTCAAACTTCATGTGGCAATACATACATTTTGTACCACTCAGATCTTTTAGATCTCATAACACTAATGCCACTACAAAAAATCTATCGTGTGTGTGTGTGTGTGTGTGTGTGTGTGTGTACGTACACAGGCTAAGTGGCCGTCCGACCAGCTAGTAGGTATGACGCACACTGACCACCAGGGGGCAGACACTCAACGCAGAAGCTGCCAAGCTGCAGTGACTGGGGAGTGGCAGTTCTCAGGTGACGTACCCTGGAACCAGAGAGGAGGGAGCCCGAATCCTCGCAGGGCCACCTTCGGCAGTGGGTTATGTTGTTCCTGGGACACTGTTGACCCCAAAGCTGGCTTACTGCACACTTGCATTTGCGTCCCACACCCTGTACGACAGCAACTTTGCAGAGTACCTCTTGCACTCCGGAACCCCTCAGGGGATATCGGAGAGCCGGTTTCAGCCGGATCCCCACAGGCCAGGCCGAGGTACCCCACCTGCTGGAGGGACCCTGCTCACTCCGCAGACGCCCTTCAAGCTGCGGTGCAGCCCCAGGTGCAGCTGACTGCCAGGGAAGGACCACGGGAGGTTGGCTCCATGGCATATCCAGCCATCTCACCCAGTCCCACCCCACTGGCTACCACCCAGGACCACCTGCATTAGTCCCCGACCGGAGCCAGTGCCGCGAGCTGGAAGACCCGACCGTGAGCTTTCTTTCTTTTTCTCCCCACTCCCCCGCCCTGCCCCCACACCCTTCAAACCGCAGCACCACCCCAGGAATTCTAATTAACTTCCCTTCAATGTGCACGAATCCATGCACCGGGCCACTAGTATTTAGTAAGCAACTGCTATATAGAACCAGATTGAGGGTAGATAACCAAGTAGGCTTTTTAGCTTAAAGTCACCAATAGCAGACTTTAAGATAATCTAATAATTAAAACCTCTCAAACTCAGCTCAAATTACTAAGTTCCTTCCCCCAGTTCAACAACATACTAACTTGACCTAGACACAACTCTAGGTTCTTCCTAAGAATCATGCAACTTAAAAAGCAAGGTCAGTGAACTTAGAGTTTTAAGAGTCACAAAGTCTTTAAAAACTCTACTTTTCAACTATTCATTATACAGTTATTAGGAAAGTTTTCCTGTATTAGAGCCATGACAAGTACAGCACAATGATAATAACTTGTGGAGCATCTGATAAAAAGCCAAACTAGAAAACATTACTTATCGATAAAGTTGACATTTTATTAGATCAAACAAGGTGATATGATAAGGAGATGGGAGAGGGGAGACAGCCTGCTAGTTCCTTCAGACAGAGCCTCAGAGGTAAGCAATACACTGGCAATTCTTTTTTAAAAAATTATTATTATTATTTTATTGATTTCAGAGAGGAAGAGAGAGGGAGATATAGAAACATCAATGATGAGAGAGAATCATTGATTGGTTGGCTGCCTCCTGCACACCCCTTACTGGGGATCGAGCCTGCAACCCGGGCATGTGCCCTTGAAGGGAATCGAACCAGGGACCCTTCAGTCTGCAGGCCGGTGCTCTATCCACTGAGCCAAGCCAGCGAGGGCCACTGGCAGTTCTTAATTAGACTGGTCTCTTATCTGAATTTGAATACTCTGATCTCCATAAAACACGTAAAAACCACCCTTATCAACACCAAAAGTAGTTTACTCTGCATGTGATTTATCTCATCTGTTTCATGATGACTACCAGATTCAGTACACAAAGTAATATTCCCCAGCCTTGATTTTAGAGGGGAGAAGGGGAGAACAGGGATGGATGGAATGACACCTTTACATTCTGTGACAAAGCCCTCTGTGGTACTACCCAGTCAGCCCTCAATGTAGCACAGTAATTCCATCAGTTTTGACATAAGAATAATCAGGTGAGGTAGAAGCTTCTGGTGTTTTGAAAATAATTTTAAGTTCCTTCATTTATTTTATCATCTGATCACCCAAAAATATATTTACTCAATCATATATAAAGTAAACCCTGGGGTTTCGGACCATATAATCAAAACCTCTTATTTCAAAGTTCAAATTTAGTACTCACTAGATTTTACTGAAGTTATTTTTACTATAACTAGGAAAACATTCTTAGAGGAAGAAATTTCAAAACCAATACTCACTTGTAGAATGGGGACTTTTTTTGAAATCTAACAGATAACAGTACCATTGAATGTCATTTTCACTTTAAAATTCCCTTCATGGTTTCCCCATATTTTATGTCTTCTTTCTAAATGAAAATTTTTATTCTTTTATCTGAGAAGATCCAAACCAAAGACACATAAAGCTAAAATGAATAATCAGGATTAAGAGCAAGAAGTATTAATTCACCAAATTAACTCAACCAAATGTGGCTTAACCTATATAGCTTTAGGCATATTTCAACCTCTCTCAGAAATTACAGCCAAAACTATTTCTTCTAATACAGACACTAAAGTTATTTGGGCCTCAAGTGCCCATCAGTAGATGAGTGGATAAAACAGCTGTGGTACATTTACACCAGGGAATACTGTGCTGCAATAAAAAAGAAGGATCTCTTTCCCTTTGAGACAGCATGGAGGGACCTGGAGTGTTGCGATAAGCGAAATAAGCCAGTCAGAGAGAGACAAGTATCACATGATCTCACTCATATGTGGAATCTAATGAACAAAATAAACTGATGAACAAAAGAGATCCAGAGACAGAAGCATAGAAAAACAAAAACAAAAAAAGAAGCATAGAACAGACTGCAGAATCTGAGTGAAGGCAGGGGAGGGTGGGTGGGTGGGAAGAGATCAACCAAAGAACTGGCATGCACATATGCCTAATCCATGAACCCAGACAATAGGGTGGTGAAGGCAGGGGTGGGAGCGGGCTAGAAGAAGTCAATGGGGGGGGGGGGGGGGGGGGGGACATACATAATACTTTCAACAATAAAAATTTAATTTAAAATAAATAAATAAATAAAGTTAGATGGGCCTGTTAATCTTTCATCATAGGACTGACAAAAATGATAAAAACCTAAGGATACTTTCAGGGCAAAAGTTGGGTAAGCTATTGCTATAGTCTCACATACTTCCAAATGTATTAAGAAGCGCTATATCCTAGGGACAGGGGAAGGGAAAAGCAAGAGGTCTAAAAACCTTGCAACCTAATTCCACTAAACACAATTATGATTCTGCTGTGTGGTGAATAAGTTGGCAAGAGATTAGGTACCTGTAAAGCAGCCTTCCCACCGATTAGGTGAAGAAAACTACCTAGCAATAGCTCATGAAAAGCTGATGTAAACTCAATACTCAGCCTTACGTGTTCAGAGAGGACCTATCTCCTAAAAAGAGCTTACGTAAAGCTCCATACTCATCCTTAGGTGTTCAGAGAATGCATTACTCATGGGTGGTGAGTCCTGTGATCCAACTTGCACAAGAGTAAAGTACCTTCTTGAGATGCAAAATAAGTCAAGACAAAGAAAAACTTTATTCCTGGTAAGTTGGGTCTAGCTATCCTCAAAACATCCAGGTTTCCCACATTTGTCCAGCAGAAGAAACAACACATGCTTAATGTATGATGAGTACTTACAAGTAAGTTTTTCAAATTTATATAAAAAATTATTTTTAAAAACTTTTCAATGTTTCCTATACAAACAAAAACTATATTACTGACTTGAGTGTTTGAGTTGGTTTTTCAGTAGCAGAGCTACCCACTTACTGACCTGTTCATACCTTCCCCCCCCCCCCCCCGGGAAATATTTGTGCTTTACTTATTTATTTTTAATATATTTTTATTGATTTCAAAGAGGGAGAGAGAGACAGAAACAACAATGATGAGAGAGAATCATTGATCAGGTGCCTCCTACACGTCCCCTGCTGGGACCGAGCTCCCAACCCAGGCATGTGCCCTTGACAGGAATCAAACCTAGGACTTTTCAGTCTGCAGGCAGATGCTCTAGCCACTGAACCAAACCAGCCAGGGCTTGACCTGATCATTCTTACAACCAACATTTTCCAGATAACAGTCTGGGTTAAGGATATAGAAATGGCCATGAAACTCACTAGCTTATCTATGAATAAAAACTCTACCCCTTAACCTCACTGCACCTTTTCCTAAAAATGCATAACTATCTACTGTTTCTCCCTTTCCTACCCAGTATTCTCCTTAATTTGAATTTTATCTATCCTGTGGAACTCAATCTAAAATCCGATCTTCCCTTTCTCCTAATTCTAAAGCACATATTACCCATCTTCGTTCACCTAACATTTTTTCCGTTTGTCTCATCTTTTCCAAAAAACTGTCAGGTTCTTCAGGGCAGGTCCCATATTCCTAGGTATGCCTTAAGGACAGCCAGCAGAGAACCTTTATGTATGGATAACTATTCTGTCATATTTAATTGCATTAGACCTTAATTGACAAGTCAGACACCACAAATAATGTAATGCCTCCAGGCATCAAAGTAAGGCTTAGAAAAATACCTAAAGTCTTTCAAACTATCCCTTTTCAAGAGCACTTCACAATGAGGACTTTAGGTGGTAAAAAAAAATAATAATAATAATATATAAGTTGTGGAAAGTTGGACTGTTTTCTCACCCTTAAAGGTAAATGACTTAAAAGACCCTAAGAGCTAAGTACGGTGACAGATGGATACTGGACTGTTCATGGTGATCACTGTAAGGTACAGAAATGTCAAAGCACTATGCTGTACACCCGAAGCTAATGTAACATCGTATGTCAACTGTAGTTTAAAAACAGCTTTACATGGGGGGGGGGGGGGGGGCATGGAGGCTCCAAAAGAACCAAGGCGGCAATGTTCAACAAGGCATCACATCGCCCGTCACACACATAGTGGACAAATTCCAGACACCCTGTCTGTGGTGAGAGGTCTGGGGGCTCTGATGGCCACTGGACAAATTCAAGGCACTTGCTCTTCTCAGCACTGAAATGCGGCATAAAGCACACGGCACAGACAGGCCATCAAAACCAAGTAACATACAGTAACAGGAAGAAAATTCTGAGATGTCCTAAATTAAAACAAGAGGCCGGAGAGTGAGAGACAGAACAATTAGCTTCTTAATAGCTGTGAACCAGCTGACCAGACTGCTCACTTTCCTTCCATCCCCTGCAGGACTCCAGATTAATTCCCAGGTGGCTATTTCCGCAGGTTACCCTAGCCAGGGCCAGCAAGCCGGGAGCCCCAGCTTCTTGTTTACCCGCGCGCGGGCTTTCCCAAATGCTGCCCCCGCAGGTCCACAGGAGGGGACATTTCTTCTTGTGGACTCTGCCTGTCCCAGACCTGGCCCCACTTCACCTGCTCCCACCTTTCTGCCTACAGCTCATGGAAACTCTGTACGTCTTTCTAGATGTATAAAAACGCTTGCAAGCTTCGAGAAGATGGACATGTTATCTTTCCTACCAAGCTGGTGATTTAGACTCCATGCCCCAAGACCCGTCTTCTTTTTGGCCAGCGACGGCCTAATAAACCCTTTCTTTTAAAAAAGATTTTCAGCCGTCTAAACTAACATTTTGTTTGTTTGTTTCCTAAGACGAAACTGTTGGAGCAAATGGAAAAGAAAGAAAATGCCATAAAAGCCTGAAAAAGCACAACTGTCGGTGATAAGGTTCGAACGCCCTTCGGCGCTTTTTCACAGGACTCCACTTGGGCGTCTAAGAAATAAGGCATTGGGACTGCACACTCCGTGGACTTCCTCCTGGACCGAATCTGACCCTCGGTTAAGTGGCTGGGTGGCCACCCTTCCGTAGCCCCCTTGACACTTGTAAGTGGAGCAATCACAACTCCCGCCGAAGGGCTAGCGTTCTCTGGGGCGGGTCTCCCCGCAGGAGCCCCGACGCAGCCGACGCAGCCGACACAGCTCGGGTTTGCTGGCCTGCGGCACAGGCGCTGTCCTCCTCCCTCCAGGGGCCAACAGCCAGCCTGATGGAAACCGGTGGCAGCCGATGTGTCAGAGGACGCAGTCCCCTGCATGCTGCCCTGGATCTTTTCAGGAGGCAGAATGGGGGAGGGCGCCGGTGAGAGATGGCGCTGAAGACCCTGGCAGCAGGACAGCCCAAATAGCCAAGTTGAAACAATGTGCCCTGCCTTCTTCCTAAGCCATTTCCTTCAACGGCGGCCGGACGCCCGCGGGTCATCAGTCCGCCGCTGTTTTCACTTTCCCCAGAACCTGCGAGCCCCGAGCACAAACCCCTCCCGCTCCATGACCTCCCAGCCTCTGCCCCGCAGACCACGGGGAAGGGACTGCCTTATCAATCCACTGTTCTGATTCACCGAAGACGGGGGGCCGGGGGGTGGGGGGTGGAAGAGGAAATAGAGGAAGGTGAGAACAGCAGAAAGGGGGGAGGGGGGCGGTCATCGTGAGGAGGAGCCAGGTGAAGAAGAAAGAAGACGGAGGGAGCCCGGGCCGGCAGCGCAGTGGGTTGGATGGAGCATCCTGCCCACCGCCAAGGTTGCCAATCCCACCCCCGGTCGGAGCACACAGGGAAGCAGCCAATGAACGCACAAATAAGCGGAACAGCAAATCGATGTTTCTCCACGAAAATCAATCCATAAGTAAAAACGTTTAAGAAGAAAACTGAGGGGAGAGTTGTCAGGGGAGAACCTGCTAAGGAAGGAAAAGATGGGGGAGGGGCAGGGCAGGAGAGAGGGGTTACGGGGCAGGTGGCGCGACCGGGAGCCGGGAGGGCGGAGAGGGAGCGAGCAGCCGCGGCCAGAGGACAGTGGGCAGCGGGATTCGGGAGACCGATTTCGGAGGGTTGCGGGGCGCTTCGAACCCCTTCCGGGACTTCGGGGCGTGGGCAGGGACGCGGGGCTCTTACCGGTAGTTTGGGGTTGACCTCGCCCTTGCAAAAGTGGCAGAAAAACCGATGCGCGGCGACGGCGGCGCCGGTCCCGGCCGCCGAGGCCTCCGCCATCTTCCTCTTCCGCCCGGCGGTCCGAAAGGGACACCGCCTCCCTCGCCTGCCGCTCGCTGCCGGCTGCAGTCGCCGCCCGGCCCGCGCTTCCTCAATGCACCGCCGCTCCCGGCCCGCGTCAGTCACGTGAGCGCCCGGCCCACGGAGGCGGCGTGGACCCAGGCCCCGCCCCCAGCGTCACAGGCGCCGGAAGGAAAGTCCGCCGGCACCTCCCCCGCGGCCCCTCGCCGGTCCTCCAAACTCCTAGCGAGACGAAAGAAAGAGCGTCCCCGGGAACCACCGAGACTCTGGGGTAGAGTGGCCCACGTTGTCCCCTTTTCCGGGTCCTCCTGGTTATGCGTCTGGCGAGGAAGGGCCGAGGGCTGTGCCTCTGCCTGGGCGGCAGCCGCACGGAGCCGAGGGAAACTGGGCGTTAGATTGCGGTGACGCAGAGGTTAGTGAAAACGCTGTCTGAACCGGACCAAGGAACCCGGTCCCGAACTGGGACCCTGCGTGTAGGGAGTGAAGAGCCAGGACCAAGCTCCTTGGAAGCCCTTTCCGGGAATGGCAGAGGGTCTGGGATGCTTCCCTAGAGACGTGTGGACGGGGGTACCGAAGCTGAGAGGCAAAGACTTGCCTTCTGAGGAATGGAGCAATGTTTGGTAGCACTTGTGATTTTTCTAAAAAGGAAGCAATTATATAGTCACCTATATATTGTGTCTACTTTGTCAAGAAGTAGAAATTTCCGAGTTAAATACTGCCCTGCAAACAACGTACTTCATCTCCCATTGGAAACACACCGTTGCAAAGCTTTCCTTTACCTCTTAATTTCTTTTTCTAAGTTGTCATTTCCTGTATGGACTGGGAATGATACTGCCTGTTCACTCCCAATAGGCTGTCAAGTGGTCTTAATTCTTCCAAACAATCAAGTGTAGAATCGAAGGCCTGTGACACTGTAAAACCATCTACATCCAATCTTTAAAGAAAATTAGAATCACACACTATCCCATAAAGATGTTTCTCTCTCTCCCTCTACCTTCCTCTCTGAAATCAAAAAAAAAAAAATTTTAAACATTTTTTAAAAAGATCAATGTGATGTATAGTCCAGTTTTTTCTTTCTATTCATACATTTTTTCTTGATTAAATTTCCCTCCACATTTTGCTTTGTGGCCTGCTTCTTTTACTTAGTGGACAATTTTCTATGGTAATACATATACAAAAGTGTTGGAGTAACATTCCATTGTATGGGTTTACCATAATTTATTGAAGTAACTCCTCACTGTTAGACATTATTTTTTTTCCAGTATGTTAGTATTCTAAAGAGAACTACAGTAACATCTTTTTATTATTTCCTTAGAAGAGAGTATCCAAAATGAAATTAATAGGCAAGATTTTAAGGCTTTTGATATGTAATGTCAAATCACCCTCCATAAATTACTTGAATTTATACTCAGCAGTCTACACCCAACATAAAAGAAAACCTCTCCAGCATACAGTGTTTTTTTATTCTTTATTCTAGCTCTGAAACTCCTTCATACAATGACTCAAGCAGAAATTAAGCTGTGCTCTTTGTTGCTGCAAGAGCATTTTGGAGAGATCGTGGAAAAAATTGGAGTCCACCTAATCAGAACGGGCAGCCAGCCACTAAGAGTGATTGCCCATGACACAAGAACATCGCCGGATCAGGTATGTTTGGAGGATACCAATCTGCTTTTATTTTCATTAATGTCTTCTACTTACCTTTGAATATTGTTACTCCCCACCCCCACAAAACTGAACAGGAGAGAGCCTGCTCTGGGATCAACAAGGTGTTCTTTGTGGGGAAAGAGAATGAGTCAGAGGCCCTGAGGTCCGCTTCTCAAAGTGTTCCTGGCTCCTGTTGCTTCTTAGGCAAATCTTTGCTCCTCCTTTGCCATCTGTCCTTTATTCACAATGCGTCTGTGAATCTCAGAACTGCCCTTAAGGGATGAGAATAACAGAAGGGAAGTAAATTGTACTTTGAAAAATAAAGGTCAGAGGAAATAGCGTCGTAGCAAGGAATCTTCCTGATTTCTCCCATTTATGTGTGACGACTCTTATTAGCTGTTCCAATGGGAGGAGGAAGGCAGCACAGAGATTCTTACCCAGACACTTCCTGATGCTTAGTAAACTGTTGGGCAAAAGTTGCGAGCAATAAAGAGCTGTGTCTTGGGATCTTTCCTCTTTCTTTTGGGTCTTATCCAGGTGAAGAAGGCCCTGTGTGTCCTCATCCAGCATAACCTGGTGACATACCAGGTGCACAAGCGTGGCACGGTGGAGTACGAAGCCCAGTGCAGCCGGCTGCTGCGCATGCTCAGGTACCCCCGTTACATCTACACCGCCAAGACCCTGTACAGCGACACGGGCGAGCTGCTTGTGGAGGAGCTGCTGTTGAACGGCAAGATGACAATGTCAGCTCTCGTGAAGAGAGTGGCGGACCGGCTGACAGAAACCATGGAAGGTCAGTACTGTAGCAACGGCTGTTAGCAAAAGCACAGATTGGCTGCCTGCAGGAGCACACCCTCAGCGATCTCAGCCGTCTCACCTGCCTCTCTTCTCCTGTTGCACAGATGGCAAGACCATGGACTATGCTGAGGTGTCGAGCACGTTTGTGCGACTAGCAGACACGCACTTTGTGCAGCGTTGCCCGTTGGTGTCTCCCACTGAGAATTCAGAGCCTGGGCCACCGCAGCCTGCCCCCACTCTTGTCATCAATGAAAATGACATGTACCTGGTTCCTAAACTGAGCTTGATAGGTAAGGAATTTTGACCACTGGAACTGTGATTTGCCCTAATTGTGGATTCTTCCTCGGTGATTGTTAAGTGAATGAATGAATGAAGTGAGCAGTTAGCAAGTATTTACTCTGTGCCAGATACTGTGGTATAAAATATAAAAAACATTATGGTCTCTGCCTTTTGGGGAGGCTTAAGGCTAGTACAAGAGACTTACATCAATTAAGGAAATAACAAACTGTGGTAAGTACTGTGAAGGAAAAGTGTAAGGTATTTTGAAAATATATAACGAGACGGGAGTTACCTGGGAGTTTGGAGCCCGTGCTTCTTTGAGAAAGTGGCATTTGAGCTAAGATTTGGAGCAGAAGTAGTAGCCAACCGGTGAGGTAAGGTATGAAGGGGTACAGAGGATAAGCATTTTTGGCAAAGGTACGTAGTGAGAGAGAAAAAAATAGGGTATTTGAGAAAGTGAACGAAGGTCAGTTAAAGCACGGTGTGCAAAGGAAAGAGAGCCATGAGAATAAGGTTAGGGAGATAGGCAAGGGCTAGATCACACAAGACCTCATAGAATATCTGTTCTTTATCCTAAGAGCAAAGGAAAACCACTGAAGGATTTTAAGCCGCAAAGTGACATAATCTAATTTGCATTTTAAAAGATTTTTCTGTGCACAGAAAGGATGGGGCAAAAGTAAGTGTAGACAGCCCGGTGGACGCAGCTCAGTGGTTGAGCATCAACCTATGAGCCAGGAGGTCACAGTTCGATTCCAAGTCAAGGCATATATGCCTGGGTTGCAGGCTCGATCCCCAGTGTGGAGCATGCAGGAGGCAGCCAATCAGTGATTCTCTCTCATCATTGATGTTTCTATCTCTCTCCCTCTCCCTTCCTCTCTGAAATCAATCAATCAATAAATAAATACATTAAAAATAAATAAATACATGTAGACAAACCAGTGAAAAATATATAGAAGTGGTGAAGTAGACAAGTATCAAGAATGACATCTACGCCGAAACCAGTTTGGCTCAGTGGATAGAGCGTCGGCCTGCGGACTGAAAGGTCCCAGGTTCGATTCCGGTCAAGGGCATGTACCTGGTTGTGGGCACATCCCCGGTAGGAGATGTGCAGGAGGCAGCTGATCGATGTTTCTCTCTCATCGATGTTTCTGACTCTCTATCTCTCTCCCTTCCTCTCTGTGAAAAATCAATAAAATATATTTAAAAAAAAAAAAAAGAATGACATCTAGCCCTGACCGGTTTGGCTCAGTGGATAGAGCGTCAGCCTGCAGACTCAAGGGTCCCAGGTTCGATTCCAGTTAAGGGCATGTACCTTGGTTGCGGGCACATCCCCAGTAGGGGGTGTGCAGGAGGCAGCTGATCCGATATTTCTGACTCTCTCTCCTCTCCCTTCCTCTCTGTAAAAAAATCAATAAAATATTTTTTAAAACAAAGAATGACGTCTATGTCTGATGCACATACGTGGGAGGATGGTGGTGCCATTCACTGTGAAAGGAAACATGAGAGCAGGTACAGTTTGAGGGATTAAGATTATGAATTTCTGTGTTAACGTTGAATTGCCGATAACTTCATCATTTACCTGAGTTTCTTGTAGCTGCTCCATCTTCTGAGCAACTCTAAACTAGCGGCAGCTACAGGCGTCCTTGGGATAGGGAGACACCTGCTCTCATGTTTGCTCATGTCCTGTTATGAGATGCAGCCTAATTGTTCCAACTGTTTTACTTGGCAGGGAAAGGTAAAAGGAGGAGATCGTCTGAGGATGATGCCACTGGGGAGCCCAAGGCCAAGAGACTAAAACACAGCACAGATAATAAAGAGGTAATGGGGCTTTGTGACCAGGAGTCCGCACCCTGAGGCAGGTCAGAGAGGGCACGAAGATAAGTCCCAAGACACTCTAAAGGTTCCTGGGTTAAGTAGTAGGATTAGAGCTGCATTAAATATTGGTCAGCAAGAGAATAATGAAGAGTGAACTCCCTTCTGAGGCTTTAACTTACTTCATTCATTGGACAGAGGTAACAGCTTACGCAAAAAAAGGACCTAGAAAAAGGTGGTTATTCAGTGTAGCTGGAACATAGCGACCCATGGGAACCAGTGGTGAGAAATGAGTCTAGAAAGATATTTGTGAGCCTGAGCTTTTATCTTCAAATGCCTTCTCAGCATCTCTATAAAGATGTCTAATGAATATCTCAAATTTAGTATGGCCAAAACGGAATAATTGTTTTCTCCCATCCAAATATCTGTTCTCTTAATTTTCCTCATCTCAGTAAAGGACCTGGCCAGCCACCTCTAGGTCACCACCACTTGCTTAGGCCAAAATCCTAGGAACCGTCTGATTTCCCAGTAAAACATGTCAGCCCAATTTCCAAAATTACCTAAACTCCAGCTGTTCCTCACCATTTCCAGTGCTATCATCCTAGTCCAAACCATTACATCTCAAGTCAACGCTTTGCCAGCACTCTCCTAAATGGTCATTCTACCTGCATTCTTACCTATTTAACTTTCTAAGTTTTTTTTAATCCCAACATAACACTGATTTAGACTCCTTTAATAGCTTCCCGTTACTCTTAGAAGAAATCCAAGTCTTGGCTATGGGTTATTAAGCCTTATATGAGCAGGGTGGTTACAAGACCTGCTAGAGACCAGGCTGTCCACCCTCAGCTCTTTCCACTCTTCTCGTGTTCCCCGTGTTCCAGCTTCTTTCTTTCCATTCCTCAGAATGTCAAACTCTCTCTATCTTCAGGCTTTTGCCTTTAGTATTCCTTCTGCTTCAAATGCCTTTCCCACAGATCTTTATGTAGTTACCTTTTTTTAATAGGTCAGGGCACATGCCCAGGGTGTGGGCTCGATCCCCACTGGGGGGGCATGGAAGAGGCAGCCGATCGATGATTCTCTCTCATCATTGATGTTTCTGTCTCTCTCTCCCTCTCCCTTTCTCTCTGCAATCAATAAAAATAAATTATTTTTAAAAAGAATAGTGTCATGAAATCCAAGGGGGTCGCATAAAATTAAGAAGGAAAAAAGTCCCACCTTGTCATGTGCTTCAGAAAGAACAAAGAAGATCAGAATTGGAAAGTATTCTTTGAATTTAGCAACAAGGGGGTCTTCAGGGGCCTTGGCATTTCAGTGCGGTGGTGGAGATGGGTTGAGTACCTCTGTGGACAGAGATACAGCTGGGGTGGTCAACTCTTTGAGAACCTTGACTAACAAAAAGGAGAAAAGTCATAGTGTTGAAGAAGCGTTACTTTAGAGTAGACGAGATTTGGACAAGATAAAGGTTGATGGGGAAAAGACAGTAAAGAAAGAGGCTGAAGATTTAGAGAGGAGGGAAAACTGAGCTGGGTCCCTGAGAATGCAGGGAGGGTAAGATCTCACATTCAGTGTGGGCATTAAGCTTGGGTAAAAGGGGGAACGTGTTTTCCACTGTGATATAAGTGGAATTTAAAAAAAAATAAATGTTGGGGGGGAGGGGTGTGCACAACGTTGGATGAGTTCTGGCCTAATGGCTTCTGTTTTCTCAAAATAAGAGGCAAGGTCATCTGCTGAGAGTGATAAGGGTGGGGTGAGATTTGAGGAGACCGGAGAGGAGTTAAAATGTACAAGAGAGAAAAAGATTGGAGGTTGGTTGAGAATCTGTTCGAAGTGAGGCTGTGAACTTATTAAGGCACTGGTCCACATGACTGGATGATTTCTCAGCAACCGATTTGTTGCTACTATAAAGGAAAAGAAGTGGTGGCGCCGAAACCGGTTTGGCTCAGTGGATAGAGCGTCGGCCTGCGGACTGAAGGGTCCCAGGTTTGGTTCCGGTCAAGGGCATGCACCTGGGTTGCGGACACATCCTCGGTGGGGGATGTGCAGGAGGCAGCTGATCGGTGTTTCTCTCTCATCAATGTTTCTGACTCTCTCTCTCTCTCCCTTCCTCTCTGTAAAAAAATCAATAAAATATATTAAAAAA
Source organism: Myotis myotis (assembly GCF_014108235.1). Classification (NCBI taxonomy): domain Eukaryota; kingdom Metazoa; phylum Chordata; class Mammalia; order Chiroptera; family Vespertilionidae; genus Myotis; species Myotis myotis. Next base: position 5,101,338 of record NW_023416322.1, read on the forward strand.
AAAAAAGAAGAAGTGGTGGCCAGTTCCATTTAAGCTCCTCACCAGAAAACTCTTCACTGCATGTAGATGCTTCTTGCTAATCCTTTTCTCCTCCTCAGCCCATTCCAGATGATGGCATTTATTGGCAGGCCAACCTTGACAGATTCCACCAGCACTTCCGAGACCAAGCCATTGTCAGCGCAGTGGCCAACAGGATGGACCAGGTGATATCTGAGGGGGTGGGACAGTGGCCATCAGGGACAGTCTTACTTGCCAGATGTGGCCATTGACATTTAGCCAGAGCCAGGACAGCAGAATGAATTCTGAATTCCAGTTCGCTATTCAATTCCAGACCAGCAGCGAGATCGTAAGAACCATGCTTCGAATGAGTGAGATTACCACTCCCTCTGGTGCCCCCTTCACCCAGCCATTGTCTTCCAATGAGGTGAGTTTCATGTTGTACTGCTTTTCTGACAGGCTCTTGGATATTATAACATAACTAGAGGCCCGATGCACGAAAATCGTGCAAGAGTAGGCCTTCCTTCCCTTGGCTGCCGTCCGGAAGGACGTCTGGTCTAACTAGCATATTACGCTTTGATTATTATAGATTATTATACATACAGCCTGGAATTAGGTTGATGAGGTTTGAGCCTTAAAAGAGTCTTTGTTGTTTGAGGTGAGACAGGGATTATCTTCAGGTGGTAAGTATTAAAATATTTGGTCTCTTTGGATCCAGCCTTTAAAAATCTAAACCATGCCCTGACCAGTTTGGCTCAGTGGATAGAGCGTCGGCCTGCGGACTTAAGGGTCCAGGTTCGATTCTGGTCAAGGGCACGTACCTTGGTTGTGGGCATATCCCCAGTGGGGAGTGTGCAGGAGGCAGCTGATAGATGTTTCTCTCTCATCGATGTTTCTAACTCTATCTCTCTTTCTTCCACTCTGTAAAAAATCAATAAAATATATTTTAAAAGAATAAAAATAAAAATCTAGACAATTCTCTTAGTCAAAGTACAAGCTATTCCTATTCTAAGAATGTACTATTGCAATCTGAGAGCCTTGGTGCTCAGGACATTATACAGCCCCTTATTTGTTTTATTTTTCCAACATATTTTGTATATTTTAAACTTGTTTAATTATATCTGTTTCTTAAAATATTTAACATATCCAATGTGTTTATTTATATTCTATTACTTTCCTAATTAACTTATATTTATTCATACAAAAAATACTTAGTAAACTTTTATTTATATTTAAATTTTTTAACTTATATAACAAAAAATTAAATACATGCCCAGCTATTGTAGCTCAGTGGTTGAGCATCAACCCATGAACCAGGATGTCAGGGTTTGATTCCCAGTCAGTGCACATTCCCAGGTTTTGGGCTCGATCCCTAGTAGGGGGTGTGCAGGAGGCAGCTGATGGATGATTCCCTCTCATCACTGATGTTTCTATCTCTCCTCTCCCTTCCTATCTGGAATCAATAAAAATATTCTTTTAAAAAATTAAATGTTTTTTTCTAATGACAAAGTAATTACATGACCTATATTCAAACAGAATAGAAATGTATAATTTTTAAAAAGTTGTAGTTCCCCAAACTATTATAGTTTCGCATAATCCCAATCCCAGGTATCCTTGTTAATAGTTCGGTATGTATCTTTATTCAAACTATTTTTATGTATCATCCAACATATATATAGGTATGTGTACATGTTATAAACTTGCATTTTTCATATGCCAATATAATATAAACCTTTTCATGTCAGTTATAGATCTGTCTTATTTTTTATAATGGCTACGTCATATTTCACTTAATGGCTATGCTGTACTTTATTTTAATCAATCCCTTATTATTGGACACTAGATTTTTACTCTTACAAACATTGCTGCTATATTTTTGGACATTTTTATACTGTGATATCTAAAATTAAAACATATGTACTTTAGTAATGTCAGCAATTCTAAGTTCCCAAACCCATTTTCACTGTCTCTTTTTGCACCATAGATCTTCAGATCCCTACCTACTGGCTACAACATCTCTAAGCAAGTTCTTGATCAGTATCTCACTCTGCTGGCAGATGATCCAGTAAGTCTGATTTTTTTAATGTTTCTTTTTTTCTGCTATGTTTATGATTTATTTCTGCCAGTGATACCTGGTATCATTCTCCTATACCCTCATTCTCTATCTAAACAACTCAGACAATTTCTCTACCATCATCTAATAGGAGGCTTGCCTTCTATAGACTCTTGCCTAGATTTGCTCCTTTGGAAACAGAATCACTGGATTGTCCAGTCAGTTAACACAGTCTCTCTCTTTTTTTTAATAGCTAGAGTTTGTTGGAAAGTCTGGCGACAGTGGTGGAGGAATGTATGTCATCAGTATCCTTACCAGTTATTTCTGTACAGTCCGGCAGCCGGACTATGAGGGTGGTGACTTATGACAGAAAAGATGCGATAAAATTTAGTATGCTAAATAAGAGAAAATTTAACTAATACATCAATGATAACGAAGTAAAAAGGACTTTTTGTTTGTTTTTGTTAATCCTCACCCAAGGATATTTTCCCCATTGATTGTTTTTAGAGAGAGTGGGAGAGAGGAGGAGAGAGAGAAAGATACATCAATATGAGAAAGACACATCGATTGGTTGACTCCCACATGCGCCCCAACTGGGGCCAGGGATAAACTTGCAACCCAGATACATGCCCTTGTCAGAATTGAACCTGCGACCCCTTGGTGTGTGGGCTGACACTCTAACCACTGATCAACACCATCCAGGGCAAAAAGGACTTTTAATTAACCAAATTTTAGTTAAGTTAAATCCTGACTTAAACACCATACTTAATTAAATTAAAGTTTTGAAAAACTTATTTATCCTAAATGTGATCAATGTAAAAAACAAATAACATTTAAATTTTAAATTAGAGATTTAGGGCCGAAACCGGTTTGGCTCAGTGGATGGCGTGTCGGCCTGCGGACTGAGGGGTCCTGGGTTCGGTTCCGGTCAAGGGCATGTGCCTGGGTTTTGGGCACATCCCCAGTGGGGGATGTGCATGAGGCAGCTGATGATGTTTCTCTCTCATCGATGTTTCTAACTCGCTGTCTCTCTCCCTTCCTCTCTGTAAAAAAATCAATAAAATATATTAAAAATAAATAAATAAGAGACTTAGGAATTAAACTAATATCACAATGACCAGGCCAAAGCATGATTGAGTGACCTTAATCCTCTACATAAAGACCTACATAAGGTTCTCGGATCCCTAGCCACAGCCACTCTGGAGTCGGTTGTACAGGAGAGGTAAGGGGGTCACCATGATCGGGGTAGGGGGTCAGACACTTCCTTTCCATGCCCGATTTGAACAAGTAATTTGATCATTATGTAAGCAACCAACATAGGCATACCTGCCCCATTTTTATTTTTATTTTTTTATTGATTTCAGAGAGGAAGGGAGAGGGATAGAGATAGAAACATCAGTAATGAGAGAGAATCACCGATTGGCCACCTCCCGCACACCCCCCACTGGGAATCGAGCCTGCAACCCAGGCATGTGCCCTTGGCCGGAATCGAACCTGGGACCTTTCAGTCCGAGGCCGACGCTCTATCCACTGAGCCAAATCCGCTAGGGCTACCTGCCCCATTTTCCCACTGGACTGCTGTGGATCCCATCTACTACTACTCTTTTTTTTTTTTAAAGTAACATGATCCTGGTGAACTTTTTTTTTTGAACCTTTCTTTTTTTTATAGTTTATTGATTTTTTACATAGAGGAAGGGAGAGGGATAGAGAGTTAGAAACACTGATGAGAGAGCAACATCGATCAGCTGCCTCCTGCACACCCCCCACTGGGGGTGTGCCTGCAACCAAGGTACATACCCTTGACCGGAATCAAACCTGGGACCCTTGAGTCCGCAGGCCGACGCTCTATCCACTGAGCCAAACCGGTTAGGGCTACTACTGCTCTTTATCCTAAATATCCTCCTGCTGAATTCCCAGTGCCATTGGACCAGCCTCCCTAAGGCTTTTACTTACCAGGGCAGGAAGTGAGGCCCTCCGGTGTGTCGGCAGTCAGTGACTGCCTCGTGGTTAGCAGCACCGTCCTCAGTCCGTCTGTGAAGCTGTGAAAGAGATCGCTAATTGCTGTCCCTCTCTGGTCCTGGCTGCACACATGGAAACAGCCACCACCGTGTGTGACTAGGAGCTAAGGCATGCAGTTTACTGTCGTCATTCCTTTCCAGATTTGGGTCTCGCTGTGCCAGAATATTTCGTCTAGTTTTGCAAAAGAAACACCTGGAGCAGAAGCAGGTAGAAGACTTTGCAATGATTCCAGCAAAGGAGGCGAAGGATATGCTTTATAAGATGCTCTCAGAAAATTTCATATTGCTCCAGGTAACCAATGGGTAATAGCCATCAACCAACAGAGCTGGACCAGCGTGAGAGAAACTCCTGAGGCCTGCATCCTGAGCCCCAAGCAAACTCTTATCCAGCTCTGAGACAGGAAGAAAGAAAAGGTTAATGAAGACATAACCAGCATTGGAAAGATATTTGCGGAGCTTTAACTGGCCTAGTAAAAATAAGGCACAGCCAAGAAGTCACTCCGCCCTTTTTCTTTAGTGCCTCATCCCTGTGATTTGTCCTTTCCTTGAACTTTACGTTTATTATAGAATACATTTATCAACACCTATTGAGTTCCACTATGTGCAAAGCCATGCAGTAGACCCTGTAAGGAAATAGAATGGATTTTGGAATCTGAATCACAGCTCTTCCTCTTACCTAGTTACGTTAAGCAAATTACCCACCATAATTTTTCCCATCTGTAAAATGGTGGTGGATGGTAAGAAAATAATGCGGATGATAGTAAAGATCAGATACAGTCTACCTGGCACACAAGAGTTGCTCAACAAATGTTAGTTGCCTTCTCCGCTCCACTCAGGATGTTCAAATGGAAAAAACAGGGCAGCTCAATTCTCCTTGAGGCTGAGCATGCCGGAACCACAGATGTGAATGACTGGGGAAGGGGAAAGTGTAAGGGAAAGAGAGAGGCAGAGTGGCTTCAGAGGGGACACATGTTTACTTTGCAGTTCTGAACAGTATAATTCCTCTCATTTTTCCTTCTGTGGACAAGTAGGAAATTCCCAAAACGCCAGACCACGCCCCTTCCAGGACCTTCTATTTGTACACTGTGAACATCCTGTCAGCTGCCCGCATGCTGCTGCACAGGTGCTACAAGGTAACTCCTGGACCTTCTTCCATTCCCTCCACAGAGACCAGTCTTACCTCACACTCCCTTTAGCCTTTTTACCTGAGCTACTGAAACAGAACTATGTGCGTTTTTTGTCTTCTCTCTCCTCAGAGCGTAGCCAACTTGATAGAAAGGAGGCAATTTGAAACCAAGGAGAACAAGTGAGTAGCAATTTAGTTTAGTAATTGCATTTTTTCAAGGTCAAAGGCTTGAGGGGAAATTTCCTATAGAAATGGAAACCAATAGAGATAGTAACCAGTCTGGTTGCATTGAATTGTTGGGTTAGGTTGGCATAAATCATGCATTAGTCTACACTCTTCTAATATACTCCCAGTGAAATAATTTTGTAGATTATATTCATGAGAAAAGTACAAACTGGCACCAAACGTAAAGTGCAAATGAGAGGCAATAAGAGTTCCGGGAGTGAAGTCACATTTCTAAGTTTGTAGAAAACATCCTTAAAAGGTGACATTATCCATTTTGACCAGGAACCTGGTAAAGGGCATGTTATACCCCCGGGCTAATGGGTAAAATCTCCACAGCTAGGGGACCAGTTTGGAGTTGTGTTTGTTTGACAGGCGGCTCCTAGAAAAGTCTCAGAGGGTGGAAGCCATCATCGCCTCCATGCAGGCTACAGGTGCGGAGGAGGCCCAGCTACAGGAAATAGAGGAGATGATCACAGCTCCTGAACGCCAGCAGATAGAGACTCTCAAACGGAATGTCAACAAGTAAGCATCCTACACATCAAGCCTCCGTTTCAAATACCTTCCAGGCTCACCCACCTCTCCACGTTGACACAAACAACCCTTAACTCACTATCTTTTCCAGCTCACCTAACAGAATCTAATCCACCTATTTCCCCAAACTGAACTCTGAAGACATCCTCAGCTTCTCCTCCCACACCATACACCTTGTTCACCAAGGTTGTTGATTTTACTTCAGTTCATGTGTTTCAAATCTGGCCTTCCGTCTTGGTCCCCAAGATGAGAGAGACATATCAACATGCCTCCCACATGCACCCTGACCAGGACTCAAACCTGCCACCCTCTGGTATATGAGATGATGCTCCAACCAACTGAGCTACACCAGCCAGTGCTAAAACTAACTTTTGTGTTTGATTTTATATCCTGCAACTTTTAAAGTTTTGTTTGTTGACTCTTTAGTTTTTTTGCAGATCCTTTGAGATTTTTCTATGTTTAGGATCATGCCAATCTGAATGCCTTGTATTTCTTTTTCTTACCTAATTGCCTGGCTAGAACCTCCAGTAAAAGGCTGAATGGAAGTGAAAGGCAGACATCCTTGTCTTGTTCCCCATCTTAAGGCGAAAGCTTTCAGTCTTGCACCATTAAGGATAATGTTAGCCGTGGGGTTTTCATAGATGGCTTCAATCATGTTGAGGAAGTTCCCTTCCATGCCTAACCACTACTCAGTTTAGCCGCAGCCACTTTCAGCTTCTATTTTAAAACACACTGGAACCTTCTATGCCTTTACATGTGCTATTCTTTCTCCTTGTTTTAAGTTAGACTTTAACTTCTCCCAGGAGAGGCTGTATCTTTTGAATTCTCAGCAAGTTCCACAGTGCCTGGCATTTAAGAGATGCTCAGTAAATGGGAGAATGATCTATTGGTTTCCTGCTTTCTACCCATTAATCTCAAGGGTAACCAAGCAATTCTGCACGGCCACACCGCGCCCAGACTCTCACTGTAAATCTGCTAGTAAGTGTTCAGTCTGGACAAATGCTCTCACTTTTCACTCAGGCTGGACGCCAGCGAGATCCAGGTGGATGAAACTATCTTCTTGCTGGAGTCGTACATAGAGAGCAACACGAAGAGGCAGTGACCCTGAAGAAGAGTCTTCCTCAAAGACCTGAGGGGTTGGAAGGAGAAATAAAGGAGCTGCCTGGATGCATTCTTCGTAGTGGGATAAACTATGGATTCTTGTACTGAAACCCTCTATCCCTGCCTCCTAGAATACACCAGCTTGGTGATCCTGTCTTTGAACCATCACTACATTCTCTCCTCCTTGGCAGGAAAAAGAAACTTAGATCCCACCCAGAAGTCAGCCCAGCTGTGTTTGAACATTCCTGGCAGTGAAGAAACTTCTTCCTAAGCAATCCATTACATTTTCAAAAAGCTATACCTGTTTCCCGGCTGTTGTCACTCAGTGGTTGAGTATCGACCCATGAACCAGGAGGTCATGGCTCAATTCCCAGTCAGGGTACATGCTCAGGCTGTGGGCTCATTCCCCAGTAGGGGGCATGCAGGAGGCAGCCAATCAGCGATTCTCTCTCATCATTGATGTTTCTATCCCTCTCCCTCTCCTTTCCTAAAAAGAAAAGTAAAAAGAAAAAAAAAAAGCTATGCCTGTTCTTTGTTACACTGTAATCTTAAACAAACACACACACACACACACACACACACACACAGTGTAGGGAGTATAATATGAAAGACTGCCACCAAGTAGGGGAAAAGTCTATTTTCAGGGCTAGCAGGTAGATTGGCCCAAGCAAACACTTTATTATCTATGGATAGAAGCCACATTTGCCAGCCCCAAACTTCTAGCACAGTGGTTCTCAACCTTCTGGCCCTTTAAATACAGTTCCTCATGTTGTGAGCCAACCATAAAATTATTTTTGTTGCTACTTCATAACTGTAATGTTGCTACTGTCATGAATCGTAATGTAAATATCTGATATGCAGGATGGTCTTAGGTGACCCCTGTGAAAGGGTCGTTCGACTGCCAAAGGGGCTGCGACCCACAGGTTGAGAACCACTGTTCTAGCACATCTGAAATTACGCATGTAAAGCACTTAGCACAATACCCCGCATGAAGTAAGTACTCAGTAAGTCATTGCCTTCCTCTTCATGGTTCCTTAAAGGCGAGTCTGCTGTCTCTCTCAGCACCATGATTAATATAGTAGTTGATGTAATTTGTCAGAGCAGCTTCAGTCATTTAAAGCAGTCAGGTTTTGTTTTATAATCTCTTCCGTTTCCTCTTACCGATGTTGGTTCTAATTCATTAAGCATTTAAGTGCCAATTAATTGCTAGCCATTATCTACACTAATAAAATACAAATATGCAAATTGACCGTACATTCACTATGCCTTAAGCCATGCCCACCAGCCAATCAGAGCGACTATATGCAAATTAACCCAACCAAGATGGTGGCCGGCAGCCACAGAGCTGGAGCAAGCAGGAGGCTTGGTTGCCCCAATGATGGAGGAAGCCAAGCTTCCTGCCACGGCCCGGCTCTGAGCTCCACTCAAAGCAACAAAGTTTCAATTATAGAAGATAGATAAACCCCAGATACCTGCTTTCAGCTGCCTGTGGCCACAGAGCTGGAGCAAGCAGGAGGCTTCCCTCCTGCCCACCCTGGCCGGCTCTGAGCTCCTCTCAAGGCTACAAAGTTTCAATTGTGGAAGGTAAATAAATCCCAGAATATAAAGGAAAAAAAAGGAGAGGCTGGGAGCTTCTGTCACCAGGGGGCTTGGCCAGCCTGAAAATGGCCCTCAGCCCCTCACCCAGATTGGCCAGGCACCCCAGTGGGGACCCCCACCCTAAAGGGGGTGTGGCCAGCCTGAAAACAGCCATCAGCCCCTTACTCAGGCTGGCCAAACCTCCATGGGGTGAGGGTCCCCACTAGGGGGGCTTGATCAGCCTGCAAACAGCTATCAGCCCCTCACCCAGGCTGGCCAGGCACCCCAGCAGGACCTCCACCCTGATCAGGGACACCCTTCAGGGCAAACCAGCCAGCCCTCACCCATACACCAGGGCTCTATCCTATATAATAAAAGGGTAATATGCAAACTGACCCTAACAGCAGAATGACTGGTCACTATGACACACACTGACCACCAGGGGGCAGATGCTCAATGCAGGAGCTGCCCCCTGGTGGTCAGTGCGCTCTCACAGGGGGAGCTCTGCTCAGCCACAAGCCAGGCTGATGGCTGCCGGTACAGCGGTGGTGGTGGGAGCCTCTCCCGCCTCCTCAGCAGTGCTAAGAATGTCTGACTGCAGCTTAGACCTGCTCCCTGCTGGCAAGTGGACATCCCCCGAGAGCTGCTGGGCTGCCAGAGGGATGTCTGACTGCCAGCTTGGGCCTGATCCCCCAGGGAGCATGCCTAAGCCAGCAGGTGGACATCCTCCGAGGGGTACCAGACTGCAAGAGGGCATAGGCTGGGCTGAGGGACCCCCTTCCCCACCAAGTGCACAAATTTTTGTGCACCGGGCCTCTAGTACTAGATATAATATACAAAGATAGACAAGATGCCATCTCCACCTTTAGGCAGGCGTTCACTGAGCACCTATTACTCACCCAGTACTAGCCCAGACCTTGGGGCACAAAGACCACTATGCCTAAGCACACAGCCTAGTAGGAGGAGACAAGTACAAAGCAGTAAGGGGGCGGGGGGGCTATAAAGGGAAGTTCCATGTACAGAGAGGCCCTGGGGGAAAGGCCATAGGGCCTGAGCCTTGATCTGGAGGGAAAGAACCCCAGAGGGAAGCGGAGCCTGGTTCTGGGGGAACTGCAAACAGGATGTGACTGGAAAGAGGGGCTGGGAGTCCTGCCAGAACTGAGGCGAAGGAAGGGGAGGGGTTTGGGGGAGGGACCGAGGTCTAAAATGTTTTCTGGGCATCTGGTTAGGAGACATGTAGTGAATGAGGGACACCTGTGTAACAGGTGTGCAGTGTGGGGCGGGCTGTGGCTGGTTGGGAGGGGAGGTTGAGTCCAGAAATCGTTCGGTCAGCGGGGTCACTGTCCGAAACAGAGATGGAGGAAAGAGCTGAAGACTGAGAGGTGATCTCCTGTGTTAGTTATTAACATTACACCCACGGATCTCCCCCAAACGTGATGCCTAAAATTGCCGGGGAACGTTGTGCTTCTTCCGACCCCGCGGCCCGAGGGGCGCCGCCCGGCCACCAGAGGGCGCCGAGCGGCCGGTGGCCCCGGGCGGCGATGGCGGAGGCGCGGGTGCTGCTGCTGCTCTCGGGGCGCCCGCGGCCGGCGGGCTTCGCGCAGAGCGTGTGCGGCCTCCTGGGCGCCGGGGCCGGGGCCGGGCCGTGGCCCACACACTGCGGCCTGCGGCGCGGGCAGCTGCTCCTCTCGGCCGGGCCGTTCCCCGGCGCCACGGCCAGGCTCCCGCTCCAGGTGGGGGCTCCGGGGGCCGGGCAGGGGGCGGGGGCGGGGGCGGCTGCAGGCGGGGCCTGGGTCCGGCCGGGCGCCCCGCGGCGCAAACCCGAACCCACGCCGCTCCCTCCTGCCAGCGCCCCGCCTTCTGCCCCTTCGCGGCCCTGGACCGGCAGCCCCCGCCGCCGGGAGCCGAGCTGCCCGCGAGCCGCGGCGTGGACCTGGGCGTGGCCGTCGTCCTGCAGTCCAGCGACCAGACGGTCTTGTTGACACGAAGGACACGCACCCTCCGCGTTTCCCCCAACCTCTGGGTGCCCCCAGGTGAGCGCCCCGAGGACACGGCCCCGGTCCCTCCTCGCCGGCTCCCCGCGCCCTGCCCGCCGCGGGGCGGTGAGCGGTGAGCGGTGAGCGGTGAGCGGTGAGCGGTGAGCGGTGAGCGGTGAGCGGTGAGCGGGCGGCCACGCACACGCTCTCACCTCCCGGGCCCTGTCGCTGCAGGCGGCCACGTGGACCCCGGCGAAGCGGTAACCGTGCGGCCCCGCCCTGCCCCGTCCTGAGCGGACGCCTCTCGGGACCCGCCTGCGTGCGGCCGGGGAGGTCAGGCCTGGCGTGACTCGGCCTCTCTCTGCAGCTGCTGGACGCGGGCCTCCGCGAGCTTTGGGAAGAGAGTGGACTGCAGCTGCCCCGGGGCCAGTTCTCGTGGGTCCCCCTGGGGTTATGGGAGGTGAGACAGGGACCTCTTTACCTAACCTAGAACCCCCACGCCTTCTGCCCCACCCGGGGCCAGGGAACAGCCGGGCCTGCCTTGGAGAGTGGGTGGTGTGGAGTTCCCAAATCCGTTCCTCACCCGTGTCCCTCGGCGCCATCTCTACCCTCCCCTTCCTCAGCTGTATTCCCAAAGCCTCAAGAAGAGACAGGAAGTTCTCATTTTTGCCATTTTCTTCGTAGTCCGCCTACCCTCCCAGGCTGAGCTGGGGTCCCCCCAGATACCATCACGTCGTTCTCTACCTCCTGGTGGTCTCCCAGGAGTCGCAGCAGCAGCTGCAGGTAGGGCTGGCGGGGGAGGAAAGGCACTAGGCTCCGGAGGCCCAAGCAGGCTGGTCTCACTGTGACTAAGGTTGGGGTTCAGGGGGTGTCAGGGGAAGCCTTCCGGCCCCAAGTTCCTCTCCATCCACCAGTGGGTAGGTTGTGATCAGAGCAGGCCTCCTGCCAGAGGCCATGATAAGGGACCCACATGTCTGGCCCCAGGCCCGGATCCAGCCAAACCCAAGCGAGGTGAGCGCCTTCCTGTGGCTGGGCCCCGAGGTAGCAGCTGCCGTGGCCGCCTCGGAGGGTGGGACAGAGGGGCCCCGACCTCTCTCCCAGGACCTGCCACCCTCAGTCGTGTAAGTAAGCGCTGCTCCCTGGCCCTCCGCGCTGCTCCCTGGCCCTCCGCGCTGCTCCCTGGCCCTCCGCGCTGCTCCCTGGCCCTCCGCGCTGCTCCCTGACCCTCCGCGCTGCTCCCTGACCCTCCGCGCTGCTCCCTGGCCCTCCGCGCTGCTCCCTGGCCCTCCGCGCTGCTCCCTGGCCCTCCGCGCTGCTCCCTGACCCTCCGCGCTGCTCCCTGACCCTCCGCGCTGCTCCCTGACCCTCCGCGCTGCTCCCTGACCCTCCAACACACCAACACACACACATTGAAAAACTCGGCTTGTTTCCTGGGGGTGAGGGGGACTTGAGTGATGGGAGAGATTAGGGGGCGAGTTGGTCAACGGATAATGAAGAGAACACAGAGATCAAAGACACCGGCCTTCCAAACGCCAAGGCTTCCTGCTGGCTGGCTGGCCCTGAAGACCTGGGTTTGTGCCCCCTCCCCCATAGGGGCGCCATTTAACCTCCCTGAACCTGTTTCCTTTCTGTACAAGGAGGAACACACCACCCATCCCTCTCCAGGGGTGGTTGGGAGGGTTAGGCGGCCTAATGGCTATGGAAGTGGCTAAGCCAGAGCTCACACACGGGTTGTCGTTGTGCAGTGCCATGGAACTGGAGGAGGGAGAAGTCCGACCTCTGGCCCTGCCCATGTCCACACTGCTGCAGACGACCCCGGCCACGGCAGAAGGCAAAGAGAGGGTCAGCACTGGGACCAAGTTTGCCCTCAGGCTCTGGCTGCAACACCTGGGCAGGTGAGGGAGGGTTCCCCAGTATTGGGCTGAAGGCACTAGAGCACTGGGGTGGGGGGAGGGGGCCGGGGAGGAAGAACAACTGCTCTTGGGAACCCTCAGGGTGATGCCCCAACCATGTGCAACTGGAGCTCGTGTGGACCCTGGGCCTGCAAAGGAAGAAGAGAACGTGGACCCCCTCCCCCCAAACCAGGGACCTGGAAAACCAAGTGCATAAGCCCCTCCCCAGCCCACCTCTATGACACAGAAGATTCACAACCTTTATTATGGGTAAGAACTTTGCTACAACTTTGGAAATAAAAAGTAAAATTACAACAGAGGTCCTAGGCCCTGGAGGAGCCTGAAAAAGGAGACTGGGGACAACACCAGGGTCCTCCCACCTCCCAGGAAAGGTGCAGAGTCAGCCAGACCTCACCACAGGCTGCGGGCCTTTGGAGGCTCGGGCGCTGGGCTGGTCAGCGTGAGAAACACTGTGAACTTAAATATATAAATAGAGCCCCAGGCATCGGCCGGGCCCTGCTCCCAGACTCCTGGGTCAGGGCTAAGGCCTTGTCTCCGCCTCAGGGAGACACACTGGGAAGCAGGAGGCGGGGGAAGTCGTCTTTGGATGTATTTTGGTTTTCCTTGTTTATGTACAAAAAATCTACAACCCAAAATAGAGTTCTCTGTCCATGTGTCTGTCTGTCTTAGTTCTCCACCTGTCTGTTTGGCCAAAGAGAACGGGTGGACATGAAGAGACAGTGGCTCTGGGGACAGAACTGAGCCATGGTTCGGGGACTGGGAAGAGAGGGCATAGAATTCAGCCCTTCCTGCAACTCCCATCCCATCTGCCTCCCACTGCCTTCGCTAACATACCCAAAGGAATATGCCAGCCATCTCAAGAACACTTCAAAAAGTAGGAAGGACCCAATGTCCTTTAAAAGAGGTTAAATATTAACCCTTTGGATGCTGGCCTTGTCAGACAGAAATGAGGCCAAAAACTAGTGTCTGTGAAGGTCTTTCTTGCCTGTGGCCAACCCCCCCTCGGGGGCAGAGTGGCCAGGGCTCTGGACTCCACAGCATCCTTGCCCATCCTTGCTGGGAGACAGTGACGGTTCCATGATCCAGGGGACTCAGTCCAGGGAAATGATGTCTGACCTGCAGCCAGTCAAAGAGGGACCTGGGGGCAGGGGTCCTCCGTGCCCCTCCCTCAAGGCCCCCCCAGGAGCCACAATGCTACTGACACGGCCAGGAGGGGGTGCTGGAGTGGTGCTGCGGTGAGAGTTCCCCAGTGTGGGGGCTAATGGGCCCAGGAAGTGGGAAGGGGTCCCTCGGTACTGGAAGAAATGGCCAAGGGCATCCTGCTCATCTAGCGAGGTGATGACGGAGGGGCCGTAGTGCTGGGGGAATCAAGGGCACAGTGTAAGGTTTTATCCATTCTTTACCTGCCTCCCGTCACTCATCTCGGAAACATCCTGGATAAAGCAACCCCACTGGGTCCCTAGTTCTTCTCTGAGAAGCAGGGGATCCTCTCTGATTCTTTCCCTACTTTTCCACACCCACCCTGACTCCCTGCCTTGTGGGTGTCTGAAGTGAGGAAGGTCGGAGGAGGCAGGCATGGAGCTCAGTGCACATGGGCACGGAGGGTGAGCCGGCGAGGGGCGGACTATACTGAAATCTGGAGACAGAACAGCAATAGGGATCGAGGAAGACGTAGGTGAGAATCTGGGGAAGTACTAGGGGGGCCTCGGAGGGAATAAACTGCCTGTTCCACCCCCTCTTCTCTCACGGGGAAGCCGATTTAGGTCCACAGGGAAAGTGAGAGAGGGGGGTGCCCACTAGTGCCCAGAAAGGAAGCTTCAGGAACCTGAGATCTTCATAGGAGAAGGGATCACTTACCTGACTTTCAGTCTGAAGGAAAGAAAATAAATCTAAACCTGGGGAGAAAAATATTAAAATCAACTTCCTGTCTGACCCCTTTACCGCAAAAAAAAAAAAAAAAAAAGGAGTTCCCTGAATTGTGGCCCTTTGCAGAGACCCAGAAAGCTCTGAAAGGGAGCGGGTTCTGACCCGGTTCCGGGGAGGATGGAACAGTGAGGGGCCCCACTTGGTGGCACGTCCTACCTTGGATGTCCGCCCCCAGGGGGAAGGCAGGTGGGTACTCGTGCAGTGGGAGACTGGACAGGAACTCGCCGCCCAGCGCCCCCATCGCAGGGCTCCGTAGCACCGACGACGCCGGCTGGTGGCCAGATGCCAGGACCCTGTGAGGAGACAAGGAGCTGGGGCAGCCAGCGGACCCCCGATGCCCTCGCCCGGCTGGGCCCCCCGAGTCCCCTCTGACCAGGCTTTGCCCCGTGACCAGAAAGCTCTCCTGACTTTTTCCTGTTCCTTCGGCAATAGGTTCAGACTATTTCCTCATACCCTTTGCTTCCAGGCAGAGCCGGGATGGCAGCTGAGGTGACAGGGCAATGCTTCTTGGTCGGGGGCAGGTCCTCCTCATCTGATGAGCTTTCTATTGTCAGGTCAATAACTTCAACCTTCTTCTTATTCTCTGAGGGATTGCCCTCTTGGACTGGGCTGTACTGGGGGCCTGTGGGTGATAAGGAGACTGTGTCTCAGAGAAGAGGCCATTCAAGCCTTAGCTCAGCTGGGGGACAGGGGGTCACTCACCATCCAGCCCATACCCTGGCGGGGGGCAAACCTCAGATGCCTCCTTCTTGGGTTTCAATGGGCACCAGGATCCATCTTCCATGAACTGGATCTCATCACAGTCCGAACAGGAATTAAGAATCTCCATGAATAAACTGGGGGAGGGAGAGAAGGGACTTCATGGGACTGGGAGATGGCAGGGACAACAGCCAGGAAATTCTGCTACTCATCTTCCTGAACCTCAGTTTCCGCATCTGTAAAATGGGGAATTATCCCCCTCCACTGAGCTGAGTTGTTAGAACCGAGTACTGCATGCAAAAGAGCTTTGCAAACAGTTTTAAAACAAGTATCTTCTAAGCATCTATCACATGTAGTACCAGGGACAAAACAAGGAGCAGAGATAGGGAACTCCACGCACCACCTTGAAAAGGGCCTGGGAGCAAGAACCGTAAAGCACGTCTGGAAGGGGCCAGAGAACTAGCTAGGTCAGCATATCCAGGCCCTCAAAGAACTTTATTGCTGGGCTCGGTGAGAGGTCCAGTCGTTGTTGTGAGCGCTATAATAGCTTGCTCCAGTGGCTCTGCCACTCACTAATAATGTAACTTTGGGCAAAATACTCCGTCTCTCTAGGCCCCAGTTTCCTCTCTTGTAAGGATGGTACCTCTGTCACAGTTACTATGAGGACACAAGGAAGCAGGTGTGCGGAGTGCTCAGCGCCATGCCTAGCATATAGTAGTAAGTCCTCAATGTTGGGAATATGTAAGTAGATATTATAAAAGGGGGTAGAGTACATATGTGTATGTATATGTATACACACACATATACACATGTCTATACACATGCATATTATGTGAGAGCGAGGGCGAGTCCCAGTGGCTGTCCTAGGAAAGGACAGAGCAGAGAGCAGAGAGGCCCTACCCATCAATGATAAGGGATTCA
The DNA here is from genome assembly GCF_014108235.1 of Myotis myotis. Classification (NCBI taxonomy): domain Eukaryota; kingdom Metazoa; phylum Chordata; class Mammalia; order Chiroptera; family Vespertilionidae; genus Myotis; species Myotis myotis. The sequence continues at coordinate 5,117,402 of NW_023416322.1, forward strand.
TAGGGAGCCTTCTTGTCACACACAGGACACGTCCACGTTGGCTTCTTCTCATTCATCTGCAGATACAGGGCAGCATCGAAGCTCTGCAGGTGGGCGCAGGTGAGGGCACGACAAGGGACGGTCAAGCGCATCTTCCCGAGCTGCGGAGAGAGGAGTTCTCTGGTCAGCGTCCCCCGCCCCAGAAAGCCTCACTCCTGTGGCCCCAGGCAGCCTCCTCTGAGTCCAGAGGTTTAACCCAACCCCCTTGCCCCTTCTCTTCTCCCTTGTACCCACCGGGCACATGAGTGACACCCGGAGACTTGTGGTGGCCACCTCACTGTCCGGGTCAGCGGTCAGTTTCTCCTTGACTGAAACAAGAGTGAAGCCGGAGCCATGAGGCAAGCGAGGCTGGCGAGGAAGCCTGGCAGGTGGTGAGGCCGGAAGCAGATGGCGCTGGCTGAGAGGCCGCTGGGGAGCGAGCCTTTGGGGGCCAGCGGGCGGTCACCTGGGGGTGGTCTGGGGTCGGATTATGAAGGGGTGTGATGTTGTGGGTGAGTGTGTGGGTGGGGAGATCTCTTGATCCCTGAAGATGCTTAAATACAGCTGGTGACACTCTGGCAGAGATGACCTAGAAGGAACTGAAGCATCAGGAGACAGTGAGAGTAGATGACCCTAAAGATCCTTTCCAGTGGGGAGAACCCATATTCCAGTGGAGCCAGAGTTAGGGAATGCAAGGGCCTCACGCGGTGCCTGGGAGGGGTGCGACTTCTCCACTGATTGGCAAGGGGGTAAGGGGAGGTTGAGGTTAATGTGAGAAGTGAGGTAAATTGTCGTAAGAGGGGTCTGGGTTTGATTCAAAAGGCTAGAGGCCCGGGAAGACTTGGATCCAGGTGAGAGTGGGAAGAGGGGCAGCATGCTACTCACTCAGTGCCCGGGAGTGGTCTGGGTTCCGGATGCCCTTTGCTCTGAGTTTCTGTAGAAGCGTCCCTGCCGTCAGCTGCCTCACCAGGTACACAGACAAGGAGTAATTCTACTTGGAGGTGGGGAGACAGTTAGCCTCTGCTCTGCACACCACCCCCCGACCCTTCGTCCCATGAGGACCAGGGGCAGCAGAGAGACCCACAGAGAGGAAGAGGCTTCCCAAACATTCCTCCCCACTCCCTGCACTGCCGGCTTCTCCATCCTCCCTGACGCAGCCATGCTCACCCGTCCGAACTCAGATGACCAGTTGACCACGATGGTGTTGGGAACAGTGGCCGAGAGTCGAGCCAGGGGAGTGATGTTGATGGGGCGGCTGGGCCTCTTGGGCTCAGCCCCATTCTTGGTGGGAGGAAGGTAACCCTGGGGAAGGGAGAGACTGGTCAACATGTCTGGTCTCGGGTTCCTCACTCCCTGGAGGGAAGGCCAGCTCATTGACCCAGGAGATGGGGCCCCTCAGTGACAGGAGCACTATCACTGTGTAGGGCGTTCATTCCTAGGTGACAGGGAGAGTTTATTCACTGACCAACGAAACAGGAACCCGCTCACTGAGCTCTAGAGGAGGAAGAACAGGGATGCCCCATTTGGTCCAACTCGGCTCTAGAGGCACCTCTGAGAAGCCTTCCCTGAACATCTGGGTTGAGCATCACTCCTCTGGATTCTGGCAGAACCCTTGTTCAGCCCTATCTGAGCACTCTCTGGATGACACTGATTCGACCAGTTAACTGAGTACCTATTGTGTGCCTTAACTGAGTGCCTACTGTGTGCCAGGCACTGTGCTATGCATGTCTCTTTCATAACAGGTTTGTGATGAACGTTTAGGAACGGAAACAGAAGGGGTTACTGCCAGAAGGGAAGAGCATTTACCGGCAGGGGGCACAGTTTCCCATTGACCTTGACAAAGAGGTTGGGGGGGAAATAATCCTCCTGGGGGCAGCTGGTCTCACAGAGACAGAACCTAGGACGAGATGAGAGAAGAGAGAAGAATGGGGTTCAGTTTCTTGAGCAGAATCCCCAGTATAAAACAAGAGCCCAGGACTGGCGGACGTGGCAGAGCAAGGATATCCCCTCAGCGTATCTGCCATACCCTCACTGCACTCCCACCCCCAAGGGGGCCCGGCAGGGAGGGAGGGAGCTCAGCTCAGCTCACCTTAGCTGCACCTGGATGGTATAATCGCATTTGGCTCCCGGCAGGACCTCTCTGTCACAGGGAGAGGAGGGAGAGGTATCAGGATGTGGCCCCAGAGGGCAGGGTGAATGGACGGAGACACAGAAAGTTAGGACCAGGGGATAGCAAAGGGACACACAAGAGAATGAGAGACAAAGCAGGTTCAAGGGGATGGACAGGGAGAGCAGGGCCAAGAAGGAAGAGCAGAGGCCAGGGCTAACCCTGGGGGAGGTGAGAGCACTGAAGAGATGCACCTGGACGTGAGGATCTGCTGCACTTGCTGGGGCGTGAGCGCAAACGTGAAGTGCGCTTCCTCAAACCGCTGGCTCGAGGTGGACGCTGAGGACAAGAGGGGGCAGTTACTCCCACGCCCGAGCCCAGGCTGATGATTCCACAGGATGAAAGCCTGGGAAAGGCTTGGGAAGAGGCACGGAGCCCAGGGAGAACTGAGGGACTGCAGAGAGCCATACCGAGGGTGGTGGGCCGGATGAGCTCCCCGTAGACTTCATAGAAGGGCAATGGTTTCATGGTGACATCGGGGTGCACAGGCTGGGGCAGAGAGGGGTGCATGTCCACTTCACGCTTGGGGCCCAGCAAGGTGCCAGGGGCCAAGAGGGCCGGGGGGATGGGAGCTAGAGGACCAGAGGAGCCCACCGGAGGAGTCCCGGGGGGCAGAGAGAGAAGGGAGAGATCAGAGGGCCCCAGTGTCTTGCGGGGGAAGCGCCGGCGGTAAAGCTCTTTGATCTTCATCTGGACGCTGGGGGCACAGCTGGACTTGAGGAGGTGCAGGGCCTTGGCCAGGAGCTCGTGCTTCCGTCCACTCTTGTTCCGGCCAGCAAAGCCAAGGAGCACCTGGAGCTCAGACACCCGGAAACTCATCACCATGTGCTGTGGAGAACAGAGAAGCTTGAGAATCCTGCCTTACAGAGGCCTCAGACACGGGGCTGAGCTACCAGGTGGGCAGTGCCTCTTTCCAGCTCTGATCCGAAAGGTGCTTTCAGCCTGTAGTTTACTGCCAGACAGCGAACCTGGCCAAAGGCACACCCTGGTTCCACTTTATTAACCCTCTCCGGTCTACCTACCCAGGATCCCCAGAGCTTGAGCAACCTAGCTGCCCACACCTGCAAGCTGACCAGGTGGGGGCAGGGGGCAGACAGCAAGCCAGCCAGCCTCTGGCACCTCTGAGCCCACTGCAGCCTCCTACCTCCATCCTGCCCGCAGCCTAGACTCTCCTTCAAGCTGTTTATTTCCTTTCCTGCTCTTTCTGACTCTCAAACCCCTCCCAGCCTCCAGGGCAGAGGACAGGAGACAGGGAAGAGAGGGAAGATGGGAAATCCCGAGGCCAGACAGCCCACAGGGGAGAAGGGTCAGGCGGCTGGAGGATTGGGCCCCGTGGCCCACACCTCAATCCACCTCCGCTGTTCTCCCCAAGCTTCCTGGCCAGGGTTTTGAGGTCGGGTTCAATGCTCACAACTCCCCCAAATCCTCTCTCAGTGTCATTTACATAACCACCCCTCCCTCAGTCCTACTTCTTGAGGGAAACAAGACCAAAACTGGGGGCGAGGTGGTTCAGCGAGAATGTCTAGGAGCCCCTGCCCTGGGCAGGCCTTGCTAGCCCCCCTCAACCCTCCCCGCACAGGAGGCCCATGGCTCCGGGCCCTCTGAGGACTGCGGGAGCACGCGCTCTGCCAGGGCTCTGCCCTCCTCCTTTCCTGGCCTCTGATTTCCCCGCGGGCTCCACAAGAACCCCCGTCTTCCCACCCGAGTTTCACACCCACTGGAGCAGGACCTGCCTGCGGGCACCGGATGCCTCTGCCAAGGGCCCTGCCCAAGGCTCGGGCCGCACGGCGCCCACCTCCCAGAGGAGCCTGCAGCCCCGGCCCCGGCCCCACGTCCGCCCAGACACATCTCCAGGCCGCGATCGACGGGCACCTCCGCCTCCACGACAGCTTCTCCCTCCGGCCCGACCCTACCTCCGCTTCCACCGCCAAACGCGACTTCTACTCGGGTCCCCGCCCCTGCGCCTCGGCCACCCCCGCTGCCACCACTGCATCTGCCCCGGCCCCGCCCCTGCGCCTCGGCCACCCCCCCAGATGCACCCCTACATCTGCCCCGCGTCCCCGCCCCCTTCGCCTTGGCCTCCCCAGACGCACCCCTCAGCTCCGCCCCCTGCGCCTCGGCCACCCCCGCTGCCACCCCTGCATCTGCCCCGGCCCCGTCCCTGCGCCTCGGCTCCCCCGCCCCCCCAGATGCACCCCTACATCTGCCCCGCGTCCCCGCCCCCTGCGCCTCGGCCTCCCCAGACGCACCCCTCGGCTCCGCCCCCTGCTCCGAGGTCCCCCCCGCAGCTGCACCCCAGTCCCGCCCCCTGCGCCGCGGCCCCCGCGCCCCGCCCCTTGCACCTCGGCTTCCCCAGATGCACCCCCTCAGCCCTCCCCCTGCACTGCCCCGCCCCCTGCGCCGCGGCCCCCCCGCTGCACCCCTCGGCCCCACCCCTGCCTCTGCCCGCGCCCCGCCCCCGAGCCACGCCGCAGCCCTCCTCGCCCGCTGCCGGCTCCTCGCGTCCCAGCCCCGGCCGCCCGCGCGCTCCCGCCCGCCAGCCCGCCGCGCCCGTCCCCGCCGCCGCCCCGGCCCGGGCCCCGGCGGACGGCAGGCCCGGCACCTTCAGCTCGCCCAGCTCCGCCATCTTGAGGCATCGCGGGCGCGAGCGGGGCCGGCCAGGCCCAGGCACCGGCGCGCGACTCTCCGCCCCGCGCCGGCCGCCGACCGCGGCTGCTCCGCCCCGTCCGGCGCCCGCCCCCGGCCCCGCCCGCCGCGCGCGGGACGGCTCGGCCGCAGCCCCTCCCACCGGAACGGCCCGCACGGCTGGGGCCGCGCTGCGCGCCGGGTGGCGGGGCGGGCGCACGGCGCGAGGTCGCGGGGTCCCCGGCGGATAAGGGGGCGGCCCGGGGCCCGGGAGGGGCTGGCGCCGGGGGCGGAGGGAGGAGCCATCGGGAGGCGTCGGGGCTGCCGAGCCCAGCCGTGGGGGAGGGGCGCGAAGTTCCCCCGCAAGTTCCACCCGCGAGATGCGGGGTCGCGCCTCGGGGACGGGAGCGATCGGCCCGGTTTAGGGGCGCCCTGGAGCCGCGACCAGTTCAGTTCCGGACCCTGTTTCCCACCCCCAACCCCCATCCCCCCAACTACCGCACAGCCCCGGTCGGGCCGCAGCAAAGTTCGGCGCGGAGCGCGACTTACCGGCTCGGTTTCGGGGAGCGGGGACAGCGCTCCGAGGGGAGGGAGGGGGCGCGCGGCGCCTTCCGGCTGCACAGCTAGAGGTCAGTCCCGCCGCTGGACGCTGCAGCCGCGGCTCCGCCCGGCGGGAGCTCCGCCCGGCCAGCGCCGGGGCTGGGGCCGCCCTCCCTCTCCGGCCGGCCCGCCCGCGCGGCGGGAAGAGGGGAGGGGGCGGAATCTGGGGCGCGGGAGGGCGGGACGCCGAGTCGGGCGCTGGAGAAGTTAACTCCTCCGGGGAGCGGGTCTGCAGAGCGCGGGCTCGGACCTCGCGTTCCGGTTTCCGCTCCGGCCCCGGCGCTGGGAGGGGGCCGGCCGGGCATGAAACCGTGGGCCCGGGATCGGACTGCAGGGAGAGGTTCCCACTTGGTTGAGACCCTGGAGGAAAAGCCTGGGCTGCGAGAAGCCAAAGCGCACCTAAGCCCTCGCTCTACCTGTGGCCTCCGGCCCTCCGCCCCAAGGACACCCGAGACCCCAATCCTTCGGGGTTGCTGAAGGGGAAGAGGGGAAGTTTTCCTACCTCCCAGAAAAGACATCTTCCTGTCTCTCTCAGCTGCTTGCTTTCCTTCTTCCAAAGCCTTGGACTTGGCAAACTCCCCATTTCATTCCCCACCGAGCTAACCACGCACATGCAGGTCTCATGAAAGCACCCAAACAGGTACTGGCCGCAAATACGGCATCTTAGAGGTAGTTGGCTGGGATCTAAATGATAATGTTTTTGGTCGACAAATATTTGAATGCTGTTCAGAGATTGTTAGGTGCTGAGACTTGAAAGCCTTGCAGTGTAGCAACAGTGAGTGACAAGACAGTTAAACCCATAATCAGCATACAGAAAGTGCTTTAATAAATATGAATAATTTATCTAGCTTAAGCCTTCAGTGTACTCCTCCCCACGAGAACCCATCCACGCCGTGGGCCTGCAGATGCCAGCCTACCGATGTCCCAGGTACCTGTTGGAGTGGACCATGCCCGCTACTTCGTGGATTTTGTCCCTAGGGAAGATGTCCACTTTCATCTGACATCTTGGGTTCTTTCCTTCTTTAAAAAAAAAAATATATATATATATATATATATATATGGATTTCAGAGAGGGAGAGAGAGAGGCAGAGACAGAGAGAGAAACATCAATGATGAGAATCATTGATAGACTGCCTCCTGCACACCCCCTACTAGGGATCAAGCCCACAACCCAGGCATATGCCCTGACCCGGAATCGAACCATGACCTCCTGGATCATGGGTCCACGCTCAACCACTGAGCCACGCCAGCCAGGCTTTCCTTGCTTCTTTGCTGCCAGGAATGGTGGGACTTCAAGCTAAACTCACGTTCAAGTATTTGGTTCCTAATTCCAACTACTCACTCCAACACTTGAGTCTTCATCAGGCCATAAGCTCATTTTTTGTTCATGCCTCTAGATCAAAACTTACTATGGACTAATTTGTATCTTCTAGAATTTTCACTCATCTCAAAAGGAGAAGGATAGGGAGAAGTAAAAAAAGAGAGGCAGGTCCAGAGGCAGTCCATGCTCTCTCACGTTGCCCCTCCCTCCTTTCCTCTCTCCCTCCCTCCCTCCCTTTCTCTAAAATCAATGGAAAACATCCTCCGGTGAGGATTTTAAAAGAGACAGGGGAACTCTTTGGGAGTGATGGATATGTTCATTACCTTGATTGTGTGATGATTTCATGGGTATATACATATGTCAAAACTTATCAAATTGTACACTGTAAGTACATGCAATTATTGTATGTCAATTATACCTTGTTAAAGCTGTAAAAATATAAAGGAAAAAAGTTAACCTCACCTTCATTCCTGGTGATTTCATGAAGGAGGGATCTCCTTTAATAGTTTATTTGGGGTTATAAGTCCTAGCATCCTTACAGGACACTAGAAAACTAGGACCCAGGGCACCTGAATCTGATCCTACGTGCTGGCTCCATGGGCACAAGAACTTTTTGGTGCTTTCACTCTCCGTCTTCAGTGCCTGGTAGGTAGTAGACTCTAAATATCAGTATAATAAATGTTACCAGACAAAGGAGGGAAACTGCAAGTCAGGACCAAGTTCCATACTGAGGGTGTTCAGACATCCGGGCCCCATCATGGCCTACCAAGCTTCACCCATAAACTCCTACATCAGAAAATTGGGGGGCGAGGGGAAGTGAAAGAAGAGTATAAGCCCCTACAGAAGTCCCATTAAATGGAGGGCCCAGGAAGAAGGAACAGTAGGACTACAGTTACTTTGAGAAAGATTTATTTATGAAATCAAGAATTTCAGGGCCTGGGTTTTTGGGATAGCAGTTCATGGGGAGGTTGGGTTATTGGGAAGACCAGAAACTGGGGAAAGTTCCACTTTTGTGTTAACCTTAACATTGTGGCCCTAACCGGTTTGGATAGAGCGTTGGCCTGCGGATTGAAGGGTGCCAGGGTTCCATTCTGGTTAAGGGCATGTACCTTGGTTGTGGAGTAGGGAGTGTGCAGGAGGCAGCTGATTGATGTTTCTCATTGATGTTTCTAACTCTCTATCCCTCTCCCTTCCTCTCTGTAAAAAATCAATAAAATATATTTAAACACACACACACACAATGACCATTCCTATAACTCGGCCATCCTGGGATAAGCTTCTAGGAGCCCCAGAGGGAGCCGAAGGTCTGGCTGCCATTACCAAAGCTGTTTCCTGACTCATCCTTGAACTTAGTCAAATGATTTCCCCCTCTCTGGACCCCTCTCTCTGCAGTTTCATTTTTCCCACCCACACCCCTTGTGTCATAAGATACGTAATAGTTCTTTTCTGTTCTCTGAGAGCAGGAGGAGGTTCCCCTTCATAGAAATGATTTGGACCTTTTTCATGCTCTTCCTCTTGGCAGCTGCACCTCCTTTTCCCTTTCTGCATCAGTCCTTCTTGTCTCCATCCTCCCAGCCTTAAAGCAGTCCTGAGCCCAGCCACACGAACCCCACAGCTGACCCGCATCTTCTCTAGGGCCTGACCTACGCTGCTCTTTTCCTGGCCAAACGCAGCCGGACAGTGCAGCCCTGTGTGGGCCTCGTCTTCCATGGCAGCCCCTCCCCACTCCTCTCAACCCAGTCAGTCTCCTTACTGCCAAACCACTGTAGGCTGACACCCCACCCCACCCCCCACATACTCCAGCAGGGGCAGGCTGAGAAAAGGAATGGAGAGGGATCCTTGGGGGGGGGGGGGGGGGGGGGGGGGGCGCGGGGAGGCACCAAGCCAAAATTCCAGATTTTGGAGGGCTTCGCTGCCTCATTCTCACCTAGCAATTTGGCTACTGGACAAACAGGAAGGAGAGGAGACCATGGGAAGTGGCCAAGAGAGAGGCGTTTTTTTCAGTCTGAGAACAGAACCTCAGGGAAGAAGCCAACTTTGAGTGTCCCTTCATCCCTCTCCCTGGAATCAGACTTTTCATCCCTCTTTGCTCCCGGGGCAAAGAACACTGACCACATGAGACCATGTGCTTCCAACCTAAACCCATGGTTTAGCACATGATGGAATATTTTAGATTATACATCTCAGAAAATCCACGCCTCCCGGAGTCTCCTCCTCAAACAGTGGACTCGGGAGTCCCAAGGCAGAACGCGATTAGAGCTGTTGGTCAGTCAGAGACGGATTTGTTGAAGACAAAGGAAGGGTGCCCATCCCCATTTCCACAGAGGGCTGCTTTTCACACTGAGTCTTGACTCATTCGTGGATGTATTTTGACCAGTATTTTTTCAGTGGAGAATAATAGCAGAGAATAGGCTAGAATAGAAATAGTAAGGAGACATACTATTTCCGGTATGTCCACACAGGATGTAAAATGTATTTCTAACTGTGGACCATAAAGTTTAAAAGCTGCTGGCTGATGGAGCCATTTATGATGAAAAAGATTCCTGCCCCCACCTTAAACAGAAAAACAATGACACCTAGTATCGTGTTGCCCCTGCTTTATTTGTTACAGAGCTGGCTTCGATCAGTACCTCCTCTGGTTTCATCCATGCTGATTCCAGGGTTCCGATTCTCAGGTCTGCGCTCCCTCATGTCAGGCGAAGCTCACCCACACTATCCCTAATGGCCAACCTCCCCCCCACTACAGCCTGATGGAGCCTCTGGCAACCAGGGGTGCTCTTATTCCCTGCAAGAAGAAAGTCAAGGATGAAATGCACACACTTCCATATCCTCGGTCTCCTCCCGCCCATGCCAAGATGCCAAAGGGGATCCTCCTCGCTCTGGGCTGGGGAGCAATATGAGAGAAGACCATTCTTTGAATGCATGGTGTGGGGGTGAGGGAGAGAGTCTGCCATTTGTAGAGTCCTCCCCTAGGAAACAACTGTCCCACCATCACTCCTCGTTTACTGGCATCTCTATCCCAGACCGTAGAAGAGGCAACTCCCCTTCTGTCTCCATCCCAGGTCAGCCCCCTCGGGCACGGATTCCTGACTCCACCTAGTGATGCCCATTATTGTGACTTCTCAGTGACCCTCACTTCAGATGCTCAGGGGCACAGGACTCCCCAGTGTCAGCCACCACCTGGAGCAAACGGAGACTCCAGTTCCCATCCTGAGCCTCCTTTCCCCAGTCCTTTCTCCAAGCTCCTGCCCCCATCGGGCTCACCCACAACTCACAGGAGAGGAATCCCCGGCCCCTCCCGGCCCGCGCTGCCCCTCTTCTCCTGCCTGCTGAGGATTCGCAGCAGGATATTGTATACGTCTTGTTCCATGTAGCCCTGGGGGTGGCAGGAAAGAAAGGAAGGGAGAAGAACAGAAAATGGGGAGACAGGTGAGGGAGAGGCCCTGAGGAATGGTGGAATGCTGTTTGCTAAACGAGGACGAGCTCTAACTTAAACAGTATTTAACTTCAAGGATGTTTCCTAATCTTTTCAAGGAAAGCAATGATGTTTACTTTTCAGGCCTGCTGTGACGGTTACAACCCTGAATCTGATGCAAAGCTTCCGGTGCACAGTAAGCGTTAGATCCTTTGTAGTTAATAGTCCTAATAGAGGAGCGAGCCCCCCACCTCCTCTTCCTTGGTGAGGGGTACATAGGCCGAGGAGGGAATTGAGAAAGGGCATAAGGGACAGGAAAGGGCTTTACCGTGGGTCAGGAATTGAAAAGGGGGGGACAAACACCTCTCCCCCTCACATTCTCATATCTCAGGAGAGCCAGAGACCTGGCACTAGAACATCTAAAGGCTGGCTTTCTGGGAAATGACAAATATGTGTGGGTAAGAAAAGGGACCCCAAATGCAGTCCTCCCTACCCAACTCTCTGTGCCTCCCTCCCCCTTGCTCACCTGAGCAGCACTCAGGAGATGGTTTCTATAGGTAGAGATGATCTCTTCATGGTTCTTCTGAGAATCCTGGGGGTGAGCATCAATGGGGGTTATGTGCCCACCCTCCCATACTCACCCTGACCCCCAAGCATGAGGAACAATAAAATTAAGTGGTCAGCTGGGCCCGATGGTCTCCCTCGACCCCTCACTAGCCCAGCCTGGACCACTGCCTGAACAGGTCTCTGCGATTCCCAGAATTCTCCCACATCACTTCCCCTGTCCACCCTCTTCTCTAGCCGTGACCATTTCCCTAAGGGACAAAACATACCCGCAGCTGCGAGGCAAGGCGAGCATTTTCCCCCCGAACTGCTAGGACTTCCTCTGAAAGCTGCTCCACCTTCTTCAACAACTCCTTGATCTGAGGCCAAAGGGAACCAGTGAGGCCCAAGTCATGCCCACCCCCCCCCCCCACCCGCCACCACCCAGGGTCAAGGCCAGCTCCCCTTTGCTGAGTATGAACTATGTGCCAGATGCTTTTACACGCCTTGTCACATGTCATACTCAAAACAGCTCTACTTCTGTTCTGGGAGGAACAACACTTCTCTGAAGGAAGTAGTATTACTCACCTATTGTTAAATTAATTTGTCAAAATCATACAGCTAATAAGTGATGACATAGGACTTGAACCAAGATCTTTTTGACTTAATGGTCCATGCTCTTAAGTCTGCACTGGGTCCTGAACCACTTCTGGCTGCTGACCGCTGAGCGAAATGGAGATGAGTGTTTGTGGTTGTGAGGCTACCGCACAGATGCGGTTAAGGATAACCAGCAGGAGGAGGGGTGGTGGGAGTGAGAATAACAAAAATACCTGATTGAGCACTTACCACTTTCAAAAAATCATTCCGAGGATTTTAAATACAATGTCTTATTTAATGTAATCCTCACAGCAACCCTAATAGTAGCCTCATCTTATACATGAAAAAACCTGAGACTTGCAGACTCCAAGGCTCACTCGATTTTGCAAGGATCGCGCTATGTTCTCTGGGTCTAAGGTGCTTTGGGTGTTAAGATTGGAGGTGAGATAACTCACTCGTTCAATCAGTACGTTTTGAAACTGAAATAGAAATCCAGACGATATCAGTCCAACATCCACTACACTATTTTCTTTTACCCATTTGCTCTCTTTCCTCTTCTCCTTCCACACCAACAGAAACCCGTCCTTTCTTTAATTGGCCCCACCCCACACTGATTCCTATTCTGTATAACTTTTTTTCTATTTGTATGCACTGTGTGTTATGTAAAACATGTGCTCCCTATATTTTTGAATCATTATACATTTGATCATGTACACAAATTTGAATAAGAAGTCTGAATTCATTTCACAGGTAAAGTTCTAGAATTACCAAATTCATTTATAAATTGATTTTTTTTTTTTTTTAAGAATTCATAAAACATGCCCCTAGACCAGCCGTGGGCAAACTACGGCCCGCGGGCCGGATCTGGCCCGTTTGAAATGAATAAAACTAAAAAAAAAAAAGACCATACCCTTTTACGTAATGATGTTTACTTTGAATTTATATTAGTTCACACAAACACTCCATCCATGCTTTTGTTCCAGCCCTCCGGTCCAGTTTAAGAACCCATTGTGGCCCTCGAGTCAAAAAGTTTGCCCACCCCTGCCCTAGACACATGCAGAGTGGTGACTTTTGGAGCAATCATTAGGAAACTCGGGTATGGAACACGGCGTTTTTCAAACTTGTTACTTTGCATTGGCGCTCTCTGCCAATGGGAATCTTTTGCAGAATCTACTCGGGTTGAAGGGAAGGTGAAGTGGGCCTGTAGCCTGGTCTACTTTTCTTAATCAGCCGTGAATCACCTTCTCAGAACCTTAGCAAAACCACAGCAACCACTGTATCATCAGACCTGCTCTCAGGCTAAAGCATGATCTAAGTGAAAATGCTAATAAACCACAGTACTCCACAGGTGGTAGCCCCACCACATGGCTTCTAAAACCAGAGTCCAGATTTTAACACCTAAGCCCCTTTCTCTCTTCTATTTACACCTCACCTCCAATATATATATATATTGATTTCGGAGAGGAAGGGAGAGAGAAACATTAATGATGAGAGAGAATCACTGATCCGCTGCCTCCTGCACGCTCCACGCTGAGGATCCAGCCCATAACCGAGGCACATGGCCTGACTGGGAATGGAACCTGACCTCCTGGTCCATAGGTGGATGCTCAACCACTGAGTCACACTGCCAGCCCTCACCTGCAATCTCAACCCCAAACCACCTTAGACCCAGAGAACATAGCGCCATCCTTGCAAATGGCTGGCGTTCTGTTTGGGAGGGATTCACCTGACGAACCAAAGGTAGGTGCAGTTAGCAAACCTCCCCCGGCGCCCGATCTCATCACCTTGGCCTCCTTGTCCTGGCAAGCCCCCAGAAGATGCTCCATCTTCTCTCTCAGCAGCCCCACCGTTTTCTCAAACTGCTCCGTGCGCCCGCGCATCTCGCTGGCCTGGCGCTCCTGCTCCGTGGCCCGGGCCGCCAGGTCCCCGCTTCGGCAGCGCTCGTCGGCCACGGCCTCCTGCAGGCGGCCCACCTCGCGGCAGGCCGAGTTGTACTTCTCCAGCAGGGCCTTCAGCTCCTGGCCCCACGCCTGGGCCTGGGCCGCCAGCGAGCTGCGCGCCCGCTCGTGCTGCCGCAGGCTGGCCGCCTCCCGCGCGCGCAGCTCGGCCACCTCCTCCGTGGCCTGGTACAGCAGCTGCTTCAGCTTCCCGATCTCCTGGCTCTTCCCGCGCATCGAGGCCTGCACGGCGCGCAGCTCCTCCTCCAGCTGCCCCAGGTCCTGCTCCAAAGCGGCCACCTCCGGGGGTGCTGTCACCTGGGAGGAGCGGCCCGGCTCCGGGTGCCGGCCGGGGGCTCCCCGCAGCCGCTGGTTTTCCTCCTCCAGCCTCGCCAGCACCTGCTGCGCCTCGCGGTGCCTGGCGACCAGGGCGCTGATGCAGGCCTGCAGCTCCTGCAGGGGCTCGGGGCCGGGGCCCCGGGCACCGGCCTTGCCCACCAGGTCGGGGGGCAGGCAGTCCCACAGCCCTCGGAGGCCGCTGCTCTGGGACGCCAGGTGCCTCCGCAGCTTCTCGGTGGCCTCCTTCTCCACCGCCAGCTCGTCCGTCAGGAGCCCCACGCTCCGCCGCAGCTGCTGGAGCTGGACCTGCGCCACGGGCCGGGGCACAAACTCCCGCTGCAGCCGCTGGCTCAGGGACTGCAGCTCCCCTTGCAGCCGCTGCCGCTCCCGGCCCAGCTCCCCCAACTCCTCCAGCAAGTTGCTGTTGCTCAGTCTCAGGGCCGACACCTCCTTCTCCAGCATTCCCTTGGCCAGCCCTCCTCCCGGCGTCTGCGGCCTGCCCGGGGCCCCTGGAGACTCCCGCTGGGTCCCGGGAGCCCCCGTCGCCTTCTCTCCATCCTCTTTGGGGATGGTGTCTGAGCCTGCCTTTGGGGCTCCTTCTCTGGACTCCTGGGCAGGGGTCGCAGGGGTCGCTCGCAGCCCCGCCTTGGCCCGATCCAGCTTCAGCAGCACCTGCTCCAGCCTGGCCTCCATCTTCTCCCAGGCGGCCGCTGTGGCCTCCGCCCGGGACTTCCCCAGAACTCCCTCCAGGACGGGTCTTGACAAAGCCCCCAGGGCAGCATCCTTCTCTCGCCACGCGGCAGCCAGCTCCTCCCTCAGTTGTAGCAGTAGCTGGTTCATGGCTGCTATGCCCACTGCTTCAGCTGCTGTGCCTGCTCTTTCCGCCCCTGGGGCCTTCGGCCTCTCCTTCTGGCCAGCATGCGGCTGGTCTGCATGCTCAGGGCCAAGGGCCTGCCCACCGACAGTCGTCTGTTGCTGCCCTGTGGCTTCCCCCGGGATCTCAGACACCGGGCCCTGGGGTGGCCCCTGTTCTGGTTGGGACCTTCCATGGGCTTCATAATACATCTCCCAGGGGGCCGAATCTTCGGTCTTCTTGGCAGCTAACACTGGGTTGGCTGCGGCTGCGGCTACTGCCTGCTGCTGCTTCTTTAGCTCTCGTATGCCCTCAGCCAGCAGGTCCAGGGGGCAGCCCTGCTCCATGCCATCCCCTCCAGGACGGATACCAGGACTCGGCCCGCCTGGAGCTCTGGGCTCCCGGAAGAGCAGCCGCCCCAGCTCCTGCACCTGCTCCCGGATCTGGTTGGCCAGGCCCAGGTAGGCTGCAGCCTGAGCCTTGCTCTCTTCTGTCTTTCCCATCAGCTCCTGCTCCAACTGAGAAACTTTCTTCTGCTCCTCCTCGTACTTCCACTTCCACTCCTCTGAGCACACATCCTCTCGCTCCTTTTCCTGCTCCACCCCGGGCTCTGCCCCCCGGGGGCTCTTGGGCGGAGAACCCACCGGAGGTTCAGATGGAGAGGCCTGTGTAGGAGACAGAAGAGTGACTGACGGGGAGCCAGGGCAGCTATCCCAGCCCCGGGAGGGCCTCCCGCCTGGGAGGCATCCCGGTGGGATGGCCTGGGTGGGTCGGAAGGGAGGCACTGAGGGTCTTACCTTAGATGCAGCATCTGGGTGTTGAACTAGCCCCTGACCTGTATGAAAAGACATGAGGACAATGTGACTCTCACTGAGAGGAGTGGCCGCAGTGTCCTAACCCTCACCACACAGCCTTCCTAGAGCCGGGAGCCACTCCTCTTCAACCCAGCAGCCTTGCTTCCTGCCCCAGCTCACTCATTTTGTTCACTCACTTTATTGGACACTATACCAGGCGCTGTTATAGGCACTAGGATATCAACAGTGAATAAAACAGACATGGCCTGTCATCTGGGGCGTTTACAGTCCAGCGGGGGGAGAGATTGACTGGGAAACCACACAGAGATGTTCAATCACAGCTCAGGAGTCCTAGCGATAGCGCCAGCCAGAGCTGCCTTGAGTAAGACAGGGCTTCATTAAGGAACTCGGTGGCCCTGCTTTGGGGAACGTGGGGTCATCTCATAGCAGCAGCAATAAATAAGCAAACTCTGGACCACGGTGGCAATTATTCGTCAGGTGGACTGTTTCCATGGGGACAAATGGGCTTCTAAGGAGCTTCTCTGAGCCACTGGGGAGGATCTTGAAGATACAAAAGGGAACTGGCTCACCTCCCCGCCGCCAGCTCAGGGCCTGCTGCAGCAGCTTCCGCAGTGCCTTGTCCTGTGTGCGCAGGCCGTAATACAGAGCATCGTGGCCCGCGCTGTCCACCGCCCCCGCGTCCGCTCCATGGCTCAGGAGCAGCTCAGCCACTTCGGCGCTGCCGTTCTCGCAGGCCAGGATCAGAGCTGACCTGTGGGTTAGGACAAATATATACATATATTCAGAGAGGAAGGGAGAGGGAGAGAGAGATAGAAACATCAGTGATGAGATAGAGTCATCGATTGGCTGCCTGCTGCGCACCCCACACTGGGGACTGAGCCCACAACCTTCTGGTTCATAGGTCAACACTCAACCACTGAGCTATGCCAGCCGGGCGAGACCAGAACTTTTCAAATGCCATTCCTGGAGCTGCAGCATCAGAAAGCAGGGCCGATGGCAAGGGCTTCATTTTTCTCTGCTCTACATATTAAGATTCTGCATAAATTCTTCATTGGAGAGAAGGGTTTCATTGCTCGGAAGATAGTTTGAAAACCAGTAAATTAAACTAATGAGTCCGGAGGTATTGATTCTGCTTCCCAAGTTAGGAAGCTGGTGGTGACAGCAGCTGAATAAAAGAGTATAAGGAAAACTTTCTTCCCGTCTCAAGAGGAAAACAGTGAAACAGAGGAGATCTCTTGTAAGCCACCACTCAGAAGGAAAGAGACCAAGAACACAGAGACCAACCTGCACACACACACACACACACACACACACACACACACACACATGCACGCTTTGTCCAGTGGCTCCTTCCTAGATGAGCCAGGGCCTGGATTGGGCTGGGAAGACGGGGAGGGCTCACTTGTCATCCTTGTCTGTGACATTGACTCGGGCGCCTCTCTGCAGTAACTGTGAGCAGATAGCTGCGTGACCGCCCAGCGAGGCGATCATCAGGGGTGTGCGTCCATCCTGCACAGATTGTGGAAAGAGAGTTCATGAGAAGCCAGAGGTTTGCACGATCCTACCAGCTCCCTCTCCCCACACCTCTCCAGGAGAAAAGCCCAGCCTAGGGGCTAAACACCCCTTTGGAAGGGTTGAAAGCACTCCAGAAGATAAGGCTTACCCTCTCTGTGAGGAAGAGGAGCGGGAGGGAGGAAAGGTGGTGCTGTCCAACCCCTGCTCACAGAAGTTAGCTAATCAAGCTCAGGGAGAGCAGCAGCCCGCCGGTGCAGGGCACTGGCCAGGGTCCCGCTGACACTCACATTGTCCAGGACATCCAGGAAGGCCTCATGGTCACACAGCAGGAGCACACTTGAGGCACAGCCAGAGGAAGCTGGGGAGGGTTGAGGGATGGTTGGGCGAAGGGGAGCAGGAAGTGCACCTAGTCAGATCGTGACCCAACATCCCCTCCAACTATCTTAGTATCAGCCCTGCCCTCTCCACCAAACGTTAGCCTCCCCTCCCTGCCTCCCCTATCTTCCCCGCAGCCCTGTGCCCACAGTCTCCTGGCACACACCTGCCCAGTGCAGCGGACTACGATTTTCTGCATCCACAGCATCTTCATTGGCACCGTGCTGGGAAGAGCCACAAAGGGAAGCCGCATGGAACAGAGTGTTAGCGTTCTCATCCCATACCCACCGTGGGGTCCCCAGCTTCCTAATTATGACAGGGAGGGGTGGGAGGATCATAGCTTTGTCCAACTGCTCGGCAGGCCCATTCCATTTCTTACAGGTGACAGGCAGCCTTGAATTTCAGCCCTGGTTCTTAAGCCTAGGGCCTGAGAAACATCCGGTTACGGATAAATAAGCCTGGTAGGACAGTAACGCCCGGGTCATTGCCGGTACTTTAGGATCGTAATTGGGAATCTTGCAAAGGGCTGGGAAGAACAAAAGCAGAACGGCCGTGGGCCCAATGACTTGTTGGCCTTCATACTTTTGGAAACTTATTTATTAATTGTCCACATGTCATTTCACATGTATATTTTCCTTTGTGCTCTAGACTATGAATGCCTCAAAGACAGACAGTAGGATTTTGGTTTAATTTGAAACTCTCTGCCCTCCTTCTGCCTGCCCATCATCATCACAGCAGCCAGTCTCTGAAGTGGCTCACCAATGGCGGGGCTCAAAACAAGCATATTGCCCTAACCAGTTTGGCTCAGTGGATAGAGCTGCAGACTCAAGGGTCCCAGGTTTGATTCCGGTCAAGGGCATGCACCTTGGTTGCGGGCACATCCCCAGTGGGGAGTTTGCAGGAGGCAGCTAATTGATGTTTCTCTCTCATCGATGTTTCTAACTCTCTATCCCTCTCCCTTCCTCTCTGTAAAAAATCAATTAAAAAAAATAAAAATAAATAAAATAAAATAAAAAACATGCATATTGACTGTGGGGCAGTCAGTCCCTGCCAACTCTACTTTATGACCTGCCCTCAAGGGCAGCATAAGTGCAGGGCCTGCACATAGTAGGTGTTAAATAAATGTTTGTGAATTAAAGAATCAATTATCACCAGCTCTCTCAGTGAGGAGAGAGGTATATTTGATTAAATATTGCTTGTGACTTCAAACAAAGTTTGGAAACTCGGGGTCCACTTCTTCCCTTCACAGGAGGAGTATCGAGGGGTTGCTCTACCTGCAGCAGGACCTTGACGCACTGTGGCTGGCAGGAGATGGTGGCCAAGTGCAGGGCGGTGCTTCCTGGAAAGAGGAGGAGGAAGAGAGGCAGGTGGGTGGCCCTATGCGGGCCAGTGACTCACAGGGAGGGAAGGCAAGAGACGAACAGATAATCAAAGGGAGATTAGAGAGAGAAGCTCTCAGGCACATGGGGCCAGAAATTCCTGTTCCCCAGGTGCCCGGTACACGTGGTGGAGGTGGAGGGGGGTAAGGTGTACCCAGCTGACAGGGAGGGGAACCTCTGGAGGGTGCCGGCCAGGCTTTCTGAGGAAAGAAGCAGGGGCTGATTGGGAACCTCCAGCAGGGCCCCGCACCGGCCCCCACGGCTGCCATAGAGGGAAAAGCAAGCAGCATGGCCCAGTCTGACTCACCGTCCTCATTCTTGCTGTTGATGTCGGCCCCATTGGCAAGCAGGATAGTCAGACATTCTGTCAGGCCCTTGGAGGCTGCCAGATGAAAGCTGCAGAAGGATGAAGGGACCAGGGGATGAGGAATGGGAGAATCTTCGTAATCTTAATAATCACTGCCTGCTACACCAAGGCCAATCCCAAGAGCAGAGAGGGAAACTCCCCTGGCCCGACTTACTGAGAAAGAGAGGGCTCTAAGGCAGTGATGGCGAACCTTTTGAGCTCGGCGTGTCAGCATTTTGAAAAACCCTAACTTAACTCTGGTGCCGTGTCACATATAGAAATTTTTTGATATTTGCAACCATAGTAAAACAAATATTTATATTTTTGATATTTATTTTATATATATAAATGCCATTTAACAAAGAAAAATCAACCAAAAAAATGAGTTTGCGTGTCACCTCTGACACGCGTGACATAGGTTCGCCATCACTGCTCTATGGCCTACTGTCATGAGTGAGAGGATGCTGGAAGCAGATATAGAAATAAGAGCTACGGGTCCCAAGCAATGTCAGACTATGGCAGGGCGTCCAGGCCCCTTCCCAGACTGGCCGTGTCACAGGAAGGGTCAGCCAGACCAGAGCAGAGGGCTGGACAGGGGAAGCCGACTTGGGCAGAGACGAGAAGCAATATCCTTCTTGTCCTACTCACTCCTCTTAGCCGTGTGACTCTCGTAGCTACCACTTCATTCTGAACTTTCCAAGCACACCCCCCCTCCTCTCTGTGCAATGCAGAAATACTCGATTTACTGTATGGGTCCGTTTCCTGTTTGTTTCGTGGGCTTTATGTCCTCTTTGGTCAGTTTTGTAAGCTGGGTTGTGAGGTGGATGGAGCTCAGAGACAATATCTTCTTCCCTCACTTTGTGCCGCACTTGATAGGTAGCAAAGACTTATTAGGACAAAAAGGGCCTTGAAGTTGTAGGCGTTCCCTGTCCTCTGACATATTGGGGTTGGAGTTTTCAAAGGGAATCACATGCCAAAGGTGGGTCCCGGGGACGGACTTACGGGGACTGGCCGTTGGCGTCTAGCTTGGTGGGTCGGGAAGACTTCCTGGAGGCCAGGGCGGCCACGCGCCCCACGTCCCCCCGCTGCACGGCCTCCAGCAGCTTCTGGTCACGGCGGTTCCATCTCTCCACCTGGTGCAGAGCCACAGATTGTGGTTTAGGTGAGGGTGGAGTGGAGAAAGGAAGGAGACTGCCCTAGCCAGTTTGCTAAGTGGTTAGAGCAGGGGGGGGTTCCTCAAACTTTTTAAACAGGGGGCCAGTTCACTGTCCCTCAGACCGTTGGAGGGCCCGACTATAGTTTTAAAAAAAACAATGAACAAATTCCTATGCACACTGCACATATCTTATTTTGAAGTAAAAAAACAAAACGGGAACAAATACAATATTTGTATTTGCATGTGGCCCACGGGCCGTAGTTTGAGGACCCCTGGGTTAGAGCGTCGGCCTGTTGACCAAAGGGTCCTGGGTTCAGGTTCCGGTCAAGGGCACATACCTTGGTTGCAGGCTCCTCCCCCAATCGGGCCCTAGTCGGGGCTCGTGCAGGAGGCAACCAATCCATGTGTTTCTCTCACATTGATGTTTCTCTTTGTCTTTCCCTCTCTCTTCCAATCTCCCTAAAAGTCAATGGGAAAGTATCCTCGGGTGAGGATGGACAGAAAGGAAGGAGATGGTTAGGAAGATGCCAAGCCAGGGGAAAGTAACATCCCTGAGGGCCTTTCAATGTCCCAATCAGCCTAGATCACATGGTCCTCATTAGGTGAGCAGTTACATACCACCAGTTCATATGCCACCAAGCACCTCTTCTGGTTATTGCCAGCCCTGGATCAGAAGGTGCTTGGACTACTGAATTAAAAATCGTTTTGAGCCCTAGCTGGTTTGGCTCAGTGGATAGAGCGTCAGCCTGCAGACTGAAGGGTCCCAGGTTCGATTCCGGTCAAGGGCATGTACCTTGGTTGCGGGCACATCCCCAGTAGGGAGTGTGCAGGAGGCAGCTGGTCGATGTTTCTCTCTCATCCATGTTTCTAACTCTCTATCTCTCTCCCTTCCTCTCTGTAAAAAATCAATAAAGTATATTTTTTAAAAATCGTTTTGAGTGCTGGATGCAGAGCATTTCAGATGCCTTTTTAACCATCATTATGATTATCCTTTGGGTGCACAGCCTCAGACTCCCTTCCCTTTTGCTCTCGGGGTTTTGCTGGAGCAAACGGAACCAACTGACCACTCCTGATTGGGCTCCCATTGCCTCTCAGCTTCCCATGCTGCTCTGCTTTTTGTCTTCAGATATTTGGGGAATCAAGGCACCTAACGTCAGGTCACAGCCCTGAGTCCCACTATCTACCCATTGGCTTTGGGCCCCAAAACTGGGAGGAGAAGCACAGGGTTTCGGTTTTCCCATCTCATATCTCTGCCCATTACCTAGTTGCTCTTCCCTTTCAGGGCAACCACCGCCAAAAGGCAAATACAGGTCTCTCCTAGGTTTGAGGAGGCAGCAGAGGCCTCTCGCCTACCCCTCCCTCCCCACCTTCCCCTGCTTCTGACAGGGAGCAGCTGTCCCAGATAAGGCCACACCTGGGCATGCATTGTTCCATTATTTCAGCGTGACTTTCTCCAGGTGATGGGGTAATTACAATAATTGAAGTATCACAGGGTGTGAGAGGGAGAGCTGGGTAAAACCATCCAGGGCTAAAGGCACAGAAAAGCCTGGTTTGACCCAGAGAAGGTGAAGGAAAGGAAGAGGGGATGCAAAGACCCGTGGACGGTGAGAAGGGCCGCAGGGGGGCTTTGTTAGCAGGCCCGAGTTTGGGGTCTGGTTCAGCTACATTCTCAGCTGTGTGACTGACCTGGAGTAAGCCTTTTCACACCTCTCACCTGTCTCCTCCTCTGTCACGTGTGGAAAAGAAAGACTGCCTCGTCGTGCTGTGAGCAGTAAATGAACTAATGTGTATAAAATCTCTTTTGTAAACTGAAGAGCTACACAAGTGCATGGCATCCTTATAACAAAACAGGAAGTGCCGGGCTTTGCTGGAGGCACATTGCATTTTATGGGTATAATCTCAACAAGGAAGAGGCTATGGGAGGAGGTGGAAAAATATAGGGCCAATGGAAGCCAAATAACTCATTTTCAGATACTGTTTACATAGCTAGGGCACATTATCCATCAAAAAACAGGACAGATTTTAAATGTCCCAACCATAAAATGACCCAGGGGAGATGGTTTAGGGGTGAGACGCCAGGACACACTTGTAAATCCTCAGAGGCCTTTACGCTATTTCACTTGATGCTATTTCAACCAGCCCCTCAACCTCCCTGGAAAGTGGTGAGGGCTGATATTATTTTATCTGTGTGACAGAAGACGGAACCAAAGCCCACTGAGGTCAAATAACTGTGCAGACACACCACAACAGGGCAGGAACGCTGAGATTAGAACCGAGGCCCCCTGCTGCCCAATGCCAGTTCTTCACCACCAGACCACACTCCTACCCAGTGATGGGAGACATTTTACCTATTTCCAAATAAGCAGCCTAAGACTGCCTCAGGGCAGGGCCGCCCACTCTCAGACGCTACCTTTCTGCACAGAGAGTCTCCAAGCAGGTTCGTTCTCAAAGGACAAAATAAGCAAAACGATTGCTCCACATACCAACAGACTGAGGTGTAAGAACACCTTATTCAGCGTCCCTTGGGTGCTGGGTCACCCTCAGAACAAGCAGAGAGCTAGCACTACGCCTTCAGCACAGCCACTGCGGTCAGCTGACCTCAGTGTGAAGTCCTCCGTTTAAAATCCCGATTCTAACACTTCCTATCCTTGTGAATTTAGGCATGTGAAAACTTCTCTGAACATCAGTTTCTAAATGACATAAAGCACCTAGCACTGTCTGGCACATAGTAGGTTCACAATAAATGTTTGTTGAAGCCCCATTCTTTTAGCCTTTTGGGGCTATGGACGAAAGGGGCCACATGCTGACCTGACAAGGTCAGGGAAGGCCTACATGGCAGTCTTGCAAACTCAGAGACCTAAAGTCACCACAAAGGATGGTCTGAAATGAAACTTTAACTAAAAGCAGTTATAGCAGGTAATTACATCGTAGGCCGGTATCTTCACTGACAAGGTCAACCTTTACCTTAACTGAGCCAATCTGTCTTTTTGTATCTATGATAGCATACCCTTGAAATGTCTGGGTAAGTTGTAACTTCCCTTTTTCTGGACCCCTTGGGGCACAACCTAATTAATGTGCTTGGGCTCCAGGACAGACACCACAAATTCCTTCATTGTTATGTTAATTGTTCCTGCACCCACCTAAGTATGTGTCAATCATTTTACTTTTTATCCAATCCCAGGCGTTTCCCTGCTTTGCTTTCTCCCGCCTCTCTAGTCTATCACCAATGAATTTCATGTAACCCACCTATGTCCCTTTCTTTTGATTGCAATGTATAAATACAGATGTAACCAGCCGTTCTCCGGAACATTCTCTCAATTCATTGAGGTTCTGCTTCCGGGCATATGTCGACAGTTTGGCTCAAATAAACTCACAAAAATTCTTTACAGGTTTCAATGTTTTTTTTATGTTAACGGGGGCAAATTTGGAGTTCCTGGGCTCAGAATTCTCCGTACAGGGGAGTGGACGGAAGAGATCTTGCTCATATCAGCCAATGCTTAACAGCTAGGCTGTCTAGATGATAACAGTGTTTCCTAGCAAAGTAGACACTTTTCTTTCCAGATAGACAGTTCTAAACCCACTGGATTTACTTCCTACAATCTTGTTATACGAAGAAGAATTTAGAATAGGTGGAAATTCTTCATGGCCAAAGCTCTGCGGAGCAGGGTGGAGAAAGGCAGAGATATGCTTCTAAATTCCAAGATCTAGTCCATTGCTCACCCAGCACCTTGGAAAAGAGGTCCTGGATTACCATCACAGCCTCAAGGGAGCAATTACCAAATTAATCAGCAGATTCAAATACAAGAATAAGCGTTGTATTTCTGTAGTTAAGATTAGGGGGCCTTGGTAAAAGTAATTGCAACTTCTCTCTGGCTGTGCACCCGTAAGCTTCCCACCAAGACACAGCACACCAACAGCAGAGGAAGAGTGGCCACCGGAACCAGGAGCTGACTCTCAGTTTTTAAAATGCAACTGACATTTCTCTAAACTGATTCAGTCCCAACTGTTTAAAGCTATTTTCTGGCCTACTTCCTGCAAAGGCAGAGTAAGCTAATATGTAAGACGCCCTCCTCAAAAGCTTCCTTTACTTGACTAAAATAAGGTTATAACAGCTGATTTTTGTCTGTTTGCTCAATTTCCTATATTCTGGATAACTTAGATTAGTTTTAAAATGATCAGGCTCCAGCCTGTGTGGCTCAGTTGCTTGAGCATCATCCCATGCACCCAGAGGTCGCTGGGGGTTCGATTCCCATTTGGGGCTCCATTCCCAGTAGGGGGTGTGCAGGAAGGCAGCTGATGATGCTCTCACATCGATGTTTCTCTCTTTCCCTGTCCCTCCCTCCTTCCCTCTTTAAAAAAAATCAAGCCCTAGCCATTTTGGCTCAGTGGATAGAGTGTCAGCCTGGGGACTGAAGGGTCCCAGGTTCAATTCCAGTCAAGGGCACATGCGTGGGTTGCAGGTTCAATCCCCAGTAGGGGGTATGCAGGAGGCAGCCGATCAATGATTCTGTCTCATCATTAATGTTTCTCTCTCCCTTCTCCCTTCCTCTCTGAAATCAATAAAAAAATATTTTTAAAAAATCAATAAAAAATCTTACAGAAAAAGAAGAAAAGAAGATGATCAGTGATTTTTCAGTCTTTATCTCCATTTGAGAGTGAAGGGCTCTGGCCCTGGACCCAGTGGGGTGCGGATGGGCAGGGCCAATCCAGTGTGACTGGGAAGCCAGGCTTTAGGAGTGACCAGGGAGGTTGTCACGCTATTTTATTTCTCTGACAAACGGGTCCAGAGTGGTTAGCGACGTGGGGAGTGGAGGAATTTATCTTAAGAGGTATGAGGAAATTTATGAGGAAACAATTTGCCACTGAAACTGGCCTATTACCAAGCATTCAGCGATCCTATCCCGACTGAGGAAAGAGTTTTCTCCCAGACAGTTCTAAATCCACCCAATTTACTTCCTATAACCTTGTGATGAGAAGGAGAGTTTAGAATGGGCAGAAATCCTTCCTGGCCTAAACTTTGTAGAGCTGGATGAAGGACGGAGGAATCCTTCCAAATTCCAACATTCAGCCCGTAGCTCACCCAGCATCTTGGAAAGGAGGGCACTGACCAGGGATTGGAAAATCAGGTAGAATGAAGTAGTGTCCCCGTTCCTAGGCACATGCAAGACTCCACAGACCTGAAAGGGAGGGGCACCGTGGAGGACTTTCAGTAACTAGGGAAGCGTCCATGTGAATAGGAAAACCATTATGAGTTAGCACAGAGTCTGGGTAGCCTCCGTTTCCGGTTCCCATAATAGTCATTCAGTGGAACGCCTTTTGATTGGCTGATCAATGTGTAGAAACAAAGTGGATAAGCAAATACAAGTGGGACAAGGACAGGCCTCAACAGAGTTCCTGCTGTTGCCTCATAGCTCGCTTCCAGGCTCCTGTGGCCTGCCCATGCCGGGCGGGCGCGCTCAACATTTCCCACGTTGGCTCAGAGTGACATCACTAAGTCAGGCTGGGCCAAGCGGTATCATACAGGTCGTTGGCATGCCCAGTACTTAATTCCAATCTCCACAGAAAATGTGGTCCCCAGGTTGGGGGTCTCTCAGGAAGAGATCTTCAGAGAAGAAAGGATACTCTTCCTAAGCCACCACCTTCTGTAATCTTCCTTGTGTTTTGTTCTGGGAGAGGACGGAGCGTAGAGTGGCTTCTGCTGGGAACTCTGAGTGAGTCCACTCTCTTCTCACCGCCACCTCCCCCCGACTCAGTCAAAGGAAGCAGGACAAGCCCTCACCAACTGGGTGAAGGTGTAGAGTGAAGGAAGATTCTGGGGAGAAGCAGGCGGAAGGCCCTGACTGGCCCAAGAACCAGTCTGATGACCAGACACTGCAGTGACCTGGTCAGGGTGAATTCTGCAGGCCACTTCCCCGGATCTGGGCACCGTGCCTTCTCTGGCAGAGCCGGCGAGGCTGGCCAGACTGTAAGATTAACCCACAGAGAGCAGGCGGGTCAGGCAAAGGGGGGAACAGTGGGGTTCAACAACCATGGGGCAGGAGGGGCAGAAGCTGAAGGGAGAACAGGAGAAGGCTGCTGGTGGGGAGCACCCATTAGAAAGAGGCGTGGAGTGATGTCTGAGAGCCTGCGGTAATGGGGAGAGGATGGGCGTGGAAGAGGCACGGGTGCAAGGATGGAGACGAGTCCTTGAAGAAGGGCTAGGGAAGGCACGGGGCTGGGAGTACTTGCTGGGCTGAGAGAAAGCAGCAAGAATAGGACCATAGGGGAGGGGAGGGTTGTGAGGACAGCACAGGACTGAATTTGGGCGACAGAATGGAACTTAGGGCTGAGCTGGGGCTGGGGACAGTACGGAAGCTTGAGGATGGTTCAGAACCGAGAGACTGAGCTGAAGTAGAGGACAGGCCTTCGGAAGGGTAAAGGGCTGCAGGAAGCATACTAGAGCTGGGATTGTAGGTGACAGGAGGACAAGCAAGGGCCAAGGGGAAGCACCTTGGGGAGGTCAGAGGTTAGCAGAGGCTGGGGACAGGGTCTTGAGGGAGGCAGGAATGGCGAGCTGCATTGCAGGAAGGAAGATCTGGAAAGACCTATAAAGGGAAAAGGCAAATGGTGCCCCGGGGTGGGACACAGGACTCCTGTCACCACAGGGCTCGGACCCTAGCCCCGTTCCCATACTCCCAGACATTTTGGCACCTACCGCCACCTGTGAGCTGGAGCAGGAGAAGAAGCGCTTCATGGCCGCGGCCAGGGCCAGGGCCAGGGCCACGGGGGGACGGGGACGCGCGGAGAAAGGGGCCACAGGATCCCGAACCCACTGAACTCAGTCGCGGCTGTGCCGGGGCAAGCTGTCAAAAGCAGAGCCGTCCCGCCCCCAGGGCCGCCGCGCTCAATCAGAGACCAGACCCGCGGGCTGCGCTGAAAACTCCGCCCCTGGCCCTGCCCGCTCCGCCGCAGCGGAGGCAAAAAGCCTGCAGTCTTGGGCGGCGACCTGGGCTCGGTCTCCACCCCCGCCCTCCAAACCGAACCCGCCCCAGCTCCGACCGGTTAACCGTAGACAGAACCGCGCGGGCTGGGCTAAAACTCCTCCCCGGCCCCGCCCCCCCGCAGGTCCAGGAGGAAGCTCCGCCCCAAGCCCCGCCCCTGCCACAACCGCCCCGCCCTAGCACCACCCAAAGCCCCGCCCCCGCAGGTCCAGGAGGAAGCTCCGCCCCAAGCCCCGCCCTCCCCACAACCGCCCTGCCCTAGCACCACCCAAAGCCCCGCCCCGCCCCGCCCCCGAGCGCCGCAGGAGGCGGGCAGTCTCCGCTTCTCCCCTGCGCTCTGCTTGTATCATTGTCGCATTAACCTCATCCAGAAACCACTGCCTACCCCCGGTTCCCCGGCCAAAACCAGGCGCAGGGAGGATCCGAAAGAACAGTTTGGAAATGGGAGGAGCCTGTAGTGTGGATGGAGCAGGGCTCGCCGCAACCTGGGGAACAAAACTTGAGGAGAAGGGGCTCGGGTTTAACCTCCTATAAAGCACCTGTAAGTTAGGAAAGGGCAGAGGGAGAGGAGAGAATTTCTGTTTTAAGCATACGCCACCCTCCTCCGCATTCTTTAGGAAAAAAAATCTGCTTTTTAAATTCAAACTCAGCAACTCTGGCTCGAACAGTCAGTCCCAGCCAACTGGTCTACCCTGCGGCCGAGCTAGCCCCTCAACCCTAAGAGAGCCTAAAGGTCACAGCGCGAAGTCTTCTCGTGGCTGAGAAGGCTCCCAGGAGCTGCACCCTGCCTTCTCCAGCCTCATCTCCCGCTGCTTTCACAGCGCAGTGCTCAGGGGGTTCTAATCACCAGTTTCCTCCCGGCTGGTGGTTCCTCCTCCCTCTGCCTCCTCTCACACTTGGTGGTCCCTCAAGCTTAATTTTTTTTCTGTAAAGTTTTTCCTTACAACCCTGCCACCACCACTCCCTAAACACACACACACCGTGCCAAACTGTGTGAGACGCAATTCTAATTCTGCTATGTCATGTAGCAACCACCTCTCAGTATTTGTATTTGTTTACAGATCTGTTTTCCCTATTAGACTGGGTTCTTTAATGGTAGCAGTTGTATTTTGTATTATTCTCATTGCCTGGCGCACATTAGGTGCTTCATGTCTGATGAGAGTATGAAAGAATGAAGAAATAAAGGCACAACAAGAAGAAGAAAAGAAGGAACATGTATGTCTGGAGAGAGCCTGTTGTTTCTACAGTTGTTTCTCAAACTTGCTCTGCTCCAAAGGAAGAGGTAACAGGCTTATTGAAGAACTAGAGGCCCAGTGCACCAAATTTGTGCACAGGTAGGGTCTCTAGCGGCTGCCAGCTGCCCACTGGGGCCTCCCTTCCCTGGCTACTGGCTGCTGCTGGGGCATTCCTTCATTCCATGCCGTCCCCTGGTGGTCAGTGCACGTCATAGCAAGTGATCGAACTCCTGGTTGGTCGAACTCCTGAGGGGACACTTTGCATATTAGGCTTATATATATATAGAAGATAGGATAGAGTTAGAGAAAGTCCTATTCTGGAACTGAGAGATAGAGAGGGATCTCTAGATGGATAAGAATACCAAAAGTGCTCTTTTAATCGTATGGAAAAAGAAATCAGATGAGCTTGGCTTGTGTGGCTCAGTGGTTGAGCATCGACCCATGTACCAAGAGGTCACTGGTTTGATTCCCCATCAGGGCACATTCCTGGGTTTTGGGCTTGATCCCAAGTAGGGGTTGTGCAGGGGGCAGCCAAGAGATGATGTTTCTTTCTCTTTCACTGATGTTTCTCTCTATTCCTCTTCCTTCCTCTCTCTCTAAAAAAATCAATAAAAACATATATTTTTAAAAAAGAATTAGATGAACCAGTCCTCAAGGAAATCCAGAAATCCATCTCCCTTTGGGGGTTGGCTGAGATTAAAAAGGGAAAATCTGGCCGTAACCGGTTTGGCTCAGTGGATAGAGCGTAGGCCTGCGGACTCAAGGGTCCCAGGTTTGATTCCGGTCAAGGGCATGTACCTTGGCTGCAGTCACATCCCCAGAACAGGGTGTGCAGGAGGCAGCTGATTGATGTTTCTCTCTCATCGATGTTTCTAACTCTCTATCCCTCTTCCTTCCTCTCTGTAAAAAGTCAATAAAATATATTAAAAAAAAGGGGGAAATCTGTCATAACCATGGCCTCCATCCCAGCCCCATAAACCATATGTTCCATAAAGTCTGATTAAGCTGTTGCCTATATGAAGTACATTGATGGCCCCCGTGGACTCCTAATGCCACAAAATAACTCACCAGCTTGCCACAGAATAGTTGTCCCTGCCTGGTAGGCCAGACACCACCATTCTCAGGTCAGGTAACAGAGGCAGGGATGGTCTCTAGGCCATTGCTGAGGTGCAAATGTCCCTTGAGGGTAAGACAAGAACTTAAGGTATCTAAGAAAATAAAATAGATTTGATTTCTACCATTACAACCTAAGTTAATTAGCTATTTATCACCTTCGTGGGCATGAGGGCTTATTTCAAAGGGGATGAGGTGCAGGGTAAGAGTTAGTAGGAGGAGACAATAGCATACAGAAGAAACAGATCTTCAGGGTCTGGCCTGGCGCTTTAAAACACCTCTCGTTCTATCTTCACAACACATGGTAGGGTAGGTTATTTAATAACAAAATATTTTTATAACAATAGTGACATTTATGAAGACTTAGCATATGCTCACTTAAATTATCTCATTTAGGCCTCACAACCCTAGTAAGTTTAAAGATAAGAAAGCCAAGACTTGCCCTAACCGGTTTGGCTCAGTGGATAGAGCATCGGCCTGTGGACTCAAGGGTCCCAGGTTCGATTCCAGTCAAGGGCCTGTACCTTGGTTGTGGGCACATCCCCAGTGGGGGGTGTGCAGGAGGCAGCTGATTGATGTTTCTCTCCCATCAATGTTTCTAACTCTTTATCCCTCTCCCTTCCTCTCTGTAAAAAATCAATAAAATATATTTTTTAAAAAAGAAAGAAAGCCAAGACTTAGAGAAGTTACATCTGTTCAAGGTCAAACGAGTTTTAAGTAGTAGAATTTAGATTTAAAGCCCAGTCTGTTTTCATTCTTCACTACTGTATCACACAGCCTGTTGTTGTTCTCTGAGCCTTGGGGTAGCTATGACTTGCCCAAGGCCACTAGCTAATAAATGGCAGACCTGGGGCTTCAATCTAGGCCTATGTGCTTCCCAAACACACACATTTTACACAGGAAGTTAGAGCACATCCGCAGGGGGAGAGGCACAGAAAACATTTCAAATACTTCATATAAAATCTCACCTCAGGGGAACCAAGAATAACCTATATCCTAGGGAACTCAAAAAGAACGGAAGTCACTTGACACGAACTTTATTTGTTCTGGCCATCTGATATGCTGCCCACCATGCTGGAAAACAGAGACAATGCCCTCTGCAAACAGCTCGAGACATGCCAAAGTAAATACTGTGGGCCTCAAGGACAGCCCTGAAGGACAGGTTCTGTGGCTGCTGGTCAGATGCCTGATCTCAGCTCTAAATGGGTGCCGCACCCTGGAGACCAGTAACTGACTTTGCTATCCCAAGTCTTGATTACAAAGAAATATAAGTTACCCAGTTGTTGATGAGAATCAAATTCTCTTAACTGGCCATGACCAAAACATGGGACGGGGTGGGGGTGGTCCAGAGATGGAAATGAACTTGAGAATTTCTAGTAAACATCAGGCAGGGGCTGGCAACGCGCTTCCACCAGAGAAGCCCCACAAAGTAGGAGCTGCCCCAGAAGCATGTTCCTAGGAGCTCTTTGTGCTCAACAAGCCCTGCTGAGCAAGGAAGGGCTTGCTCCTCAGACACCTCCTGCCACTCACTTCAGCTTCCTCCTCAATGCAAACCCCACTCATGCAGGCTCCATGGGGCTGCTGCTTCCCCAAGCTGGTAGGGTGGAAGGGTTTCCCACCGTCAAGCGGCAATCCTTCCCCTTCTCTGGACTTTATAGAGGGCTCACAAGTTTGAGAGGCCTGAGGGAGGAGAAAATGCTGCCTGGGGTAGCCAGGCTGCTCTGCTATTCCACCTCTAGCCACCGGGGGGCCCCTGGCTCCAGAGATTCGGGGACCTGGCTCTGCTCCCAGGGAATGGTGGGAGCCGGGAAACCCATACCCAGCAGGCCCAGAGCGGCTCCTTCCCCAGCACCTGAGGGCGGGCCAGCGCACCGCCAGGTCTCAGGTTTCAGGGGGATGGCAGTTGCCTGTCTAAAGGCTTCTCTGTTCCTTGGAATTGTACAGAATGTCTCTTGTGGCTTTTCCTCCTCCCTCTTTTTTCCTGTTGACTCTCCCCAGTTGGCTTTCTGAATCACCAGACTCCAGAGGAGAGCAGCAGATGTTGACTTTACTTCTTCCAAGCCAGCGTCAGCTCCCTCCTGTGGATGGGGAGCCAGCAGGAAGATGAGAGGCAGGGGACGAGGAAGACAAGCCTCACCCTTCCCACACTGTGAAGGAGGCCGTAGGGGAATCTGAAAGGAGGCAGGGACCTAGGCAACAAATTCCCGATTCCCGAGACTGGAGAAAAAGGCCCTGTTGGCCGTGGAACCGTGGTCATGAGGAGGGAGCAGACAGAGGGAGTGCTCCTAGTCGGGGTGCCAGCGCCTCTTGTCTGAGGTGAGGCCTCATCTCCTGCCAGCAGCTTCCTCATGACTCCAAAGTCAAGTCAGGGCTCAGGCGAGGGGAGGCCGTCCAGGGGCTGATTCTCGTCCCCTCGTCCCCTCGGAGCCCCCGGCCTCCGTTCTTTTGCGCGTCTTTCGGAGAAGCTTCCAGGGAGGGCTTTCCAGGACTCTATTCTACATTCATTGCTCCGGTTTCTCTTCTCTTTTTTCTTCCTCGGGGATCTTCTTACGGGCAAAGAAGCCAAGCTGTACAGGAAGAGATAAGAGTTATTGTCAGATGGCCTGCCCGGGGACCTTGCCAACAGCCCTCAGACTTATCTGAAGTCTTCACTTTGGTTCTGCTTCCAAATATGAGGTTCATATTTCTTTTATTTGGCTTAGTGGAATTCAACCAGTATCTGTGGAGTTCAGGGAAGGAGGTTGGGCATGACACCCACCGGCTGCCCAGCACCAACCCGGTTTTCCCTGCTACAATCAAGGACCCCTCAAGGCGTGGGCACCAGGCCCATACTTCCAACCAAAGCCGTGCTTACCTTCCAAAGGCAGAAGACGAGGAAAGCCAGCAGCAGCAGCCCTCCCAGGACGCTGCCAATGAGGATCCACAGGGAGATGAGCACAGGGTGCGTCTGGATCACCTCCAGGAGGCTCTGTGTGGGGAGAGGGGTCTTTTACCTGCACCCTCTCACCCAGCTGGCCTCACCCCACATTCAACAAAGCCAGCCTCCAAATAGAAGACTAAAAGGAATGAAACAGAGGCAGGAAAGGAGGCAGTGGGACCCTAGCATCCTGACTTGTCACTTCTGGCTCCTCGATTG
Source organism: Myotis myotis (assembly GCF_014108235.1). Classification (NCBI taxonomy): domain Eukaryota; kingdom Metazoa; phylum Chordata; class Mammalia; order Chiroptera; family Vespertilionidae; genus Myotis; species Myotis myotis. The sequence continues at coordinate 5,149,867 of NW_023416322.1, forward strand.
CTGCCTGATGAAGACACTTCTGGAAAAAGCCCACACGTGTCCTTTCCCCACCCCCACCCTCATACAGGAGGCGTCCAATCAATGTTTTCGCAGCTCTCACACGCGGCCTCCAGCCCCACCTCACTCCAGCGGGAAGCTTCGGTCAGCTGGAGGACACTGCCCTCCTCAGCTCCCAGCTCGAAGGTGCTGACCACTGTCAGAGACTTGAATTTGGCCTGCGGAACAAGGAGATGGGAAGACATTTAAAGCGAGCCATCATCAGGGAGTGTGGCAATTGGAACTCCAATAACAAAGATGAGGCTGAAAGGCACAACTCTCAGGACTCTGAAGACCAGAAGTAAAGGTTGGAGACCAATGGGGAAAGAGGAAAAGGGTTATAGACGGAGAAATGAGAGAAATCTAAATTATGAAAGTTCTCTAAAGCTGGGGTCCTTCGTTATGCTGTCTGCTCTACCTGAAATGCATTCAGCTTCCCTTTCTTTGGCTAAGCACTACCCCTCCTTTAGGTTGAAGTTTAGACATCATCTCCTCTGGGATTTCAGAAAGTATTTCCTTCTAAACCCAACCACCCCTGATAAGGTTATAAAATTCTGTTTACTTTTCTGTCTTTCACCAATGAATTATAAGATCCTTGAGGACAAGGGCTATGTCTTATTAATTATGTGTCCCTAGCCCTGCCAGTGTGGCTTAAGTTGGTTGAGCGTTGTCCTGTGCACTGAAAGGTTGCTGGTTCCATTCCTGGTCAGGGCACATGCCCAGGTTGTTGTGGGTTCAATACTCAGTTGGGGTGTGTATGGGAGGCATCCAATCAATGTTTCTCTCTCTCTTTCTCTCCCTCTCCCTTCCTTTCTCTCTAAAATCAATAAAAACATATTTTTAAAAAATCTTTAATTATGTGTTCCTAGTGTCTAGTACCTAGCACAGTGCCAAATACCTAGTGGTTTCATAATAAATCTGTTAAAAGAATGGCTGAATGCCCTGGCCAGGCAGCTTAGTTGGTTAGAGTGTCATCCAGCTATGCCAAGGTTGTAGGTTCAATCCCCAGTCAGGGCACATACAAGAATCAACCAATGAATGCATAAATAAGTGAAACAACAAATAGATGCTTCTCCCTCTCCCCCCCTCTCTAAAATCAATTTTAAAATTTAAAAAGAATAAATTAATGAATTAAAAAGAGGATACCAAAGCCCAGATGGTGTGGCTCAGTAGTGGAGCACTGACCCGTGTACCAGGAGGTCACTGATCGGTTCCAGTAAGGGCACATGACCCCATTGTGGGCTCCGTCCTCAGTAGGGGGCGTGCAGAAGACAGCTGATCAATGTTGATGTTTCTCACCGATGTTTCTATCTCTCTCTCCCTCTCCCTCTTTCTCTAAAATCAATAAAATATTATTTTTAAAATAGAGGATACCAAAGAGAGATAAATAGAGGACCAGACTTAGAGAGGAATGGTCTGTCAGAGTTAATTTCCCTTAAAACATATGCCTGCATCCCAGGGATGTTGTGTTATTCAAAGTAGATGGTGTATGGGATGCACAGTAGAGAACCCTAGTGCTGAATAGCTGTTACAATTAAGATGTCAATTCCCTGCTCAGGAACTCACACTGACTCCTAACTGCCAATCATATTAAGTTCCATTTTATCTCCCTAGCTTTAGAGAACTTTCATAATTTAGATTTCTCTCAACTGTATAATCTTACTTCTGACCCCCCTACAATATATACTGCATGTAAATCTACTATTTGTTCATTTATTTAACAGAAATGTATTAAGTCACTACAGTGATTTAAACATGGTGCTAAACATTTGGGATATTCTCCTCAATGTCTCCTAATACAGGACCTTTTATATAGTAGGCACTTGATGGATTATTAATTGATTGAATTTTAGGTATCCTATCAATGTTGATTGATTATTAGTATAGTACTAAGGGATGATACATGGAGGATAATAACTAGCTTTTAATGAGTCCATCTCATTATTCAATTATTCTTTACAACAACCCCTTAAAGTAGGTGTTATCACCCCCACTTTAGAGATGAGAAGAAAGAAGCTTAGAGAGATGAAATAACTTGCTCAACATCCAACAGCTAGTAAGAGGCAAAGTGGAACTTGAACATGGGTCTGTTTACTTCCAAAGCCTGTGCTCAAGTTCCAGATTGGAACAGAAGGGAAGAGTCGTAGGAAATAAGAGGTTTACCCTCCGGAAGAATTCATTGTGAACCAGTCTCAGTAGTCCGACAGAGGCCTCGGTCCCCTTAGCGAGCCGCCCAAGGTGGCACCGCACGACTTGACACCGAGTATTGCTCCCGTTCTATCACAAGAGAGAGACAGGTCAGACCTGGTGGAAAGATCTCCCACTTCCCGCTCCAGGCTCTGCCCCCAATCCTAAGGCTCCAAACACCACTGTTCCCACCCTGGACACATTGCCCCATCCTTGACGCATACCAGCCGGCTGGTGTGCTGAAGCTCCTCTGGGTGCGCAGGGGGCCCAGGGGGCTCAGTCAGGTTCTGCACCGCGCAGCTTGCCTGGAGAAAGATCGAACTTGAGGGACTCTCTTGATGGTGAGAGGCCAGCCACTGCATGCTGAGCAGCACCTACCCACACTCTTATAGTGGGGGAATCCCTCTCTTTCTTCTCAAAGAAGCCACATACGTAAAGGGAAGGTCCCCCCAGGGAGGAGCCCTGAGGGCAGTGACCCAGCAATAAGGGGCTGGTGAGTCCACCAGGTCAAGGTGGACGGCCCCACATCCCCCAGCCCAGACTCACATTGTGAGTGATGACTTGAGACAGTGACAGGAAGTAGTTGCCCCCATGGGCCACGGCTGGAAGGAAAGCTGAGATGATGAGGCCGCTGACCACATAGCAGCCAAGGTTCTGAACCTGAGAGGAGAGTTGAAAACGGGAAGAGGCAGGAGACAAAGATCCTTCGGTATCCGCTCCTCTTTATCCTGGATCCCACTGACATCTAAGAGAGGCTTTTTCCGTTTCCCCCCAAGACGTCTCCCTCCTCCCCTGCTCACTCCAAGGCCCGCCAGCTTCTCACCCTCAGAGTGGTCTTAAATTCAGGGCCGGGACCCACTGGGAGGGTCCCGTACGGATGGACCTCATAGCGGTGCATGGTGGACTCACTGCGTGGACACCAAGTCGGGAAGTACACGGCCATAGCCATGACCCAGACACAGGCACATGGTCAATACATAGATGGAGTCAGGGAAGGCCGAGCCAGCACATGAATGAAGAAGCAGGGGTACATAGAGAAGATAGACATGAGACACGGCAGACTAACAATGTTTATGGCCACATCCCATATCCCCCAACCCTCGCCCCAATCCCCAGGCCCAGCAAAGCCCATACCTAGGGAGAAAGTAAGATGCTTAAGAGAGACGGTTTTGCATGAGTGGGATTGGGGGCAAAAAGATGGAGCAGCCCCAAGGGTTTGGCTTTGGGGACACTGAAGCACATGAAGGGAGAGGTGGGAACATAAAGGGTATGAGTCTGAGGTCAGAATGGGGTGGGGGTCCCAGAGGGGACCAAGCCATACCTAGAGAAGAGCAGGTGAGGCTCATACTGGATGTAGGCTGAGGTCTGGGCTGTGTTATCATGAAGGGTCCCATTTCTCTCCAGGCTATTGCTGTAGGGCAAGGGGAGAGGCTGACATCCTGTCCCAGAGACCCTCTCAGGAGGAAAGGGGTCAAGGCTATGTATCCCCCTCCTCCAACACACATACCACCCCAGCCAGCAAGACCCAGTAGGAGAGAGCCGGGGGAGGTTCCCTTTGCTCTCACCTGGTGGCAGTCAGCCTCACAAGGACCTGGCTCAGGAGGGAGGAGCAGCTAAACTCAAACTCTAGCAGAAAGGTCACCTGGAGGCAGGAGACATGGGTCATGGTAGATTCCTAGTCATGGGGCAAGTTCAGAGGAGCAGGAGCCCTGTGTGCCTCCTTCTCCAGCCCCAGGCCCCACCCAGTCCGGCCCCTGCTCTCTCAGAGCCCCTTTCTCATCCTGGGCCCCACTTACCTTGGCTCCAGTCTGAAAGACCGGATGTCCCACACTGCAGAGCCGGGCGTGAGGGGAAGGCGCGGCACACTCCACCTTCACCGACCTGTCCCTCTGAGAGCAGAGACACGGGGGTGGAGCAGAGCTGGGGCTGCAGCTGCTCTCCTGCCCGCAGCCCCTAAACACTGGGCCTTTCTCCAGAGCCCCTCGCAGCTGAGGACAATACCCACTCTGCTCCCTCCTTCTTCTCCGACTCCTCCCCAAGCCCCTCCCCGCCCCTGACACCTGAGGAGTGAAACTGGCCAGGTGGAGGTTTCTAGAGAAGCTGAGGCTCAGGCTGGTGTTGTAGGCATTCTCCTTCCTGTTCTCCAGGGTGGCTGTCACCAGCACTTTCCGCCGACCTTGAACCACGAACGGGTCCTTCCTAGGAGAGGTGCATAAGGGAGAACTCAGGAGCTGAAGGAATGCCAAAAGCCTCGCTTCTGTTTTTCTGGGCAAAGAACCACCCTCCAGTTCCCTTCTAGTCCCGTCCAGCCTGGCTCAGGTCATTTGGGTTTGGCCAGTTCCTGTCCATCCCACCTGGAACCTCTGATGTCCATATTCGCCCGGAGCACCAGGTCTGTGACACATTCATTGTCTTGGCCACAGTCCTTGGAGAAGGGCACCTGGAGGAGAGAGGAGGGGCCAAGGGCTGAGAAGGCAAGGAGAAAGGAATGGCATTGGGAGGAAGGTGAAGGGAGAAGAGCGGGTGCCCAGGTCAGATTCACTGTGATCTCCTCTCCGCCCGCCCCCTCAGGCAGTGTGGGGCCAGGACAGGACAGGGCAGGGCGTGGAACTGCTGACCAGCTTTCGTATAGAGGTGAGTGAGCCCTCATCCAGCACAGGGCCTGGCTTTGTGGTGTTGTCCAAAGCAAAGGTCACAGTCAAGGCCACCGGCCGGAGGTAGTCTGATGTATCCTGAGGGAAACCAGAGGCAAGGTCATGGGGAGCCAGGGCTAGGGGACAAGCCAGGCCTGGGAATGTGGTCATACCAGCGATCATTTACTGAGCGCTGTCTGTGTGTTGGGCATTGTCCGAAGGTTTTGGCAGTGCTATCACATTTACTTCTTTCTTAAAAAATTATTTCCTGATTGATTTGAGAGACAGAGGAAGGGAGAGAGAGGAAAAACATCAATTTGTTGTTCCACTCATTCATGCATTCATTGGTTGATTCCTGTATGTGGCCTGACCAGGGAACAAACCTGCAACCTTGGCACATGGGATGGTTCTCTAACTAACTGAGCAGCCCGGCCAGGGCCACATTTACTTCTTTTTTTAAAAAAATATATTTCTTTATTGATTTCAGAGAAGAAGGGAGAAGGAGAGAGATAGAAACATCAATGATGAGAGAAAATCATGGATCAGCTGCCTCCTGCACACCCCCCATTGGGGATTGAGCCTGCAACCCAGGCATGTGCCCTTGGCTGGAATTGAACCCGGGACCCTTCCATCTGCAGGCCGACACTCTATCCACTGAACCAAACCGGCCAGGGCCACATTGACTTCTAATACAATCCTGTGATGCAGTTATTATCATCATCTCCACCCCCCCCCCCCCCCGGGCCCCAGCTTTGCAGGCAAGGAAACCGGCTTCCCAGGTTGCACAGATGGCAAACGGCAGTTAGAATTGAAACCCAGATCAGCCCAACTCCAAAGTCTGCCTTTCTGAAATTGCTCCTCTGACCCGGGCCTCCCCTCACTCCCAGGCCCCGAGGCTAAGCAGGTCCTGCCCCTCCTCACCAGCACATGGAAGTGTAGCCGCTCACAAGTGACATTCCCCACAGTGAGCCGGAGCCGCCGGGGGGCCAGCCTCTGGCCAGCGCCGTCAAAAGCTGCCCGGGCTCCAGCTGTCCACTCGTCCAGTGATGCTGTGAACCGCACGTCTGCACGGGGCAGGCAAGGGTGAGGGTCAAGAGGGTCCGAGGCCGAGGCAGGCCGGGGTGGAGGGGGGCCGGTGCCCGGCGGTCACTCACGGAGCCGGCGGTCCCAGCGGCCAGGCGTGCGGGAGGTCGCTCGGAAGCAGAGGAGTGCAGAGAGGCAGGCGGCCTCCTGGCCTCGCCGCGTGCAGTCTCTCCGAACCACACTGATGGCCGGCGGGGTCACCACCAACGACGGGGCCAGGAGGACAATGGGCCGGGAGCTGGGCACAGGGTGGGAAAGAAATTCTAGTCGGAGGAAAGACCTTGAGAAAATCCACTCCCAGCGCTTGCCTCCTGAGGTCAAAGGAAAGAATGAGGGGCTAGGCAGGCAGGTCTCTCTCCTCCGAATCTTCTAACAGAAGTAAGATAACAGCCAACATTTAAATATATATATATAAAATATATTTTTATTGATTTCAGAGAGGAAGGAAGAGGGAGAGAGAGACAGAAATATCAGTGATGAGAGAGAATCATTGACCGGCTGCCACCTGCATGCCCCCTACTGGGGATCCAGCCCACAACTCGGGCATATGCCCTGACCAGGAATCGAACCGCGACCTCCTGGTTCATAGATCGACACTCAACCACTGAGCGATGCTGGCCAGGTGAGAACAGCTAACATTTAAGAAGCACTTGCTATGTGCTAGGCCAGTGGTTCTCAACCTTCTGGCCCTTTAAATACAGTTCCTCATGTTGTGACCCAACCGTAAAATTATTTTCGTTGCTACTTCATCACTGTAATGTTGCTACTGTTATGAATCGTCATGTAAATATCTGATATGCAGGATGGTCTTAGGCGACCCCTGTGAAAGGGTTGTTCGACTGCCAAAGGGGTCTCGACCCACAGGTTGAGAACCGCTGTGCTAGGCACTGTGTTAAGATCTTTACATGGATTACCTCATTTAATCCTCACAATAAGCCTATCAGGTAGGATTGTTCCCATTTTAAAAACTAGGAAATGGAGGCCAGAGTAGTTGACTAAGAAATCCAAATCTAAGCCAGTGCCTCCAAATCCCTTGCTCTGAACAGCCATGCCGAGCCGTCCACTTTGCCTGAAACAGGACCACTCACCTAAGCAGGATGGCCGCCCCTTGGGCGCCCACAGCCACATCCACCAGGTCATCTCCATCCAGATCTAACCGGCCATCTACACTTCGGCCAAAGTAGCTGAGGGCCTGTGGCAGGGAGACGGCAGTGATCCGCTGCAGGGAGAGGGGGAGTTTGAGCAGGGACTCCCACACCTGGTTCCCAGCCTCCCACCTGGCTCCTATTTCTTTCATCAGAACAAGAGAAACTTGCCTGTGTTCAGGATTCCCTGTAGCAACCTGTATCCCCCTCCACCTCACCTTTTGTCCCTTATCCACGCTTTCACTTTCTGCTGTTAATATTTAATACAAAAATCCAGAAATAAATGATTCCTAAGTTTTAAACTGTGTGCCATTCTGAGTAGTGGGATAGACTCTTAAGCTGCCCGACTCTGTCCCGCCTGGGGTGTGGGTCATCCCTTTGTCCAGTGTAGCCACACTCAGTATGCTACCCACCGTGAGTCACTTAGGAGCCGTCTTAGCTATCAGATCAACTGTAGGACTCACACAGCTTTGTTCAAGTAACCCTTATTTTATTTAATAATGCCACATTCATATGAGTTTTCTTATAGCATACTGTTATCATTGTTCTCTTTCATTATTGTTGTTCATATCTTACTGTGCGTAATTTATAAATTAATGTTGTCATAGGTATGTATGTACAGGAACAAGCCTATAACACAGTATATGTAAAGTCTGGTACGATCTGCAGTTTCGGGCTCCTCTGGAGGTCTTGGACCATATCCCCGTGGGGCGGGGGGGGGGGGGGGCAGGGGGGGAGGCGGCTACTGTACTACTGAAAACACATTTGTTCAGTTTGGGTCCCAAGTCCAGGGGAGCACTGATAAGCAGAGGCCACGTCCCCACTCCCCCTGCCCCCACACGCCCCTGCCTTCCTCGGGCACGCCTGACCTGGGCAGGGCGGGGCCTGACTCCACTCCGAGCCCCATGATAGAGGTACAGCGCTCCACGGTGCCCATCCTCCAGCGGTGCCCCCACCGCCACGTCAGCAAAGCCGTCGTGGTTCAGGTCAGGAAGGGCAGCCATGGCAAAACCAAGCCGAGCATCCTGTGGGGGTTCCGGATGAAGTGTTCCCTGGAGTGTGAGCAAGGACTGCTGGTGGCGGCGAGAAGAAGAGAGGCGTCGATCTGACTGTCCCAACCTCTCAGCCAGCCCTCAAATACATGTGCCTCCTCTTCTCTCTCCTTCCTGACCGGCAAGCAAGCCTCACCTGACCCACCAGATACACATAAACACGTCCTGTCTCCTTGCTCTGGGGTCCCAGAAACATGGGGGCAGCCACAAGTAAGACATCAGTTGTCCCATCGCCATCTGTATCCAATGGGCAGAGCTCACTGCCAAAGTATGAGCCAATCTGGGGAGTGGGGGGGAGTGAGAGGAGTGGTGTACCCAGAGAAAAGGGAAGGTGATTGTGAACAAGTGGGAAGAACCGCACCCCCCCCCCCCCGCCCCCACCTGCCGCTCTGGTCCTCATGGCCCTGACAGACTCCCTAGCAGAATTCAGCACCGATCTCAGGCCCCTCTCCAGCCCCTTCACTGTCTCCCTACAGGCTGATTCCCCTCGGATGCCCTACCTGCTCCCCCTGGAGGCTCTGGGCGACCCTCACAGCCCCATCTTTCTTAAGCTGGAAGGCGATGACCTTTCCTCGATGTCTAAACCGAGGAGCCCCCGAGAGAAAGAGGCGTTGTCCACCCCGCAAAAGCATGGAGGAGACAGAGTAACCTGGAAGTGGGCAAGGAGTCGGGGGCGGAAGAAAAAGACGGGGTCAGAATGGGAGGGATCCCTACAGGCCTAGGAGGGGTCCCAAGGGGAGTAGCAGGAGGTCCGTGAACAACTGTGTAAGTGAAGAGGGGGTGCTCACACCCCACACCGGGAAGCGCCCCCCACCTCCCAGGCCTCTGCAAACCCCTGCTACTCACCCAGGTAGGCCGCGTGGTTCTGCAATGCAGGGGGGAACTCATCTTCCAGGGCGGTCCGTGGGGGGAAAAGGTGGCGACCTTCTTCAAGCCATAATAACACGGAGCCCCCCCAGTCATAGGCCCCCACCATCCCAAAGAGAATCCCATCCTGTGGGCAGAACAGACAGGGTCACCGCAAAGGCAGCGGGGAGTCAGAGCAAAGCTGCCTGGGAGGGAGGGCGTCACTGGGCACAGGCGGGGGTCAGTGTGAAAGCCAGGAGCCGTCAGAACGGATACTGGTTAAAGGGGGAATATAGAAGAACCCTGGGGTTGAAGGGTTCGAGTCAGAGGCTGGAAGGAGTCAGAGGTTGAGTGGGGTCATGCATGGAGGGGGCAGGCTGTCCAACCTTTAGCCGATGAGCAGAGAAACCAATCTGAGACATTTCCAGGCCAAAGGAGCTTTCGTTTTCTCCATGGGACCCTTGGGCATGAGACAATATTGAGGCACCTGTGCTCCAGAACCCCTTCCCCGCCCTCCATCTCTTCCAGGGGCATCCTTACCCTCAAGGCCAAAAATCCGGTCTCCCAGTGCGTCCACAATGTCGGTCAGCGCAGCTTCATCCGTGACATTGAAAAAGAACCTCTCGTCCGGGTCACTGGCGATAGCTCTGATTTCCCGCACGAAAGCGCTAGGGTCTCGCTGCCGCCGGAGGTAGTGGCCGAGGACCTGGGTGAGAGCCAGGGTGGGTCTGTTCAGTGTGTGGATTGGGATAGCGGAGCTGGTACAGAACACAGCCAACCAAAGTGAAGGGAGGGAAAGGTGGCTGGTGTCGGAGAAGTGGTTTCTCTCAAGTTCCCGGTCCTGATGTCACCATCCCCACCCCACCCCTCCTTCCAGGTCCGAGCAGAGTCTCACGGCAATGCCATAGCGGGTCACTCGTCTGGCCTCACAGGCCTTCAGTGCTGCGGGCAGCTCCTCTCCGTCATGTGATTCCCCATCAGTGACAACCACCAGCAGCCGGGCAGCCTCCGGGCGGCCCCCGCGGGACTGACTGAATCCTTCTGTGCTGAGAAGAGAGAGAAAGGAGGTGTGATCAGAAGTACACACACACACAGATACACACATACACACAGGCACACACATACACACACACATACAGGCACACAGACACACACATACACACAGACACACATACACACAGGCACACACACACAGACACACATACACATGGGTACACACACACAGGCACACACATACACACATACACACACAGACACGCACAGGCACACATATACACACAGACACACACACACAACAGCATCACCAGTTCGCTGAGGTCCGGCATCTTGCCTTTCAGACCATCTCCCCAACAGTGTCTAGAATGCAGACTGACACACAGTAAGAGCTCAAATGCTTGAATATCATAGGACATATAGATGAGCATATCATCAATGCAAATCAATATAAAATTCCTTTATTTAATTTTAAATTGATTTGAGAGAGGGAGGGGGAAAGAGAGAAAGATTTTTGCTGTTCTATGTATTTCTGCATATATTGGTTGGTTCTTGAATGCGCCCTGACCGGAACCCACAACCTTGGTGTATTGGGTTGATGCTCTAACCAACTGAGCTGCCCGGCCAGAGCAATAAGTATAAAATTCATTCATTCCTACATTAATTTAGCAAAGAGTGCGTTTGGGAGGACACGTTTTAAGGGAGTGTAGAATAAAGAAGAATGGCCAGGCCAGGCTAGTCTTCCCAGAATGAGTCTGAATCATGTTTGGAAAGTGAGCGAGGACATGAGTGATGGAGAACCTGAGGGTCAAGATCAAAGTGGGAATGGCAGGATGGGGAGAGAGAGTTCTGTCTGCAGAGATAAACACAGCAGGAACATGGAGCGATACAGACAGATATTTTGTAGAAATGTGACGAGAGGGACTGCACTGACAGTCAACTTAGTTTCCCCTCACCCACCATTAGTGTTCACATAAAGATAAACATCCAAGGCATCTTGGGATGTACACACTGCACTCCACGCCTCCCCTAACCCGTCTCGGCCCTCCCCACTCTGCCTCCCCCACTCCCCTCCCCAGTGCCTCACCAGGCCACCATTATTGCTTGGGCAGTCTTTGTTTCTCGTCCCTCCCGCCGACTCAGGTTCCTTGCTGCTCTCACCACTTCTTCCTTGGTTCGGAAATCTCCCAGGGACCACTCATGTACAGGGCTCTCGCCATACTGTACCAGCCCCACCTGGAATAAAGTGCACAGTCAAATGAATGTATGTAGCCCAACGGTTGTGGCTCAGGGTTGAGTGTCCACCTATGAATCAGGAGGTCATGGTTTGATTCCCGGTCAGGGCTCTTGCCCGAGTTGTGGGCTCCATCCCCAGTGGGGGGCTCCATCCATCAGGGACAAATATCTGTGCAGGAGACAGTCGATTAATGATTTTCTTTCATCATTGATGTTTCTATCTCTCTTTTCCTCTCCCTTCCTCTCTGAAATCAAAAAAAATGTATTTTTTAAATGAAATGTGTGTATGAAAGTGGGGAGGGAGAAGAAAGTGTGTAAGGGAGGGAAGGTGAGCGCCTGGATTCTCCTGAAGACACTATCTGCGTGCATCTCCTCTCTCCCTGTCTCTCCCCTCCGAGCCCATCCTTATTGACCTCTCATACCTGTATCTGCTCTGGGTCAATGAACAGTCTTCCCACCAGTCTTCGTAGGAAAGTCTGAACTTCAGACCAGGGGTAGATGCTGTTGGAGCCATCCAAGACGATGACAACATCCATGTATGTGGGGCAGCCTAGGAGGAGGAGTGTGGTGATAGCGAGCAGAGGGGTACAGGATACGGGGCGTGAGGGAACAAGGGAAGAGGTCACATTCAATTTAAACATTTATTAGGCACTTCTGTCATACAAGGAAGGTAGTATGCCAGGCCCTGGGTAAATGTAGAAATGAATAAAAGGAGAGATGGGCATACATGCAATATACTAAAAAAAAAAAAAAAAAAAAAAGCCTGGCCAGTGTTGCTCAGTGGTTGAGCAATGACCCATGAACCAGGAGGTTGTGGTTCAGTTCAATTCCTGTTCAGGGCACATGCCCCAGTTGTGGGCTCGATCCCCAGTAGGGGGCATGCAGGAGGTGGCCAATTGATGATTTTCTCTCATCATTGATGTTTCTATCTCTCCCTCTCCCTTCCTCTTTCTGAAATCAAGATATATATATATATCTAAATATAAAACCCTAATATGCAAATAGACCAAATGATAGAACAACCGAACAACCAGTTGCTATGACATGCACTGACCACCAGGGGGCGCATGTGGAACATGGCGGGCGATGGCCGCAGCAGGATGGTGGAGCAGGTGAGCGGGGGTGTCAGACCAAGGCAGGGCACTGGTCGTTGTCACTGGGGCAAGCCTCTGGTGGTTACTGAAAATTCTTTGCTCCCGTGTGCCGTGGTTCCCCCCAATGCTCGCACCCACTGCCAGTGCCTGGCGCTGGCTCCACTCACACACACCCATGGCTGGTGCTATCGCCCCTGAGGCTTCTCTACCTCCCCCTGCTCCTGAGGGGCGATCGGGGCAGCAGCCACCGCTCACACCTGCCGACAGTACTGGCCCTGCTCACACCCGCTCCTGGCACAGGTCCCAATTGCTCCATGCTGCCAGCAGGTGCGAGCAGGGCCAGTGCCATCAGTGCGTGGGCGAGCAGCAGTGGGAGCGGGGCTGCTGGCAAACAAGGGACCAGGGCGACAGCGGGAGGGGGCAGGTGGAGGCGCGGAGGATTGGCCGAGACTTGCCCTGTGACCACCACAGCCTCACAGCCCACAGTTCCTTTCAAGGTGCACAAATTCATGCACTGGGCCCCTAGTATAAGCATATAATAATAATAATAATAATAATAATAATAATAATAATAATAATTGCATGCCAGGTGAAAACATAGCCCTGATGGTGGGGAATCAAAGGAGGCAGGAACTGAGCCGATACTGAGACTGAAGATGTTCGAGGAGAGGAGAATACAAGAAAAGGCCTTTGGATTGAGAACTCTTTAAGCAAAAGGAGCTGGAGGTATAAAAGTGGATGACACATTGGAGAATGGTGAGGTAAATGCTGTAGCCAAGGGCGTGGAGGGATACAGCGAGAGCTGAGTTTTTGAAGTTGCTTTGATCAGTTCATGGCGTCTTAGCGCCCTGGTGGAGTCTGAATTCTAACCTGTTAGGGAGCACGGCGCTTATGCAGACACATTAGGTAGCAGTGAGGACAGCCAGGCAGGCCCATCAGACCCTGACGCCCCATCCTTTTCCCACCCTGCACCCCGTGCTGAGGGCTGAACCTCAGCCCTCCTTCTGGCTTACGCTGTGCAGTGGGTGCCAGGCTTCCCCGGGGCCGGAATGAGGCGTCTACATGGGCACAGATTCCAGAACTGAAGACAGAGGAACCGCAAGCACGAGACCAGAGCGGGGCACAGGCCTGGGGGCAGGTGGGAGACACAGTTACTCCCAGGTTGGGAGGCGCCCGCAGAACATGTGCCGAGGAGGAGGCACGGAGATTCCTCTCTACTTTCTAGGGTTTTTAACTCCTTGACCTTCTGCATAGACCAGCTTCCCGCACCATACTGCTCTTTCTCTGCCACAAACCCTGAGACCCAGCCACACCCTTTCCTTAGCTCACCATGAATCCCCCGTCACCATCTGTCTCCAGCAGAGACATCCCCAAGTGCATGTTCACAGCAGGACGAGATGAATTTCCCAGTGGGTAGTCACCTGGTGGGAGGGGGTTAGAAGAGAATGAGATCATGAGGTCCCAGATGGGGTGCTTGAGTTCAGGATGATTTTGGGTTTGAGAAGAGATCAGGGTCAAGTCGGGGACAGGGAGCATGTGGGATATGGGGGTGAAGGTGAGGTATAAGGGGTCAAAGTTACTAGCGTATGAAGGTTAGGGGTTAGGAGTAGAAGAGTGAGGCATCTTACCCAAGTGGACCTTGACACATGAGGCATTGTGGGATCTCCCTATGGGGCAGCGGTAAATGTCTCCCCTTCGGTCACCAGAAGGCCCATCCCAGGGGGCACCCACCAGGATCCTGGGGGAGGGCATGAATATAAGCACAGTGTAACCATGACCTTTGAGATAGGCCATACAAAAAAAAAAAGAGAGAGAGATAGGCCAGAGGGTAAGTGCATGGGCTGGCAAATCTAGAGCCCACCCACTTCCCGATTCCTTTAGATTCCCATCTGCCTCAACCCCTTTACAGCGTCATCACAGCCCCTGTCTCATGGCCCTCTGGCTTCCTCCTCACCATCGCTGTCCACCCCCAACATGTTGTAAGACACTGTATCCAAATTCAGCCTCAGGTGGCCCTGGGAACAGACGTGGGTGATGCACATCCAGGTTGAAGGGGGAGCAGAGACCTGGGGGGCCGGGATCATAAGGTTAGCAGGCAGCAGGTAGAGAGGCTAGTGAATGCCCAGAGAGAGGCTGTGAAGGACATGCTTTGCTATATTTCTCTGCTTATCTATAATAATAAAAGCGTAATATGCTAATTAGACCAGACAACCTTCCGGACAAGGCCGGGGCTGCGAGGGAAGCCCAGGTCCCGGGTGCCAGAGGGAAGCCGGTGCCAGCAGCTGGGGGAAGGAAGGCCTACTCTTGCATGAATTTCATGTATCGGGTCTCTAGTTACTCATAAGCTGCCTGGCCTCTGTCAATGTCATGGACTCAGAGCTCCAGGCAAGGATGATCTCCTTCCTGTATCTGTGTCCAGCTGTCTAACCTGTGGCCCTCTGCCATGCTAGTATTTCCATCCAACCCCTGAAATCTAATTTACAGACAAGCCTGGGTCAAGTTCCTCTTTTCCACATCACTCCTCCTACACATCCTCCTCCCCAAGCGGAGGGTTAAAAGAGGGAGAGAGACTGTCTGTAGCCCCAGAACAACCATGCCTTTCAAACTCTCCCCAAAACCAGGACCATGGGGAGAACAGGAGACGAGGGAACACTGAATGTCTGGGTCTCTCCTCTCTCGCTCTAGACTCCCAGTGTCATTGTTACGCGCTCACTCTCATTCTCCAACGTCTAGGGCTCTGGGTGATTCCAGCCCTGAAAACCTCAGTGGCAATTAACTGGGTGGGGCCCCTCGCCTGCCCACACACATGGTTTGCCATTCATCCTAGCAAGGGTCCCTTCGCCCTAAAGTTTCCCACAACCACCAGCTTCCTTTCTAAATGTACCCACCCTCCCCACTGCCCTCCACATTTCTTCCTTAGCTGTTGACCCACTCTAAAGACCCCCGCCCCCAATCAAGTCCTGGCTGATTCTTCCCTCCCATCCCTTTAAAATCAGAGCTGGTATTTTAGGAAACGAAGATTACAGGGCACTGGTGAGGAAACATTCCAGCTTCTGGTCTCTCCCATGGTTCTTTCCCTGTGTCTTGCTCCTTCCTTTCAAGCCACCCCCTCTTAGACCACCCACTCCCACCAATGGCGATAACTCTGCCTCAAACCATGCTCATTTTCAAAAAGGTGGTTTGTATGTGAGCCTTTTTGCACCCAGGAAAATGCCAGGGTTGTATGACTAGGAACTGCAGCTCGTTGGTTAGATAAACCCAGAGTTCTGACTACATGGTTAGTCAGCTATGCCTCAGGCTCCAGAGACCACCAAGGGTAGGGAGAGGAAGGGAGGGGGGAATAGGAATCAGAGTGGCCACGTGGAAGGTCACATCCTGTTTCTTTGTGGTCCCCTAACTTCTCCAGAACGGAGGACACAGGTTTTAGATAATTGGATCACAAACCTGACACAGGCTCTGACAATCTCAATACTAATTCGGTCATATGCTGTGGGCATAAGAATGCAAACGTGCAAACACACACACACGCGCCCACACACAGACATACAGACACACTAGCAATGGAGAATCAGTGTTAATCTTTCACCCTAATTCCCAAATAATTTTAACCCTAAAGTCCCAATGCCAAACAATCCACTATCCTCTTTTCCCATCAGAAACCAAGAAGTTAACCTCCCTCACCTGTCAGGACCATCAGGGACAAGAACAGGTGAGGGATGAGAGGCAGCTCCATGCCTGGCTGTTCTGGCCGCGTGAGAAGTCCTCTGTGCCTCTGTCCCTCTCCTCTTCTGTTTTCGTTAGTTTCCCTCCCATCCTGCCCCCTCCCACTGCCAGCTAAAAATAAAGTTGGGAGGAATGGGAGGAGTGATGGTGGGGACCTGTGGGGAGCCCCAGACAGAGGACAGGACTGAGTGATCTTAGTCTAGTTCTCTGCCTTGGTGCTGCCCCCTGGAGGCGTCATCTCAGAATCCAAAGGGAACACAACTCTGGACTCTCCGCTGTTTCCTTCTCCTTTTTCCTGTCCTTTGTTGTTTCCAGACAATAACGCTTTCTTTGAATTTGGAATAAACAGAGTGGGAGACAGACACTTTTTACTTCCTAACCGTATTCACCTCAACCTGAGATCTAAAAAATAAAGAACTGATAACAGTGGTTTTATTGACCTAACCACCTAGGGGAGTCCCAATATGTGAAGGTACAACCGGCCCACAGACGAAGCCAAACAACTTGGTTCTGTTTGGACTTGCTTCTGCTGCCTGTGGCACTATAGCTTCTGGAGGGACCATAAACTGAACTGGGGTGGATGTGCTTTGTGGAACTTGTATAATCACTTTAACATTAGATTCTCATCTTCTCAAGTAGGCTACAAACATCTGACGCTGGGACCGAGGAGTTAAGCTTTTTGTATCTCTACCACCTAGTACGATGCCCTGTAGAGTTTAGGTCTCAACAGAAGTCTGTGGGTGATGATGCAGTGGCTAATCCCATGAAAAATCCAAACCACAGTGACAGAAATAGGGGCTTCCGATGACAACACACAGGACCAGACCAAACATCAATGAGCAAAATGATCTTTAATTGGCTGGCCTAGAAGGCGTGCTCTCCATTGTGGGCGGGGCCCTAACTATTTACACAGAATCATTGTACAATATTTACAGCAAGATGTTAGACACAGCATCATTCTGGGTTGGCAGAGAAGGGGTAAGAACAGGCTGCGAACGAAGCCCTGAAGTCGAAGTGTAAGCCGAAATCTGCAGATGTGAGTAGAGGGAAGGGTAAGGGCCAAGTCATGAGCGAGGTTGGTGAGGTAGCCATGAGGGAGGAAGAGGAAGCAGCGAACCACTTCTGGGGCATGAGGGAAGAGTCCACTGGGACATAAATCTTTAAAATTATAGTCTGGAGTCTGAAGGGGGTAAAATCTGCCACAAGCCACCTCTGTGAGGAAAAAGAAGGCAATTAGAATCTTACAGAACACACCTTCTCCCCGACCAAAAACTCATTTTGCTGCTGATTAAATTCCTAGGACAGGGGACTGTGAAGGGAAAAAAAACCAGAGACAGAATCTAAGATTTAAGAGACACAAAATCAAGAGTCAAGAGAGACACAGACAATGCAATGGAGGAGGAGAAGAACAAAAGCTCCAGCAGATCTGAACACTGGAATCATCCTACTGACTACACAAGTCACCTTTCCTCACCTCATCTTCCCCAAAGCTCCTCCCTCTACCCCGGGGATGGGGAACCATTTTTCTGCCAAGGGCCATTGGATATTTATAACATCTTTCATGGGCCATATAAAATTATCAATTTAAAAATTAGCCTGATATATTTGGTCAAACATTTAATTAACTCACCCCTAATGCCTTGGCAGGGCCAGACCAAATGATTTTGCGGGACTTATACGGCCCACGGGCCAGACGTTCCCCACCCCTGGTTTACCCCTAAATCTCTGGATTTTAACTTTAACGAAGGAGTAGGGTTAGGATGCGGCTGGGACACTGGGGACAATCTAAGATTCCATCTTACCAAGTCAGGTCCCCTCCTTATCCTGCACCAGAACATCAGGGCTTGAGTCGTAGCCAAGGGCAGATTAGGGTGAGGATAGACAGGATGGAGGACACGAGGCCACAAAGCCCCACAATTCCCGGGCCACAGCGCCAGAGGCCTAGTTTGTCCAGCGGAATGAAGAGGTCACAGGCATTTCTGACTACATCCAGCAGAAGCGGGGGATTACCCCGAAGGACCCGAGCCAGGAGCAGGACTCGGAGCTGAAGCTTCAGAGCTATTTGGGGTAGGCCTCCTCCTGGAGTCCCTGGATCCCCAGGTCCCCCAGTCTCAATTCCTTCTGGGGCTCCTCCTCCAGAACCCTTCTGTCGCCGGCTATAAACTGAAGACTCTTGTTCCATCAGTAGGCGAATCTCATAAGCATCCCGACTCAAATTCATGATGAGAGAAAACAGGTAGTACCTGAGATACACAGGACGGAAGGGTCAGTAAGGGCACGTGTACCCACTTGGTACAGCCAACAGAACACTCAAGCATTTTTTCCCGCCAAAATGCAAAGGATTAACGTCAGAACCCAGAAGTGGATGTGTACTAGTGCCCACTATTAGAAATGTCCTCCCACCTTTCTCTAACGAATATGTTCACAATTACCTTAAGAACCTGGGCTAAAGTTCATGAGCATCATCAAATCTTCCAAGATCAACCTCAACTTTCACTTTTCCACTTGGCAACACATTAACACACACACATTCAACTTGAACTACAGTAATACAAACTTTTTTTTATAAATATGTTTTTTATTTCATAGAGAGGAAGGGAGAGGGAGAGAAGAATAGAAACATCAATGATGAGAGAGAATCACTGATTGGCTGCCTCCTGCATGTCCCCTGACCGGGAATCAAACCGTGACCTCCTGGTTCATAGAGCAATGGTCAACCACTGAGCAACACCAGCCCGGCAGAAATTTGTTTGAAAAGAATAAGCTTCAGTTGCTTCAGAGTTAAATTATAAATAACTTAAATCCAATCCTTTTATTTAACAAAACAAAAAAAAGAGGTGTGCTGGCCAGCGTGGTTAAAGCATCAGCTTGTGAACTGCAGGGTCTCAAGTTCGATTCTGGCCAAGGGCACATACCTGGGTTGCAGGTTCCCTGCCCCTGTTGTGGTGCGTGTGGGAGGCAACCGATTGATGTGGCTCTCTCCCATTGATGTTTCTCTCTCTGTCCTTTCTACCCATCGCCCCTCCCTTCCACTCTCTCTAAAAGGAAAAAGTATCTTCCAGTGAAGATTAACAAAACAAAAAAAGAGGCCCAGAGGTGGTAAGCAGCTTGCCAAATGTGTGACATTATAAATTCCTTAAGAACAGTGTATTTTTAATTTTGAATCCATTCTCACAACAGTGGTCTGTACTCTGTATGATTGTCCTATCTCCAAAACACAGCCTCAGTGTAAGCACCTCTGTTACACTCCATCTCCACAGTCCAAGCCACTGTCATCTCTTGCTTGCACTACTGCTTTCGTCTTCTGACCTGTCTCTCCATGATCACTCTTGCCCCTCGCCCCCAACATAAACTCCTCTTCTTAAAAATCTTCATGGTTTCCTTCCTGTCACACTTAGAATAAAATCTAGATAACTTAGACAGGCTTACAGACCTGACATCTGACCTGCCTCTCTAACCCCACACTACACCACTCTTTCTGTCGATCAGTGCTCCACCCACATTTGTTTCTTTTGATCCCGTCAAGCTTGTTCCTGCTTTGGGATCTTTACACGACTGGGTCCTTCTACCTGAAATATTCTGCCTCCAAAATCTTCACAGCTGGCTCTTTGGGTATGAGCTTAAATGTCACCTTTCCAGAGAGGCCTGCTCTGACCCCCCATACTAAAGTAGCAAGCCATTTACTTTCTAGCACGTGACCCTCTTTCAATTTCCAGCACGGTACTTATCACTGTCTGTATTTTCATTTATTCTTTATGTGTGTCTCCTCCCATTACACTGTGAGCGCCATAGGAGCAGGGCCTTGCTTGTCTTTACCACTGGGTCCCTATACCTAGACCAGTGTCTGCTTATAGTAAGAGCTTGATAAATATTTGTTGAATGATATGAATAAACATGGCATATAAACTCTTCTAGGTAGGTGCTTTTCCAGACTACTTCAATCATGCCTCTGTCCACAGCCCTCATACACTGCATGCCATGTGGAAAAATAACACAAAAATGGAGATAGAAAGATGCTAACTAATATAATCTAAAAGAACAGAGAATCATAGCATAATAAGAAACAAATATAGATGATATGTATACAGATAATTTTATTCTGAAATCATGTTTCTCTGCACCTTCATTACTTGTGAGCTTTTTAGTTCAAGTCAGATCTCTTGGCCATATTACGGACTCTCCTCTTTTACCCTACTGCAATCCATTCTCCACACTGCAGCAGAGAAATCTTCTTTAAACACAATTTAAATCATGTCATATCCCTAGTTAGAACCCACTATACTTAGGATTTTTATTTTTTAATTGATTTTAGAGACAGGAAGGGAGGGTAGAGAGAGACAGAGACATTGATCAATTGACTCTGCCACACACCCTGACCAGGGATCAAACCCACAACCTAGGTATGTGCCCTGACCAGGAATCGAACCCGCCATCTTCTGGTGTACGGGACGGGATGACACTCCAACTAATTGTGCCACACTAGCCTGGGCTAGGATAAAAATTTTCTAAAAACTAAACCAAAAAAATCTTATTATTGTCTTTCATGAGTGATCTGACCAATCTACCCCTCCAGTTTGAAAGTATGCCTTTTACTCAATACTGTCCATTCCGCTGGCCTTCTTTCTATTTTTCTAATTCCCCAAAGTCTTTCTTGGTTCAAAGCCTTAGAAAATGCTATTTTCTGTTTGAAAAGGTGTTCTCTGCTACTGCTTGCTTTGTCTAACTTCTACTCAAACTTCAGGTCTTACCCTAAAATATTATTTTTCTCAAAGAGTTCTTTCCTGATATTTCTTTTGTATTCATTTATTTTTATTGATTTCAGAGAGGGAGGGAAAGGGAGAGAGATAGAAACAGCAATGATGAGAAAGAATCATTGATCAGCTGCCTCCTGCACACCCCTCACTGGGGATTGACCCCACAACCCTGGCAATGTGCCCTCGACCAGAATCAAACCTGGGACCCTTCAGTCCTCAGGCCGATGCTCTATCCATTGAGCCAAAGCAGCTAGGGCTCCTTCCTGATCTTTCATTCTTAGTGTTATTTATTTCATAACACCCTGTACTTTTCCTCATACACTTGGTTTGGTGTTTATTTTATTTTTTTATATATTTTATTGATATTTTACAGATAGGAAGGGAGAGGGATAGAGAGTTAGAAACATCAATGAGAGAGAAACATTGATCAGCTGCCTCCTGCACACCCCCTACTGGGGATGTGCCCACAACCGAGGTACATGCCCTTGACCGGAATCGAACCCGGGACCCTTCAGTCCGCAGTCTGACGCTCTATCCACTGAGCCAAACCGGTTAGGGCGGTTTGGTGTTTATTTATCCTATATAATAAAAGGGTAATATGAAAATTGTCCCCTTGACCGGGAGTTCGATCAGGGGACAGGGCTGGTCTGCCAACTGCCCACAGCCCCTCCCCTCGGCCGGCCCGGCCCAATCGGGGCAGGCCTCCGGACTCCATTTGTGCACGAATTCGTGCACCGGGCCTCTAGTTTTAACATATGATTATCCCTCTAGACCAGAAGCTTCATCAGAGCAGGAATCATATCTGTTTCACTCTCTGCTTTATTCCCTGGACCACAGTAAGCACTTACTAAATATTTATAGAATGACTGCATGAGCAAGTAGTGAGGAGAGTAACCTATGGCAGCCGTTTTCAATTGGTGTGCCACTAGAATTTTTAAAACATGCAATACCTGACTATTTAGCTAGGGGCACTGACCTCTTTTCCCTTAGTTTGTCAAGTAAAAAAAATGACAGTAGCCAACACAATAGCAATCCGGTGTGAATGAATCAAAATTATTAAACCTACTTTTTTGTCAGGTGGGCAAAAAATGTATTTTTTTGGTGTGCCATAGAATTTTAGTAATTAGTTTATGTGTGCCATGAGATGAACAAGGTTGAAAATTGCTGACCTATGGTATAGATAGAAGCAGAATTAAAGTAACATCACATTTTTCCTAATCTTAGTCATTCATTATGGAAGAGCATTTGTCTTCTACCTCCTCCATTCCTTATCCTCTGACAGTTTAAGATGTAAGTGAAGATTAGAAGCCGGTGAGTGATTAAGATGTGCACATTCTGGGAAGACCCTGAGAGATCATTCCCTCATGAAAGGCAAGTTATGTGATATGAAGAATACAAAAGGTCTTGTAGAATAAAAGCACATCAAACCTGAATGAACGCTGGGCCCACTTCTCCTGGTCCACACGGGGAGCGAGTCCAGACTTCCCAGCCCACAGGACATTGTCACAGGCGAAGTACAAGGCTCGATTGAGGTGACTAACCGTGATGCAGAATCGCAGGACAACATCTGACAGGTGCACAGCGCGTTTGGCTGACTCGAGGGCATCTGCCGAGTTGCCCAGGCGGAGGACTTGTGGGGATCCGCAGGAAAAGGCAGAGGTTTGGAAGTAGAGAGGCCGAGAGCAAAAACAGAGAAAGAGAAAAGGCAAGAGGGTGAAAGTTGAGCAAGTGGTAGAAACAAAAACAAATACTTTTTTAAAAGAGCAGAAACAGTTCATTCTTTTTTTACTTCAAATTTTAGTTAATGTGTGTCCCGGCTTCGTTTTCTCAAACTTGCCCATTTCTCCAGTCCTTCATCACACTCAGCCTCCTGTTGTCTTACCTCAATGGGAGGCATGTAGGGGGTGAATGCAAAGCCAAACGAGGGGGAAGAACTGGCAGGAGGTGGGAAACAGGAAGGAGGGACGAAGAGGGAAGAGCTGGGGTGGAGGGAGAGTTGGGGTCACAGGGCCTAGAGCTACTTACGCTTTCTCCCCAGGCTCAGGTGGCCTTCCAGCTGTCGAATCTGCTTCTGCAGCTCAGGGCTGGCCCCGCGCTTCTGCAGTGCGTGGCCCAGAAGGGAGCAGGCGTACTGGGCGGCCCTGGGGGAGACAGGCAAGCAGAGGCGGGGACCTCCCGCACCTCCCTGCGAAAGCGCCCCCTAAGGCCAGGATGGGCTTCCCGCAGTGCCACTCCCTTTCCTGCTCTTCCGTCCACCACCCACTGCTTCTCCTTCAGGCCCGGAGCGGGGCAAGCACGGGGTACCGAGGAGCCCAGACGGGCGGGAGCACACTCAGCGCTGAGAAATGCAGAGACTCCACCGGGCTGAGCGCCGGGGTGGGGGGGTGGGGGGCTGAGCGTCGGGGTGGGGGTGGGGGGCTGAGCGCCGGGGTGGGGGGGTGGGGGGCTGAGCGCCGGGGTGGGGGGGTGGGGGGCTGAGCGCCGGGGTGGCGGGGCAGGGGCTGAGCGCCGGGGCGGGGGGGTGGGGGGCTGAGCGCCGGGGTGGCGGGGCAGGGGCTGAGCGCCGGGGTGGGGGGGTGGGGGGCTGAGCGCCGGGGTGGCGGGGCAGGGGCTGAGCGCCGGGGCGGGGGCTGAGCGCCGGGGGCAGAGACGCGGGGCCGGCAGCACAGCGGGCAGTGCGTGGAGGGTGGGCTGGGGGACCCCGCAGGGCAGACCCTCTTCCTTGGAGGTGAACTAAGCTCCCAGGCCTGCAGCGGAGCTGAGACCGGAAGGCAGGACGGGGGCGGAGTTCCCGGCGACAGCGGGAAGGGGACAGGGAGACTTGGAACCGGTCCTCGGCTCGGGGCAGAGTCCGGCCGCTCGCCACCGCTCTCCGGGGCCAGCGCTCCCGCGGCACCGCCGCCCAGCGAGGGCCGTGCGGGTCTCCCGTGGACGCGGCAGCCCTGAGCGAACCCCGCTGGCCCTCTCGTGCCTCAGTTTCACCATCTTTCCCGGGGGCAGAAACGAATCAGCGCCCGGCCGGCTCCCGCAGCCTCGCGCCCGCGCGGCCCCCGAAGCCCGAGTTGGCCCTTCCTGACCCCCGTAGCTGAACTGACTTCGCCGCACGAGGGTCTGCGGGTCCCGCCCCGCCCCCCGCCCGCACCTGCACAGCCGATCCCGGGCCTGGCTCTGGGCGCTGAAGCGGACCCAGGCGTCCATGGCGGCGCCGCTCCCGGCCCCGCGCGCCCCGCCCCGCCTCCCGGCCGCTCAACGGGGCCTCGCGAGGGACAAACGTCGTCAGGACCGAAGGCGGTGGAGCCCGCCCCGGAGGCGGCCTTTCCGAGAAGTGCTCGCCTCTGGGTCTCGGTGCGCGCGACTCAGTTCCTAAGCCGCCTCTTCAGAAGGTCAGTTTCCCCGCTCGCCCTCAGCCGCACATTCCGCTTTAACTATTCGGGAAGGGGGCGGGGCCTGCTGGAGGGGCGGGGCCTGCGGGGGGCGGGGCGAGAGGCGCGGCGGCGCTCCTGCTGCGGCCGCTGGGTTAGGGTCAGAACAGCCCCGACAGGCACACGCTCCGGTCGATCCAGGGCTCCGGGACTAAGTAAATCTATGGAAGTAGGAGCCAGCGCCGGATCCCAGGGCCCTACAGGATCCAGACCGGTGCCGCCAGAGCACAGCAGCAGCCGGGTAACCCTTCAAACCCACACCTCGCCCACCCCTTTCCCTTCCAAGTCACCACGTCTGCAGGCAAGGCACCCCTTGGGGTCGGCGGAGGGGAGACCTGGGCCGGATTAGGAGTGAGATGAAAGGCTCAGAGTTGCCCACCTCGGCGGCAGCCAAGGTCCGAGTGCGAGTGGCCATTGTGCTGTTTGTTTCTTCCGCTGGAGGGAACCTGGCGGTGCTGCGGGGACACGGCTGCCACCCGGTCAGCTCCGCCCGTCAGGTACGGGCCCATTTGCCCAGTTAGCAGCTCTAGATTTACTGGTCGCTTTTGTGGTTATGCTCCAGATGCCACCTGGCCTATCACTGCTCAATGGCTGGCCAGGGACATCGCATACGGACACTCATTCCCGAAGCTAATGGCCATGTAGGCTACAGCTTTCTTGCCTGTGGCCATTGGGCTGGACCGCCACCCGCTCAGCTGTAAGGGCACTTCTGGGGGCAGCCTATGGACGTGTCTTCTGCTCGCCTTGCCCCCGACTCACTTGTCTGGACTCAGGGCTAGACTGGACAGGAATTTGGGTACGTAAGGTGAGCCTTCAGCGTCACGTCATGTGGTTGGTGGTGGTCAGCCATCAATCCTCAGGGGGCAGTGTCTGATATTCGCACGCTAAGATCATTGCATGCTAATTGGCATCTCTGTTCTTAAAAGCAATACCCTTTTATCCGCGCCTCTTCCTTCAGCTTTAACTACACTTAGTTTCCCCATTTGTATCTCCCGTTCCCACCTTGCTTCAGGAGATCGCTGCAGAAACTCTAGGGCAGGAGGAAACGTATATGGGAGGGTCTGTTAAGAAAAGAGAGAAGCCGGGGTTTTGGCTAAACCTTTGTGGTGCCATGTTTTCTCATATGTGGAATCTAATCAACAAAATAGACTGATGAACGGAGTGGATCCAGAGACATGGAAGCATGGAACAGAGTGCGGAATCTCAGAGGAAAGGTGCGAGAGGGTGGGAGGTAATCAACCAAAGACCTTGTATGCAAATGTGCACAACCCCTGGTCACAGACAGTGGAGAGGTGAGGGCCTGGGGCAGGGGTAGATGGGGGGGAGGGGGGGCATATGCAATACTTTCAACAATAAAGATTTAAAAAAACCACTTTGTGGTACATCCATCAATTAAAAAAATAACGTGCATCATCTTCAGGTCCATCTAAATGCTCTAGCACAGCAGTCGCCAACTGGTGGCCCATGAGGTCTGAAAGGTTGGCGACTGCTGGTTTAAGGAAACCTTTGGAGCAGCTGTTGCCAACTGGTGGTCCATGAGGTCCGAAAGGTTGGTGACCGCTGCTCTAGCAAGGATAGAGCAATGAAGTCCTGCCTTCAAGAAATTTATAGACTAGCGCAGGAGACAAATTAATATAATACAGTGTACAGTCAAATGTTATGCTAAAGGTAAGCATAAAGCCCTACCAGCAGTTCTCAACCTGTGGGTCGTGAACAATGAAAATACACCCTGCATATCAGATATTTACATTACAATTCATAACAGTAGCAAAATTACAGTTATGAAGTAGCAACGAACATAATTTTATGGTTGGGGGTCACCACATGAGGAACTGTATTAAAGGGTGGCGGCATTAGGAAGGTTGAGAACCACTGCTAGCCAGTTTGGCTCAGTGGACAGAGCGTCAACCTGCAGACTGAGGGTTCCAGATTCAATGCATTAGAGTCAAAGATTTCATCCTTAAAGCCTCAAATATTAAAAATATAACTACCAAAAAAGAAAAATTTTCACTGCCAAAAGTCTGACTATAGTTTATAAACATATACATATATATGCATATATGTATACATATATAAAATCTTCCAATAGTATGTTGCAAGTAGGACCTTTTTTTTTTTAATACATTTTATTTTTTTAAATATATTTTTTTTTATTGATTTTTTAGAGAGGAAGGGAGAGGGATAGAGAGTTAGAAACATCAATCAGTTGCCTCCTGCACACTCCCTACTGGGTATGAGCCCACAACCAAGGCACACACCCTTGACCGGAATCGAACCTGGGACCCTTGAGTCCGCAGGCTGATGCTCTATCCATTGTGCCAAACCAGTTAGGGCAATTTTATTAATTTTTTACAGAGAGGAAGGGAGAGGGATAGAGTTAGAAACATCGATGAGAGAGAAACATCGATCAGCTGCCTCCTGCACACCCCCCCCCCCGCCCCCCCCCCCCCCCCCCCCGGGATGTGGCCGAAACCAAGGTACATGCCCCGACTGGAATTGAACCCGGGACCTTTCAGTCCGCAGGCTGACACTCCATCCACTGAGCCAAACCGGTCAGGGCAGTAGAACCTTCTTAAACCCAAGATTTAAAAAGAACTTGTTGCCTCCATGTAAAAGGAATTACAGTTGGGTTTGTTCATATGAAGTAAATTCTAGGTGTGGACTTGGGGGTTAGAAGCCTGTTTTTGTTGCACTGTTTGCTTGTTTCGTTTTGCTTTTCTTCCTGAGTCTAGGGGCTCTACCACTACTAGCTATATGACTTTGGCTAAATCATTTGAAACCCATGAGCCACAAGATGAATTTCATAATTTCTTACAGCCTGACCTGATTAATAGTTGCAATCTCCATTTGCTTCAATGGCAAACTGGTGGTAACATGATGCATGTGCAAAAAGTGAGATATTTTTGGTTCCAAAATAGTCTGCTCTTGTGTAACTCTGCACAACATATTCTGTATGTTGTATTTAAAATACCAGTGTTAAAAATGTTTAAAACAGCCGAGACCGGTTTGGCTCAGTGGATAGAGCGTCGGCCTGCGGACTGAAAGGTCCCAGGTTCGATTCCGGTCAAGGGCATGTACCTGGGTTGCGGGCACATCCCCAGTAGGAGATGTGCAGGAGGCGGCTGATCGATGTTTCTCTCCCATTGATGTTTCTAACTCTCTATCTCTCTCCCTTCCTCTCTGTAAAAAATCAATAAAATATATTTAAAAAAAAAATATTTAAAACAAATTTTTTATTATTGATTTGAGAAGAGAGGAAACATCAATTTTGTTATTCCACTTATTTATGCATTCATTGGTTGACACCTGCAGGTGCCCTGACTGGTGACTGAACCCGCAATCCTGGTGTGCGTATTGGGATGACGCTCTAACCAACTGAGCTACCCAGCCAGGGGGGAAAAACACCACTTAAAAAAAAATGTGGTGGTAGTGCGATGGACTATGCAGGTAGTTAGAAATTAGTCTGTAACCTAAAGTTCCCAAGTATCAATAGTTAAAAGGAAGGTTATAGGTAAACTGCATATCAAGTAGGGAGAGGAGGCAGAAGTAAGACTATGGATCAAATGGAAGTCCAGGAGCCTGACCTTTTTTTCAGCCACTTCTCACAGTGTCAAGTATTTCTAGGCACAGTGCAAAGAAAAACACCCCAGAACTCCAAACCCCCAGAATTACATGGACTCAAGATGGGGCAAGAGGAGAGACCAATGTTCGACTAGCTCAGCGTTAGTCAATGTCCAAGCAGTTCATACCATTGTATGTCTACGGCTGATACCATCTACCTTTCCTAAAAGCCCCTCCACCTGCTGAAATCAATTTTCCAAATGCCTCATATTTAGGAATCTGATACCTACAAAGCTTGCCTTTTACCAAATGAATAGTGTGACTCAAATCTACCTTACCTGAACCAAGGTACTAACTTACTTGAAGCTCAAACCTGAAGAATACTCTTTACTGATTCAAACCAAAAACTCAGCAATTTACCAAAAAGGGGCAAGGGCAGCCAAGAGCATTTGGAAAATGTTAAATTTTATTATTTAACATTGTTTCACTATTATAGTTACTGTACAAAAGTCTATTACTAAAGGTCACTTCAGAGTGGTTGCACAATGGCCTGAAATTTTAGCCACACCCATTTTACACAAGCTTTTTCCCCACAGAATTAATCAGACACATCAGGAAAATCATTTCAGCTAAAAATGTTGGTGAGGTGGTAGAGAGGTCCTTTTATAAAGTGCAATATTTAGCATAGTAATTAAAAAAAAAGAGAGACAGGATTCTTTAAGTCCCAGGATTTAACAAACTTAATGGTTAGCTCCATAGCCTAAGGCAGTGATGGCGAACCTTTTGAGCTCGGTGGGTCAGCATTTTGAAAAACGCTAACTTAACTCTGGTGCCGGGTCACATATAGAAATTTGTTGATATTTATTTTATATATTTAAATGCCATTTAACAAAGAAAAATCTAAGGGGGGGGGGGATGAGGACACATTTGTAATACCTTAACTAATAAAAATAAAAAATAAAAAAATAAGAAAAATCAACCAAAAAAATGAGTTCGCCATCACTGGCCTAAGGGGACCCAGGGATTTTCAAGATACATTTCTAACCTTTTAAATATTGGCACCATGGATGAACCATCAACTCAGCACTGTAGTGTTCTGCATAGATTCAAGTGTGACAATGGTGGGCAGGTTGGGGGAGGTGGAAGGGGACCAGTTCTAATGGTCCTCAGCCCCACTTCAGCTGTTGCTATTCCATACCATCCACCAAGCTGGCCCAGGCCCCTTCACTCTGTGTTACCAAAGGCAGCTTCAAGGCTCAATGGCAAGGGAGTACCTATAACCTCTTCTTCTGCTGCCCATTCTGTGCCACTGACTGCCATGACCACCTGCTATCACCCAGACAAGGAAAGTGAGACCTCAATCCCCAGGCTCTCATGCATATCCTCAAACAACTGCCTCTGGTCTCATTTACCTGATAGCTACTTATCAAGCCAAAAGTGAGATTCTAACTGTATTTCTAGTACCTGATGCTGCAGATAATTTCCTTGAAGGCCTCCAATTCTAACCAACCTCTAGCCATCATCTGAACTTGAGTTAGGTGGACAAGGATTAAGGAGAAACGTGATCACTATTCTCCTTTACACTTGGGACACCATGATGTCTTAAAGTAGACTTAGTAGCTTCACACAGCACAACACCTCAAGCAAACCTTGCCCACCAGTGTGGCTCAGTGGTTGCGTGTCGACCTATGAACCAGGTCACAGTTTAATTCCCGGTCAGGGCACAAGCCTGGGTTGCAGCCTCTATCTCCAGTAGGGGGTGTGTAGGAGGCAGCCGATCAATGTTTTCCTCGCTCTCCCTCTCCCTTTCTCTCTGAAATCAATAAAAATAGGAAATAATAATAAAAAAAACCCCACCCAAACTTTTCTCCAGCATGTCTGTCATAATCCATGGGGGAAAGGAGCACACAGTCCCAAGTTTCAAAGAAGAGGGTTGGCGCATTCTCTTCCTTGTAGGGGAGAGCGCCACCTCACTGCCCACCCATCAACTCACCCTGTACCCAGGTCGGAGCTGAGTGGTTCTGAACGGCACTGTGTTTTCTAAATCCCAAACCGACCAGCGAATTGGCCCTCCGCCGCTCCTCAGACAATCACCCCGTGTCTGTGCACCTGTGACCAGCCCTGCTGACTCTGCTGACCTCTGTCCTCTGCCGGACACACTACTCGCTGGTTCTCTCCCACGATGCTAACTGGAGTTCCTCCCAGCCTCCTCCTCTTCTCTTCGGCCTCATCAGTGCTCCTCTGGGTCATCTCCAAGGGGCCTTCACCCTTGGCTGCCAAAGTGGGCACCAAGAACTGTGTATAGACTCCTTTAGGGAAAGAGAGTCTGGGAGAATGCCCCACAGGAGATTTAAGCCCTTCAGCAGCTGGAGGTACAAACAAATGTAGCAGTACAGGCAGGAGAAACAAAGAAAACATTCCCGTAACACCCATTTGCTCAGGACAGAGTATACAGGAACAGAATAATTATTCGTTAATATCCTGAAAACATCTCACTCCTACCCCTGCTCTTAGCTCCCAAGACAATGAAATACCTTGAGCAGTGTTTCTACTTTGACTCGTTGGGACTGGGACTATGTCTCATGTAGAAACTCACTGAATTCAGGTCCTGGGAGAAGTGCCTTCAGTGTCCCACACTGCCTACGGTAAAGAGCACTGCAGAGCTTGCAAGGTTAGAGCAAGAAAATAATTTTAAATGTAGAAAACAAAAATGGGACATTTATTTATAACGCAACCCCCCCACCCCCCCAAGTTCCAAAACACTAAGAGGGTAAAGGATTAAATATAAACAGCAAGTTCCACCCGGGCCCCACTTCTCCAAGGCTGTGTGGTCACATGGAATCTCTGCAGGGAACACCTGGCCAGCAGAGGACCTGTCAGCGTCGCCTCCGGTCTGGACTCCTGCTGCGCCGCCGGCCACCCCTAGGAAAAGGGAAAGGAAGGGTGTTGTTGGGGGTGATGGGGGGGGGGGGGGAGGTCCGTCAGAGGGACCTGCAATGTCCTTTCTCTGTTTCGCTCATATTCCCTTCACCAAGGCAGTGTCTGCCCCTCCACCTTACCTCCTCTTGCCCTTGGGTGGACCCCGAACAAAACACCAGTCCACGCTGATCGGCTGTCCCATCAGATCCTGGCCGTTGAGTCCCTCCATCGCAGCCTGGGCCTCCTTGTATGTTTCATACTCAACCAGAGTATACCCCTAGGGCAAGCGAAAGACGGCGATCAAAACCCTGTCCCACCAAGCCCTGTCCTATCAACTGTAAACAACGTGCATCACACATCCCTGCTGTACACCCCACAGGTTCCTCGGCTCCTGTCTCCGCTGCGTCCAACAAACTCCATTTCCAATGTCATTTGATTTCAACTTTGCTCCTGGCCGACCAGCGCGACGGGGGATATCTGCCCCTGCTCAGGGTGATGGGGGGAGGCAAGGAGTGTAACTCAGTACCTTCAGGTACCCCGTGCGCCTGTCCAGGTTGAGGTGGATGTTTTTAATTTCCCCATACTCTGCGAATTTGTCATGGATGTCTTCCTCCGTGGCTTCCTCGTGGACCCCGGTGACAAAGAGAATCCAGCCTTCAACAGCTGCGGGAGGGGAAGGGAGGGCGGTGAGCACAGGGAGAAAGGCTTACAGTGGTTCTCAACCTTCTGGCCCTTTAAATACAGTTCCTCATGTTGTGACCCAACCATAAAATTATTCTCGTTGCTACTTCATCACTGTAATGCTGCTGTGATGAATCGTCATGTAAATATCTGATATGCAGGATGGTCTTAGGCGACCCCTGTGAAAGGGTCGTCCGACCGCCAAAGGGGTCGCGACCCACAGGTTGAGAACCGCTGCAAGAGGACCTCGGCCCTTTCCCGCGGGTTTGCCTCCACGTCCCCCAGCTCCCTGCAGACACGCCGCCCACAGGTCCGCTACTCACAGCGCTGCGGGCCCGGCTCGTCGCCATCCTGCTCCACGCTGTCGTAATCCTCCCGCATCCGCGCTCGAGAGCCCTCTTCTAGGGAACACACCCGAGATCACCGGAAGGCCCCCCTTTCCCACTGTCCCCCAGGACCCCATTTTCTTCACACTCACCGGAGCCAAAGCCGCGGCCCTTCCGCTTCTTCGCCTTTTCTTTCAGTTTGTGGATGCTCTCTGGAACCCCAAAAGTGAAAGAATAAGTGCCAAAGGTAACATGTAGAACAGCCTCTTTCCCCAGACATTATGAGCGCGGACCCCACCACCCCCTGTCCCTTCTAGCCCCGCCCCACGCCGCCACCGGGGGCGGGGTCTGCAGGCCCGGCAGCCCGTTGCCCCGCTCCCGCCTCCCCGCCGGGAGGAAGGGGGACGGTTGCCCTATTACGTCCTTCCTTCGCACCTTCCCCGCTTCCCGCAGCCGCCTCCACTGTCCTCACCGTCCCCATCCTCATCCATGGCGAAATCCTCGCCGCCGGCCTCGTGAAGATCCAGCACGTCCGCCATCTTGCCTCCCTGTAACCCGCGTCCGTGCCGCTCAGGATCTAAGCGCTCAGGCTTTAAGCGCCCCCGGGAAGCTGTCGCGGAGGGGAAAGGTCACCAGTCCAGCTGACCAATCAAAAGCTTTCTCTAAGTCCCGCCCTAGACGCGGTGTAAATACGCACGTGGGGGCGGGCCTAGTCCGGGAAGAGCCGGAAGTGCCCATGTCGCCATCTTGAGCAGGTCGGAAGCCGGAAGTGCTCCTGTCTCGAGCAGGTCGCGAGCTGAATGCCGCCCCTGGGCGGGGACGCGCCGGCCGCGAATCAATGGCTTCCTCTTATCCGCGGCCACGGAGGAGAAAAGCTGCTGGCCGGGGAGCCCAGCGTGATTTCTGTAGTGGAGGGTTGCCTTCTCTCACTCATACTAGAAAATGGAAGTTGAAAGTTTTTTTCTTTCAAAACTTCCAGGCCTTTGCCCTGTTCCGAGGAGCAGCCGGATCTGTGATGTGAGCATTAAAAAGAAAAAAGTTCGGTCTGCAACGCTGGCTCGCACTGGGCACGAATTTCTCTCTTCAAGAAACTAACAGACCTGGTTGTGCAGCTCTTTTGGTGAGACAGATACCAACCTTTTTTCTTTTTAAGGCGAATCCCCAACGTTCCCCACCACCTCGGGGAATTAATAAAAGATCACGGCTTTAAACAAAATAGGGGCTTTAGCTTCTTGGGGGATATGGCGGGTTTTTCGCTTTTAACAACCTAGGAGTTGAGCCCAGCTGGTGCCGCTCGGTGGTTGAGCGTCAACCCATGAACCATGAGGTCAGGGTTGGATTCAGGGGCCGGCACCTGCCTAGTTGCAGCTCCAGCCCCAGTAGGAGGCAGCCGATCAATGATTCTCTCTCATCATAAATGTTTCTATCTCTCTCTCCCTCTCCCCACCTCTCTCTCTCAAATCAATTTAAAAACAACAACGACAACAAAAAGCTAGGAGTTGAGATCTGGACGGGTAGCTCAGTTGATTAACCCCATATGCCAAGGTTGCGGGTTCATCCGGGCCTGGGCACATACAAGAATTAACCAATGAATGCAGAAATAAGTGGAACAACAAGTCGGTTGTTTCTCTGTCTCAAATCAGTATCTTTTTAAAAATGCCTTTAACTAAAACAAACAAAAAAACCTCGGAGTGAGACAAAACCCATATTGTCCCCAAATCCTGGAATCTCGATGTAGGCCTTAAACAATAGTGGACTGAAGATTCACTTATTAATTTTTTTCTTATTTTTTAGTCAAACAATTTTGAATGCTTATCTGTGTCTAATACTAGAGGTGATGCTGGCAATACAAGGAAAACTAATTATATCATCAACAATCACTTTATAATTCCAGATAGAAGTGGTAATTGCTATCACAAAGTGGAACAGGGGTAGGCGAGTCCACGTAAGAGAGGACATCTGTTTGAACTCAGCCGTTTCGACCTCACAATGCCAGTTTTTAGGGAAGATACAAGAGATCTGTTTGACTTCACCTCTCTCCATGGGATTCTTCAGTGGCTTCCAGATGCCTCATAGGCCAAAGCAAACAAAGACAGAACTGCTTCTCACATGTCCCAGGAAGAGAATCACAGTCATTAAGGATTCTAGAAAGAAACGCGACAGCAGCGTGGAGGGTGTCAGGAGTGAAGGCAGAGCCTGGCTGGGTAGCTCAGTTGGTTGGAGTGTTGTCTTGATCTGGGGCCTCAGAGAGGCGCATGTATGGAAAATGGGTTTATTTTGAATATATGAGTTCAAAGAACTTGTGTCATATTCAGGTGGTGATGTCAACATATGGAAATCCTATCTAATAAAAGATAAAAAGGCTAATTAACCATACCTCCGCTACGCTTCCCATTGGCTAATCAGGGCGATATGCTAATTAACTGCCAACAAAGATGGCAGCCGGCAGCCACTCAGCTGAAGCAAGCAGGAGGCTTGCTTGCTCCAGTGATTGAGGAAGCCAAGGTTAGCCACCTGCTGCGGCCTGGCTCTGAGCCTGAAAGCAACAATATTTCAATTATAGAAGCTAAACAAACCCCAGATACCTGCTTTCAGCTGGCAGCCATGGCCTCAGAGCTGGGAGCGCCAGTGACGGCAACAATGTTTCAATTATAGAAGGTAAATAAATCCCAGAATAAAAAAAAAGAAAAAAAGGAGAGGCTGGGAGCTTCAGTTGCCCGCCAGCCTGAAAACGGCCCTCAGCCCCTCACCCAGGCTGGCCAGGCACCCCAGCGGGACCCCCACCCTGATCTGGGACACCCTTCAGGGCAAACCAGCCGGCCCCCACCCGTGCACCAGGCCTCTATCCTATATAGTAAAAGGGTAATATGCAAACTGACCCTAACAGCAGAAAGACTGGGAATGACTGGTCCCTATGACACACACTGACCACCAGGGGGCAGATGCTCAATGCAGGAGCTACCCTCTGGTGGTCAGTGCACTCTCACATGGGGGAGCTCTGCTCAGCCACAAGCCAGGCTGATGGCTGCCAGTATAGCGGTGGTGCTGGGAGCCTCTCCTGCCTCCTCAGCAGTGCTAAGGATGTCTGACTGCAGCTTAGGTCTGCTTCCCGCTGGCAAGTGGACCTCCCCTGAGGGCTGCCAGGCTGCCAGAGGGATGTCTGATTGCCATCTTAGGCCTAATCCCCTGGGGAGCAGGCCTAAGACAGCAGATGGTCATCCCCCGAGGGGTCCCAGATTGCGAGAGGGCACAGGCTGGGCTGAGGGACCCCCCTACCCCCCGAGTGCACAAATTTTTGTGCACTGGGCCTCTAGTA
Organism: Myotis myotis; assembly: GCF_014108235.1. Taxonomy (NCBI): domain Eukaryota; kingdom Metazoa; phylum Chordata; class Mammalia; order Chiroptera; family Vespertilionidae; genus Myotis; species Myotis myotis. Next base: position 5,184,874 of record NW_023416322.1, read on the forward strand.
TAGATATAAGAGCTCAAAACAGGTTGGGGTAGAAGAAACAGATTTGAGAATTGTTTGTATGATAGAGTTTAGACCACCATAGTGGGTGAGATTGCAAGTGGAACTGGGTAGAGCTTTAGGAGAAAGAACTAAGAACAAAATCCAGGCTTCTCAAATGTCTAGAGAAGGGGAGGCAGGATGCTTCCCCCCAGCAGTGCAATCTTATCTCTACCACCCCAAAAATACTAATAAAAATTATGTTTTCATATATGTAAAAGAAAGGGTCATTTGATAACTCCTCTGATACAAAAGTCTTAAAGAGTCAATCTGGCACACTAGACAAAAAACTATTTTAATTGTATAAAATTATACATATAAAATACATAGAAAGTACTAAAAAGGTAAGTAAAATCTTTAACACCAAAAGTGTACAGATCAGGGAACAATTTTTCTCAAGTTCTTCGGGATCTTACTGGTTGGTATTAGATAAAAATAGTAAATCCAGGAGGTGCAAAGATAAGTTCTTCCCACAACTCACACCCCTTGACACTTCCCAGAGAAAGGAGCGTAGAAATGAAGGTTTATGATTTCTGGATTATAAATATCAGTAAAAACTGAATAGACACACCTGTTGCTGAACGCAGGAGCGTCTGCACCAACCCTACATGTATTTCGTGGAATACAGAGAAGGGGCTTGGAGAATTCAAGGAAGTCCCTTTCATGCATTGGTACATGTGTTGCTCGACACCATACCTTTGATCCCATAAATGGTTTCAAAAGAGAGAAAGCTCGCTTTCCTCTTGTCCCTATCTGATCCAAAAGAGAATGTCTGTGGCCTGTCTCCTAGCCTATTTCTGAAAGCAAAGTGTATAATCATTGAATGGAAAGTCAAATTGTGGAAACATTACACTTCCCAAGCTCAGCTTAGAAAGCGCACTGAGCTATAATATTGCACAAAGGAGACTACAGAAACAAGGGGGGATATATCTGAGAGAGACCTACAAAAAATTCTCCCAAAGGTGAGTGTCTTACCTGCACTCCAGATCATTCCTCTCCTGTTCCACCCAGGAGAGTGGTGGGGAAGAGAACAGTATTAAAAAAGCAAATAGCTGATCATTGATTCTCTTTCCCTTCCTGCAGTCTCCCAACATTCCATTTAGGAAGTGCCATAATGCTAACGTGTCATCTAATTTACCTGATCAATTCATGCTCTAATAATCAATGTGGAGAAAGAGGGAAGAAAACAAAACAATTCTGAATCTAAGGTATGAACATCTAAGGTAGTAGACAGCAGCAACTTTGCGGCAGTGAGAGGAACTTGGCCCTCATCAAATAGAACAGATAATCTTTCCAAAGAGCGAAATGATGGCAGGAGAGTGAGGAGGGAAACATGTTTTGCCTTCTACCAATCTCTGCAGGCAGGAAGGTTAAATATGGGGCTTAACTAAGCTAGGGGGGCCGGGGAGCAGGAGTGAAAGGGAATATTGAAAGATAAGCAACTCCAACCCTGATTCCTTCTGTAATGTAGACTACATCCAGCAATCCGGACTATGGTATGGTTTCAATGGCCCAGAAGCCAAAGGTGACAAACCCTTGTGAATTGTGTTTATAATTTCTCTCTCGTTCCTCGGCACTTTCTCAGGAATGACTTTAAAACTGAGAAGCCAGATCTCCAGTTCCTACCTTGTACCAACTGGAGTCAGGGGGAGTAAGGTAGTGGTGAAGAGGCATGGTGTAGGTTAGGGGATGTCATTACTGGAGGAACAACTTGGTACCGAGTAGGCCCAGCTCAAGATAAACCAAAGCTGAAGGCTTCATATTCATAACCTCTTTGAGTCTAAGAGAAAGCAGGCATGGGGCGGGGGGACAGAGTCCTACTCAAGCTCCCTGTTATTGTAGAAGAAGGAGACATGAACAGTTAATCTTGTGCTACTGAAATGACACAGAATTTCTGGGAGTGTCAAAGCCAGCAAAGCTCCAAAGGCAGCCTGCTCTTCTTGTAAAGTGGAGTGGAGATGTTTCAAATGAAAGTCCATCAAAAAACTAGAAGAAAAGAGGTCTCTTGGCAAAAAGGGATCCAGGTGCAGAATTTATACATACCTAGGTATGTATATATGTGCATATGTATATTTTTAAAGTATAAAATTGGGCAAGTATGTACAGAAACCATAGGAAATCTCGGAAAGGACACATTAAAAGGGGCCTGGAGGGGATGGGAGCCACGCGGGCAGGGCCTAGCAGTTGGAAGAGTGCATGTTGCCCAGCTGCCCAGCAGCCAGCATCAGGATGTCTTTCTTCTCCTTGTGGAAGCGCAGCTCCTTGCCCGCCAGCCGGGCTTCGTCCAGCTCCCGCTCCGTGGAGGCCAGCTCTCTAGACAGCGCCCCCGGCACACTCTGCTCCCGGCTCACCCAGTCCAGTGCCATTTGGTGACGAATGTCATCATCCAGGGCCCGGTGTGAATAGTGAGCCAGCACTTCCTAGGGAGGGGAAGGAAATGTGAAGGTCGCTGGCCAGGTAAAGGCTCATACCACACTGACCCAGCTGGGACTAGGAGCTCAGCCTTGGAGTCCTAAGTGAGGTCAGCACTTCAGCCCTCTAAGATTGTTCAGAGACATGTCCTTGTGGGGGAAGCAAAAGAATCACAGCTAAGATTTAAACAGGAAAGGTAATAGCAGCGAAGAGGGCACTTTAAGTGAGGCTTTCAGTACTCACAGCCTGGCGTCCAGAGGCCTGATCATTTCTAACACAACAGCCATCTCAAAACAGTCCCTCTGCCAGGCTCCCCTCCCCCATAGGATCCTTACCTGCCGAGAGCACTGTCGTTCCCTCATGGCCTTAAGGCTGCCGTTCCAGTGCAGCAGCTGAAAAACTGTCATTAGCTCCTGGGGAAGAAAACATAAAGTGATTTAATACTGGGAGGTGGCATCAGAATCACATGGGTAACCCTTCACGACAAGTATTTGTGGAAGCAGCTCTTAGACCAGCGGTTCTCAACCTGTGGGTCGCGACCCATTTGGGGGCCGAACGACCCTTTCACAGGGGTCGCCTAAGACCATCGGAAAACACATATATAATTACATATTGTTTTTGTGATTAATCACTATACTTTAATTATGTTCAATTTGTCACAATGAAAATACATCCTGCATATCAGATATTTACATTATGATTCATAACAGTAGCAAAACTACAGTTATGAAGTAGCAACAAAAATAATTTTATGGTTGGGGGTCACCACAACATGAGGAACTGTATTAAAGGGTCGCGGCATTAGGAAGGTTGAGAACCACTGTCTTAGAACAACTCTCATATGCCTTCGGGGGAAGAAAGGATTTATACTTTTTTTTTTTTTAAATATATTTTATTGATTTTTTTACAGAGAGGAAGGGAGAGAGATAGAGAGTTAGAAACATCGATGAGAGAGAATCATCGATCAGCTGCCTCCTGCACATCTCCTACTGGGGATATGCCCGCAACCCAGGTACATGCCCTTGACTGGAATCGAACCTGGGACCTCTCAGTCCGCAGGCCGACGCTCTATCCATTGAGCCAAACCGGTTTCGGCAGGATTTATACTTTGAAAAATATTTTAGTCCTGGCCACTGTGGCTCAGTTGGTTGGGCAATGTCATATGCACCAAAAGGTTGCTGGTTCAAGTCCAGATCAGGGCACATTACCCAAGTTGCAGGTTTGATCCCTGGTCAGGGTGTCTATGAGAGGCAAACAGTCAATGTTTCTCTCTCACATAGATTTTTTTTCTCTCTCTCCCTTTCTCTCTCTCTAAAGATCAATAAAGCCCTAGCTGGTTTGGCTCAGTGGATAGAGTGTCAGCCCTTGAACTGAAAGGTCCCAGGTTGGATTTCGGTCAAGGGCACGTACCTCGGTTGCCGGTTTGATTTTAGGTCATGGTTGGGTCAAGTGTGGGAGGCAACCAATCAATGTATCTCTCTCACATCTCTCTGTCTCTCCCCTTCTCTTTCATTTTCTCTAAATAAAAAATAAAAGCAGTGTTTCAAAAAATATTTTTAGAGCACTTTATCATTTATTTGTAGGGTAGAACTCATATTGAAACTGTTGGTTTGAATGATCTAATTATATATTGACTTCTGATCAGTAAATGCTTTGAGTATTAAAGGAAAAGTACTATATACAGAGTTCTTCAACAAAGCATCTTAATTTTAATTTTAATTGTCAGTTTATGATAGGATCTTCCGAGATACTGCATGAAGGCAAGAAAATGTTTATCATCTGCTATGTGTTCCTTTTTAAAATTTATTATTATTACTAGAGGCCCAATGCACGAAATTCGTACAAGGGGTTGGCCCCCGCAGCCCCAGCTTCATCCAGAAGGTCATCTGGAAGGTCATCTGGACAATTGTTCTGCTGTTTGGTCTAATTAGCATAATTATCTCTTTATTATATGTGATTGAGTATTACAGATGTCCCCATTTTTCCCTCCATTGCCCTCCTCCACCCAGTTCCAGCCCTGCCCGAGGCCTTCACCACCCTATTGTTTGTGTCCATAGGTAATGCATATATGCAAGTAAGTTCTTTAGTTAATCTCTTCCTCCACCCCCCTCCCTTCCCTTTGAGATTTGTCAGTCTGTTCCATGTTTCCATGCCTCTCCCTTCCTTCCCAGTTGAGTATCAATGTGTTAGGGATTAGTAGGAGGCGTGCACACACACACACACGCACGCACACACGCACGCACACATGCAATTAGAGACAGGGAAGTAGATTGAAGAGTACCTGGAATTCCAACATTGACTTGCCCTTGTTGGATTCCAACATGAATCGGAAGGCACCAATCCCAGTATTTGGGTTGTCAGCTTCCTCCCTGTTGCCCTGTAACAGAGGAATAGATGAAGATTTTCAATTAGAATTATCCCCTCATGCAGTACTGTCCGATAGAAACATAATTAGTATAAAATATATCAATTTTAATAGCATATTTTATTTAACCTAATATATGCAAAATATTATCTCAACTGTAATTAGTATAAAAATTATTAATGAAATATTTTTCTTTTTCTTTCATTAAGTTTTCAAAATCTGGTGTCTCATGCTTACAGTACATCTCAAGTCATAGGAGCCACATTTTAAGTGTTCATTAACTATGTGGGGCTAGCGGCTATTCTGCTGGTCATCACCCTAGAGGACTCCAAAGTTATCACACATTTTAACTTAGGTGACAGGAAAGGTCAATCTGATCTTCCTTATTTTGCAAGGGAGAACACTGAGACACAGAGAAGAGCCCTGATTTAGCCAAAATAACAGTGAGTTCAGCATGTGGGATTGGACTAGACTAGAGAGCAATTGGGAAAATAAAAATGCATTTTATTTTTAAATATACTTTTAAAAAATTGATTTCAGAGAGGAAGGGAGAGAGAGAGAGAAATATCAATGATGAGAGAGAATCATTGATCAGCTGCCTCTTGCACACCCCCTAAGGGTGGCAGAGCCCACAAGTGGGGGATGTGCCCTTACCGGGAATTGAACTGTGACCTCCTGGTTCATAGGTCGATGCTTAACCACTGTGCCATGCTGGCCAGGCTGGGTACATGCATTTGAAAGGGAGACAGTAGGAGCCATAAGCATGGCAAATTCTGGGTAGGGTAGCAGTTTGGCCTCCTGAACATTTACCTAATGTGTCTTCTACTGGTGACATGAGGCTGCAGGGCTAAAACTAAGATACATTGTCCTACCTGTAAGCATAGTGTGTGCAAAAAAACAATACAATATAGAAGTTAAGAGCATGGACTGAAGCTCCTCATAGTCTTGTGGCCTTGGTGAAGTCACTTAACCTTCTGTTTCTCAGTTTCCTCATCTGTAAAATGGGAATAATCATAGCTCTACCTTATAGGATAGTTTTGAGAATTAATTAAGTTAAAACATTTTTTTTCTTTTTAAAAATATTTTATTGATTTTGTACAGAGAGGAAGGGAGAGGGACAGAGAGTTAGAAACATCGATGAGAGAGAAACATCCATCAGCTGCCTCCTGCACACCCCCCACTGGGGATGTGCCCACAACCAAGGTACATGCCCTTGACCGGAATCGAACCTGGGACCCTTAAGTCCACAGGCCGACGCTCTATCCACTGAGCCAAACCGGTAGGGCAAGTTAAAACATTTTTAATTTAAAAATGTTTAAATCTGGTTTAAAACTCCAATCATATACAATGTGGGTGCATAATTGTACTGGACCTGGTGTTCAGTTACACAATCTAAATCCACACTGGTATTTGCTTGGTTTGGTGCTATTTGGTGATAATTTAATATTATTTAGTGAGCCCTGGCTGGGCAGCTCAGTTGGTTAGAGTGTCATCCCGATATGCCAAGGTTGCGGGTTCAATCCCTAGTCAGGGCACATATAAGAATCAACCAATGAATGCATAAATAAGTAGAACAATAAATTGATTTTTCTCTCTCCCCTCCTCTTTCCTCCTTCCTCTCTCTAAAAAAAATAAAAATAAAATAAAAAATAAATTTAAAAAAATCAATAAAAAAAATATTATTGAGGATAATTCCAGGTCATGGGACTGGCTGGAACTTCCAAAATAAGGGTATTGGTGGTGACTAATAAGAGTATTGGTTTGTTGGTGATCTTTTTGTGAATCTGATCTAGGAAAATAAGGAGAGTACTGGGAACACAGGGACCCAACTTTCTCCTCCTGCTTCCTGAGAAGTCGCTTGCTCTTTCTAGCCAGTTCCACACCATACACCCCACCTCTCAACATAAGAGCTTTTATTCTGCTCTCTTTGAGGAAGGGAACAGGGTAGAGGTTAGGAGCCAATCAAGTTATACCCAAATTTAGTTTATTGTGGGGCACTTTATTGTGGAGTTTTACTGTATTTATATCACACCTAAAATAATGCACTTAGTAAGAACACCATAAGGGCTAGCAAACTACTATTATTTATTTTCATTGTGTTACAATCAATAAGTCAGAACTACTCAAGATCATCCCATATTGCTTTGTGGCTCATGGCAAACAATCATGCCACATGTAGCTAATCTTTGTGGTGAAGCAAAGATCACAAAATTTGGATTTAGAAGTGAAAAGCTAGGAGGAGGAAGGAAACAGGTAATCTTCACTGTTAGGATTTAGGGCTCTGAAGCAAGCATCCATTTTCATTTTTGCCTATAATTGTTCCATATGATACCTTACTCAGTACCTTCAGCATTCTCCATGATATGGCACCTAGACAATAATGACATCTGTACTTCCCAGTTGGGAAGTTCTAACTCCTGTGACACTTATACACTTCACATGGCTATAAATGAACTCCACTTATTCAATAAACATTAAATCACAGAATACTTGGTAAGGGGTAGGAAAGGTCTCTTTCTGTCTCTGAATGTAATTGTGTCTGAAAGTCTGGAATTTCGTGGCCATCTTGAACCCTGAGGGGAGACTGCCCAAGGACAAAGCCAACATCTAGAGCAGCGGTTCTCAACCTGTGGGTCGCGATCCCTTTGAGGGTCGAACGACCCTTTCACAGGGGTCGCTTAAGACCATCCAACATATATAATTACATATTGTTTTTGTGATTAATCACTATGCTTTAATTATGTTCAATTTGTAACAATGAAATTGGAGGTCACCACAACATGAGGAACTGTATGAAAGGGTCGAGACATTAGGAAGGTTGAGAACCACTGATCTAGAGGATGGCTGAGTGGAGATGGAAAGAATTTGGGCCAGATGATGACATTCCTGATCCACACAATCAACCAGACCTGAAATCTGCTCTACCTCTGAACTTCCTGTCTGTCATGTTAGATAATATTTTCCTTCCGTTACTTATTCCCTCAAGTCAATATGAAGTGATATTTTCTATTACTGGCATCCAAAGGCATCTAAAGAGATAACATGTGCTAAGTGCTTGAATATATTCTCTTTTATCCAATAATCCCAATGTGATAGGCATAATTGTTATCCTATTTTACAGATGACGAAACTAAGACTTAGATTAAGTAATTTGCTTAAAGTCACATAGCTAGTAGAATCATAATTTCAAAACAAGAATCAGAGCCCCTGGTCACAAACCCTCTTTCTATAATCCAAATTAATGTTTTGTTTTATAGTACATTGGTAATGAGTGAAAAACATACTTTCTTAATTTTAATTGGCTTTGATTAATATAAAAATGTTTTTCTTCCCCACAGATATTGCTGACGGGGGTAAAGAGTAATGGGAGAAGAATAGATGGAGCCTAGGTAACAAAGAGAAGCGAATCTATGATTTAAAGTGCTCAACACAGCCCTAGCTGGTTTGGCTCAGTGTATAGAGCCTTGGCCTGTGGACGGAAGGATCCTGGGTTTGATTCTGGTCAAGGGCACATGCCTGGGTTGTGGGATTGATCCCCAGTAGGGGGCATGCAGGAGGCAGCCGAGCAATGATTTCCTCTCATCATTGATGTTTCTATCTCTCTCTTCCTCTCTGAAATGAATGAAAAAATATTTTTAAAAATTTAATAAATGAAGTGCTCAACACTACTTCACAAAACAGATAACTGAAGCATTTTAGTATATGTAATTACACCTTAAATGCAAAGAGGATAAAAACAGAAAATTGATCTGACTTTATCAGCCTGTCAGTGAACTTATGGGAAGGAGGGAGAAGGTAGTGCTAACTTCTAAGATGCACCTTAAACTAGAAAAGTCCATAAGTTGGTTTGGGTTCTAGCCTTGGCTCTACCACTTACTAGCACTATCACTTTAGGCAAAACTTCACTCCTGTGTTTTTAGTTTCTTCATCTGTAAAACAGGGGCAATAATAATACTTACACATCACAGGATTGTTCTTAAGATCAAATGAGATGTAATACATATAAATTCCTAGAACAATTGCTGGCACAAAGTAAATAATTAGGACTAGCTATGGTTAGTCATCATCATCAACATCATTGTCATTTGAAAGAACAAATGTTCTTTTTAAAGAAAATAAATAACTTATCCTTCCCATTCCTAGAAGGGAAAAAAGCCAAGACCCTGTATTATAAAGTGTTCTTTATTAATATAATAAAATAACGGAGGCAGGAGACAAGTGACAATAAAAACAAGTCATATAAAAAGAAAGAACAGTGAAGGAAGGAGGAGCTCAGGTCTAAAACCAAAACTGGGAAAAACAAAATTCTAGCTCAACTTTTGTTTTGTAAAATCTCTAAAACTGCATAAATCTTGAAGTAAAGGTTTCTAGATATCAGAGAGACACAAATGTTTCAAATATTAAAGAAACGAAATGCAACAAAGACAAACACACATACAGAGTTAGAGAATGAGACACATGGAGCATGTTATCTCAAAGACTGCCAGAGAAAAAACAGAACAGAGATGCAGACAGGAAATAAAACAAGAATCCATGCCCTGTTTCCAAGTAATAGGTAAGACTTCCCAACCAGCCAGTCCTCCCATCTCCCATCTCCTTCCTTCCAACTCCAAGAAACTTACATTGAAAGATGCCAGGGCCTCAGAGACACTCTTCTCAATGAACTCATCAGTGATTCTTCGGGAAGGGTGCTCGTTAAACACGGAGTTCATTAGTGCAATCTTCGCAGCGCTCCGCCGGGCCTCGGCTTTGGTGGGGCAAAACTAGGCAGGGCAGAGAGCGTATGTGCATGTGTGCATGAGAGAGAGAGAGAGAGGGAGAGAGAGAGAGAGAGAGAGAGAGAGAGAGAGAAGGCGCGATGGGAGGGAAACACTGGGGGTAGAAGACACTTGGACACTCTGGATAAGTCATTTGTTCAACACTCCATCCAGCGTTTTTATTGTAAATGGTGGGGGCATTTGGAAACATAATTTTGATTCGACATCCTGAAGTTATTAAAGAACTGGAGATGGCTATATAGCTCATACCAAATTGAAAGCAGAATGAGAAAGGCTGCTTGCTGAAGTCAGCATATAATCACTGGGTATGAAAAATAGCCCTGTTTAAACTGTCAACACAATTAATTACTCAAAAGCCAGATTCTGGCCAGCCTGTTAGAAATCTGTGTCTTGCCCTGACTGGTTTGGCTCAGTGGATAGAGCGTTGGCCTGCGGACTGAAAGGTCCCAGGTTCGATTCTGGTCAAGGGCATGTACCTTGGTTGCGGGCACATCCCCAGTAGGGGGTGTGCAGGAGGCAGCTGATCGATGTTTCTCTCTCATTGATGCTTCTAACTCTCTATCCCTCTCCCTTCCTCTCTGTAAAAAATCAATAAAATATATTAAAAAAAAAAATCTGTGTCTTGTTCTCTTGTTCTGTGGACAGGCAAGACTTTTTTCATCCCTCTGGATAACCCAAGATTAGAACAAACGGAGTCTAGGCTGCTCATGCAGTGGGGACGCTAGTCTCATCTGGGACTCTTGGCCTCCCCTTTTAGCTTGAGCAGTTCCCCCAATAATGTAATGAATCCAGGAGCTATCCCTGAGCAGAGCCCAAGGTCTGAAGGAGGAATCTATAGTCTTCTTTAGCCCCCATGGACACAAGGAGAAGAGGGGTGTCTAGGGAAAGGAAGGCTGACCCAATGAAAGCAAGAAAAATTAAAAATTCATATTTTTACATTGTATCCAACATAGGTATCGTGGGACAGTCTGATTTCACCATTCAACTTCAGACCCCTAGGCACCAGAGTATTCCTTTATAATTCATCTTCACTGGCTGCTTCAAAGGCCTCGGTGCCCTTCGTCATTTTAAAAAATATATATTTTTATTGATTTGAGAGAGGAAGGGAGAGGGAGAGAGATAGAAACATCAATGATGAGAGAGAATCATTGATCGGGCATGTGCCCTGACCAGGAATCAAACCCGTGACCTCAGTTCTTGGGTCGACGCTCAACTGCTGAGCCACACCCAGCTGGGCCCCTTTGTCATCTATGATTAGGATTAGAGGAAAGGAGGTAAGTGATGTTACAATTTTTAAAAGTAGCCCAGGATATGTTTGCTACTTAACCATCCTTAATTATCAATAATCCCAATTTCCTTTACCTGGCAGGTCTCTCTCAGACGGTATATGGAGCTTGGTACATTAACCCTAAATCTTGCTTCGTCAATTTCTCTGTTTCTACTTTTCTATTTACTAGCCTGCTGTCCACTCTGCTGTCTAATGCTGTTTCTGAGAGGTCATCAATGAAAAGAACCAATGGAAGAAATTTCAGCTGCCGAAGTGAGTATAAAACAGATCATCCAAAAGGGGCCACAATAGATAATCCTACTCTTTCAGGAAATAAGAGAAATCAAATTACTACCATGGTTCAGCTTTGGGCATAACCATAAAATAATCAAGTCCTTATTCAGCAATATAATGAGGTCTGAGAAGGGAAGGAAAGATCTTACTCTGTAGAAGAGAAAGCATAAACATTAGTCATTCTGGGCACTTACTTATTTTTCTTTAATGGCTGAGGCTCTACGGGGGAAATTTAGCCATCTGATTTTAAATGAAGCTCCCTGGGGGCCGTTTCTATTTGGGGCAGGAACTGAGCTGTAATGGCACTCATTCATGCAACAGATTTATTAAGTGCCTATTATTATTATTATTATTATTTAAAATATATTTCCTTATTGATTTGAGAGAGGAAGGGAGAGGGAGAGAGAGACAGAAACATCAACGATGAGAGAGAATCATTGATTGGCTGCCTCCTGCACGCCCCCTACTGGGGATCGAGCCCACAACCTGGGCATGTGCCCTTGGCCAGAATTGAACCTGGGACCCTTCAGTCCGCAGGCCAACGCTCTATACACTGAGCCAAACCGGCTAGGGCTCAAGTGCCTACTTAAGTGCTGAGTTTCATAGTAGGGATTTAAAACTGAACAAGGGGCCTGGCCAGTATGGCTGAGTTGGTTGGAGCACCATCCCATACACCAAAAGGTGGCGGGTTGGCCCTAGCTGGTTTGGCTCAGTGGATAGAGTGTCAGCCCGCGCACAGAAGGGTCCTGGGTTCAATTCCGGTTAAGAGCATGTACCTTGGTTGCAGGCTTGATCTGGCCTGTGTGGGAGGCAACCAAGCAATGTGTCTCTCTCACATCCATGTTTCTCTCTCTCTGTCTCTCCCCCTCCTTTCCACTCTCTCTAAAAATCAATGAAAAAATATCCTCGGGTAAGGATTAACAACAACAAAAACACGAAAGGTGGCAGGTTCAGTTCCCGGTAGGGGCACATACCCAGGTTGCAGGTTCGATGCCCAGTCAGGGTGCGTGCATGGGGCAGCCGATTGATGTTTCCCTCTCACATCACTATTTCTGTCTTTATGTCTTTCTCTCCTTCCCTCCCCCCCTTCCTCACTCTCTCTAAAAAACCACAAAACAAAACCACAAAAACCATTCAATAAAATCCAATTAATTAGTTAATTAAAAAAACTGAACAAGGAAGAAGACAGATGCTATCTCTGCCTCCACAGAGTGTCATCCCCCAGGAGAGAGAAACAATTATGATATGTTAGGAGAAGTTCAAGGTGTTTGGAAGCACACAGCAGGGCTTATAACTTTGTCTAAGGGCTACACAAACCATATGGAAAACAGAACAAACGTGTCTATTCTCTTTTCTAAATTCCTATTCAGTCTCTAAGTTAACATTTCAGAGGGCTTCCTTCCTATCTGTAATGTAAAGAACCCATTTGCCTTAGCTGGTTTGGCTCAGTGGATACAGCATCGGCCTGCGAACTGAAAGGTCCCGGGTTCGATTCTGGTCAAGGGCGCATGCCCGGGTTGTGGGCTTGATCCCCACTGGGAGGCTTGCAGGAGGCAACCGACCAATGATTCTCTCTCATCATTGATTTTTCTATCTCTCTCTCCCTCTTCCTTTTTCTCTGAAATCAATAAAAATATATTTAAAAAAAAGAATCCATCTTTGATGATGGCATTTACGCTATTCCAATTTCTCATCACCCTGTAATAGCAACCACTCTTCATCATCATATACTACAGGTCTTTCACATAATTGCAGAATGCTAGTGCCGGTACCAGAAAGACTTTAGAAATAATCGAACCTCTCTCCTTCATATGATAGATGGGAAAACTGAGGCCCAGGGAAGTCACCTGACTTGCCCGCTGGCAGTCAAGGGAATGAGAATGTGAATTCCTAACTCTTGGCTGAGTAACATTTCCACGCAAACATTGCTTTCCTTAGTAAATGCCTATGAAAACAAACTTGGGGCAAGGAGTATTATTCTATGTTCTCAAAAAGAGATGGCCGGAACTTGAAAAGCCAGATTAGAACATGGGTTAGGTGCTGGTAGTCTGATATACTGAATCAGGGCATTATTAATCACTGCTCAAATTCAAAGTGGGTTTGCATTTTTGCAGGCTAAAAAGAAAAGCATGCTATGAGGTTCTTTTGTGGTCAAATGAGCCTGAGACGCTTACCAGAATGATTTGCCCAGAATTGGTTCAGGTCTTCAAATATGTGATTTCAAACAGAGATTTAATGGCCAAAGTGATAGAGAAAGCCATTGCTAGCACCTAAGCAATTATCTTCTTTCATTAAATGTATTAGGGTTAGTAAATGTTTAAATGCTTTTAAATGGTGATAGGTAGGGAGCTAAGGAGAGTAGACTAATACATTGATTAGGGTTGATAGGGTCACATAGGTTTCAAGTGCACATTTCTATGATACGTGATCTGTATATTGTGCATTGTGTGCCCACCATCCAAAGTCAAAGCAATTACCTTTGCTACTGCTACTTTGCAACTCTTACCTGGAAACTCCCAAAGCAACTTCCCCCAGGCAGGGTGACGTAGCAGACATAAGGAGGGGTGTTGGAGGGAACCATCTCATAAACCACAAGAGCCCCATTCTTCAGGTCAGCCCCCCGGGACTGCTTCATCTGCCAGAATTCCTGAAGCGCCTCCACCACGTTCACTACAAAAGAGAAGTAGATAGTGCAGCCAAGAGAACAATTCCAAGTGGTGCTCTGCTTGAATAGAGGGTCTGTAACCTATACCTACGTTAAGAGTCTACCCTCCTGCCGAAACCGGTTTGGCTCAGTGGATAGAGCGTCGGCCTGCGGACTGAAGGGTCCCGGGTTCGATTCCGGTCAAGGGCATGTACCTGGGTTGCGGGCACATCCCCAGTAGGAGGTGTGCAGGAGGCGGCTGATCGATGTTTCTCTCCCATCGATGTTTCTAACTCTCTATCTCTCTCTCCCTTCCTCTCTGTAAAAAGTCAATAAAATATATTTTAAAAAAAGAGTCTACCCTCCTAAGTCTCTACCTATCCACCATTTAAAAGCATTTAAAAATTAATAAACTTAGACTGTGAGTAAGTTTATTCACAGTCTAAGGACCCCCACCTTTCTAGTTCACATTTTGAGTAGTTCAAAGGAAAGTAACTTAAACATTGAAGGCAGCATTTCCAAGGTCAGCAGACCATTATCACTGCCTGATGAAGTGCAAGTAGATTATTCCACAATTGGCCAGCTGCCCTAGAATAATAATAGTCACCACAATAATGTGTTAACATTTACTGAACACTTACTGTGTGTCACCAATTTCACAACCTTATGAGGCAGATACTTAAAAAAAATATGTACATATTTTTTAAATTGATTTCAGAGAAGGGAGAGGGAGAGAGAGACAGAAACATCAATGATGAGAGAGAATCATTGATCGGTTGCCCCCTGCACACCCCCCACTGGAGATCGGGCCTGCAACCTGAGCATGTGCCCTGACCGGGATTGAATGGTGACCTCCTGGTTCATAGCTGATGCTCAACCTGGAGGATTTCACTGATGAGGGAAATGAGGCATAGAGAAGTTAAATAACTTGCCCAAGGATGTAATAGCTAGAAAGCAGCAGAGCAAGAATTCAAACCCAGGAAGTCTTGGTTGCAGTCAATGTTCTTAACCATTATATAATATTGTCATTCAAGGAAATATGGTCGTATTAGCCATTCTCAAGCGTATGCTTCTGGCAAGCAAACCCATGGCCAGATTCCTTTTACCTCCTGGAATACTATGTGTATATTATCTATATATATATATAAAAGCCTAAGCAAACGGCCGACCAGCCGACCGGCCAGTAGCTATGATGCACACTGACCACCAGGAGGATTGGGCTGAAACTAGCTCTCTGACTTCCCCCAAAGGGTCCTGGATTGTGAAGGGCACAGGCCAGGCCAAGGGACCCCACTGGTGCATGAATCCGTGCACCAGTCCTCTAGTGTATATATAATTTATATAATATATATATATATATATATGTAATTTATATATATAAATTACATATATATATATATGTATATATTTATATATATAAATTACATATATATATATATATATATGTAATTTATATATATAAAAGCCTAAGCAACTGGACGACCAGATGACTAGACGACTGGCTGGTAGCTATAATGTGCACTGACCACCAGGGGGCAGATGCTCAACACAGGAGCTGCCCCCTGGTGGTCAGTGTGTTCCCACAGCGGGAGCGCTGCTCAGCTGACAGAAGGGCACCAGATGCCAAGCTGATGGCTGGCGAGCACAGCTGCAGAGGCCTCTCATAGACACTCCCCCTGCACACCTGGCGGAGGTAGCAGGTGCAGTGGGGCCGATGCTGCGCCCAGCCCGGGTTCGGGCTTCTCCCTATCGGCCTGCCACTTTGCACACTACTTCGTGCTGTGCGGGATAGAAGGGGACAGCGGGCTGGAGCCCGACTTGAGCTGGCGGATAAGGCCGGGCTGCGGTGGCGCGGAGGTGCACTGATCCCTGCAGGCCACGCCGAGGGACCCCACTGGTGCACGAATCCATGCACCAGGCCTCTAGTATATTATATATGTATATATATATGAGAGAGAGAGAGAGAGAGAGAGAGAGAGCGAAAGAGAGAAATGAATTTCTATTCTGAGGCTTTCTCTAGACATAAATAATTTGGGGGGAAATTGTATATTGGGAGATATTCCTCCACACGTCTGCTGCAATCTCCTTTCAATCTTGCTGGGTATGGCAAGATTTCAAGGCTGTGTCTGCTCTGTACTTAGGCCATTTCTCAGGATTGTGTTTGCAGCAAGAAACCTTAACAGATGAGATAGTATCTTTCTTTGGGACAAAGAACAAGCCTTCAATGTCGGACTTGGGAGGCAAAGGGAACTGGTGCAAACAAACATGGTGCTCATGCTACCTGCTGTGCTCTGAGTAATAAAGCCCTTTGTTTCTGAACCAGAACTTCTTGACTTCTACCAGCATCCATGAAACAGTAACCCGCTAACTTATTAGCTATAATTAGGGTAAAATCAAACTCCAGACCCAACACTGTATTCCAGAACAGTGGCCCTCAGCCCCCAATACTTGGGCCCAATTATTCCACAAATATGTATTGAGTACCTTAAGTGCTCCTTTTCCTTATGGAGCTTACAGTCTAAAGATGGAGAGAGATATTAAAATAGCCAGTGTGATATGTGCTATAAAGGAGGGGTAGATGGTGAGAAATGTTATAGGAACATCTGACCTAGTTAAGAAGTCACCCTGAGGAGGATATATTTAAGCTCAGATATGCATATGAATCCACTAGGCAAAAAGGTGAGAGACTAGTGCTCTGAACAGAAGGAATGGCATGCACAAAGGGTCTGTAGCAGCCAGGAATATGGTGAATAAAGGGACTAGTGTGTCTAGAAAAGAGAGAGCTAGGGGAAGTAGAATGCAAGATGAGGCTGCAAAAGGATGCAGGGACCAGACCAGGTTGGATCTTGAGGCCGTGATGGAGGATCCTGAGAGCACTGGGAAGCCACTGAGGGTTTTACATGGAAGGAGGGATGAGATCAGTTTGCCTTCGGAAGGGATCACTTTGACTCTAGGGTTCAAACATTGTAAATGGCTTTAACTAAAGCCTCATAATAATAAACCATCATAAATATTCTCCAATAACTTGCAACATGACCACTTTCCACTCTCAGTTACAAGGACTCGTTCATCCTTTTTAAAAAATTGAACATATTGGGGTAACATTGTTTAATAAAATTATATAAGTTTCAGGGATACAATTCTATGGTACATCATCTGTCATTCATCCTATATAATAATCCTATATAATAAAAGCGTAATATGCTAATTAGACCGGACGTCCTTCCGGACGACATTCCCAATGAAGCCAGGGATGCAAGGGAAGCCCGGGTCTCGGGTGCCAGAGGGAGGCTGGTGCCGGCAGCCAGGGGAAGGAAGGCCCACTCTTGCACAATTTTCGTGCATCAGGCCTCTAGTTATTTTTTTAAAAATATATTTTATTGATTTTTTTACAGAGAGGAAGGGAGCTGGATAGAGAGTTAGAAACATCGATCAGCTGCCTCCTGCACACTCCCTACTGGGTATGTGCCTGCAACCAAGGTACATGTCCTTGACTGGAATCAAACCCAGGACTCTTCAGTCCATAGGCCAATGCTCTATCCACTGAGCCAAACCGGTTAAGGCTCTAGTTCTTTTATACTAGAGGCCTGGTGTACGGATTCATGCACTGGTGGGGTCCCTTGGCCTGGCCTGCGGGGATCAGGCTGAAACCGGCTCTCCGACATCCCCTGAGGGGTTCCGGATTGCGAGAGGGCACAGGCCAGGCCGAGGGACCCCACCAGTGCAAGATCAGGGCCACGGAGGGACTGCAGGAGGGCTCCAGCGTGTCCAGCGCGTCTTTCCCAGTCCTGATCGGCCAGGCCCCAGCAGCAAGCTAACCTACCGGTTGAAGCGTCTGCCCCCTGGTGGTTAGTGCACGTCAGCCACTGGTCGAATAGTCGAACAGTCAGACATTTAGCATATTAGGCTTTTGTTATATGGGACTGTGTTAGTTTAGGTCTGCCAAGAAGACAGCAAGATGGATGGACATGCAGGACATGTATTGGGGAGGAAGTGAGAGAAGGGAGAACATTTAGACCATGCTGAAGGTCTGACACCTGTGGAAGGAGAGGGGTAAGGAAGGAGGTTTGGAGATGAGAGATTGCAGCACAGTTCTAAGAAAGGTTTGGCCAGGCCAGTGGGAAGTCTTCATGCCACAGGAGTCCCACATCTCACTAGGCCGCGCCTGAGGTAGTACCCATGCTGCGCTCAGTCCCTGGCTGGGAACTGCCTCCAGGACATGTAGACTCAGTGCAATGTGGTGATGGACCTACAGGGCACAGCAGGGCAAGGCTGTCAGTCAATTATGCTTCCTGCTGCAGGGGACATGGACAGCGAATTTTCTTTCTTTTTAAAAATTTTTATTGAGAGAGAGAGAGACAGACAGACAGACATTGATTTGTTCATGCACTCATTGGTTGATTCTTGTATGTGCCCTGACCGGGGATTGAACCCACAACCTTGGTGGAGCAGGATGATGCTATAACAAACTGAGCTACTGGCCAGGGTGTGCCGAGCACATTTTCATGGCTGCCACACACACATTAAGCAAACACTTGAGCATGTGACAGGTGCATCGCTCTATTTTAGGCATTAGGGATGCAAATATAAACAACATACATTCCCTGCCAGCAAGGCGTTAACAATCTAGTGGCCAATGGCAACTGTTACCTCACCTGCTCCACAACGGAAGCAAGCACTCCGTGCACCAGCCGGAGTCTGAAAAGCAGCATCAGCTCTTTTCTGATTCCCGATATTTAACCGGCCTTTCAGAATGCGCATTCTTCCATTGAAAGGCAGCATGGAAAGGAAACTCATTCCCACCCTGCGTTTTGGCAGGGCCTCTTCAAAGGTCACTGCTGCCCAGAAAGCTTAGCCGTCTTTGTTCTCTCCACGGAGATCTTTTCAGGCCCAGTTCCCTCTTTGAGACAATTTAACACAATGCGCTGCATGACAGCTCTCCTTACGTGCAAACCGCGGGGAGAATGCGGATAAAGGAAGAAGAGAGCGCGAGGATGGGGCAGGTCCTGTCAGAAAGCATGTGTCCATCTTCTAGCCAGTTAAACCCCTCTTGGCACAGAGCACAGGACTATTTTTTCAATGATAACTTGAAACCAAAGGAAATAGGGAGCCTTGTTTCAGAAATGGGAATATGAAATGGGAAACTGGGCAAGTGCTCAGGGAAAAAAAAGCAATGAACTGTGATCTGCATTTGAAAATGCTCATAGACTCACTTATTTTTGGAGCTGAAGGGGACTTTAGAGGTGATCTAGTCCAACTCAGGCTAAGGCCGGGTAAGTGTCTGGCTCCAGCTCACACAGCTGTGGCAGCGCTGGGGGCATGAATGTAGACATCCTGATGCCAGTGTTTTTCAATTTGGGACTCTTAACCCAGCGGCTAAGGCCCAGTTCATGGTTAAGCTTTATGGGGGTTCAAAATCCCCCTAAAACTATGGGAAAATTATGTGTGTGTGCATATCGGTATTTATGTATGTGTGTGTGTGTGTGTGGGGGGGGTGTTGCTCATAGTTTTATAAGATTTTCAGTGAGTAACCATGGATATAATAATGGTTTGCATAAGAACAGTTAAAGAACGGTGAGATGGGGGGAGGGGTAGCAATGACTGAGACCTGCCCAGCTGACAGCTACACTTGCTTTTTGGAAGCCACGGATGGATGCTGGGCTGAATGGGAGGAGAAAGACCAAGATACAGGAATATTTCACTACTTGTACCATGATGTGAAATAGCAACAAAAAAGAGAAATTTTGGGTTTGCTTTAGGAGATAAAATATTATGTGAATGTCTAAGGGGAATGAGAGGTTGAGACTGCACATCCACCAGAGTGAAAACATTAAAACAACACAGGAAACGACCGTAAAAAACTTATATCATAAAATAAATATAATTCGGGGGGGGGGGAGCATGGATAAATAGATAATGACATTGAAAGGTGAGTGAGAAGGTGCGCCCTGATCAAGGAGGGCGGGACCAGGCTGGCCTGACTGAACTCACATTGCTATGGTTACAGGGAAGCCGGTGAGCAGTATTTGACCTGCCATTTCCTATTTCCGTCTGCAGGGTTGCCCTGAATGGGCCACAGTGCACAGACTCTTTGGAAGGAAGGGACTGCAAAGTGACAGTGACGCTGGGAGGGGGCTGTGGTCGGCTGAATGATGCCCCGGCCACGAGGTCCACGTCCTAATCCTGGCAGCCTGTGCAGGCTACCTGGTGTGACAAAGACTTCGTAGGTGTGATGAAGTTAATGACCTCAAGATGGAGAGATGATCTGGGTGGGCTCTCAATACGACCACAAACGTCCTTAGGGAAGGGTATTTGATGAAGCACAGGAGAGGAAAAGGCAGTGAGGGCCTGGAGGCCGAGATGGGAGTGATGCAGTCACAAGCCAGGGGATGCTGGCAGCCACCAGCAGCTAGCAGAGACAGAGAGACAGAGGGTCCACTGGCGCCTCTCTGGGAGGAGCACAGACCTGCTGACGCCTTGATGTTGGCCCACTGGTACTGATTTTGGACTTCTGGTCTCCAGAACTGTGAGGGAGTACATTTCTGTTGTTTTAAACTACCGACTCTGGGATAATTTGTTAGAGCAAGAAAACTGATACAGGGTCTAATCCAACATTCCAAAAATTGGAAATATTCAACCAATCAATTTAACTCCATGGTCATTTATAGGCTAAGAAGCTGTCTGGACTCTGAGGGAAAGAAACAACTAAATAGAAGAAACAACTAAATACCACACAAGATTCACTTGTTCAACCTAGTAGAAAGCTGGGCCGAATTTCAATCATGTAACCATACTGGGATATAAAGGGAGAACAATCATTTTTTAAAAAAAGGTTTGAAGAGAGCAATGCAGAAGTTGCCTAGCAAAGAAAGTCATTCAGTCAATCATGCCAGTTTAGAGATTGCCAGCTGTCAAACATTAAAGGAAACTATACGTATTCCATGTGGGAAAAGGGGGGCAGAGGAAATGGTAATGCTAACGTACCTGTCATATGCACAGTCTTCAAAGCACTTCCAAATGCATAACAACAGCAGCCACTCATTGAGTACGAGGTGTTGCACACCTTACATTCACCAGGAATCAAACTTGAAACCTTAGCATATCAGGACGATGCTGTAACCTACTGAGCTGCCCGGCCAGGGCCATTACCTCATTTAATCAAGACAAGTATTGTAATATCCATTTTATAAAAAGTGAACAAGCCGAAACCGGTTTGGCTCAGTGGATAGAGTGTCGGCCTGCGGACTGAAAGGTCCCAGGTTCGATTCCGGTCAAGGGCATGTACCTGGGTTGCGGGCACATCCCCGGGTAGGGGATGTGCAGGAGGCAGCTGATCGATGTTTCTCTCTTATCGATGTTTCTAACTCTCTATCTCTCTCCCTTTCTCTCTGTAAAAAATCAATAAAATATATTTTTAAAAAAAAAGTGAACAAGCTGAAAATCAGGCCACAGGGGCCAAACCAGAATTTAGAACCAAGGTTTGTTTGCCTCCAAAGCCAATTCTCTATTGTACTATCTGCTTTCTTTCACCATTAATCCTCACACATGCTCTGTAAAGTGGACTTTGAGCTCCATGAAGATAGGGACTGAGTATCTGTCTTGTTCACCACTGCATCTAGTTAGTGATCAATAAATATTTGTTAGATGAATGGCTGGAACAGATGAGGCCTAGAGAGATTAAATAATTTATCCACGATCACACAGCCACTATTTAAGAGGGCCAGGTTCTCTGATTCTACGTCCTATGCACTACAAGTTGAGATCCTACAGCAGCCCTTGCTGGTTTGGTTCAGTGGAGAGAGCGTCGGCCTATTGACTGGAGGGTCTCGGATTCGATTCTGCTCCAGGGCACCTGCCATGGGCTGTGGGCTCGGTCCTCAGTCAGGGGCGTGCAGGAGGCAGCCGATCAATGATTCTCTCTCATCATTGATATTTCTATCTCTCTCCCTCTCCCTTCCTCTCTGAAATTAATAAAAAATATATATCAAAAAAGAAAAGATCCTACAGCATGTGGAGCTATGTGGGTATCTTGGGCAGGGATTTGGCGGCGGGGGGGGGGGGGTACATAGACAAACAGTGCAATAAAGAAGAGTTTGGTTCGTCTTGTATAAGTGCTGAGGTCCTGCCCGAGTGAGGATAAAGCCGAAGACCATGACTGGAAAAGGTGAATTGGGAGCCGCCGGAAGGTGAAGGACGTGAATTGAAGATGATTCGGTTGATTCGGTCAGGAAGCGGTCTGGGCAAAGACCAAGGTAAATTCTATTCAGGGGACTAGAGCCAGCCCCCAAATGCCATGCCACCAGTCACAAGGGTATGGGGGTACATGCCAAGGGCAGCTTTGCCTATTAATCGAAGCCGAGTAAGTGATTCCATGTGGTGAGGGACTTTGGAGCCAAACCGGCTGAGATTCTGCTCGCCTGAAGCGGAACTATCTGCCAAACTCTCCCCAAGTACTGGCTGGACACCCAGACTGGAAATGAGAAACTCAGAAGTAATGAGGAGTGCGGTGGGAGGCGGGAGGCTGGAAGCGAGGATTGCCGCAGCATCTGCAGCCTGCCCGACTGCTCTTTGTCAGCCCCATCCCCTTGGTCCCTCCCCCTTCCTAAGAAATTGAAAAGTTTTCACAGGACACTCAGTTTAGCCAAATCAGAGGCTCCCCAGGTGGCACAGACAAGCAAAAGAACGCACCCTCTACAATGTCAGTAAACGCCCGGAAGTTTCCAAGAGGAAGGATCGAGGGGTAGACCCTCCCTGTGCTCAGGGGCAAACCCTCCCTTGGTCTCATCTTAGAGACCTGAAGCAGCAGGACAAGAGCTGGTGGCAGCTCCCTCGCGTGGGCCTGCTTCCTGTAGGCGTTAAGCTAGAAGAACAGCTCCATTCCCTCCTGATGAATTTCAGAATTACATGCATTTGTATTCCCAGCACCTAGCAGAGTGCCTGCCCCATGGTAGAAATTCAAAATGTTGAAGAACAAAGGGAAACTGATGGTAAATATCATTAGGCACATATAACAAAGTGGATTTAAAAATGTTTTCCTAGGAATCTTTAGGTATACCCTTGTCAGGATTTCATTTTCTTAAAAAATATAGTTGTATTGATTTCAAAGAGGAAGGGAGAGGGAGAGAGATAGAAACATCAGTGCCGAGAGAAACTGCTACTTGCACATGTGCTGACCGGAACTAAACCATGACCTGCTGGTTCACAGGTTGGTGCTCAACCACTGAGCCAAGCTGGTCGGGCTACACTGTCAGGCTTTAAGAGTGGGAGGAAATGAGATGTGTCCTTCCCAAGGAACTATGAACCAATACGTTTTGAGATAATACACACCATTTTTAAGTACCATTATGTGTTAGGAGCAGTATCTCATTTAATCCACATAATTAGCCCTGGAGGAAACGGAAGCTCAGTGAAGTGAAGTCACTTCCCTGAAGACACAGCGGCAAGAGATTTAATCTGGGATTTAATCCAGATCTGCCTGACTCCAAACCTTGTAGGTGCCCTTTTCATTACACTTTCTTAGGGAGAAAAGCCACCTCATCACTGTCTGTAGAGAAAGCCCTGCTACCTTTCTCTGCGTTATTAATAAACTAGAAAGTTGCAGATTTAGTCATTTCATGTCCGACAGGGGCTGACCAGCCAGGGAGAAGTGATGTCTCAGAAATTCCAGACCTAAATTCTGCATCCCACACCCTCACTATGTATTCCTTGTTACACTATCAATCTGGAGCTGCAACTCAGGAAGTTCTGCACTGGCTGACCAAAACAACAAAGAAAACCTTCCCCTTCCCCTTCTCAGCAGCCCTAGAAGAAATTAGGCATCTTTAAGATGAAGATTTCCAATGGAACTTGGATTTCTGCCTGGCTCATTTCCACAGAATTTAACATCGAAAGAACCAAGGCCTAGGATTTATCCCGGGTTCTTGGGCAAAAGCCAGGAAAACAGAGCCAGACAGATAGGCCGGAGTTGAGAGGCTTCAGACTAAAAAAGACACGAAAGCGAGGTTCTAAGTCCCAGAAAGCTGGTGTGAGCCCGATGGGATGGCCCCAGATTTAAGAGCACAGTTACTACAGGCAACTTGTGAAGGCACCACGGAATTCCCCAGCAAATGCCAAGTTGCACTGGACATTTTAGAGTGACAATGAGAAAAGAATTCAGAAGCCAGGGAGACGGAGTAAGTTTACAGGGAGCCCATGGGTGAGAAACGTCTTGGGTCTGAGATAAAGGATGAGACC
Source organism: Myotis myotis (assembly GCF_014108235.1). Classification (NCBI taxonomy): domain Eukaryota; kingdom Metazoa; phylum Chordata; class Mammalia; order Chiroptera; family Vespertilionidae; genus Myotis; species Myotis myotis. The sequence continues at coordinate 5,208,903 of NW_023416322.1, forward strand.
CCACACAATGGGGACCCGTCCTTGAAGGCAGAGAGATGGGAAGGCATTACGCTACAGAAGGAATTCCATTTCGCAAGGAGAAAAGGCTGGGAAGAAAAGAGGGTTTTATCTGTAAAAGGGGGGGGGGGGGGTGGTCCCTGAGAATATAGTAGTAACTCAATGAAGGGGAGGGGTGTGTATGAGTGTGTGTGTGTGTGTGTGTGTGTGTGTGTGAGCGTGCAGCGCAGAAGGAAACTCCCCAAAAGGAAATGCATGTGAGGCTCTGCGCCAGGAAGGCGATCCAGAGGGCTGTGGGAGCGAGGCTCCCGTGCAGAGGGTGTCCCGCAGGAGGCCAGACCCGCAGACTCACCTCGGCCATAGCCCTGCGTGTGCTTGGCAAAGCTCCTCACCACGGCCTCCACTGCCTCCCGCAGCACCGCCGGGCTGCCCGCGGCGCCGGGGGGCAGGGGCAGCCCGGGGGCCCCGGACAGGAGCAGGGGCGGCGGGGGCGGTGCGGGGGGCGGGGGGGCCGGCGGGGAGCCCACTGCGGGTGTGGCGGGGGCAGCCGCCGCCCCGGTCACTCCGGGGCGCAGCGCTCGCAGGGTGCCCCTCCCGTTGGTGCCCACTCCCGGCTGCAGACGCTGCGCTCGCATCGTCTCCATCCCTGCCGCCCGGGGAGCCGCGGCCCGAGCCTGCCAGCCTGGCGAGCTAACGGTCCCCACACCCCGGCCCGCGAGCGCCCGGGACTGAGGGCGGTGCCAGGCCCAGCCGTCCGTCAAGCGGGGGCGGGGCCAGCCACCCTATGCCAATCACCGGCGAGGGGCGGGAGCTGGCGGGCTCCGGCCCCGCCATAGGCACATGATCGAGGAGGCGGGGTTCTGAGCACCCAATCGCAAAGGGAAAAGGCGAAGGCCTCTCTGGGAGAGCAGCTGGGCGGGGGCGTCTGCGGGAGAACTGAAAAGCCGCCCAGACCCCGGGCCAGGCTTGGGGGGCGGGGGCGGGGTGGGGGTGGGGGTGGGGGGTTGGTCTGGAAGCAGGGCGGGGAAGAACTGTAGACCGAGTGACGGGATGCTGCGAGGCCTTTTGTAGATGTAGATGAGGAAACTGGCTCAGAGAAGTGATGGATGTGACTTTTCCAAGATCACATGCCAGTGAGGGAGGAGCTAAAAAGCAAGGGAAGATGCTGACATTTAGTGAGAAAATATTTACTATTTGTCAGACACTACGCAATGGACTTAGTGCATTGTTTTACTTAATAATCACAATCACTACCTAGATTTTATTGTTTTATGAATAAGGAAGCACGCTCAGAGAGGCTAAACTGCCCCAACTAAAGAGCTAGAAAGCGGCAAGGAGTGGGGGTTCCGACATAGGTCTTCGGACTCCCAGTGTTTTGATCTTTTCATTATACCACATTGTGGGGTAACTTTCTGATTTCAAACATCCTAAGTTGGGGGAGTTAGAAAGAGTAGAATGGTCTGCTCCCTCACCTCCTATTAGACTGAGGGAGACTTAGAGCACGTGCAGAAAACTAGCAAACTGAGAGGCCCAGAGAGCAGGTGAAGACACATACCTTGTTCATAGACTCTGTCAGTCAGGCTGGATTCTTCTAGTTCTCTCTCTCTCTCTCTCTCTCTCTCTCTCTCTCTCTCACACACACACACACACACACACACACACACACACACAACACCCTTTTGTCAGCTACCCATTATGCCATTTTTACCTAGGTAAATTTATGCTTCTCTCTCTCTCTCTCTCTCTCTCTCTCTCTCTCTCTCTCTCTCTCCCCCTCTCCTGATATCCAGATGAATGAAATGCACCTGGTGAGATAAAAGTTAGAACCCAGAGGAAAAGCTGTGAGAAATAGGAAGCTTGAAAAGAGGGAAATTAATCTCCTGGGATATGTCTGCTGATGGTGGAGGGAGGAACTCTTCGTAGGATTTTTAAGTGAAAGACTCTGAGGATGGACCGAGAGGAGACGGAGAAATGAGAGCATGCCTAATGCCGTCAACCCTGGAGGACACGGGACACTGGCCTTTTCTTCTACAACCACAGTTGGTCAGTTGGACTCCAGGGAGGAAGGTGGGTGGAACCTCTAAGTACCCCTACGTCATTATAGCTGCAGTTAGCATCACCCTCCCTCCACATTCCTCATCCCCCACACCTCACACCCCTCGGTTGCAGAGACAAAACAGAGACTTCTGAACACATTTATTTGATATGTCAAGTGGAGAGAGGAGTGACTTGGGGTTGCTCCCCACTTCTACCCGCCGAGGGTGTTCATAAGCTCAGACACAAGAGCAGCTGGAGCCCATGGCCCACCCTGGGGACATGAGGCGCCGTGTGGTATGGTATTGGCTGCGGGACCGGGTGGGAGTGAAAAGCAGGAAGTAGAGAGGTAAAGCTGAGAGCAGGAAGGGCAGCAGCAGAACCGAGGCCGGGACTGCTGCAGGAAACCCTCCAGGAGAAAAGATATCCCGAACAATGGTTAGGACGGGGAGCAGGGTGTGGGCAGGGAGCCAGGCCTGGAGAGAGAAGCCAGACCCGCAGAACGGGGTGACATGGTCACGAGGAGGGCAGAGTGTGCAAAGTCATGAGAGGGCTGTGTTTCAGGGCACACACGGAAAGCAAGGGGCTGCTTCTGCAGGAGGGCAAGGACTGCAGACTACCTATAAGGGGGGCTCCCTACTGCCTCTCAACAAATGCAAGTGAATGTGGGTCCCACGTGGGGCCCTAGCACAAGGGGCCTGTGTGCCTTGCTTGTGGGTAATTCTCATAAGCCTGTGAAGTAACCAGGGCATGAATGCACGTGTCTGTAAGCCCAGTAAGGAGGACGTACCCTTCCCTGCGAATAAGAGTAACTGTGCGTGTGGACACGCTTGTCCATGTGTGCGCGCACCTTGCCCAGGAGCACATGCAGAAGACCCCCCTGCCCGGGGTGTGTGTGTGTGTGTGTGTGTGTGTGTGTGTGTGTGTGTGAGTGTGTGAGCTGGCTCTCCCTCTGTCCGTCAAGGTCCTGATCCCACCCTGGCTCCGGTCCCTCCTCTCAGCGCCCCGGCTCCCCAGGCCCGCCTAGACCCTGGAAGCCCCCGAGCAGGCGGATCTGCTCGTTCTGCATCGAGTGGCGCCTCACCAACTTGCGCTTGGTCCTCGGAGAGCCTGGCGCCCCTGCCTGGGGAGGGGCGGGCAGCGAAGGCGCGCGACCTCCGGGTTGGGGGCGAATGTCGGGGATCGGGGGGTGGGGGCTGACATTGAGCGGGGGCAGGAAGCCCGGCCGCGTCTGCGAGATGTGGTCCAAGAGCAGCGTCCCCGAGCCCCTGCGCTCCAGCAGCCCCGGGCTCCGCCGGCGCCCGCTCAGCGGGGACACCGCCCCGGGCAGGCTTTCCTGGGACTGGCGCGGGGAGGGCGCCGAGCCCGCCAGGGGCAGAGTCAGCGGGGAGGCGCTGTAGCGGCGGCGCTCCAGCGACGGGCGGCCGCCCTCCGGCGAGTCGGGGAAGTCGAGCTCCACCGGCTCCATGCGGCTCAGTTTCTGCCGCAGCCCAGAAGGGGGACCGGCCTCCTGAGCTTCGGGCGCGGTGTTCCGGCGCGAGAGGGCGCCCCCGCCCGTCCCCTTCTCCACCCACGGGGGCGGGCCCTCGGGGCCCTCGGTGCTGTGACGTCGGGAGAGCCGGGGTCGGCCGCCCAGGGTCAGGCCGTTGAAGTCGGCGGTCAGGCGCTCCATCCCCAGCCTCCCCTCCGCGGGCGGGGCCGGCTGGGGAGCCACCAGCCCCCAGGGCTCGGAATTGAGCCTTTTGAGCGGCTTGGGAGGGTGGCGGGGTGGTTTGGGGAGCGGCTCGGAAGGCGAGGGGTCCTCGGGGGGCTTGGGCAGGGGGAATTCAAACACGTCCCGCTTCTCCTCTTCTTCCTGCGTGCGGGGGGAGGGCAGCCCCCGCGCCCCCCCTGCAGTCTGCAGCTGGATTTCCGACGGCGACGTGCAGACCCCCGGGCTCGGAGGGGCGGGGGCGGGGTCCTCCACCCCCGGGGACGGCGGGGAGTTGAGATACTGCCGAGTCTTCTTGGTGCCCGAGGGCGAGGTGTCGGTGGTGATGATGATGACCTCCGTGCCCTTGGCCTTGCAGGCGTCCAGCAGCGTGGCCAGGGTCTCGCGGTCCCCGCGGTCCAGGGCGTGGACCAGCGCCGAGGCGCCCGTGTGGTCTCGGACCGAGGGGTCGGCGCCGTGGGCGAGGAGCAGCGAGGCCACGGCGGCGCCCCCGCCCCCGGCGCAGGCGTGCATGAGCGCCGTGCGCCCCAGGCGGTCGGCGATGTTGGGGTCCGCGCCGTGCTCCAGGAGGTAGCGGATCATGCGCGCCTTGTTCTGGGGGTCGTCGTAGCGGGCCCGACAAGCTGCCATCAGCGCAGTCTCCCCCTGGGCATCGCCCTCGTTCACGTAAGCGCCGCCCTCCAGCAGCAAGCGGGCCAGGCGCAGTTTCCCCTGCCCCACGGCGCGCAGAAGAGCGTGGCCCTCCGTGTGCAGCATCGCTGCGGCTGGGGCGAGAGCACGGATGGAGCCGGGGCCGGGGCCTGCCCGGGAAGGCTAGGGGTGTGGGGGTGATGGCTGGAAGAGGCCTGAGGGCTCAGTGGCGAAGCCAATCCCTGCAAGAAAGAGGTACATCTGACCGATGGATCCAGGCAGGGAAACTGAGGCACCGGCGGAAGGACCCGGCGGGGGGTGGAAGAGATCTCCACTGCATGGCACACAGCCCTTCCTCTAACCCATGCCTGGAGCCGCCACCTCCCCCCAGAGCATGCCTGAGAAGGTGGGAAGGGTGCACCCGCATTAAAGACCAGCGCGCGTGCAAATGCGTACGTGCACGCTCAGAAGTACCCCCCATCCGCACCCCCTGGCTCCTCAGACCTTTCCAGCACCCCCCTTTTCTCATCTGCACTTGGAATCCCCCTCTCTCAGATGCTGAATGCCACCCACCCACGCACATGCACCCATACATTCACACACACATTCCCGTTCCTAACCTCGTCGAGGTTGCCACCGCCCCATAAATTGAGTGGGGGGAGGGAAGCAGCTGGCATTGGGGACCTAAAACGGGTGGGGGAGAATGGGGGTTTCTTTTGCCCCTGCTCTGGTCCCCATCACTCCTTGCTCTTTCCCCTCCCAGGCTTTGCGCCCAAATAGATACCTGAATGTCTGCAGAATCTCCGCCCGGCCAGAACCGAGGCCGGGACCGCCAGGCAGCCGGGGTGGTGGGGCCGGGTTCCCGGGGGCCCACATGGCGTGGGGGGGCATCTGGATTCCCTTGGTGTCAGTATCTGCGCCCGGGCATCGGATGCTGGTCCCTCCTCCCGGTGCGCCCCGGGCACAGCGCCGGCTGGGGAGGAGAGAGGCTGGGGGGGGGGGGGGTGCGAAAGGCGGAGCTCTGCCTTGCTATTTATAGCCTCGTCTCCGCGGGTGGGGGCGTCGGGCACCAAACCGTTCCCCCACCCATGCACACACACACCCCTAAACCTGGAGCTCCAATCCTGATTTTCCTGGCTTAGCCGACCGCCCTTCGGTCCCAACAAACCTAAAGGATTCTTAGAAGATCCAGACCGACACCAACTAAATTCGTTCTTGAGCTTCTGCAGACCTCCCTTCTCGCTCGCTCGGCGTGTTCCTGCGCGCTTGTGCGCCAGACCTGACCTACCTACCGCGGGGCACGGGGCGCCCTGTGCGGAGGGGTGGGGGGCGGCGGTGGGGATCCGCAGCCGGAGTCCATGCTGTGCGGAGAGCGGCAAGAGATGTGTCTGGCGTCTCACAGTTTAAATGTCAGGGCGAGCTGGAGTCAGACGCCGGGGAGCATCCCCACTCCTCCCTCCCCCCCTCCCCCCCAAACGGAGCACACAGCGCTGATGAGCTTGGACCGCAGCTCCCTGTACGGGCCTCTTAAATAAGTATGAGGAGGGCGGGGACCTTGGGTCATCTTTAGGAAAGGCCAGGGGCATTCCCGGATGCCTCCTTCCCATATTCTTGCGGGCGAGGGTGCGCGGAGACAAGAGCGAACCTTGTGCCACATCCTCTCTCCTGGCGCCTCTTTACTCGCCTTGCTTAGGTTATTTTTTCATCTTGCGTGGAAGTCTCGGGCCAAATCGCTCCTCAAGTCTCGCTCCCCTGTGGTCGCAATTGGTTTCTCTCACTGCCTCTGCCTCTCCTTGCCACCTGCCCTGTCTCCATGGTTACCATAGCTTCCATCTGCATATTTTAGGAGGGAGTTTGTGTCCAGCTGGAAGGCTTCAGAGGAAATGGGGGGTGAGGAAAAATTTCCCAAGGATTTGGAAAGCTCACCTGAGATAATTCAGAGGCCGGAGGCCACCGGACACAAGGTCCTAAAAATAAGGGGGGAGGGGGGAGAGAAATACTGCAGGGAAGCCGCCCATTTTTACCAGCTACCACTTATTGGACAGCAGCTACGTGCCAAGTACTTTACATACGTATCTCCCGTCCTCACAACAACACTACAAAGAAGGAATTATCTTCACTTTATAAGAAACAGGGACTTAGGCCCTAACTGGTTTGGCTCAGCAGATAGAGCATCGGCCTGCGGACTGAAGGGTCCCTGGTTCGATTCCGGTCAGGGGTATGTACCTTGGTTGCGGGCACATCCCCAGTGGGAGGTGTGCAGGAGGCAGCTGATTGATGCTTCTCTCTCATCGATGTTTCTAACACTCTGTCCCTCTCCTTCCTCTCTGTAAAAAATCAAATATATTTTTTTAAAAAAGAAACAGGGACTTAGTAAAGTTAAGTGAGTTCTCCAAAGCCTCACAGCTCCGTTTCTGTCTTATCCCAAAGACGGCGCACTTGCCACCACCCTGCAGCCTTCCGAGCCCAGAGGTGTTGCTCCCAGGCCATTGCTCTGACACCTCGGAGGTTCTTGACGCCTATATTTTATCACCCCTCTGAGCTCTTCCCTCAGTTTCTGGGCCATGTTTGTGTGTGTGTGTGTAAGACTCCTCTTCCTGAAGCACCCATCTTATACAAAAACTGCTGTTTGAAATTTTAACCCTGCTCTTTTGGCTTCTGTAAATGCTTGCTGGCTTAAATAATCAGGAAAAAAGATGACTCCCTGTTCCAGAGAGGCCGTAAACCTTCCCCAGACGAAGTTATCCATGCTGGCGTCAGGCCAAGCCTTTGGTTGAGGTCTCAAAGGCCCAGCACATAGAACTGTGCAAAGGGGACCGGAAAAAACCCATATTTGGGAGACAAAGAGGGTAAAAAGGTATAAATACAGGAAATTTCCTTTGTGACTTGGCCCAGAATTCTAGAGACATTTTTTCCTCTGGGCCGTGCATAATCATCATCATCATCATCATCATCATCATCATAAAATGTAACTCTATCTCTCTGAGCGTTGCATGGTTCTTCTCCGTCTTCTGTAACATTCCCACCATGTGCCCTTACCAAGGGCGAAGAGGAGCTGGAAGGCAATGGAAAGTGCAGGAAACACTGGCTCCTGCAGCGTCCCCTCACTCTAGTTCTCCAATTCCTAACCTTCCTTCCCCCCAAACCTCTCCCCATCTTCTTTCAGACATGGCAGCAACCCACGGAAAGAAACATTTTTTTCTTTCTTTTTTATTTATTTATTTTATTTTAACCATCTTTAATTAATTTTTAATTAAATATATTGCAATGACATTGAATAATACATTTATACAAGTTTCGGGGGTGCAATTCTATAATACATCATCTGTATATTGTATCATGTGTTCACCACCCCAAGTCAAGTTTCCTTCCATCACCCTTTCTTCCCTTTACCCTCTCCTACCTTTCCCTATCCCCCTCCACGCCTGGTAACTACCAAACTGTGGAAAGAAACATTTTTTATACGAGCAGTATTCACTGGTGGTGCTGGGGGGAAGCAGTGTAGGGTGGAAGGGAAGGCTGGAGTCATGGAGCAGAGGCCAAACGTGAGGCCGTCACGCAAAGACTCATCTCTAACGAGCCGCCCCCATAGGGGCTCATTTCTCTGTGGGGTCCCCGCAGAGCCGGCTGGTGAGACCTGGGCGTCAGGCCCCCTCGTGAACTCTCGCTGGGCTGGCCCGCGGCTCCTCCACCTGAGACGAGATGGAAAATAATGGAGCCTGGCTCATTCTGCAGCCCCGTCTCCCTCCGCTAGTGGCTCCCACGCCCGGTTCCGCCTGGCTCCTCCCTCCGCCTCCTCGGCTGCCAGGGGCGGACCTCCCCGCCGCTCCTCCTAGATTGGCGGGGAGGACTCACCAATGGGGAGCTCGCGGAGGCGGGCCCAGAGCGCCCCGGCTCGAGGAAGACCAGCGGATTCCAGGTTGGCGGCGGCCTCGGCTTCGCGCTGGGGGAGGGGCGGCAGGTAAGGCTCCCACCTGGAGGCTCGGACCTGGTTCCGTCCCACAGTTCCCGAACTACTTCGCCTGGGCCAGCTGCGAGACAGACAGACAGACAGCAAACCAGCTTTCTGATCAGCCCCCGCGGGCTCCCTCCCCTCTCTCTCCTGGGTTCCCATCGCGGTATTGATCCACACCGTAGCGTTCTTGTGCGCATAGGCAACCGATATGAAAGCAGAACGTGGGAAAGACGCTCTCGTGCTTCCGACTCTGCTATGGCATCAGCTTTCCTCGAACCTGTTAACTGTACCTCCCCAGGGGCTGACGGACTTCTGTTGTCTATCAAGACTCAGATGAAAGGTTACCCATGTCCTACCTGTAGCTTTCTTGCACCACCTTTCCCCCCCCCAGAATTAATTGTTTCCCAGTCTGGTGCTAGCATTTTATGTATACCTCTATTAGAGTACTTAGTACACCCTCTCTCTTTAATGTTTCTAGTCTTCTCAGAATATAAGGTTTTGTAGGGCGGGTTCTAATACTTCCTACACATTGCCCAATGAAGGCTGATTGAATGGAATTGATTGGGGAATCAGAATTTAAACTCCTAATGTGGTTAGGGAACAATTCATAAAAGACAACATACAGTACAATACAGTATATAATTAAGGGCTTTTAAAAGTAGTGGTTCATTTTATAGTTGCTCCCACAGTTCAGAGAAGGGAGAAAGCTAGGAAGACTGGGATAGTTGGGGGGCGGGGGGGAGGCATTTTATGAATCACAAAGTCTCAAGTTTGGAAGAAAGCTTAAGATATCTTGTGTTCACTCATTCATTCATTCATTCAACAAATATTTATTGAGCATAAATCAATATGCCAGACAGTGCTAGACAAGAGGGATCATAATAAATCCTCTACTCTAGACATGCATTCTTCGTCGGGTAAACCATATTTAGTAAATGGTTATCCAGCTTCTATTTAATCGTCTTTAGTAAAATGAGCCTATCTCACTTTTCCAGTCATTCCATTTTTGGATATTTGTTCTTCAAGTGATATCCAACAAATATTCTAAACAAATATATAGCTTGACACACTGCATCCCACACTTCCATTGTGAAAGGCGAGAGCAGTGCTAGTGGTAGCATTCTTAAAAATAAAGAACACCTTACCTTTTGTTTTCTGATTACAGAAGTAATATACATTTATTCTAGAAAATTTGGAAACACATAAAGGTATAAAGAAAAATACCTATTATATCATGACCATGATGTAGTGATAACCATTATTATATTTTAATATGTATCCTTTCTATTTCTTTTCTGCATGTATACATATATATGTGTGTGTGTATTGCATAAATAGGGTCATACAATAAATGCAATTTTTATTATGTTCCCCCTTAGTTTACATTATATTGTGAATTTTTTTTTCTTTTAAATATTATTTAAAGTCACTTTTATGGCCCAGCTGGTGGGTGCAGTGGTTGAGTGTCGACCTATGAACCAGGAGGGCAGGATTCGATTTCTGGTCAGGGCATATGCCCAGGTTGCGGGCTCTATCCCCAGTGGGGTGTGCAGGAGGCAGCTGATCAATGATTCTCTCGCATCATTGATGTCTCTCTCTCTCTCTCTCTCTCCATTCCTCTCTTTCTAAAAGTATAAAAATAAAAAAGGCTGTTGATTCAAGTGGTCAAATTGTCCCCTCAAACGATTGTGTTCTAGTGAATTATGAGAATGTCCATCTCAACAAAATTCATGACAGCCTGATTATTATTTAAATCTTTGTCAGTTTGACAGGTAAAGAGTCAGACTTTTGTCAATGGTCCATGTCTTTTTTAAAAATATATATATTTTATTGATTTTTTACAGAGAGGAATAGAGATTTAGAAACAGCGATGAGAGAGAAATATCGATCAGCTGCCTCTTGCACATCCCCTACTGGGGGATGTGCCTGCAACCAAGGTACATGCAGGAATTGAACCTGGGACCCCTCAGTCCAGAGGCTGATGCTCTATCCACTGAGCCAAACTGGTTAGGGCAATTGTCCATGTCTTTTGCATGTTTATTCTTTTGGGGTGATTTTTCACTACAAATATAGGAAAGTCTAAACCTTAGAGTGTTCTAGGCCTCAGTCCCTGAATCTCTTAGAACAGCGCCTGGCACGTAGTAAGCACGCAGTAAATATTTGTTAAGTGAGTGAAGATGATTTTGTTTTTATTATTCCCCTTTTAAGGATGAAGGAAACAGTTTTAGAGATATTTTTAAAATAGCTTAAAGTTATATAGCTAAGAAATGACAGAACTGGGATTCAAATCCATGTTCTTAACCACTACATGCATGTAACTTCCTTAAATTCCATGTAACTGTTTTTCTCTATGTTTTGTTGCAACCTGTTCTCAATAACTTGTACCGTAACACACAGTTATACATAATGGGGATGAGCATAATGTGTATGGGATGTTGTTGTTTTACGGGAGGGAGAATGCAGGGGTGAACACTAGGGACAGTTGATATTAAAGAAGATTAGTTTGGAACCAGATTATAAGAGACTTTACTGTCAAGAATTGAGACACAATCACAACCTTAAGTATAAGAGACTCGTTGTAATTACTGAGCTGAGTCGGGTAGAGATGAATGGTTTAGTTTATTGCCTGAATTAGATAAAAATTTGTCTTATTTTACCGCACTTTGTTGGGAGCCACTTGATACGCATGTGGAAATGGAATTAGAAACGCAAGGCCTTTTCCTGACTCCTGGCTGCTTTGCAGTCAAAACAGCTCCCCTCTGCCCCAGCCTTAGCCAGTTTGGCTCAGTGGATAGAGCGTCGGCCAGCGGACTGAAGGGTTCTGGGTTCGATTCCGGTCAAGGGCACATGCCCAGATTGTGGGCTCAATCCCTAGTAGGGGGCGTGCAGGAAGCATCTGATCAATGATTCTCTCTCATCATTGATGTTTCCATCTCTCCCTTCGTCTCCCTTCCTCTCTGAAATCAATAAAAATATATTAAAAACAAACAAACAGGCAAACAAACAAACAAACACCCAGCTCCCCTCTCCACTGTCTGTCAAGTGGAAAGAGACCGGAGCCAGCAGTGGGAGTGCTCTTTCCCTGAAAGGGCCCGAAGACACGGTGATGGGTTCTTACTCCAGGGTCCACCAGTCCACCTCTCTTCCCTCATACGCTCTGTCAATCAGATCACCATGCAGTCTGTTAACTAACAGCCAGCTTTTGCTTCACATTTTTTCATGGTAGTTGGACTTGAAACTTTCCAAGTTTCTCAGACACATATTCTTTTACCCTCTCCTTCCTGCTACATGTTACTAGTCTCATCTACTATTGTTAGTATATATTTTTAAATTTAAATCAACATTTTTTTCTCATTACAAAACAGTATAGAAGAAAACCTTAAATTACAAATAACCGCACCCCCAAAACACACCTTAAATTAATGTATATCCTTTAAGAACATTTTTATTCATAAATGTGTGTGTATGTTTGCAACATAGATTACTTTATAACTATTTAAAAATATTTTTAAATAACTAATTTTTGTAAAATGCCCTTTATTTAGCCATATATTTTTTTTGTCTAGAGCAGTGGTTCTCAACCTTCTGGCCCTTTAAATACAGTTCCTCATGTTGTGACCCAGCCATAAAATTATTTTCATTGCTACTTCCTAACTGTACTGTTGCTACTGTTATGAATCGTCATGTAAATATCTGATATGCAGGATGGTCTTAGGCAACCCTTGTGAAAGGGTCATTCTACCGCCAAAGGGGTTGTGACCCACAGGTTGAGAACCGCTGGTCTAGAGTGTTTGTTGAATATTAATTGAAGCACAAATATCCAAACATGACAGGACATACAAAGTGAGATAGGGCGTTCTCTCATTAAAGATGTTAAATAGAAGATGAATAACAATGTACTAAATATGGTTTATCGGAGGAAGGATGCAAGCCTAGAGGATTCACTATGATCCCCATTATCTAGCATTATATCTGGCACGTAGTAGATGCTCAATAAATATTTGTTCCCTGAATGAATACATGCCTTCTAAGAGCTCTTCCAAACTTGAGACTTTGTTATTTATAAATCCTCCCTCACCATCCCAGACCTCCTAGTTTTCTCCCTTCTCTGGACTGTGGGAACAATGACATTATGAATCACCAATTTAAGAGATCTTAATTAGGTACTGTATTATTTCTTATTGTTCTCTAACAAGGTGTTACTATGTACCCTTAATATGACGTGATGCAATGGTACTTTACCTCTGGGATTCTCCTCCCCAAGCCCCGAGCCCCAGTCTAATCAGGAGAAAAACATGAGACAAATTCTAGCAGAGGAGCATCCTATCATATACCTGACCAGTTCTCTTCAAACCGGCCAAAGTCATAAAAGCAAGGAAGGTCTGAGAAACTGGATTTAAAGTGCTACTCAAGGTTTTTAAAAATAGATTTTATTTTTTGAAACAATTTTAGATTTACAGAAAAACTGGAGAGATAGTACGGAAAATTTCTCTATGCCCTGGAACAGTTTCCTGTATTATTAGCACCATATATTAGTATGGTACATAAGTTACAGTTATGAAACCATATTGATACATTGTAATTATTTAAAGTCACACTTGTGTCACACTTCCTTAGTTTTACCTGCTGCTCTTTTTCTGTTCTGGGATTCCATCCAGTATACAACATTACATTTAGTTGTCATGGTCCTATTGTGTGTGTGTGTGTATACACGTACATGTATTTATACACATGGAAATGAAATTAAAAGGATACATGTTAAAATATTAATAATGGTTCTTACTAGATGGCGGTCATCATGAAATAATAAGTATTTTTTTTCTTTATACCTTTATGTGTTTCCAAGTTTTCTAGAATAAATGTATATTCTATGATCAGAAGACAAAAGGGATGGTGTTCTTTATTTTTAAGAATACTACCTACCACTAGGACTGCTCTCCCCTGTTACGATGGAAGGGTGGACCTCCCTTGTTTTGGGTGACTGGCAGTGTTAGAAAGTACTGGTCAGGCCCATAGGATGCTCTTCTGCTGGAATTTGTCCGATGTTTTTCTCCTGAGTAGACTGGGGTTGTGGATTTGGGGGGGGGGGGTCACAGAGGTAAAGTGGTAAAGTGACATTTCATCACTTCAATATTAAGGGTACAAATTCACGACCTGATTTAAGATTGTTGCTATTGATCTTGGTCACCTGGCAGAAGTAGTTAGTGTTCGTGCAGTTTCTCCATTGTAAAGTTACAACCCTACCCTTTCAAAACTATACGCTTTGGACAAAATTCCCCATACACAGCCAGCACTTAAGGAGAGGGGAGTTCTACCCTCTGTCTTTAGGGGAGTCCACACAATGGATTTGGAATTCTTCATGAGAGATTTTTTTTCTCCCCCATGAATTGATTTATTCAGTCATTTATTTATACTAGTGTGAACTCCTGGATATTTGGTTTATGCTTTGGGGTAATAATCCAATACTGCTCTATGTTATTGTTCAAATTGTTCTGGCTTTGGCCATTGGGAGCTCTTCCACTTGACTCGTATGCTCCGTTGACGTAGCCCCATCAATGTGTGGTGGTTTTTTTTGTTTGTTGTTGTTGTCTTAGCACTGACTGGCCCTAGAAGGTACTTCAGGCTCATGGTGTATATTTCCTGCCCCCATCCTAGAATTAGCAATTTCTTCAAGAAGCCTTGGTTCCGTTTATTAGAAAATAGTATTAGAAACCAAGATCTGGGTGCTAGGTATGTTCCTTGCTACTGGGTATCATTTTTTTCAAGTTTCATTTTAAAAAAATATATTTTTATTGATTTCAGAGAGGAGGGGAGAGGGAGAGCGAGATAGAAACATCAGTGATGAGAGAGAATCATTCATCGGCTGCCTCCTGCACGCCCCACACTGGGGATCCAGCCCACAACCCGGGCCTGTGTCCGTGCTCAGCCACTGAACCACCCCGGGCCGGGCAAGTTTCATTTTCACTTGGTGACTTTATCCCCCATGCTAGCTGCATCTGAGTCCCCGCAAGTCTGATGATGACAAGAGGCAGAGTTCAGTTCAGTAGCAAGAGGAGCTTTCGATTCATCAGCGTCAATCCCCGTGGGATGGGCCGCCATGGGGGAGAATGGACACGCTCTCCTTAGGAAAATACCACCAGACCCAGAATGACTCACAGCTTACCAGAATGACTCACACTAAGACAACAACAACAACAACAACTAGCTCCACTAGTACTGCACGCGGGTCCTTCCAATTCTAAGTTCTGTGCTCCCAAGCGGTGTCTTAAAAGATCAATTTGATTGTAACTGTTCTCCTCTCTGCCCCCCCCACACACACCCCTACACCCCCCACACACCCGCCACTGACAGAGACTGATGACTTATTCCTGTGCCCCCACAGTGCCTGTCGTACTACTTTTTTCGTGGCATATTCTGAATAAATGTGTTGTTGAAATGCACTGCATTGGATTCAAGTGGGCTTGGTTGGGTTTGGAAAACCAGGGAGAGAAAGAATGAAAAGGTCATAAAAAAAAAAAGGAACTAGATTTGAAAAGTAGCTCTGCAGATGGTGACAAACATCAGACTATCTTAGGGATGCAAGGGAGTTTTTTCCAAGGCTCTAATCACTTTCCCCTTTGGGCTTCAGTTACACTATATTGCAGTTATCTGTCTGGTTGAGACCACGTCTCATCCGTGTTTATATTTCCAGAAATATTCTGCCTGGCCTGTGCCTTCTCAATCGAAACCTGTTGAATTACACTGGCTTTTCAGATTCCCAGGGGAAAAGATTGCGTGTCATATACCTCTCTGTTTCCTACCCCTTCTCCTGCGCTGTTTCTCTCTGTTTTTATCTTCATCAGGTGTTTCGCATCGGATCTCTGAATACCCAGGCCGCTTCCACCATGGCCAGCCGGGGCCGGGGTCGGGGCCGCGGCCAGTTGACCTTCAACATGGAGGCCGTGGGCATTGGGAAGGGGGATGCTCTGCCCCCACCCACCCTGCAGCCTTCACCACTCTTCCCCGTGAGTGTCTGCCCTCCCTGCCAGGCCTCCCAGGTGCCCCTGGCTGCCTGTATGTGAGCCTGGAGTCTCCTGGGCCGTCATGAAACCATCCTTACCTTGCTCCTCCCTGTCCCTGTGCACCCAGCTCCCATGGATGTTCTCCAGGCCGGGAAGTGTCTACCTGACTTCTCGGAGCCCTGGCTCCCCAACTTTCACCATGCTGTGCTGCTCCCCTTTTTTCGTCTGGCCCTTTGCTCAGCAGGCGCATGGGATTGAGCTGGGGGGCGACACCCTCCTGGATTGTGCTCCAGCATTTTCTACCCGGACTGACCACTGCCCCGTCTCCTTAGCCCCTGGAGTTCCGCCCTGTGCCTCTGCCCTCAGGAGAGGAAGGGGAGTATGTCCTGGCGCTGAAGCAGGAGCTGCGGGGGGCCATGAGGCAGCTCCCCTACTTCATCCGGCCAGCGGTCCCCAAGAGAGGTCAGTCGGATGCTAGTATCCCGTCCCGAGTGCCTCCCGGGGCAGTGCCTACTGGGGCCAGCGATGCCAGGACGCTCACCATCTCAGTGGGGAGATCATAATAATCACCCCTGAATTCGAAACACATGACACTGTCCACGATTGGTTTTGTGTTTTGCAATAGTTTTGGGACAGCAGGCGGTGAAGTATTGCACCCGTATAAAGCGGGGGATGTATTATAATTTTTAACCATCTGGATATTACAGGCACCAAGCAATCAGAAGAGGGGCTGGAAAAAAAAAAAAAAAAAAAAGAAGAGGGGCTGGTGTTAGGCCTAGGAGATACCCTGCTAACTAAAGGGTTACCTTTCTGGTTAGCGGATCGTGGAGAAGTCGGGGAGACCAAGAGGGACTGGAGGAGCGGGTGCACGTGGGAGGCCTGGGATAGTGGGTATTTATTAACTGCTGTGGAAATACAGTGTGTTCCCTAGAAGTGGAAGCTCGGGGAGCGGAAAGGCTCATGGAGGTTAGTCCCATGAACAAGGAGCAAAGGGAATATGGGAGCCCTGGTTCCTTGTCTCCAGTATACGTTTTTTAAAAAATATATTTTATTGATTTTTTACAGAGAGGAACGGAGAGGGATAGAGAGTTAGAAACATCGATCAGCTGCCTCCTGCACACCTCCTACTGGGGATGTGCCCACAACCAAGGTACATGCCCTTGACTGGAATCGAACCTGGGACCCTTCAGTCCGCAGGCCGGCGCTCTATCCATTGAGCCACACTGGTCAGGGCCCCAATGTGCTTTTTACTGTATCACTACCTCTTGATAGACTCATGCCTTTGGGTTAAGGGAGATAACAAAAAAAAATCATACTTTTAGGTGGAAAGAGACAGGTTACAGACTGTTGAAGGTCCTCATGAAGCTGACCCCTGGGCTCTGGGTGTGGGCTGAGGGAACAGACAATTCCTAAGTACTGACAGGGCTGGGCCCTGAGGAACAACCCTGGTCGAGGCCTCGGGGAGGATAAAGCTTTGACCCTTGGCCTCTGACCCCTCAGATGTGGAGCGTTACTCAGACAAATATCAGATGTCGGGGCCGATTGACAGTGCCATCGACTGGAACCCTGGTAGGTGATGGGTCCTTTCACTGACTGCCCTTCTTGCAAATGTCTCCACACTGGCCGTCACCCTATTCACCCTCTTCTGTGCCCCCGCCACCCCCTCAGTATTTACAAACTGGACCCTTACGTATACTAGTCAACACTCAGGTTCCACCTAAAACCCTGCTAACTAGCCCTCACTCCCCTGGAGGCATCCAAGCCACAGTTTCGTTCCAAGCAACTTTGACCCAACCCCTTCCTTCCTCACCTTCACCCCAACCCGTATCTCTAGAACCAGTCATCCTTCACAGAAGCCCCCCTCACCCCAGGCAGGGTCGGACTGACTTCTACTTTCCCACTATTCCCAGACTGGCGACGTCTACCCCGGGAGCTAAGGATCCGAGTGCGGAAGCTACAGAAGGAGCGTGAGTGTGTCTGGAAAAAGAGGGAAAAGAGCTCTCCTCCTGCCCTCCTACTCCTACTCCTACTCCGAGCACCCAGTGTTGTTGCTGGACACCTTGGTGGCCACACGAGGGCAGTAGAGTAACATGGTCTTTGCAGGAAGGTGGTAGAAATGTAGGAAGTTTGCTCTCTGATGGTTCACTTTTAAAAATATACATTTTTTTTTTTATTGATTTCATAGAGGAAAAGAGTGATAGAAACATCAATGATGAGAGAGATTCATCACTCATCTGCCTCCTGCATGCCCCCTACTAGGGATTGAGCCCACATCCTGGGCATGTGCCCTAACCAAGAATTGAACTGTGACCTCCTGGTTTATGGTTGCCATTCAACCACTGAGCCACACCCGCCAGGCTAATGGTTCAATTTTTGATCTTCTCACCAGGGACCACCATTCTACTTCCCAAGAGACCCCCCAAGACCACAGAAGATAAAGAGGAAACAATACAGAAACTAGAGGTAGGAGGAAATGTGCACGGGGCCTGAGCCCCAGGTCCATGCCCTCCTTTTCGGCCCATGTGTGCCTCACTTCTTCCCTTCTGTGCGCTGAGTCTGAGTTTGTCTTCCTATTCATCTTCACATAAGACCCTGGAGAAGGCCCTAGCCGGTGTGGCTCAGTTGGTTGGGCGTTGACCTGTGCACTGAAAAGTTGCTAGTTCTATTCCCGGTCAGAGCACATGCCCCACTTGTGGGCTCAATCCCTGGTGGGAGGCAGCTGATGAATGATGTTTCTCTCTCTAAAAATCAATACAAAATCTTAAAAAAAAAGACTCTGGAGAAGAAGGAGGAAGAAGTAACTTCAGAGGAAGACGAGGAGAAAGAAGAAGAAGAGAAGGAAGAGGAAGAAGAGGAGGAGTACGACGAAGAAGAACATGAAGAGGTGAGGAGACTGCTTTCCGCCCGCAGTTCCTCTCTCTTGCCCTGTTGCTCTCATTAGCTCTGGGGATCTCAACTCTGCTCACCAGGGATGTTCTTTTCAGAGGGTGGCAGAGCCAAAGGAGATAGTGCCCTCATGGCATCTGCCCGCAGGCTCCTCTACAAGCCGGCCACAGCTGGACGGGGTTTCCCGGCCTAGAGGGTGTGGTTGGGAGGGAAGGGACCGGGTACACAGGGAGGAAGGAGAATGCCAAAAGCACGCCTGACTTTTCTTTCCTTTGTACTACAGGAAACGGATTACATCATGTCATATTTCGACAATGGAGAGGACTTTGGGGTTGACAGTGATGACAATATGGATGAAGCTATCTACTGAATAAGGACCTTAAACAGCACCCTGGACCTTCGTACCTTTCTATGTAGGATACAGAGAGGCACTGTGCCTATTACTTGGTTTTGTGGACAAGGAGATCTTTCGCTCAGTGTCCAGATAACCCAGCGGTTCTCAACCTGTGGGTCGTGACCCCTTTGGGGATCGAACGACCCTTTCACAGGGGTCGCCTAAGACCATCCTGCATATCAGATATTTACATGACGATTCATCACGGTAGCAACATTACAGTTATGAAGTAGCAACGAAAATAATTTGATGGTTGGGTCACAACATGAGGAGCTGTATTTAAAGGGCCAGAAGGTTGAGAACCACTGAGATAACCTGTTTGGTCTGTGGAGACGGAAATGGAGAATGGCGACAGACAGCTCTCTTTCCTACCCTTCCCCTGCCTCTGCCCTTGTGTCACTTCTGAGATCTTGGCGAAAGGGCAGGGGACCCATGTCTGCTTGTATGAAAGGGAGAAAGGAGGGTCGAAAGAAGAACTGGAACTGTTAGACCTGAGACAGCTGTACACATGCCCTTACCCACTTTTTATAGTTCTTGGCGGAGATGATTGGGGGTGGGAGCAGTTAGGAGGAGTAAGGCCAGTTTTATATTTTTAAATAAAAACTTTTTTTTAAAATCTGTCTTTTTGTTCAGGGTGAGGCCTGGTGGGAGAGGGCTGGAGGAATGAAGGGGATGCCTCACTGAGCCATTCTCTCCTTCCCTGTCAGAGTCCAGTGGGACACCTGGGGGTTACAGCCTTCCTGTTCTTTTCCCTTCCCGCCCACCCCAGCGGTGGGACACGTGCTCCCAATCTAGCCGTACCAGGAACATTCAAGAAGCTCATCTGAGGGGCTGTGCAGAGCAGTGGAGAAGAACAGCGCTGGCCCCGAAGATCAGCTGATGCCTGAGCCTCCGGCCACGGGACAGGATTGTGCCTGTCCTCATGTGCTCACAGCGACGCAGGCCCTCTCTTTCCCACACTTGGCCTTGAGCTTGTCCTTGTTTACAGAGAATGATTGCAGCTATTTTTGTGGGGAGAGTCCAGGAAGCCAGGTGTGGAGAGGGAAGACGGGGGAGGTGCTGAGTCTTCTTCAGCACACTCACCCGCTTCCAGGCCACGGAGACACCACTGGGAATAGTTTGTGTAGGTGAAGCCCACTGAATATTCTGTTCTCTGCTTCTAGAAGCCACTGTGTGGCTAAGCTGCAGTTGTTTTGTTTTTCCTATGTGGAATTTAGTTAGCCCTTCTCACTTCCTTCTTTGGGAGGGAGAGGGGAGGTGGTGTTGCTTTACAGGAACTAAGGAGGGTGGGGTGGAGTGGAGTGACTTAGGGACACTCAGCTCTGAGATGCTTCCTCGCCTACACAGCTCTCCCTTGGGTGAGGTCACTTCCCTCGGCTCTGATTGGCTCTGAGAAGGCCCTCGATGAGCTGATTGGTTCCAGCCACTTGACATGCAGCAGTCACAGGCTAGCTGCGTGTGCGGAATAAGGACTGAATCAGGAGGCAAGCACAGATAGCAACCCGACTGCACATCTGAAAGCCATAAAGATGGGATGCAGGAGAACCTTCAGGAAATTCCCCTCCCTGGCAGATAGCTCAGTTGGTTAGAGCATGGCCCCTGCTCTGCCAAGGTTGTGGGTTCGATCCCCAGTCAGGGCACATACAAGAATCAACCAAGGAATGCACAAATAAGTAGAACAACAAATCCATGCTTCTCTCTCTCTCTCTCTCTCTCTCTCTCTCTCTCTCTCTCTCTCTCTCTCTCTCTCTCTCCCTTCCTGTCTCTCAAATCAATCAATCAATCAAAATAAGAAAGAAATTCCCAACCTCATTCAGGCTGGCACACTGAATTCCCTGCAGCATCAAGTGACAGAGAGCGGCAACCTTATATTAGGTCTTTCTGACCCCGTTGCAAAGAATGAATAGGGCCTGTGACTTCATTGAGGGAAGGCCCTTAAAAGCCCCATATGGATGCAGTAGTAGGTGTTACAGTAGAAGCAGCCAAGAGAACAGAGAAGGAGACTGGAATAGAAACAGAACATTCCAGTATTGAGTAATTTGTGATGATTGATGTGTTCTTTTTCTAGCTCTGTGAGGTGTTGTAAGTGGAGTCGGGGTAGGGAGAGGACCCGCCCCTGGGGTTTCCCAGTCACACTATAGCCTGTGAGATGACTAGGGAGAAATCCGCAAGAAACAGAATCAAAAGACACTGAAAAATCTTCTGTACCCTTCTCCCCCCCCCCCCCGACACGCCCCCCCCCCCCCCCAATTCCAAATCTGGCCAGCCATATCTGTGTCTTTGTTGGTGTTACAGCCAATGCCCTATACCTCACCAATGCCAGCCTGGGAACTTCAAGAATGGGAGCAAAGAAGATTCTAGACAAAAGACAGTAGAGGAGGAACACATCCCGGCTCGCCCTATCCGCCCCGACCCCCTGTACACACACCTCTATGCACACACATCCTCTGCCCCTGAAACAGGGGAAAGGGGGACAAAGGTTAGAGTGACCACTTGGGGTCAGATGTCTCGCCTCAAAGACAAAGTACCAGGAAAATCAGACCATTCTTGGACTCGTCCCTGCCTGGCTTCCTGCCTCTGCTGGCAGGTGGCCTTGCCGAACAAAGCCAGAGGCATGGGACCCGGCAGCTTCCCCAGATGCCGGGGCAGTTCCAGGCATGAGCTAGTTGTTTCCATTGACCTCTCCCCCACTTTCCACAGGCTCTGTCCGGCGGGCTGCGGTTGCTAAGGCCCAGTAAACAGTCAGGGCTGCTATTCCTCTGGAGGACCAAGAGGAAGGCTAGAGGTTGAGGCCTCCTCGTAAACATGTAGAGAGGACCCGTGTGGTGCTTGCTCAGCCCGGCATGCTGTGCCTGCTAGGGCCGGCTGATGTTGAACAGGTTGCTCCCATGCCCACAGCCTGGGCTGCACTGGCCTCAAGCAGGGTAGGTTCTCTGGCAAGCGTCCTATTGTTTCCCACCATTTTTTTTTTTTTTTTTTTTTTTTAAATATATTTTATTGATTTTTTACAGAGAGGAAGGGAGAGAGATAGAGAGTTAGAAACATCGATGAGAGAGAAACATCGATCAGCTGCCTCCTGCACATCTCCCACTGGGGATGTGCCCACAACCCAGGTACATGCCCTTGACTGGAATCGAACCTGGGACCCTTCAGTCCGCAGGCCGACACTCTCTCCACTGAGCCAAACCGGTTTCGGCTACCCACCATTTCTTACCAGCCTCCTGGTCCCCTCCCACCTTGAGCAGGAAGCGTGAGAGTGGGGTCTGCAAATGTACCTGCAGGGTCTCGAGTGGTCTGAGGGAGACCTGGATGGGAGGCCTGAATGCAGCATGAAGTTTAGAAGATCAGGAGTGGAGACCAGAGAACATTGGAGGGTCAGATGTCAGGTGGGCAGGACCCCCTTGGTTTGGTGAGGAAAAGACAATTACTTTCCTTGGTTCATGTTCGCTGTTGCTTGAACTTTGAATGGAAGATAAGGTGGCTCGAAGGCCGAGCTGGATGAGAACTACACCAAGGGGAAGGGCTGTCATCTCAGCTGGGCAGAGCCCTGGTGCGTGGGCCTCGCTTCACCACCCCATCGTTTCGTGTCCTTGGGAAAGTTATGTCCAGTCTCAAGCCTCACATTCCTCATGAATGAAACAGGATTTGGATTAGGGTGTCCACTAGGAGTCCTTCACGCGGGTGTTGCTCCAGCTGCAAGAGCCCAAATGGTTCTGAGAACAAAGGTCAGGACGTGGCCAGCTTTTGCTGAGCTCTGCCATCTGCTGGATCTCCCCATCTTATTCTCAGCGTGGGCGAGCTAAAGATAACTCCGGCACCTGGCCAGTCCTTTCCAAGAACCCGCTGCAGCTTAATAGGAGGAGAATCAGCAATCCCATCAACTAGCAAGAAAGGAGACAACCCCTAGAGCAGAGTTCAAGGTCACAGGCGAGGACTGAAACAGGCAGGTCACCAAGACATTTCTGACTGAGGAAGAAGCCGGGGGGCAGGTCCTCTCTACCTCCCCTCCTTTCTATCTGGCCAGAGGACAGAGAAGAGAAATGAGATGGAGAGGAATGCTGTAGCTCAGTTACCTAATGTGGCCAGACCAGTGGTAACCCCTTCTCCATTAACCTTTCCCCTAGTGAGGCTCACTTAAAAATATATATATATAGGGAGCAACTAAGATGGCGGCATAGGTAAACACCGGGAAATTATCGCCTCACACAACAATTGAAAATTACCGCAAAGGACTGAGCAAACATCATCCAGAACAACAGAAAGGCTGGCTGAGTGTAAATTCTACAACTAGAAGGAAAGAAAAGCACGCTGAGAGCCAGAGGCGCTGCGGAGGTGAAGTGCGGAGGTACGGCGGCGCGCGCGCGCGCGCGCGCGAGGAAAGGGGGTAGCACCTGAGGACGCGGCTGACTTTTTGAGTCACAAGCTCCTGACTGCTCTGAACTCCGGTTCCGGGAAGTCTCTGGGGACCCAGGACTCATACGGGGAGAAGCTGGTCTGTCCGGCAGCGAGCGAACTTGAGGGCGGCTTTCCCTCAGAGGTGCTTGCAGCCGTTACCGGAACACTGAGACGCGCCACTCCGGCGGAGAATCGGCCATGGCCGCTTTCTCCGCCCTCTGACTCCCTGAGACCCCGCCCCACCCAGGCTGCGGCAGAGGCTTTTGCATGTGAATGTACCTAACTGCAGCCGAACCAGGCAGACCCGGAACTTCCAAGAGAAGGCCCAAGGCCCCGCAGCGGCTTGCATTGCTTCACAGCTGAGCCTCTTCGTGGCTCCTGCTGTGTGGCCTCAGGCAGAGGCTGAATTAGCACCTCCTTAGATCCAGGAGCCACTGTACCCAGTGGTCAGAGGGGGTCCATCCAGACTGCAACTCCTCAGATCCATAAGGGACGCACTCAGGGAGCAGACTCAGTGAGCACCAAAGCCCCACTGAAGCAAGTCTTGCCCCAGAAGGGTGTCTTCAGCACAGAAGTTCTCCCACTTTAGACACAGCTGATTCTCACAGCCAATTGGCCTGGAGGTCAATTCCTCCCAGTGATTCTACAACAACCAAGGCACCAAGAGTGCACCAAGAGTGTCCACCCCAGGTAACTGGGGAGGCTGAGCTACTGGGCCCTACAGGACACCTGGCGCACAGGGCCACTCTATCAACACAGGGAAGCTGCCAAAATGCGGAGACAAAGAAACAGGTCACAAATGGCAGAAATGGAGGAAAGCAAACGATTGGATATAGAGTTTAAGGCCACGGTTATAAGGTTTTTCAAGAATTTTATGGAAACCGCCGATAAATTTAATGAATCCCTCAATAAGTATAGGGAGACCATGGAGGACATGAAAAAGGACCAACTAGAAATTAAGCATACACTGACTGAAATAAAGAATAATTTACAGAGATCCAGCAGCAGAAAAGAGGATCCCAAGAATCAAGTCAAAAATTTGAAATACAAAGAAACAAAAAATACCCAACCGAAAAAGAAAAAAGAAAAGAGATTCCAAAAATATGAAGATAGTGTAAGGAACCTCTGGGACAACTTCAAGCGTACCAACATCAGAATTATAGGGGTACCAGAAGGAGAGAGAGGGCAAGATATTGAAAACCTTTTTGAAGAAATAATGACAGAAAACTTCCCCTACCTGGTGAAAGAAATGAACTTACAAGTCCAGGAAGCGCAGAGAACCCCAAACAAAAGGAATCCAAGGAGGACCACACCAAGACACATCATAATTAAAATGCCAAGAGCAAAAGATAAAGAGAGAATCTTAAAAGCAGCAAGAGAAAGACAGTCAGTTACCTACAAGGGAGTACCCATACGACTGTCAGCTGATTTCTCAACAGAAACCATGCAGGCCAGAAGAGACTGGCAAGAAATATTCAAAGTGATGAATAGCAAGAACCTGCAACCAAGATTACTTTATCCAGCAAAGCTATCATTCAGAATAGAAGGTCAGATAAAGAGCTTCACGGATAAGAAAAAGCTAAAGGAGTTCATCACCACCAAACCAGCATTATATGAAATGCTGAAAGGTATTCTTTAAGAAGAGGAAGAAGAAAAAGGAACTCTTACCATTTGCCACAGCATGGATGGAACTTGAGAGCGGATAAATACCACAGGATCTCACTCATTTGTGGAATATAATGAACAACATAAGCTGATGAACAAGGACTGATCCAGAGACGGAGAGGCATTGATTGGACTGTCGGGACTTGGAGGGAAGGTAGGGGAGGGTGGGGGTAAGGGGGAAAGATCAACCAAAGGACTTATATGCAAGCATATAGGCCTAATCAATGGACATGGACAACGGGGAGGTGAGGGCATGAGCGGGGGTGGGGGGGGTGGGGGGTAGAGGGTAACGTGGGGACAAGGACACATATGTAATATCTTAATCAATAAAAAATATATTAAAAAAAAAAAAAAAAGAACCAGGAAAAAAAAAAAATATATATATATATATATATAGATTGATTTTTAGAGAGAGAAACATCGATTTGTTGTTCCACTTATTTATGCATTCATTGGTTGGTCCTTTTTTTAAAAAGTATGCTTTTATTGCCCAGCCAGTGTGGCTCAGTGGTTCAGTGTCAACCAATGAACCAGGAGGTCACAGTTTGATTCCTGTTCAGGGCACATGTCCAGCTTGCATGCTCTGTCCACAGTAGGGGGTGTGCAGGAGGCAGCCAATCAATGATTCTCTCTCATCACTGACATTTTTCTCTTTCCCTCTCCCTTCCTCTCTGAAATCAATAAAAATACATTTAAAATATACATATACAATTTTATTGATGATCTCTAATAATAAAAGCGTAATATGCTAATTAGACCGGACAGCTGAATGACCCTCTGGACATCCTTCCGGATGAACTTCTGGACGAAGCCAGGGCTGCAAGGGCCGAGGAAGCCACTGCCGGGGTTGCGAGGGTCGAGCTGCTCACACGAATTTTGTGCATCGGGCCTCTAGTTATATATATAATTGATTGGTTCTTGTATCTGCCCTGACTGGGGACCCAACCTGCAACCTTGGTGTATTGGGATGATGCTCTAACCAACTGAGCTCCCTGGCCAGGGGGAGGCTCACTTTTTTCTTTTTTATTATTAAAATAAAATAATATATATATTAAAATATATATATATAAAGGGTGTCCCAAAATTCACGCAAGAAGTAATTTTGATAGAAAACACAGGTTTATAACTAAAAATTATAAATTTTTTATTGATTCATAAAGTATACAGTATAGGGTTATGTATGGAATAGCATATCGGGTAAATGGCCTCCACGGCTTTGCTGGCACATACGCACTCTTTTATTGAAATTTTCCATGACCGTTTTGCATAAATGTGGCTGAATTTCGATGAGGCTCATTTTCATCTTGATGGCTTGGTTAATCGACAAAATTGTTGCATTTGGGGTTCAGAAAATCCACGAGTGATTGTTGAAAAACAAATGCATCCACAACGTGTCACTGTTTGGTGCGGATTTTGGGCTGGAGCAGCCGTGGGCAAACTTCGGCCCGCGGGCCGGATCCGGCCCGTTTGAAATGAATAAAACTAAAAAAAAAAAAGACCGTACCCTTTTATGTAATGATGTTTACTTTGAATTTATATTAGTTGACACAAACACTCCATCCATGCTTTTGTTCCGGCCCTCCGGTCCAGTTTAAGAACCCATTGTGGCCCTCGAGTCAAAAAGTTTGCCCACCCCTGGCTGGAGGCATCATCGGACCATTCTTCTTCGAAAATGCGGCTGCTCAGGCAATAACAAAAGAATGCGTATGTGCCAGCAAAGCCGTGGAGGCCATTTACCCAATATGCTACTCCATACATAACCCTATACTGTATACTTTATGAATCAATAAAAAATTTACAATTTTTAATTATATACCTGTGTTTTCTATCAAAATTACTTCTTGCGTGAATTTTGGGACACCCTTTATATATTTCAGAGAGGAAGGGAGAGGGAGAGAGAGAGATAGAAACATCAATGATGAGAGAGAATCATCAATTGGCTGCAGATCAAGTCCGCAACCCGGGCATGTGCCCTGACCGGGAATTGAACCGTGACCTCCTGGTTCATAGGTTAACACTCAACCACTGAGCCACACTGGCAGGGCTTATTTTTATTTTATCCTCACCCGAGGATATGCTTTCATTGATTTGAGAGAGAGATAAATATGAGAGAGAAACATTGGTTAGTTGCCTCCCATTCCCTCCCCGACCAGGGATGGAACCTGCAACCTAGGTCTGTGCCCCACCCTAAACTGAACCCGCAGTCTTTTGGTGGACTGGATGACGCTCCAACCAACAGAGCCACCTGGCCAAGGCGAGGCTCACTGCCCTCCCCCCACCCCCACCCCCCGCCCCCACCACCCCAGGTCTGGTTATTTGGAACCAGAAAGCTGGAAATAAGACGTCCTAACTTCCTCTGTCACCTCAGAAAAGCTTTTGCCTTATCCCCAGCAGGACTTAATTTGCTATTTTGTACCCTGGAGAGAACGGAGGTTTTTCCTGCAACCCTACTGGGAGTCACTGCGAAGACAAGGAGTCAACCCTAACAGAGAAGGTGAGTGCAATCAGCGTGGGAACCCCAGACTCGGGAGGAGGGGACCCAGGGACTTCTTAGACTTGGTCGTGACCAATGCGGAGGGGCTGTCCCTGTGACCTGTGACTCTGGGACTGTTCTCCACTCTCACACCTCCTCTCCCCCAGCATCCTCAGCTGCGGGCTGGACTTCCCCACACCGGGCCCCTTGCCTCCCTGCATCTTCCTCATCCTGTGGTTCCATTTCTCTTGGTGTACAATGGACAGAGGGAGAAAATACCCTAGTCTTGTCTCTAACAGTCTTTTTTGATATATATATATATATATTTCTTATTTTTTAAAAATATATTTTATTGATTTTTTACAAAGAGGAAGGGAGAGGGATAGAGAGTTAGAAACATCGATCAGCTGCCTCTTGCACGTCCCCTACTGGAGATGTGCCCACAACCAAGGTACATGCCCTTGACCAGAATCGAACCTGGGACTGTCAGGCCGACGCTCTATCCACTGAGCCAAACCGGTTAGGGCTATATATTTCTTATTGATTTCAGAGAGGAAGGGAGAGGGAGAGAGATAGAAACATCAATGATAAGAGAGAATCATTGATTGGCTGCCTCCTGCATGCCCCACATTGGGGATGGAGCCCACAACCCAGGCATGTGCCCTGACCTGGAATTGAACTGTGACCTCCTGGTTCATAGGTCAATGTTCAACCACTGAGCCATGCTGGCCGGGCATCTAACCCTCTTTGTTACAAGCAGGGCAGTATGGACAGTATTAGAACTGGAGGGAGATTAGTTAGGCCAGTCTTTGCCTCACGGAAGGGGTAGGGGAACTCACCTAAGCCTGGGACACTGATCTGGGGTAGTCTCTATCTTGGAGAAAATAGATAAAATCCCATTTGTACGTAGAGGCAAGCCCTGGTGTTGCTGGACAGCCAGTGGGTCTGGGCTGCGTGTTAAGCAGAGACAGGTTGAGTCAATGAAGCAGAGACAGGGTTGAATCCTGTGTGAGCCTTTATTCCAAAACTGCTGGCAGTACCGGAGAGCAGCAGGTCACCCACAAAAAATCTGCTCTGCCCCCCACCATCAGCCAGGTGCTTATATCAGGTAGGACAGAGATTACGTGGGGAAACAGGAATCTGGGGAAGTAGGCACAGTGGGCTGGGGGGAGGGAGGACTGGCGCGGGCCTCTATTGTTTGGGCAACAAGGTTATTCATCTTTCCATGATATTAGTCAGTTCTTGACTGGGGATGGACCACATTCCAAGGTTGACTCCCACGTCCCAGGGGCATACAGCTCCCAGACAGGTTAGAATGTGCTTTCTTTAACCAGAACAAGGCAATCACGGTTAACAGAGCACGATGAATATTTCCCATAACCATAGCTAGTTCCCAATTTTCTATTTCTGCCCATAACACTGATGCTTACCCTCCTGTGCTCTGCTATGGCCAGAGATGCTAGTCGTTCTGGGAAAAAAATTCTCTCATCTAAGGTGATCAAAATAACTCTCCACCCATTTTTCTCAAGCAGGGGTGGTAAGAGGAAGTGAAACAAAGATGGGCACAGTGGGGCAAAGGGCAAATGCCTTCAGTTCCCTGTGCCCACACGTCTCTTCTGGTCCCGAGACCTTTTTTCCTGTCTGACCACACTTGGCTGCTCTCAGTCCCTCACCTCTCCCTTACTTGGCCTGGCTCTTGTTTTGATACTTGCTTTTACTCTGAGTCACCACTCTAACACCTGCCCCGAGTCCTCAGGGGTGTCTACAAACTTCTCAGGGGCTGACCTGCACCAGGGCAGGAGAGTTGACTTAGGGTCAGAGAGAGCTGGTCTCTCGGACTCAGTGTCTTTGAGAGTCCTTTCCTCTCCTCGACTCTCCCTCCATCGCCATGTCTTCCTTTCCACACCTCTCTTTGCCGCCTGTCGTTAGCATTGTGCTGCTTGAATTGGGCTATTCATGGGTGACATGGTGGGGAGTGTTTGGAGCCACAGAATACACATGGCACACCGTCCAGAGAGCCAATTTTGCTTTTAAGATTTGGTGGGGAGATAAATTATTTTTAAACTAAAACTATATAAATAGAGTATATCACATAAATAAAAATGTTCACTTTTTAAACCTAAAATACACACTTCAAAGACATTTCTGGCTTGTAACAGACTACTGTGGGCTGCTCTGGAAGTCCTTGGAAAATGGTTCACTCTCCGTCATCTCAAAGGTCCTTCAGAGGGAGTAATTGAGAAGCTCTACTCAGAGCAGAGGTGACCACCAGACGGGGTCAGGCAGGCATAGAGAAGCTGAAGCAGGTGGTTTAATGCAATGGGGAATGGTGAGAAGCAGGGAAGAGCGGGCCTGCTGCCTTCGGCTCCAGCAGCTTAATGCCATGACACCGTGTGTTCAAATATCATTGCTTTTTAAGAGACGCTAGAACAGTCGATTTTAGTGAAAAGTTGGGTTTTAAATGTTTATAACCAATTCAAATTTTTAGGAAGAAACTGTACAGGTTTCTAAATGCCTGCAAGCTGTTTCCACCTACGGGCCCCTGGTTTGCTCCTCTGACCTCTAACATTTCCTTTTTAAAAAATATATGTACAGTATGTTTTTATTGATTTCAGAGAGAAAAAGAGAGGGGATAGAGAGAACCATCAATGATGAAACATTGATTGGCAGCCTCCTGCATGCCCCTACTGGAGATTGAGCCTGAGCCCAGGCATGTGCCTTGACCAGAAATCAAACCATGACCTCCTGGTTCATAGGTTGACGCTCAACCACTGAACCACACGGGACAGGGCTCTGGCATTTCCTTTACTTTCCAAAGGAATAGAGGTGCACATCTGGGCTCCCAAATCCTCCATTCTGTTCCCAAGGGTTGGGGGCAGAGAGGTGCATGCGGTCGCAGGAGCGGTTGGGGAGGCAGGACTGGAGAAGCCTCCGGGTACCACTGGCAGGCTGTGCCTTTCCCCTGGGACGCGAAGGTCACTCACTGCCCAGCCACCCTTTCCCTGATCGACGCTGAAATGGCGCTAACATCTCATGGCTGGAACAGAAACCAAAGGTTTCTCAGAGTTGGAAGGTGAGTCAAGCATGAAAGACGAGGAATAGAGAGAAATGGGAGAACAGGAGACAAAGAAACGATTAGTTGTGAGTGGATAGGTGATGGAGGAAGTCAGAATTTAGACAGGTGAAGTGGAGAAGGAGGGGTCTTTCACCATAGAACCATATAAGGGAAGCACAGTTCTCATGACCCCACCTTCCCTGCCAGCAGCTGAAATCCTTCCTCTGTCCATCGGTCCAGGAGGTTAAAAATATTCAAACTGGGCACCCAGCCAGACATTTCCAAGAACCTGTTTACTAGCTATTGGATTGACTTGGAGAGGTAGTTGGCAGCTCCATCACCCAATAAGGAAGGAGACCAAACCTGGCTTGACATCCCAGCCCTCACAGCACGTGGGGTTCACAGTTATGCCCCTGTGTCCTTCCTTCTCCTCCTGTCCCTGGAGATGACCAATCACTTGGTAGTCAGAAAAATCCAGCCTCAGAATCTGTCCGTTCTTTGCTCCTTATGTAACAAGCCGGGGGACAGTACGGCAGGATCCGCCAAGTGGAAGGTCAGGACAAAACAGGAATAATCTACATAGGCTCACAATGGGCTCCCCTCAGCTGGTTTTTGTGCTACTCAGTCTAGTCCACCTCAAGGGGGAAAATCAAAGGAGATGTAGTCCCTTTAGATAAGGAGTCTGAGAATTCTTTGTAGTGTTGTTAGGAGCAGAAATAGAATATTGGGGACTAGCTCTTAGTTGTAAGAAATATTAATCATGCTCTGTTAACTATGATTGTTTTATTCTGATTAAAGAAAGCACATTCTAACCTGGCTGGGAGTTGTATGCCCCCTGGATCGGGGAGTCAACCTTGGGCCTGGGAGTCAGCCTTGGAATGTGATCCATTCTTATCCTAGAACTGCCTATTATCATGGAAAGATGAACAACCTTGTTGCTCAGACAATGGAGCCCCACCCCAGCCCCCATTGCCTATTCCTTCTGCCTAATGTCCCATGTAATCTTTGTCCTGCCCAATATAAGCAGCTGGCTCATGGGGGGTGCACAGCAGATGTTTGTGGATGACCTGCTGCTCTCCACGCCGCCGGCAGGATTGGAATAAATGCTCATATATGGTTCCACCCTGCCTCTGCTGAATTGGCTCAAGTAGTGACTGGCAGCCCGGACCCAGAGTTTCAGAGTCACCTTGTAACCCAGCACCCTCTGTTCTTCAGTTTCTCTCTCCAAAAGGTGGAAAGTTTCCTTCTGGAGTGTGTACTAAAAAGTTAAGGAAGTTCAGTTAATTTCCAGATGGTTCTAGAGACCTGAGAAGCACACTGGGTATATGAGAGAGAAAAAACGCTTGTTCTCCCAGACTATCCCATGAGATGCTAAAGGTGTGCAGAGGGCTTGGCCTGGCCTGGGGTTGGGAGTCCCAACAGTGGGCTGCCTGTCCCCTACCACAATGAACTCCAGGCTGAATCAGCCTCTATACACTGACCTCTCCTCAGACTGTCTTGTTCCCCAAACCCAGGAAGGGAGTCAAGAGGAACAAAGAGAAGAGCCTCACTTCTGATTGGCTAGAGAGCATTTTTGGGACATGCCTGGTGGTGGTGGCGAAAGATATGGGATATGGCTCCTCTTTCATTTTCGGTGACAGACACTTTCCTTGCTATTGTTCTAACACTTCACATGTATTTTTAAATCTCACAATAACCTTCTGAGATGTTATTATCTCCCATTTTGCAGGTAAACAAACAGAGGGGAAACAAGTCACAGCGCTTGTTAAATGGTGGGAGTAAGATTTGAACTTAGATAGTTTGGCTCAGGGTATATTGGCTTCACTACCACACTATACTTCTTTCTTTCTTTCTTTTCTTTCTTTCTTTCTTTCTTTCTTTCTTTCTTTCTTTCTTTCTTTCTTTCTTTCTTTTTTTCTTTCTTTCCTTCCTTCCTTCCTTCCTTCCTTCCTTCCTTCCTTCCTTCCTTCCTTCCTTCTTTTATTGATTTATTTATTTTTTTTACAGAGAGGAAGGGAGAGGGATAGAGTTAGAAACATCGATGAGAGAGATACATCGATCAGCTGCCTCCTGCACACTACTGGGGATGTGGCTGCAACAAAGGTCCATGCCCTTGACTGGAATTGAACCTGGGACCCTTCAGTCTGCAGGCCCACGCTCTATCCACTGAGCCAAACCAGTCAGGGCCCTTTCTTTCTTTTTGATTCAAACTGGCCTCATCCAGCACCTTGACTCACTGGCCTCCTACTCCCTTGCAGGAAGGACCACTCCCTTAATCACTAAGCCCTCGAGACAATGAGGTTCTGATCAGCATCAATTAATCTTAAGAACAAAGCCTGGGGTCCGTTCACCCAGAGTCAGAGTTTTGGTCAAACTAGAGATAGCATCCAGGCCCCAGTTACGTTTCAGCTCCAGGCCCAGAAAAGACAAAGCGATGCCATGGCTGATTGGACCAGGTGATCTGATCGACTACCCTACCCAACACCCACCAGTTAGTAGAGACCAGACCCTGACCACAACCCTTCCTTAGCCTCCGAGACTGATGATTTCCCCTACATAACCTACCCCTGGAAGCCACAGAGAGCATGCTCTGACCTGTCCGTGGGTGTGGGCCATTTCTAAAAATAGTCCAGTGCCCATCCGGTATGGCTCAGTGGTTGAGCATCAATCTATGAACCAGGAGGTCACAGTTCAATTCACAGTCAGGGCACATGCCTGGGTTGCAGGCTTGATCACCCAGTAGGGGGCGTGCAGGAGGCAGCTGATCAATGATTCTCATCATTGATGTTTCTATCTCTCCCTCTCCCTTCTTCTCTGAAATTAATTAAAAAATATATTTTTAAAAGTCAGGTAACACCATTTCTCCTTAATAGCACAGGAAGGCTGATCCTTGAACTCTTTTTAGGCTATCGACACATCTATTGGGCCAGGCCTTGAGGCCCTGGAACTGCAGCCAGCTTGGAGGGGGAGTTTTATTCATTTAAATCCTCAGCGGGGGTAAATATGTTTTTATGAGGAAGGGAGAGAGGGGGAGAGAAACAGGGAAACATTGATGTGAGAGAGAAATATTAATCAGTTGCCTCCCATACTTGCCCCAACCAGGGATCAATCATGCAACCTAGGTATGTGCCCTGACCCAGAATCGAACCCACAACCTTTTGTTGTGCAGGACAACACTCCACCCCACTGAGCCACCTGGCCAGGGCCTGAGAGGGAATTTTTTAGCTCAGTAAATGATGGTGAACATGGGGTCAGAACAGAGAACGGGACAAAAGTTTCTGCTCTCCCACTTCAGAACAATTGACGTCGGGGTACTTGGGACAGGGACTGGGCCATTGACGGGGCAGTAAAATATTTTCCTTATCCACCTTATGCATTCTGTCACCTAGCGATGGCCCAAGGAAAGGACACTGGGACAAGGTCTGTATGCTGTTGAAGGAACTGGACAAAAGTCACTCCTTCACCCCACTTCACACCCTTCAGCTACCATGTGATTGCTTTTTGCTGACCAGCTGCCTGGTCAGATCCTCCCCCCACACTTTTGCCCCCAATGCCTCAATCCTTGTGTTTCGCGTCTGTTCAGAGGTATCAAGGCAGCCAAGGACCCTTGTTGGGGAAATACCAGCCTTTTTCTTGTTCGTTTTACTTTCTTTAACTTTTTTCTCTCTTTAGTTTTTTCTGACTTCGCTCAAATCTTCCTGTACCACATTGGACCTCATGGATCTATGATACTAAGAGCTGAATTTCCTCCAGTGGCTGTTCATGTACGTCACAGTGCTTTAACAATGAAAAGGCCTATGAGAAGAGCATGGGAAAGGAAGTCCCCAGACCCACTTAGGTGGAGAAACAGCTGGGCCAGTACCTAGGGAAGCGCACTTACATGAACCTACGCAGAGAGAATGTTCTGGGGGGACCTAGAAGTTGCGTGTAAAAGCAGAAGTCCAGTGGGCCCTCTTGTGCTCTCAGAGAGGGGCGAGTTTCCTCTGGTGAACAGCCGTATCTGCTTGGTTCCTTCCTCAGATGTTGCTGTGCAATATGGTAATCACTCAGCACATGGAGCTTGTCAACACAAGACACCTTCAGACCCATGAAGAATTATTTTAGTTTATCTGAGCCAAAGCAGTAGACAATTGCTGGGAAGCAAAATCTGAACGGATTGAGATAATGCTCTGGAGAATGGCAGCTTTGTGCTTTATTTTACACATTACAATCAAAAGAGGAGAGGTAAGTGGGCTACATGAAATCCATTGGTGATAGATCAGGGAGGCGGAGAAAGCAAAGCGGGGAACCCTCTGGGATTGAACTGTACCTCTTTTATTAGGCGGGTACAGGATGCAAACGACAGTCAACAATGAACTCAATAATAACGAGGGGATTTGTGGCCGCTGAAGAGCAGGGCCTGTGCTTCGAGGGGTCCGGAAAAAGGAAAATTACTTTGACATTCCAATATGTTGTTATAGATGCAAAAAGACAATAGACAGGCTCAGTTAAGGTAAAGATTGATCTACGTCAGGGAAGATCCCAGCCGAGGTAGGACATGACAAACTGCTTTTAGTTAAAAAGTTTTCATTTCAGACCATCCTTTGTGGTTACTTTAGGTCTCTGAGTTTGCAAGGCTGCCATGCGGGCCTCTCCTGAGATTAGCATGCGGCCCCTTTTGGTCCACAAAGCTTATGAAATTCAAAGTAAGTTCAAAAATAAAAATCCAGTTCTTCAGTCTCAGTAGCCACATCTCAGAGCTCAGCAGCCACATGGCTGTCATGTTAGAACAAATATAGAACATTCGCATCATCATAGATAGAGCGTTCTATGGGGCAAGTGCTGGATTTGAGGTATGTGGGTAACAGGACGGGATGCATGTGTTCTGGCTTTTCAAGGCTCAACTCTCCAGCAGACCTAAGTATGTTATCTAATCCCCTCCCCCCCGCACCCCCCACCCCCAACCCGTCAGGTACCGCTAGCCAGGATGTGTACACAGACAATAGAGCTCTTCATCCTTTGTCTGCCCTCTGGCTTGCTCTTGCTCTCCGCAACCTCTCCAGTCCCTGGAGAACCAGCTGCAGAAAAAACTTTTCCATCAACTTTGACCTAGTTTCCTGGTGTCGGATTTGAAAAAGGGCAGAGCCACTAAATTCTTGAATAGGCAGGAAAAGGAGGCTGGGGTAAAAGTAAAGGCTATAAAGAGCTAGAGACTTTGACACCTGGGTAAGGAAAAACAAAGAGCCAGGAAAGAGCTACTGAAAATGAAAAACAGACACAAGCACACAAAGACGGGAGCGGAAAGGAATCTTTTCAATTTCACTTTCTGTTCCATTCACATGGATTTTATGAATTTCCAGGAATCCGAGGTCTGGAATTAGCATGTGCAAGTCCACAGAAAAGCCGAACCCCAAATAACGGCCAGGACTAGATCTGCCTACAAAGGTTTAAATGAGCCAGAAATTGGAAGTACATTAAGGCCTGCCATTTCAGGGTTTCCATCTGAGTCACCCCTTTAGGAATAATAAAAATCATTTCAATTAGAGGTGCAATTACGTGGTGTCAATCTATTGTTATTACCCTACAAGGAAGAAATAGGACCTGCTGAAGCATAACATATCTTAAGGGATGAGGGTGGAGTTGAGTATTCAGCAAACATTTACTATTATGATTATATGCTTGGAAAGGTACAAACTGAAGAGATAAAAACATGGGAGCAGCCTGCAAAGAATTTAAGCCCTGGCCGGGTAGCTCAGTTGGTTAGAGCACTTTCCCAAGGTTGTGGGTTTGATCCCAGGTCAGGGCACATACAAGAATCAACCAATGAGCCCTGGCCAGTGTAGCTCAGTTGGTCGAGTGTTGTCCCGTGCACCAAAAGGTCGCTGGTTCGATTCCAGTCAGGGCGCATGCCTGGGTTTTGGGGGCTTGATTCCTGGTAGGGGACAAGCAGGAGGCAGCTGATTGGTGCTTCTCTCTCACATTGATGTTTCTCTCTCCTTCTCCCTTCTGCTCTGTCTCTGAAATAAACTTAAAAAATACAGCAAGAGCCCTAGCTGGTTTGGCTGAGTGGATTGAGCATCGGCCTGTGGACTAAAGAGCCCCAGGTTTGATTCCAGTCAAGGGCACATGCCTGGGTTGTGGGCTCGATGCAGAAGGCAGCTGATCGGGGATTGATTCTCTCTCATCATTGATGTTTCTATCTACCTCTCCCTTCCTCTCTGAAATCAATAAAAATATATTTTTAAAAATACATGAAAACAAAAAAGCCCATTCACTTAAAAAAAAATCAGTGAGCGCATAAATGGAATTGATGTTTCTCTCCTTTCCTCTAAAAATCAATTTTAAAAAAGAATATTCATAACTAAATCCTTAAGTCCTGAATAATTATTTTGTCTTTATATAAACCAGGTTTACACTGGGGAGAAACCATGAAGCCAAATGATAAAATCTGGAACTGTAAACCTTTTCTCACAAACCTCATTTTCTTGTTTTTTAAAAGCTCATTAAAAAAAAAATAAAAGCTTATGCACTCCAAAATTGAAGAACTTTAGTAATGATTAACTATAAATGTAGAAAACTAGCTTAGATCATCAGAAGATCCCAGCTAGTTCCTTACTGAATTGGGAAAGACCAAATATGGCTCAAATGTCTTCCCTCTCCACCTCTCCAACCCCCATTCTGACTATATTCATTAGGGTCGATGGGTAACAATCAGAGGGTTTTCAAGAATGAATTGTGAAGTAGGAGAAACGCTCCTTTAGGCACACTTCTTAAGAAAGTGTACTTATTATTTATTGAGAGACACTAATTTGTTGTTCCACTCATTTATGCATTAATTGGTTGAATCTTGTACATTCCCTGACGGGGGTTGAACCCACAACCATGGCACATTGGGATGACACTCTAACCAACTGAGCTACCCGGCCAGGGCGAGGCACACTTTCTAGTAACTTCTCCAATACCATCTCACAGACAAGAAAACAGTTTTTGCCATTAAAAAACTTTATTTATTTTTTACAAAGAATATCCCCTACTTGGGGTGAAAATATATCTGGTTAAGTACAAAATATAGTTTTTTTAATCATACAAAAAGATACACAATTAAAAAAACATTAAACCACCTTCAGTCCATGTGCTTTCTCAGAAAAGGGTGGAGTTCAGTGCTCTGACACAGGAGGGGGAACAAAGTGCTAAAGGCTGCAGTGAGAGGGGCTGTCAGCATCCCCCGCCTCCCAACCCTGGAGAGTGGAGCCCGGGGCTTTTGTGGAGACCTGCCCTCGGGTTTCTCATGGCAACGTCCGGAGGCTCTGACCAGGGCTGGGCATCCCCATCTAGCTTCTCCTTGGTGAGGAGAAGTCACCGTGGGGCAAGGCTGGAGGCAGCAACCCCTCTCAGACAGTTAGAGTGTCAGAATTACAGAATTCTGTACACTGGGACAAAGTCTCAACAGTCATGAGCACCTTTTTTGTCCTTGTGCTTATATCTAGAGACGTAGTAGACCAGTTTTAGCTTACGTTTTGAGATAGAAAAGAGTAAAATGACAGGAACTAAAGTGCTAAACACATCACCTCCAAATCAATCCCAAGGAGTCACATGAAAGGAAAAACACGTTCTCCCATATAAAGACGTTTGCAACAGAACACAGTGCAATAGGCTCTGAGAATGGCTTAGAAGACCTTTGGTGGGGCGTCGCTATTAATGCTTTCTGCCAGATTGTTAAAAAACAATACATTCTAAGCAAAGACCGCCTTAGAGCTCCTTCCCTTTAGTTCACACAGCTCTCCGAAGTCCAGACCCAATCAGCTCTGGAGAGTTTTTATTTTTGTCTGTAAGTTTACAAAGGGCAAGGATGATTTTAAGAACCTCCTTTTCCCAAAGTTTTGAAGAGGATTTCCCCCCCTTTCCATTTTCCCAGTTTGCTACATTGATTCTGCTCCACATGATACAGATGTTCATGATCTGGTATCATTATAGCGATCTATGTATATATTCCCCTGCAAAAAAATCTTGGGAAGACCATGCCAGGAGGCCATTCAAAATTACTCAATATGCCTCAATTTTCAAGGTGATCTCAGAAAATGGGATGGGCCTATGGTTTTAAACCCATCTAGCAAACACCCCGACATCACAACATCTTGGCTGGCTGAGGATGGGTGTGCATCCTTTAAGGCCCAGGAGACTAGGCTGCCTGCTGGTCACCTCCTACGCTGGGGAGTCAGAGGCTGGGGTGGACCAACCCCACTGTAGAGACTGTTGAGCCTCTGAAAAAGGAAGAGTCCAGGAAGAGGCGGAAAGAAACAAGTAGATACAGCTGCTTCTTCTCTCCCACATGCTCACTGCACATTGTTGTTGAGGATGCAGGGATCCACCTGGGAGGAAGAACGAAAACATTTTAGTTCCAGTAAAAACTAAAAGAAACCCCCCCTTTAGGAATCCCTCCAACTCAACTTCCTATAGGAGGTTTGGAACAAATGCAGTGGTCAAATGACAATTCTCACCTCCGTGTAGGTAGGTGGTGGGATGAACTTGAACTCAGGCGCATACATAAAAATAGGGCTGTCTTGAGAGCCATCTGTGTCGTCTAGCAGAGGAGTGGTGGGGCTCTCCAGCCGGTGGTCTTCAGGAATGATATCCATATAGCAAGGAGGAGCTGGACAGAGAGAGGCTGGGGATGAGAATCCTGGCCCAGACATGGCGGACCGTCCCAATTTTACACACCCAAGCAGGCCCTAGGCTAAGACATGGGGTCTGGCTCACCTTCTGGGGTATCAGGGAGGTTGAGATCTACCCAACTCATCTCGGAGCTGGTCTGGCTGGCCATGCTGGACGTGCGGCTGCTCAGACCCGACCTGCTGCCAATCACCAGGGGCAGGTCCAGAATGACCTTCTTGGAGCCAGGGACGCTAACGTAGATCTAGAAAGGAAGTTGGCAGTTTGTTAGATGGAGGTCTGGAGAAAACACCACTGCTGTTCCGACAGATGAACAATTGCCCTCTCCAGGCCCACCCCACCACTCACCAGCAGGAAATATTCAACGCGGAGGATGTTGCAGCCCAAGATGGAAGGCCTGATCTTCTGCACCCGGAGGCTCTTGCCACGCCATGATGCGCAGGTTCCCGAGATGATATGATTGCCCCTGACAGACGACAGCTTCTGTGTCAGCACCTTGGTCTGGCCATTGGCCAGGTAAGTGTGGCGGGCCACGATGGCAGCTTTGGGAACCACGATTCGGGAGCATGTGTTTTCAAAGTCGGCGTGGATGGAAATCTCGTCACCTAGCAACAAGAAAGATGAAGCTGATGCTAAGTACAGTTGATGCCTTTCCTTCTGCCCCTGCCCTGCCCTCACCCCCAAAACCCACAGTTTCTATTTTGTCAGGACTTAGGCTTTTACCTTCACAGAATCCTTTTCTGTCGATTCGGGCAGAGACAGACACCCGCCCATCAGGAATGAACATGCACGACACTTTCTTCTCCTTTTTGGCAGACACGGGAGCCTACGGAGAAGAGAGAGGGTTGATTTGAGACTTTCTGGAGACACTTTCTCTGCGTTTTTTTTTTTTTTTTTTTTTTTTTTTTTTAAGAATATGTTTTTAGGAAGAGAGGAAGAGAAAGGGAGAGAGAAGCATATATTGGTTGCCTCCCAAATTCTCCCTGACCTCGCCCTGACTGGGGATTGAACCCGAGACCCTTCGATGCACAGGCTGACCCTCCAACCAACTGAACCACACCTGCGCCAGGCTCTACGCTTCTCTTTACTTTCCACCCCTTACCTAGAGCAGGCAGCTTTCCCTCCCACCTTGATGACTTAGAACTTGAATCCCCACCTAAGGTGTTTCAATCTAATGCCCAAGACATGTGACTTATCATCCCTGAGACCCAAGATAAAAGAATCTTAAACTGAACCTCACCATCAGATCAGGGGTATTGATATCCACTAGATCCACCACTTCAAAGCTTTTCTTTGTCTCTTGTGTTGGCTGGCTGGGGCGATCAAGGAAAGCCTTTACCCAGTAGTCTACATGCCCGTATTTTCCTTTGAAGGATGTTCCCAGAGGCCTGTGTCAAGAAAAAGGAAACAATTTAAAAACACTCTCCAGGATCAAATGAGGGGAAGATCTTGAGATAGAAAAGTCCAAAGATGCACCTGGCCGATACCTACCCCTGGGGAAGCTCAAAGCCAAACTTGTACTCGTATCTGTTTCCAGGCCTCATGATAACCATCTCATTCTCACCTGCAGGGAGAGAAAGGCGATACCATTAGGTTTCTTGTTACACTGAGAACGCATCTGTGTGATAAGAATTCGTGGGCAGGACGCAGGACCTACTGTAGCACCCCCATCTCCATCCCTTATGTTCTTCACTGAGAAATTCTGATGCATTTTGTTGGGCAAAAACTTGCAACGTTTAAAATTAAGCTGCTATCATCTCAAACAGCAAAGAGTAACGTATGCATAAAAAAAAAAAAAGAAATCTTTAAATAGCTAAGGCAAAATCCCGCAGGATCACTCTAAGAAAATAGGACCAATTGGCCTTTTTTGATGGGGGAAGGGGTTGCAAATTTAAAACTTCAAATACAGGGACACAACACAAACCGCTCAACCCGAGCAGCTTCGAGCATTTAGAAGCTCCATGTATTCGTTTCAAACTTCTCAAATCAGCTCCCCCACCCCCACCCGCTCCGCAGAGAAGCCCGGAGCTCACCTGTCGGCTGGTCCTCCAGCAGCAGCGTGTCCTCGTAGCGCAGGTACTCCAGGGTCTGCTTGCACTGCTGGGACCCGTGCAGCCACAGCACCTTGGCCACCCCGCAGGCCAGCACCCGCACGGCCTTGACCCGCGTCACCTCACACACCTCCACCGTCACCCGGCCGGCCACCTTCTCCCCGCTGCAGTACACCTTCTCGGGGTCGGTGAAGACCACCTCGAAAGACTTGATCTTCTTGAACACCACCATGATCGGGCGGGGGCGGCTGGGGAGCGACGAACACGGGTCGTGGGGGTCACAAAACCCTAAATCCACGGGCGCTTTAAAAGGACGGAAGAGCAGTTCCCTCTGCAACTCTCGGCAACTTTGGAAAAGATGTCAGAACAAGGGCAGCTGTTGGCGATGCCGAGGGATTCCAACAGGAGCACAGCTGGGGGGCGCGGGGCTCGGCGGCTGATGGGTGCTCAGTCCGCGGAAACCAGGGCGCTGCCGCCGCGCCCGGAAACCGCGCTTTATAGGGGCCGGGCCCCGCCGCCAGGGCCCCGCGGCGCGTGCTGCCCTCGTGCACAGCCCTCCCATTGGCTGCCCGCCGCTTGTTTACCAGGGGCCTGGCCAATCAGCGACGCCGCCGCGGTGCGTGGACACCGTGTGCTCCTGGCGGGGAAAATGGTTGTTGTGCTCTGCGGCCTCGGGGAGGGGGGTGCGGGGGCTGCGCGGAGGCGGTGGCGGGGGCTGCGGGGAGGGGTGTGCGGGGAGGGGTGTGCGGGGAGTGGTGTGCGGGGAGCTGCCTGGGGAGGGGGCTGGGGGGAGGGGGCTTCGGAGAGGGGTGTGCGGGGAGCTGCCTGGGGAGGGGGCTGGGGGGAGGGGGCTTCGGAGAGGGGTGTGCGGGGAGCTGTCTGGGGGGAGGGCTTCGGAGAGGGGTGTGCGGGGAACTGCCTGGAAGGGAGCTGCTGGAAGGGAGCTGCGGGGAGCTGCCTGGGGAGGGGGCTGCGGAGGGCTGCGGGCCGGGCTCCCTTAGGCTCCATGAGAGGAGGACCTCGCTGACCCTAAAACGCACCCAGGGCCAGCGGCCTTCGG
Source organism: Myotis myotis (assembly GCF_014108235.1). Lineage (NCBI taxonomy): Eukaryota > Metazoa > Chordata > Mammalia > Chiroptera > Vespertilionidae > Myotis > Myotis myotis. Next base: position 5,250,859 of record NW_023416322.1, read on the forward strand.
AGGGCGGGCGGGGACGCGTCTGGGCTGGGGCGCGGTTGGAGGCGACGGAAAAGTGCTGAGGAGGGAGCTTCGCGCTCGCCTCGGCCGGCGGTGGGTGCAGAGGCGCCGCGCATTCCCAGCTGCAGATCGTGCAAAACCTATCCCGCAGCTCTAAGGACACGGTAGCGGGGGCTGGGACGGGGTCGGCATCTTTATTAACAAGCAGAGACATGCAAGGCAAGGGGAACGGGCCACCAGTTTTAAACCTCTTTCCAAGTCCTTGGGAAGCGGGTGTGTGGGACTGACCCTCCCGCCCCCCACTTCTATTTCCCCACCCCCACCCCACCCCCCGCTCCTGGCTCGGGGCTCGGGCTGGAGGCCTGTGCTGTTCTTCATCCCTGTACCCTGCAGTCTGTTCTCTGGAACGGAAACAGTCAGGGCGTGTTCACATCCTGTTGCTGATCCCTCATCGCTGCGGTTCCTACCTGCAAAGTTGGGGAACACGGTGTCTGCTTCCCCAACTACCTCCTGACCTCTTCACTGAGGCGTGACCCTTAGGTTCTCATTGTCTCCCTCGTTGCTTTTCCAGGAAAGCGGCAAGAACGGATGGTTCACTCTTTTCCCTTTCTTCCTGGGTTACTTTCGCTTCTTTTTGGTCTTTATCGCCTCTTCAAATCATTAATCAAAGGCGTGTTCCTAAATCTGTAGCCTACCCCGCTCCCAGGCTCCAAGGTAATTAAAAGCAGGAAAGTTCTCAGTTCTCGCCCTGGCCTGGTATGTCCTTGGTTAGGGCATTGTCCCAATACACCGAGGTTGTGGGTTTGATCCCTAGTCAGGGCATGTACGAGAATTAACCAGTGGACCCATAAATAAGTGGAACAAGAACTTGATATCTCTCTCCCTCTCTCTCTCATTAATAAATATATATATTTTTAAACACAGGAAAGTTCTCTTGTTTATAACAAAAGTGTTAGTGGACGAGATGGTCATATACCTATTTGCAGGAAGACTTTCTTTTTTAAAAGTTTTTTCCTAACCTATTTGAATTAGTAAGAAAGGAAATAGAAGACAGAAGGGTCATCAGAAGGTGATATGTCAAACCAAAGGAGACCCTATCTCCTCCCTGGTGTTGGTGTTGTCCTTTGTCTGTCAGATGGGCCTCTCCCTGGCTGGCCATGAAATGCCTTAGGTCAGGAGCTGACTCCTGAGAACTTGAGAAAAGTTTGCATGCACAGTTGCTGGGATTCTTCACCCTTTCCTTGATTCTTGAGCCCCTCGGGTTCCTGCCGGGCATCAATCAAGTGATTATTACCTCATTTCTTGTACTAGAAAGAGGAAGACAATGTCCCCAAGATTGAGATGAGGAAGTGAGTAAAAAGCATTAGAATATACAGAAATTCTACCCTATCAGCAAAAAAAAAAAAGTTTTTTCATTGCTGTTAAGAATCCTTCTTCCTCAAACCCCCTAACTCGGTTGACATCCTAAGGCTAACAAGTTACAATTCAACCTCAGTATTAAGCAAGCCCAAGAATCGGGCATCAGGACTGTTGGAAACACACACACACACGTACATACACACACACACACACAGCATCGATTCCCACGAACCAAAAGGAGAACGTGGATCCTTAGGGTGTATGAGTTAGAGGCAACACCCTGTTCTAGAAAGTGAACCAACGTGGCCTGAGTTGTTTTGGGTTAGTCACAATATTCATTGAATTATCTGGAGTAGCAAAGGTGTGACTTTCACTAAAAAAAATTTTTTTTTTTAATTCAATATTATGGCTCTGGGAGAATTTTTAGTTTGATTGGGTATGAAAGTGTACATAAAATGAAACATCAAAATGATTACAAAGGCCGAAACCGGTTTGGCTCAGTGGATGGAGCGTCGGCCTGCGGACTGAAGGGTCCCAGGTTCGATTCCGGTCGGGGGCATGTACTTGGGTTGTGAGCACATCCCCAGTGGGAGGTGTGCAGGAGGTGGCTGATCGGTGTTTCTCTCTCATCGATGTTTCTAGCTCTCTGTCTCTCTCCCTTCCTCTCTGTAGAAAATCAATAAAATATATTTTTAAAAAAATGATTACAAAGAAATACACAAATCAATGTTGTTAGATAATGTGTGATATGTAACTAGGTACATTTTGAGGGGATGGAAGAAGTATTAGTGGATCAGGAAGATGTTGAGTTGGGACATCTTAGAAAAAGGGAAGTATTTGGGCACACCTATGAAGTACTGAATTTTTTAATTTAAAAAAATTTAATGCGATTTTCTCTTGCTCTAAGTTCCTCTCTTGGGCTTCAGTTTCTTCTTTCTTCCAGTACAGACCTCTTGTTTGCTCTGTGAAATGTCTGGGTTTCCTTAAATGCCAAAAAACTATTTCGGTTTGGCAGCAGCTGCCAACCAGGCCTGCAGCCAAGGCATGTTCTGGAAGGGAACCCTCCTGGACAGAGTTGTTTACGACCTTTCACCCAATAGCCTGGAATTCAGATAAAAATCTGCCCCCCGGATTCCTCTTTCTCTTTCTCAGTTCCTGGCTGGGAAGAAGAAAAAATCGTGTAAACTCCTGTCTTGAAAACAGGGTGCAAACACTTGTGGGGTGCTGGGGAGAAAAGGGGCGAGTCCCGAAGGAGCAAACAGCAAAGTGAGGGCTAAGTCCCGCAGTTTTGCAAGTTCGATCGTCTCTACCTGTTCCCTCCCCACCCTCGTCAATCCCAGTGCCAATAGGAAACACAGTGGGGACTTGTTTGCTTGACTGGAGGTGGCTGAGTAGGGGGTGAAGCGCCCCGCACTTGGTACCAGTCAGACGAGGGACTGGTTGCATTTCTCTTGTCTTTAACCTCTGGCCTGACAAACATTCAAGAACTCTAAAGACTCCTAGCTCCTAAGGGAAAACAGACCCCTTCCTTTGTCTTTTTGATCACTCCTGTCACCTTCACAAAGAGCAAGCTTCCCTTTTACTCTCTCTCTCTCTCTCTCTCTTTTTAAATTGAATTTAGAGGGAGAAGAAGGGAGAGGAGAGAGAAACATCGATGTGAGGAAAAACATCCATTAGTTGCTTCCTGTACACGCCCTGGATCAACCTGGGTATGTGCTCTGACCAGGAATCCGGCCAGTGACCTGTCCCAGTTCAGGACACCGCTCAACCAACTGAGCCACACCAGCCAGGGCCCTTTTACTTTTAACTAGCCACCCCCCCTTTCCCACTCCCCTAGGGAATGTCATGTTAGATAGAGGCAAATAGAGGTTTGAAAGAGAGTGTGGGATTGAGACTGCCTCCAACTTATAGATAAATAAGAACACATTAATAATTGTGTAGCATTTTGAGTTCAAAATGACTTTTTTTTGTCATTTATTGAGCACCTGTAAGGACCAGATACTTTATGTAATTATCTCAATGGTATTTTATTCAGAATGCGAACGAAGAGGGGCCACATACTAAACCTGACAAGCTCAGGCAAGGCCTGCACGGCCGCCTTACAAACTCCAGACCTAAAGTAACCACATAAGATGATGGTCTGAAATTAAAACTCTTTAAGCAGTACATGGCAGGTGGTCATGTCCTTGGCTAGAATCTTCCCCGACAAAACTCAGTCTTTACCTTAACTGAACCTGTCTATTGTCTATTTGCATCTACAATAACATTCCTTTGGAATGTCAGAGTAGCTCGGGGCCACAGACCCCTCACCGCTAACGTTATCGTGTTGTTGACTGTGTTAACTATCCTGTACCCACCTGTGTAAAAGAAGTGTCTATCATTTTACTTTTTATCTAATCCCAGAGGTCTCACCAGCCGCCGATTTGCTTTCTCCTACCTCTCTAATCTATCACCATTACATGTCATGTAATCCATTTACGCCTTCTCTTTTGACTGTAATTTATAAAATAAGGTGCAAAACTATTTTCCAGAGCATTTTCTCGATCCGTTGAGAGTTTGCTTCCCAGCAACTGTCATCAGTTTGGCTACAGGTTTGAGTGTTTCTAATGGCAATAAATTCATCTGTCATCTTGTTCCAGAAAGGATTTAAGGTTAGATTATTTCATTTAATTCTTATAATAACCTTGTGACTCAGGGTTGATGAAATCAGGCTTGGGGTTAAGTAATTTGCCCGAGGTCACAGATTTTGTTAAGTAGAGCAAGAGCTTGAACCAGCTGCGTCTGATCTATAAAGTACTGTATGTACTCTTTCCAATGTGTGGTCCTGCCCCAGGGGTTTCACACAGTATCTTGCTTGAAGTTCACTGTAAAGGATTCAGACAAGACTTAAAACGTTAAGAATTAAAGGGGACTCTAGCTGTGTTTTTTTCTAAACCAGTTGCATTATTTTAATTAAATGACTTGCCCTAAGACATGAAACTAGTAACTGGTGGAGCCACTCTTCAAAACCAGGATTTTTTAAAAAAAATATGTGTATATTTATATTTATTGATTTCAGAGAAAAAGGGAGAGGGAGAGAGAGATAGAAACATCAATGATGAGAGAGAATCGTCCGTCAGCTGCCTCCTGCCACCCACACTGGGGATCTAGCCTGCAACCCGGGCTAGTGCCCTGACCGGGAATTGAACCGTGACCTCCTGGTTCACTCAACCACTGAACCACGCAGGCCAGGCCAAAACCAGGATTCTTCATTCTTAATCTAGAGTTGTCTCTAGGAGGCTTTGTGAGGGTGTCTTTTATTTAAGTTTAGCTTTTAAAAAAATTGTTATTTATTGATTGATTGGAGAGAGAATTGTCATTCCACTTACTTATGCATTTATTGGTTGATTCGTGCATGTGCCCTGACCTGGATCAAACCCACAACCTTGGTGTATCAGGACAACGCTCTAACCAGCCAGCTACCCGGCCAGGGCCTACTTTAGCTTTAATTATTAAAAATACCTCATCTGAACAGATCGATGGTTGCTGGAGGTGGGGGTTGGGGGTTGGGCAAAATGGGTAAACAAAGTCAGAAGGAATAAACTTCTAGTTAAAAAACAAGTCATGGGGGGATATAAGGTACAGCATGGTGACTATAGTTAAAAGTACTGTATCTCATATTTGAAAGTTACTGAGAGAATAGATTCTAAAAGTCCTCATCACAAGAAAAAATGCTATAATTATCTACAGGGATAGGCATTAACTAGACTTATTGTGGTGAACATTTCACAATATACAAAAATATTGGATCATTATGTTGTATACTTGAAACGAATATGCTGTGTGTCAACTATACCTAAATTAAAAAAAAAACAACAACTCACCTGGAAAACCACATTTCATGTTTGGGGGATCCATTGTCCTACTAAACTGAGGAAAGATCAGAGATCTAGGAGTCCCTCAACTTTAGGGAAAGCTGGGGAGAGGAGATGAATGAATTTGTTCAGATCTATTGCTGACTCTTTTAAGATATTTCTTAAAGTGGCCTTAGTATATGAACAAAAGGTAATCCCTTCTCTGCGACCACCCCATCTGTTGTCTTTACTATCAAACTTATAGCACTTTCTCTGTTGACTAAACTTGTCCCTTTTAGTGTGGTTTCTGCTGCCACTGAGACAGTTTTTTTCAAGGTTTCATGGGTAACTAGAGTGTTTTTTTAGGCCTCATTCCCCTTGACTCCTATGTAATTTGAAAGCTGCCATCTCTTAAAAATTTAAACATTCCTCTTGCTTTTGGACTTTATTCTTTCTCCTTTGCTAGTAATTTCTTTTTTTCTGTGGCCCTGAAAGCTTTTCTTAAGGGCTTATCTTTGGCCCTTCTCCTCCCTCCCCCCCCCCCCCCCGGCTTTTTTTCCTTCAAGCTTTGTTCTTCAGTTCGCCCATCTGTACATCACTCATGTAGAAATCTATACTATCCCTTTAGTCTGTCTCCAAAATTCCGGCTGGCATCTCAGATTTAACTTGTCCAGTATGGAATTCAGAATCTTGCCCCTGTGTTCAAATTCAGTTCTCCCCTGGTTTCTTTTTTTTAATATGTTTTGATTGATTTCAGAGCTGAAGGGCCAGGGAGAGAGAGGTAGAAACATCAATGATGAGAGAGAACCATTGGTCAGCTGCCTCCTGCATGCTCCCCACTGGGGATCGAGCCCACAACCCAGGCATGTGCCCCAACCAGGAATCGAACCGTGACCTCCTGGTTCATAGGTCGATGCTCAACCACTGAGCCACACCAGCTGGGCTTCCCTGGTTTCTTTTAAGGGAACCGTTATGCATTCCCTCTGTTATCAAGGCTTAGAATCCAGGAATGGCCTCTGATTCCTTCCTCTGACATCCCCACAGCCAGTCAACTGCCCAATTCTATGAAAGTTACCTTTCTAGTGATTCTAGAATTATCTCATCCCTTATTCCACCACTCTGATTCGTGTCCTTGTTACTTTTGCCTAGATTATTTTAATAGCTTTTAACTGATATTTATGCTATAATCTATAGACCTTGACTAAATCTATCAAAATTGAGTTTCTGTCTGTTCCCGTGAGGCTCCCAAACCCACTGTTTAACTGAGTCAACTTCACATGCTTTGACTTGCGGTGAAAAGCCTTCACAAACTGGCCACAACCAAACGTTCAGTCTCGTTTCTCTCTACTTCCTTTGCATGTACCCGATACCTCAGCCAAACCTGAGTACGCACTGTTCCTCCAATACATCTTTCTCTGCCTTTGTTTATGCTTTCCTCTCTACCTGGAATGCTGGGCCCTCCCCCGTCTCTGCTTCTTGGTGGACAGCCAAACGACTGTTCCTTTCTGAAATCTTTCTTGATTCCGGATCCCCTCGTCTTTTGCCTTGTAACCAAGAGGATTTCATCCCCTTCTGGGGATTCCATAGCATCTTGTTTATATTTCTCGCATGGAACTTGCATGTAAATTTCATTTCTCTCAGATAATGAATTCCTAGAGAGGAGGAACTATGTCCTTTTAAAAAATCTTTGTCTTCTTCATAGCACCTAGCAGAGTACATTTCATAGAGTACAATTATTATTACATATACGTTGGATCGATGGGGGTGTGGCTCTGGACTAGAATTGCTGTGGGTGGCAGGAAGGGCACCTGGTGTTAGACCCGTGGGGTCAGACTGGATCTGGGCTCAGCAACCTCGGTACTTGGGTTCTGGCTGGGAAAGAATTCAGAGCCAAAACTAAAGCACTTATTTATAAAATCACAGAGGGGGAAGCAGTAATTTGTAGAAGAAATGGGCTGAGTATACAAGTTATAGAGGTACAGGAAGGGCCCTTGGAGCTTGGAGTGTGGAAGCTAATGATAATGACCTGGGGGTGGGGGTGGGGGGCAAGACCAGGAGAAGGGAAGGCTCCCTGGAGGGAGAGTGCCCTGGGTCCTCTGTCCTAAGGGTTTATATATATTTATATTTCAGAGAGGAAGAGATAGAAACATCAATAATGAGAGAGAACCATTGATAGGACTGCCTGTCCCACAGGGGATCAAGCCCACAACCCGGGCATGTGCCCTGACTGGGAAAGGAACCACAACCTCCTGCTTCCTAGGTCTATGCTCAACCACTGAGCCACACCAGCTGGGCTCCTAAGGGTTATGGGTGGAAAGCTTAGGGGTGGTCCCAGGGGAAGATCCCAATAGCATATTGAGCAGCTTTCCAGGTGTGTCCTTTCAGCGTTGGGCTTGATTGGTGGGCGCCAGGCAGATCTTTATCCAGCTGTTCCTGAGGGCAGCCTTGGGGTTGCTTCTCTGGTTTTGTTGCTTTTCTGGGCCTGGAGCTGAAATACAACTGAGGCCTAAATGTTACCCTAGGGAGGAAAGGTCAAGGGGGTCCAACCACAAGGCCAGCCGTATGCTAGGGGAGCAAAGGTCACCCTGGAGGGGAGGCCCCACCCTGCAATTGTCCTCTGCTAGACTCCCAGGGTTCTCTGCCCTGGCGAGCTTCTGTGCCCAGCCCATCGTCCTGGCTCTGCTCATGTCCGTCTGACCGCCTCCCACACAGCGCGCACTCGTGCAGACCCTGGTATTGTTGCTTTTAAACCTCAACCTCAGTTCCTTCTGTTCCACTGTAACATACATAACCGGTCTCTCCTCAGAGGCCCCGGTCCAATTGTGTAGCAGAGCGAGGGTGGCAAGGCGGTGAGGGGTGAGGGTTTGTTTTTCTGTGAGGGGAAAATTGGACGGTGTTCATGTTTATAAGCACGAGGGAGACAGGACATTGCGTGCTTAACCCAACTTCTCCTTTTCTGAGAATTTTTTTCTTTCTTACACAATTCAATAATCCAGTTGGCTCAGCCCTGCCACCCAGTGGGTAAGTGAATGTACTGTCAAGATCCTTAGTCCAAGAATTGTCTCAAAAACACAGATGGTTTTCAGAGACTTGAAACTTGACCCGAACGGCTCCCTGAGAGGCGAAGGTGATTCTTTGATCGTGAGAAAAAGAAGCAGAGAAAGGAACATGGTGTTCATGACTGAGAGAAGAAGCCACATGCTAAAAGTGGTTTTGTTTTTTATCCAGACTGACAGTTAACAATGCTTCCTCTGCTAATAACACATACAGTGAACATAGAGACAACTGTACAATGTGTTATAAAGACCTGCCCAAACCTGGCCGCGAGGGACTCACTGCATCTGAAGGTCATGGGGTTGATCCCACATACAGGAGGCAACCCATCAATGTCTCTCTCTCCCCCTCCCTCCCTCTCTAAAATCATTTTTTAAAAAAAGAAAGAAATTGCACAAGCAATTGACTCTCACTAGATAGGCCGCAGATGTTTTGTAGAGTGTACATTGCGATTCGGAGAGTTCAAAAGACTTGCCCAAGTTCACACAACTTAGGACAAAATTCATCTGATTTATATGGTTCAAAGATCTTTCTACTTTGATTTTTTTAAGTCATCTTCTGTTTAGACTTAATTGTCACCTTTGTATTCCTACATCATGTTGGACATGCTTCTATATGTTTTGCATATGTGTGTGTGTGTGTGTGTGTGTGTGTGTGTGTGTAGACTAGAGGCCTGGTGCACAAAAATTTGTGCACTCGGGGGTGGGGGGGCAGGGGGTCCCTCAGCCCAGCCTGTGCCCTCTCGCAGTCTGGGACCCCTCAGGAGATAATGACCTGCTGGCTTAGGCCTGCTCCTGGGTGGCAGAGGGCAGGCCCAATCCCTAGGTGCAGCCCCAGGTCGGGCTCAGAGCAGGGCCGATTGGGGAGTTGGGGCGCTGCCCCCTGTCATGCACAGAGCAAGGCGATCGGGAGGTTGTGATGCCACCCTCAGTCACGCTCAGGGTAGGGCCGATTGGGGAGTTGGGGCACCGTCCCCTGTCACATTCAAGGCAGGGTCGATGGGGAGGTTGTGGCGCCACCCCCTGTCACGCACAGAGCAGGGCCAGTCAGGGGGTTAGGGCACTTCCCCCTGTCACAGAGCAGGGCCCATCAGGGGGATTGGGGCTCTGTACCCTGTCACGCACAGAGCAGGGCCCATCACGGGGTTGGGGCGCCGAACCCTGTCACACACAGAGCCGCAGGGCGATCAGGGGGTTGGGGAGCTCCCCCCTATCAGGCACAGAGCAGGGCTGATCAGGGGGTTGGGGCGCCTTCCCCTGTCAGGAACAGAGCAGGGTGGATAGGGAGGTTGTGGCCCCACCCCCTGGCACACACAGAGCCGCAGGGCGATCAGGGGGTTTGGGCGCTGCCCCCAGTCACGCTGATCCCGGTGCCGGGAGGCCTCGCGGCTCCGCTGATCCCGGTGCTGGGAGGCATATTACCTTTTCACTATGTAGGGTAGAGGCCTGGTGCACGGGTGGGTGCCGGCTGGTTTGCCCTGAAGGGTGTCCTGGATCAGGGTGGGGGTCCCCACTGGGGTGCCTGGCCAGCCTGGGTGAGGGGATGATGGCTGTTTGCAGCTGGTCACACATCCTTCAGGGTGGGGGTCCCCACTGGGGTGCCTGGCCAGCCTGGGTGAGGGGATGATGGCTGTTTGCAGCTGGTCACACATCCTTCAGGGTGGGGGGTCCCCACTGGGGTGCCTGGCCAGTCTGGGTGAGGGGCTGAGGGCTGTTTTCAGGCTGGGGGTGACTGAAGCTCCCAACCGCTCCTTTTTTTCTTTTTTTTATTTTATTCTGGGCCAGCTTTAGCTTTGAGGCCTGGCTCCAGCTCTTAGGCCTCCGCTGCTGAAAGTAGGTTTCTGGCCTTTGCTTACAATCTTGCGATCTTGCTGGCTGAAGCCCAGAGGACTAACGCAGGTTTCTGGGGTTTTGTTTAGCTTCTATATTTGTTACATAGTTGCTTAGAGTTGCAGCTCAGAGGCCTGCAGCGGCAGGCAGGGAATGTTGGATGCCGGGAGCCGGTCCATGCTTGCTGTTTCAAGGGACCTGGAATATATGGCATACTGTTCTTAATATGTCTGCTCACCTTCTTGGCACTATGTGTTTTAACCAAGGTCTCTGAGAAAGGTTGTTTCCCCAGGTAGGGATTTTCCCCTGAAGTTAGGGAGGGAATAAAACCTCTTAACTAAGTGCCAGGCGGGTAATTAATCACTTTAACTACGAACAATCATGCTTAAGCTACATAATCTTTACTCCCTGGAATGGAGATAAGAAACACCCTAACCTTTGGAATAGAGATTGATAGGATTGGAATCAACTGGTATAAATACAGATGTAAGAAGACAGAACTTAGGAGACAGAACCTAGGCACAGAACCTACACAGAACGTTCTCTAGAGACAGAAGAACTTCGCTGGAGAGAACATGGCAAAAGATCCTGGACAGAAACTGGCCTCAGAACCTAGAGACAGAACCTAGCGAGAGAACATGGCAAAAGATCCTGGACTGAACCTGACTACAGAAATTGGCAAGAGAACCTGACTAGAACCTGGCTACAGAACCTGGCTACAGAACCTGGCTGGAGAACCTGGAGAACATAGCAAGAGAACATGGACACAGACCCTGGCAGGAGATCCTAAGCAGAACCTCTCTGGAGATCCAGACCAGAACTTGGCTGGAGATCCTGGCTGGAGATCCTGGCTAGGCTGCTGATCAGCTGAACGCTGTCTCTGTGTCATTCCTTCTTCGCCGACTCCATCCACACCTTTGGGGACCCCTGGACCTGCTGGGGTTGGACTCCGGCAGTTGGAGTCCTCCGTCACTGAAGCAAGCAAGCCTCATGTTAGTTTCAAGCTGCCTGGCTGCCGGCCGCCATCTTGGCTGGCAGTTAATTTGCATATTGCCCTGATTAGCCAATGGGAAGGGTAGCGGTTGTACACCAATTACCATGTTTCTCTTTTATTAGATAGGATATATATATGTAATCCTCACCTGAGGATATTTTTAGGACATTTTTCCATTGATTTTTTGAGAGAGTGGAAGGGAGGGAGAGACAGAGAAACATCGATTGGTTGCCCTCTGGGTTGAGCCTGCACTGAGGTACCTGCTCTTGACCAGAATCGAACCTGGGACCCTTCAGTTTGCAGGCTGATGCTCTATCCACTGAGCCAAACCGGCAGGGCTATATGTTATGCATGTTGATGGTTTATCTTGTAATTATGTTTATCTGATTATTCCTTCCCACTAAACTGAGCTCTCCAAAGATAGGAACCATGTTGTCTCATGGCCTGGTATAGTTTAGGTGCTTCAAAAGTTCTAAAGAAGGGCAAACGGTAACCCATAGGATTGCTCACACAGCCCAGGCCATTGCCCCCCCCTCCTGGTTTTGGTTGCTTCTCCTGTGCTGACAGCATTCCTCCCTGGCTGCAGGCTTGGTTGTGGTAGATGAAGGTCAGTGACCTTTACAAAGAGAAAATAAAATTATGGCAGAACATTTTCGGTTTCAGTTGTTATAGTTTTAGCAACGGGGCTTTCAGTTCTTGGCTGGAATGAGGTGAAGTAGCAGGGCAAAATGAAGAGGCCAATTAGTTTTTTAAAATCTGAGTTAGCTAGTGTCTTAGAGGTATGAGTAGAAGAACAGTGCTGTTTCAAGACTGACTATACAAAACCCTTGATAGCCAGGCCGGTGTGGTACAGTGATTGAGTGTTGACCTATGAACCAGGAGGTCACGGTTCAATTCTGGTCAGGGCACATGCGCTGCTTGTTGGCTGCATCCCCAGTAGGGGGCCTGCATCATTTTCTCTCTCTCTCTCTCTCTCTCTCTCTCTCTCTCTCTCTCTCTCTGTCTCTCTCTGTCTCTCTCTCCCTCTCTCTCTCCCTCTCCCTTTCTCTCTGAAATCAATAAAAATATATTAAAAAAACACACACACAAAAACCCCTTGATATTAAAATTATTTGTTCTTTGAACCAATAGCAAAGAATGATTCCAAAATAGCTCATAGTGGCGGCAGAATCTAGTTTTCCTTTCTGATTTCTCTTTCTCTTTCTTAAAACCCACCCTCTATTCAAACACAAATTTTATCTCAGGAAACATATTTAACTTATTCCTTCCTATTAACGGTCAGGAGGATGATGAATAATTTGGTTTGGGAGCAGCAGGAAAATGAAGAAAGGACTTTTATTTTCTAATGTCCTGTCTTCTGTTCCCCCTTCGTGCTGGCGCAGCTTCTTGGCACTGGTTTTGAGAACTGTACTTACTGGACTTTCCTCTTTCCTTGAGAAAAAATGTGGGAAGGAGCTTGCCATGAAGTACATGGGGAGGGTAGGGAGGAGTTGGGTGGATCTGGGAAGTGGTTGCGGTGCCCACAGGTTTGAGAAGTTAAGGGGGAAAGCTCAGGACTGGCTAAGGTGGAAATACCCTCTCTTTGAAAAATCAACATAAGGAAACATAATGTGGTTGAAATCATATAGTATTTAATACACAAAACGTAGCACATCTCAGGTCTCTCTACTGAATTATCTCTTTCAATAATTTCAGCTCTTTAATCTGTTATTTACTTTATATTTCTAAACTATATGCTTCTTTTATTTCTTAATTTAGAAACATTAGACATACCTACTCTATTTTTGTTACAGTAATTGATATTTTAAGCATTTTACATCCCAGTGTATACCTACCTTCCCTTTTCTTTTACCTCATCCTTCCAATAGAGTTATATCACAATTTTGGCTACATCAATAGACAGTGTTACATTATTATTATTTTTATATATTTTTATTGATTTCAGAGAGGAAGGGAGAGGGAAAGAGAGATAAAAACATCAATGATGAGGGAGAATCATTGATTGTCTGCCTCCTGTATGCCCCCCACTGAGGATCGAGCCTACAACCCCGGGAATGTACCCTTGACCAGAATTGAACCTGGGACCCTTCAGTCCACAGGCCAACGCTCTATGCACTGAGCCAAACTGGCTAGGGCTGTTTACATTATTATCACTGTGTAAATAATTTCCATGTGGAGCCAAGTAGTGTATTTTGATTGTTTCATGTCTTGAACAACTCTGTTCGTTGTGAAGTTATAATAATCTGAACAATTTACCTAGTGTACTATGCACCTATCTTAAATTTATTTATTTCTTTTTTTTAAATTTTTTAATTTTATTGCTTAAAGTATTACAAAGGGTATTACATATGTGTCCATTTTTCCCCCCCCGCCCTAGACAGTCCCCTAGCCTCCCCTATCCCCCAGTGTCTTATGTCCATTGGTTATGCTTATATGCATGCATACAAGTCCTTTGGTTGATCTCTTACCCCCCTACCTCCTGCCCCCCAACCCTCCCCGGCCTTCCCGCTGCAGTTTGACAATCTGTTTGAGGCAGCTCTGCCTCTGTATCTATTATTGTTCAAAAGTTTATAATGGTCTCTAATATCCATGAAAATTTATTTCTGAAATGACAATTCTGCCAAATGCTTATTAATATTTTCTCTCAGATGGGCAACATGTCAGATAACCTGAGAAATTAATTTTCTTTTTCCTGGAGACCTTCCTCATCCCGAATACTTCTTTTTAGTCACCAGCGCCACCTGCTGACTGTAGGTGGAGTGGAAAGGCAGAATTATGAGGCACAGGGTAGATGTTTTTAAACCAGGAAATGTCCTTTCTCTGGTCTCTGACAATCTGGAGGAAGGAATGTGGTCCTTAGGACAAGAGTTAGAAGAGAGAATATAAAATCATTAGATATTCTCTTCCCTTGCCCCATCATCTTTTTCTTTTCTGTGTGTTCCTAGGAGGAGGAAAGTCTGTGCTGTATTACTTTCTTTCCATGTTCTGGTCATTCTAAGCTTTTGTCTGATCCATCAGAGGAAGAGGGAAAGCTGGTTACCCACTTGCAAACAAAAATCTACAGCTTTATTGGGTATAATTGATGTATGATAAACTACACATAGTTGAAGTGTATAATTTCATGTTTTATCGAGGAGGAAACTGGTCTTGCAAGGCGTGTCAGGCCATAAAAACTGTGAACAATGCACTGCCCTGGGGGGAGGGTCATTATCGCTGGCCCCAGGACAGATCATCGGATATGGCCTGGGGACCCCCAACACCCAGGCCCTTCCTGTAAGCCCACAGGTGGGCAGAACCATATCTGCAAGATAAAGACCCCAGCGGGATATATATAGACAGGCTCTCCGCATGTTACTTCACTCTGATTGGGAAATTACTCCCGGAGCCCACTAGTGTTAACAAACGGGGTCCCTCCCTTTCTCTAGGAAGCGGGCTTGGAATTTCTTTGGTCTTTTGCAACATTATGACATATGCCCCTCAGTATACCCCTGAAATTGTTACTACACTCAAGATAATGAACATGTTACTCCCAAATGTTTGTTTCCTCATGCCCCCACCCCCTTTTTGTTTTGTTTTGTTTTTGTAAAATATCTCTTTGTATTGTGGGCATCCCCCCCACCCCCGTTTTTTTTGTTTTTATCTTTATTGTTGAAAGTATTACATACTCCCCTCCCCCCCCAACCTCTTCCAGCCTGCTCCCGTCCTCCGCGCACCCCTTTTTAAAAAATTATTTTATTGATTTCAGAGAGGAAGGGAGAGGGACAGATAGAAGCATGAATGATGAGGGAGAATCACTGATTGGCTGCCTCCTGCATACCCCTCACTTGGGGATCGAGCCTGCAACTTGGGCATGTGCCCTGACCGGGAATTGAACCATGACCTCCTGGGTCATAGGTTGCTGCCCAACCACTGAGCCACGCTGGCCATTCCTCCTTCCCACCTTCCCTCTACCCCTCCCCAGGCAACCACTGGTCTCTGTTCTGTCACTTTAGTTTGCACTTTCTACCATTTTATATAAATGGAAGCATACCGTGAGTACTTCTTTTTGTCGTTGTTTGGCTTCTTTCACTTGTGTTATTTTGAAATTCATCATGTTGTGTGGACCCGTAGTTTATTTCACCTTATTGCTTAGTGGTATTCTGTTGTATGGGTTTACACAATCGGTGTATCCATTCACTTACTGAGGGACATTTGGCTTGTTCCAGTTTTTGGTTATTTCGAACAAGACGACTGTGGACATTGGTATGCAAGTCTTTGCACAGAAACATGCTATCGTTTTGCTGGGGTCAATATTCGGGAGTGGAATGTTTCAACTGTATGGTAAGTGTTTACTTAGCTTTTAAAAAGACTGCCCAATTGTTTTTGCAAAATGGTCATATAGGGTGTCCCAAAATTCACGCAAGAAGTAATTTTGGTAGAAAACACAAGTTTATAATTAAAAATTGTAATTTTTTATTGATTCATAAAGTATACAGTATAGGGTTATGTATGGAATAGCATGTCGGGTAAATGGCCTCCATGGCTTTGCTGGCACATACGCAAAGCCGTGGTCTTCATTGGTCTTCATTGTCCCTGCTCCTGGGCCATCATTGGTACTTGGTGATGCTTATCAAATTGAAGGGATTGAAATTAAAGGGCAACAGATATTAGAATCTGATTCAATAAACCAAGTAAAATTAGGCTTTTATATTTTTGTTGTTGTTGTTAATGCTCAGGCAAAATTCAAATCTTGCGTGAATTTTGGGACACCCTATACTATTTCACATCCCCACCAGCAGAGTCTGAGAGCCACACGCCTTGCCAACAGTTGACCTGGTCAAATCTTTTACATTGTAACCATTGTCACGGGTGTAGTATTTCTCTTTGTGGTTTTATTTTGATTTGCATTTCCCTGGTGACAAAGATGTGGAGCATCTTTTCAAGTGCTTATTTTGAATGACTCCCTTACCCTCAAACCCCCCCCCCCCCTTTTGTTAATCCTCAGCCAAGGATATGTTCCCACTGATTTTTGGAGAGAGTGGAAGGGAGGGGAAGAGAGAGAGAAAAAAATCCATGTGCAAGAGTCACATCAATAGGTCACCTCCTGCACTGCACTGACCAGCCAGGCCGGGGATTGAGCCTGAAACCCAGCTACGTGCTCTTGACCAGAATCCAACCCAGGCCTCTCAGTCCGCAGGCTGACCTACCCCTCTTCAAGGCCTGCATTGGTAAGAGGGAGAACCCTAATCTGGGCAAAGGAAGCAGGCTTACCTGACAGGTGTCATTAAACCATTGCTTTCACCAGCTGGCTATAAAATTCTTAATTTACTAGCGATTCCCAGATCGGAGGGGTAAAGTGACTCCGGTGAGTTAAGAGAACCAATATAAGGAGCAGCTTCTTAAAAAGATGTTTTGAGTGAAAATGCCTGTTATCTGAATGGGAAGGGAGAGCCCTAGATATTTTTCTTCCCATTTCCTCCCATTAGAACAGATTGCTTTCTAGATTAACCGGTCATTTCAGAAATGAGACTGTGCTCTGATGGAATGGCCGAGTGGCTGTGGTCCTTAGACCAGGCGGAGAGGAGGAGCTGGGGATGGGGAATTGCAAAAGAAATTTGGAACGGAAGACCCGAAAGCCACCCTGCCTGGTAGGCACTGGCCAGTGTGTCGATGTGTTCTGGGGGAGAATGGGCAGGTGGGTGAGGCTGAGAGAAGAGGGGCGACATAAGTGTCAACACCTGAGTAGGTGAGGGACAGGCCCAGGAAAAGAGGGGGGACGTACTGAATATAAAGGTTACCTCCTAAGTCGTTTTGTTCAGAGCAGCTTTAGACCTGAACTAGAATAGCTTTTATTCTCTAGTCTTCTCTTCTACAAACTAGATTCCTTCAACTTCGGGCTCCCCTGACCCCCGCTCTCCTTTGGGGTTTCATGTGACAGAAGAGGAGGTCGCTTCTGTGGTGGCAGCCCTGCCACAGCTCCCCTTTCTGCCCAGCTTCCCAACCAAAGGCTAGTGGCTCTCCGATTCCTCTTCAATGCAGTCTAGTGCCGTGGTTCTCAACCTTCTGGCCCTTTAAATACAGCTCCTCATGTTGTGACCCAACCATAAAATTATTTTCGTTGCTACTTCATAACTGTAATGTTGCTACTGTGATGAATGGTCATGTAAATATCTGATATGCAGGATGGTCTTAGGCGACCCCTGTGAAAGGGTCGTTCGACCGCCAAAGGGGTCGCGACCCACAGGTTGAGAACCGCTGGTCTAGCGGTTACTAGTTAAGGCTGTAGAGCTGAACTGCCTGGGTTCCGTTTCTGGCTCTACCATTTATTAGCTGCATGACTGTGGGCGAGTTGCTAAATCTTCCTGTACCTCAGGTCCTTTATGTAAAAATAGAGATGAAAATATTACCTTCCTTAGAGAGCTGTGAGGATTAAATAAACTAATAATTTAAAAGTGTATAGAACAGCCCTGGCTGCTGAATGGTTAGTGTCAGCCCAGGCACTGAAGGGTGGCGGGTTCGATTTCCGGTTGGGTATGTGCAGGAGGCAACCAATTGATGTGTCTCCTCTCTCTCTCTCCCCTTTCCTTCCTTCCTTCCCTTTCACCCTCTCTGAAAAGCAGTGGGAAAATATCCTCAGGTGAGGATTCACAACAACCTGAGTTCAGAGCATTGCCTGACAGGCTTTAAGCCCCCCATCAATGAATTTATTTGAATTTAACTCCTTGGCTCCACTCTCAAGGCGCTTCACAATCTGTCCTCTGCCCACCGTACCCTGGTATTCCTCTACTTCCCGCCCAGGTCACTGGACTTTCGCTGGTTGCTTCACTGAATCATGAATCTATGCTTCACTCAGGTTGCCATTGCCTGGAAGGCCCTTACCCGACCTTCAAAGGTCTCTTCCAATCCCATCTCCTCTATACCCATTATTATTATTCTTATTATTGAGTCTCTCCAGCCCTCTTCCCGGCAGAACTCCCAGTGTGGTAGAATGTAGTGAGTAGCACCCGCTCCCCAGTCTCCCTAGTAGCCGGTGACCTTCCAGCGAGCAGAAGCTGTGTCTGATGCCCCTGCGCCCTCTGTGTGAGCACCTGGTCTGCCCTCTGTGTGAGCACCTGGTCTGCCCTCTGTGTGAGCACCTGGTCTGCCCTCTGTGTGAGCACCTGGTCTGCCCTCTGTGTGAGCACCTGGTCTGCCCTCTGTGTGAGCACCTGGTCTGCCCTCTGTGTGAGCACCTGGTCTGCCCTCTGTGTGAGCACCTGGTCTGCCCTCTGTGTGAGCACCTGGTCTGCCCTCTGTGTGAGCACCTGGTCTGCCCTCTGTGTGAGCACCTGGTCTGCCCTCTGTGTGAGCACCTGGTCTTTACTCACTCGAGCATCTGTGGAGATTCCAGGCAGGGAGGCTGAGTGGCCACCCACAGCTTTAACAGCGGCTTAGCTGGGGGCGGGGTGATGGCTTCTGTCCTGCCTGTGCCATTCTCCAAGGGCAGAGGTTCCTTTCAACTAAGATCCAGACCCCCTCCCCCCGCCCCGCCCTTCACGTCTGAACCCAGAAAGCAAAACACATCGCCCTCCGATGTTCATCAGATAAACTCCTTTCCTGAACTACTTTTCCTCGGAGGAAACCAGTGTGTTTTTATGGGTAACGATCAAGTTTTCCTCTTTCAGTTCTTTCCTGTTAATAGTCTCACCCTTTCCGTTTTCTAGGGATCCTCAGGGCCACTCTAACCGCTAAGCTGGTGGGTAGGGGTGAGCTCAGGAGCAGATGGACTGGGGCAGTCACCGACTGGAAAGGGGACCAGGAAACGGGTGGTGCAGAGTCCCTAAGGGGGTCTGGGATGCAGAAACCCCCAGAATCCTTATTCTACGATCATTTCCACCCCGCTGGCTGCAGCCTTGTCTAACTCTGGATAAATGTCATTGTTTCACGTGTCTCCCAGGCCCCACTGATTCCTTCAGTGATTCTTTTTCAGAGAAAGGAAGGGAGAGGGAGATAGAAATAGAAACATCAATGATGAGAGAGAATCACTGATGGGCTGCCTCCTGCACAGCCCCTCCGGGGGATCAGCCCGCAACCTGGGCATGTGCTCTTGAGGTGAATCGAACCCTGGACCCTTCAGTCCGCAGGCCAATGTTCTATCCACTGAGCCGAACCGGCCAGGGCCCTTCAGCGATTCTTTCTGCTCGTCCCTGCCAATCTCCATCCCCAAGTCATGTCCAGCCCAACCCAGGGCTCAGGGCCTAGTTACTGAGCGCAAAGCCACAGAACCAAGAGGCCGGGGAGCAGCGGGGCTGGGAGGGCGGCGGGGACCAGGGGGGCGCCGGCGTCGGAGAGGAAGAGGTGCAGCTTCTCGAGGTCCGGCAGGAAAGCGCGGGCGTCCTCCAGCGCAGCCCGGGCGGCCACGGTGAAGTTGGGGTCCCCAGAGATGAGAACGTCGAAGACGCAGGACTGGAAGTAGGCGTCTTCCACCGGCAGCCCCTCCTTGCACAGCCGCCGGGCAGCGTCCGCGGGCAGCGCCCCCCGGAGGCCGCGCTCGGCGGGGGACAGCCGCTGGCTGGGGGGGCACCCGCCCACGCAGAGCTGCAGGTCCTGCTCGGCCGAGAAGGCGCGGGCCACGTCCTCCGCCACCCGGATGGCGAAGGAGAGCTGCCCGGCCGCCTGCCGCACGACCACCGTGGTGCCGATGTAGGCGGCCCGGATCTCCACGTGGCTCCCGGGGCTCGCCGAGCGGATGGACAGGCTGGAGCCCCCCGGCCGGTCCCCGCCGTTGACGGAACCGTCTTCAAAGGCGGCGGGCAGGTTGCCCACCTCCGCCTGGTAGACCTTCTGGTCGATGCACTCCTGCATGTTCTTAAAGATGATGGTGAGCTGGGGGGCGAGAGGGGGGCGGTTCGCTCGGGGCCTCGGACGGGCTCTCCTGCCAGGCCTGGCGGGGTCCCCCATCTCCCCCACCCCCATCCCTGCTCAGCCCCCTCTCCCCTTGGCCTCAGTCTCAGCAGCTCCCGCAGGGGAAGGAGAAGCCCCCTCGCCCCAGGGCTCTCGGCTCTCCCCTCCTCACTGTCTGCAGTGGCTTTGAACTTGAGTGGACCCCCCCCCCCCCCCCAAGGACAGGGATTCGCAGGAGCGGTGTCTGCAGGACGCGGTGACGGCGGAGAGGACGGAGGCTGGGGAGACGGGGGCTGGGAGCCTCGCCCGGGGACAGTGGGGCGGGGCTGGGCGCCGGGAGAGGGTCCGGGGAGCGACCCGGTCCTGACCTTGCGGGTGGCGGTGGCGTTGGCGCCGGGGGCCACGGGGGAGCTGGTGGCCTGGACGAAGAGGAAGTCGTTGTCCAGCAGCGGCCACGCGCCCCGCACCCGGCACGTGTGGAAGTGGTGGTGGAAGCTGCGCACGTGGGGGTCCCCGAAGGAGGCGCAGTGCAGGAAGCCGGGGGGCCGGCCGTGCAGCCGGGCGAAGCGGCCCGCGTAGTCGCAGGGGTCGGGGGCGGCGGGGCCCGAGGGGGGCGCGGGGCCGGCGCCGGGCAGGGCTGGGCCGCGGGCCGGGGGCGGGGCCGTGGGGCCCTGGCGGGAGCAGTTGTGCTGGATCATCAGGTCCTCGATGCCGTGCACCGCCGAGTGGAAGGCGAGGTCCCCGCGGCAGGTGCGCGCCGTGCGCCGCGTGCACAGCGCGTAGGAGCGCAGCGCCCGGCAGAGGCCGCTGGAGCCCCCGGCGCCCCGGCCCCCGCCGCCGGCCCCTCGGAGCGCCCCCGGGGAGCCCCCGCCTCGGAGGCTCAAGGTGGACGACACGTACTCCGCATTACAGCGCAGGATCTTGCACTGAGAGTGAGCTGGGGGCAGACGCGGGAGGAGCGAGATGGTGCCCAGAGCCCCGCCCTATCGGAGTTTGCCCCCCCTCCCCCGCCCCACATCTCCTCAGGGGATGCCAGCCCCTCCTGAAACCACTGAAGGCTCAAGGCCCAGCCCCCAGCTCCCAAGTGCTGTCCTCGCTCAGTTTTGCTAAAATGGATGAGCCCGCTATAGCTCTCCCCTTCCCCAAGCGGAATGGGAAATAGTATGGACCTGCTTGAGAGGGGGGGTGACCCCTGGCACCCATTCTTCTCACTCCCTCATGCTCACATGCCCACCCGAGAGAGCAGCCTGCCTTCTAGGCCCCCCACACCCTTCCCTAGCCCCTCCTTACCATATCCACAGAGGAGCAGCAGGAGAGTGAGGGTGCTTAGAGTCGGGGGACTGCCATGGGGGGCCCGGGGACTAGGGCACTGGCCAGGATCCCCCATACCTATCCAGCCAGGTCCCCGCAGGCTCCAGCTCTTCCCAGCGGATGGCTGTCCTACCTAGTGGACGTTGGCTGGCCGTCCTGTAAGAGACTGGGTGTGGGGAGAGAGGAACGTCGAAGGCTGCTCTGGATGATGTGAAGGGAATGTGAGAAGGTCAAGAAAAGGGTACGCAGACCGGAGTTTGGGGAGAAGGGGGCTCCCTGGACTGTACGTGTGGCGGTTAGACCTCCGTGCCCTGCTCTGTGGCCACTTTCAGGTCCCTTATGCAACACCCCTGGGCGGGGGTGGAAGGAACGTTGTGTGGCCCCGGGGTGGGGGGCAGAGTCCACTGTGTTGCCCCATTCTGAGCTACCAAAACAGCAGAAGTGTCCAAAGCGGAGGAGTCATGGGGACAGATCAGATCCAACCGTTCCCGTAGGTTCCCCAATGGAACTATAGGTTCCCCAATGGACTTAGGATCTGAAAAGTGCTTCAGAAACATACCTCTTATTTGCCTCTCCCCAGCAGGAGGGAACACCAGGGGTTGTTCTTTCTTTTTTACCCACGTTGGGTTAGAATTTTCTGCAAGAACGAGTAATGGCAGAATACCCATCCCTCAATATTCAAATAAAAAAGGGAGCTGATTTCTTTTCATCTGTTCCAGAGAGCTGCAGTTATAACCCCTCTCATCGGATAACTGAGTGCAACCCACGCATGCACAACAACGCCTGCTTGCACGGAGTCCCCAGCTCTTGAGTGTTTCCAAACCTGGCTGAGGAATCACTTTTCCCGTTAACCTTCCCTTTGCACATTTAGAAGTTCTCAGTCTCTGGACGAGGAGAGGACTTGGGGAGGGGCTCGCCTCTCCAGGGGTAAGGGTACGCCTAGGGGACGGGCACAGGAGGGAGAATAGGACCGCAGGTCTGGAGTTGTGGGGAGAAATCATTTTTGACGACGAGTGGCCACCATCCTTGGAAGCCCAATGCGAAGGGCACCGCTAAGCGGGGACGGGGTAGACGAATGTCATGACTAATCATGTGAGGCTAAATTTGGCCTTGATGAGAAAACCACAGACTCAGGACGTGGGACACTCCTGCTAAGGAAGGCGGCGTCCTCGGAAGCCTGGAGGGAACCAGGTGAAGAGAGAGCTGGAACTGCCTGAGGGGAGCCCGAGGCTTAAACTTCGAGTGGCTCGAGGCCAGAAAGAAATCAGACAGAAGGAGGAATGCAGATTGGGGCACCTTAGCCTGGAAGAGATCGTAGCTTTTGGACCAGAGATATCTGTTGCAATTCTGTGAAAGTCTCACTTCAATCCAAAAGCGTATTAAAGGAATTGCAATTTCATTTTGACTTACTGTTTCCAGAGGCCAAACATTACTCTGACATCCCGTTCTCCGGCCATGACTGCCTACTCTGTTGGTCGGCTCCAGCCAGGGGATCCCCCGTCTCTTTCTCCATGTCTCCCCTAGGCCCCCAGGCCTGCTGCAACCTCAGCGAGGTCAGAGAGCCAGAGAAGGGCTGGTGTGGGGGGAAGGGGGAGTATATGGCTGGCTGGGGCACTGGACAGCTGAGCGGGGGAGGGAGGTGGCTACTGAGTTGACTGTTTTAAAAATAGCTAAGTCCAAAATTCCAGGAGCGTTGATGGGGGTAGGGTGTGGGAGTTGGGAGGGCAGGAGGATTAGAAAGAATGTGGGGTGTAGGGTGCCAAGTAGGGGAGGGCGAACCGAAATATGACAGGCAAGTCAGATATCCAGTTCCAGCTTCTAGGACTCTAGTCACTGCCTACTCCAGGCAGCCCTCCAGTATGGTCACGAATGAGCCCCCGGCCTTTAAAACGAGAGCGGGCAACTGTGTGCCTCTCGCTCACCGCCCTCATCTCCGCTGCATTGACTGTTGCATTTGGTTTCTACAGAACATACCTAGCGGGGAGCTGCCTTTAAACAGGGCCCAGATCGGATGTAGTTGACAGCCCTCCCCCATCTTTGCAGACTATTTCAGAAGGACCGAAAAGGCCAGCTGCCCAGAGAAGAAATCTGAGCTCTAAGTTGTTTAGGATGAGGGTTTCAGTCTTCCAGTTCAGATCCTTGCAGCTGTCCATCCCCCTACTACCTCCATTTTCATACAGCAATGCCTCTTCCCTCCCTCTCACCAACACACACACACACACACACACACACACACACACACACTCCTGAGTTGCTGGGGGGCGGGGGGGGGGGGCGGGGAGGTTAACCAAGGCAAAGAAGTGAAGAAAGACTGGGGATAGTTTTTGACAGTTACTAACCCCCAAGGGAGGGGCACTTGGAGAGATAAACAGAGAAAAAGAGACTCAGAAGGATACTTTTGTGGAGTAACATAATCCTTGACCGTTTAAAATATTGCAGCCAAGGACTTAGCCATGCCATGTTTCTGCAGCCATCGCTTCTGGGACCATTCACCTCTTCGTACTTGCCAAGTGAAATGAACAGGGCTGATTCCAAACTGGGTTACTAAGGCATCTGCATTAACTGGCTCTACATTTAATTCAGAATCTAGAGGCCCATAAGGACCCTTCTCTTTATTATACAAATATTTCTGAAAAATGTAGTTTTTCCCATGACCACACAAGGCCACATCATAAAGGCTTTTATTACCCAACTGTAAAATGTCCCCAACCAAACCATTCAAGTGACTGTAAAACAATAATTTGACCATGGCCTCCCAAGTGGAATATACTCTAAGGACCAGAAGAAGTGCAGAAATATTTTAAAGTAGGCGTATTGTTGGTGGGAGTGTTAGTATTGTTGTTCTGAAACTACTGTGTATTGTGGGGTAAAACAAATGAGTTAAATATCAGTGTCTTTGTGAAACAGGATTTTTGGTGTAGAACAAAGAGGTACAGATTTAGTTGATACAGTTAAAGTAAAAAACGCTATAATTCTGCATTTCAATTGGAAATATAACTTGGAGCTCATGGTGTTTTTATGCCATTTCCTAACTTTATCTTAAAAAGGCCTGGAAACAAAGACCCATTAGCACTGAGCATGCTATTGTTCAAACTGACCTATCTCAATACCATTTCCCAGTAAAGGGAAATGACTAATTTCAGGTATGGGGGAGGAATTTTCCAAGATAAGCAAGGAAGCTTTCAAAGACTTAAGATTGTATCAAAAGGAATCAGAAACTACTAGAATAATTCAACTGGCCAAAGATAGGCAATTTGAGTGTCAAACTGAACAGTATCTACAATGAATTTAAACATATTTGATGTGTTTAAATATGCTTAAATCTGAGTTCACAATGATACTTAATTGTAGTAAAGTACACATAGCACAAAATTTACTACCTGAACATTTTAAGTGTACAGTTTAGTAGTGTTAAGTACATTCATGTTACTGTGATCAATAAAAATATCTATATATTAAAAAAATAAAGCATATTATTGTGCAGCCAACCTCCAGAACTCTTTTTGTCTTGCAAAACTGAGACTGTATTCCCATTAAACATAAATTAAACTTATTTTGAGATAATTATAGCTTCATATGCAGTTGTAATGAATAATAGAGAGAGAGAGATTTGAGTGTTCTTTACCCAGCTTCCTCCACCCTCAGTGGTAACATCTTGTGAAACTATAGTACAACATTACAACCAAAATAATGACATCGTTACCTCAAGCTACAGGGCATTTCCATTAGAAGAATACCTCAGGTTGCCACATCCCCACCTTAACATCTAGCAATAAGCAGGTTATAGTATGCAACCTTTGGGAGATTTTAAAAATATTTTGAGAGAGGAGAGAGAGAGAGAGAGAGAGAGAGAGAGAGAGAGAGAGAGAGAGAGAAACATCGTTGTGAAACATCAATCAGCTGTCTCCTGCATGCTCCCTACTAGGGATTGAGCCCACAACGGCCGGCATGTGCCCTAATTGGGAATCCAATTGGCAACCAGTCACTAGCTTCTCTTTTCATCCTCGTAACAGGGTCTTTTGCAGAGTAAATGTGTTTTAATTTTGATGAAGTTTATTTTATCAGTTGTTCCTTTTGCAGAGAATGCTTTTGGTGTCAAATCTTTGTCTAGCTCTTCTAAAAGTTTTATGCTTCACATTTAAGTTCGTGACCTACTTTGGGTTAGTTTTTGTATAAAGTCTGAGATCGAGGTTAAGGGTTTTTGTTTGCTTGCTTATGAATGTCCAATTTCATCAGCAATGTATATTTAAAAAGCTATTTGTTCTTGCCCTAACCGGTTTGGCTCAGTGGATAGACTGTTGGCCTGCAGACTGAAGGGTCCCAGGTTTGATTTTGGTCAAGGGCATGTACCTTGGTTGGGGGCTTGATCCCCAGTAGGGGGCGTTCAGAAGGCAGCTGATCAATGTTTCTCATTGATGTTTCTAACTCTATTCCTCTCCTTTCCTCTCTGTAAAATTAATAAAACATATTTTTAAAAAATCCTATTCTTCATTTAATTGCTTTTGCACCTTTGTAAAAACAAAAAAGTCAGTTGGGGGTATTTGTATGGATCTACTATTGGGTCCTCCATCCTGTTTCATAGATCTGTGTACTTATCCTTCTGTCAATACCCAACCACTTTGACTGCTATAGCCTTTTAGTAATTCTTGGGTAAAGTCTTGAGTAAAACAGGAAAGCGGATTCCTCCCACTTCTTTTTCAAAATTTGTTTTAGGTCCTCTAGTTCCTTTGCCTTCCCATATAAATTTTGTCTGTATCCACAAAAATCTTTCCAGGATTTTCCCCTCACTAATTTCATTTTTTTGGCATCACAATCATGTTTTATTTTGAGAAATGTCTTGATTTTGATGTTTGACAGAAATTTTGTGTTTTTATTTTTTGTTAATCCTCAGCAAAGGATTCTTCTTCTTCTTCTTCTTCTTCTTCTTCTTCTTCTTCGAGAGAGAGAGAGAGAGAGAGAGAGAGAGGTAGAGAAAGAGAAAGACCAATGTGAGAGAGACACATCGATTAGTTGTCTCCTGTATGCACCCTGGCCGGGGCAGGGATTGAACCTATAACCTTGGCACACTGAGACAATGTGTTTTCTTTAAGGATATTTCTTGAAGGACTTTTTACTGGATATAGGAATCTGGAATGACAGTCTTTTCTTTCAGCACTTAAAAAATGTTTGTGCCACTTCTGGTTTCCATGGCTCCTAACAAAAAATTTGCTGTCATTCAATATGTGTCATTTTTCACTGTTTTCAAGATTTTTTCCCCCTTCGTTTTTAGCTTTTAGCAGTTTGACAATGATGTGCCTTGGCATGAATTTGTTTGCATTTATCCTCTTTGGGGTTTGCTCATGTTCTTCAGTCTGTAGGTTTATCCCTCTGTCAAATTTGGGGGAGTTTTCAGCCTTATTTTTATTAATAGCTTTATTGAAATATAATCCACATACTACAAAATCCATCTGAGTTTTGTCAAGTTGCATTCATTTGATTGCCTGTAGGCTTAGGTTTGATTCTACCACTTAACGCTGTATCTTCCATTCACCTCAATTCTTGGTTTTATTGTCTCTCCTGCCTTCTGGGTTGACATCATCCCACCTCATTCCATGTTTTCCTTCCTCTTAGTTTAGTATACACTCTTTCTATCTTTTAGTGGTTATCTTAGATTTCTTAATGTGCATGTTAACTTAAATTCTAACGTTTACCCTTCTTACAAATAACCTTGAATAATTCCAGTGCAGTCATGCCTGAAGTTGCCCCCTTCTCCCAGTGACCGGAGCCCTCAGTTGCATCTTCAGTTTGGGAGTTGTACTGACATGGGCAGTCACCAAGGCCATTCCCTTCCTGCTCCTTGAACATGAAGGGGGAGCAGGGGCCCGTGAAGTGCCCCCTCGAGTTCCCATGCTCTCTACACGGCTCCCTTGTCCCTCACCCTGCAACCTTTTGGGGGTTTTCTGGCCTCACAAAAGGAAGCGGGAGCCAGGATCTGGTTCACCCCTTCCTTAGGTCTGAGGATCTGGACCCCTATTCTCAACAACGTTCTCTTTTGTGCCCATGACCTGAGCCCCGTGTGCACTTTACACGGAGGAGCCTGAGTCTACACAGACTGGGGACTATCCAGCATCATAGGGTTGGAGATTCTCTTGAGCCTCCCCTGTCAGTGCAGCCACAAGTGGGAAAGGATACCCAGTGGCCGGCCTCACAGCAGGCCAGGCCCTGGGCAGGATCCAGCCCTTCCTGCCGGCCTTTTCCAGGTGCCACTCGGACTTGGCCATCATCTTCTTAGGCAGGTTCTGGTGCCGCTGGTCTTGCTGCTGCTGCATCTTCACCACACGGGCTGTGTACTCTTCCTGCGGCAGGATAGTCAGAAGCTAGGAAAACTCCTGGGCAAGTGGAATAGGGAAACTGAGGCAAGAAAATTAAATAAGGCAAGGCAATTTAAAAAACGTACAGCCAGCTTGTGAATCGCAAGACCTTATCTTCCCCAACCAAGGGCACTTGAAAGCAAATAGTTTATACCTCTCCTCCCTAACCAGAGAACACATAGCTTAAATCACCCTGGTGTGGGAAATAGAGAACAAAGACCCACTTGGTGCCGTTGGTGCTAAACCCAAGGACAGATGAAGTGGGGGAATTAAAAAACGAAACGAAAATCCACTAGAACCAGGCAGACCCAAGATAAAAAGTAAAACAGTAAAGCAGACCAAAGAATAATTGGAAACTCCCCTGGGCACTTGTTTTGATGCATCAGCATATTACAAATGCACCTGGAAAGCTGATGAATAGTCCGCTGAAAACTTCCCTTAAGATGCTCATTCACAGAAAAAAGAAAAAGGTAAAAGCCCTCAGGGCAAAGACCCAAGGTGGGCATGCTCTGGCCGCTTCCCGGGCATGCAATATTTATTTCTTCCTAAACTCTCAGCATCCCACAAGACTTGCACTCAGGGAAGCCGTGGGCAGCAGCAGCTCCTCCCAGGCTACCCCCCTGATCCTGTCTCAAGGCCCCCTTTCTCTCTGCTTCCCCAGAGAGCTAAAAGCCTGGCCTTGGTGTACTTCTTCCTGTAAGGTTTCTAGCAGAGACCATCTAGGCTCCCTGTTCTGCTGCTCCCCTAAGTCCTTCTTGTTTCACTGTCCCCAGCTTCAATGAACACACTCTCAAGACCACCTGGACTCCCGCTATGCCATCTTTCCACATGAAGTCAAGAACCCACACAGGAGGCCAGTCTGAGGAGACCCCTCCAGGCCTGTCCTGCTGGGGGCGGGGGCCCTGCACCACCACTTCTTGCCCTTCAGGGCCTCCTGCAGCAGGTGCTCCTTGTGTGGTCAGTCCCCGTAGATCCTCACACCCTGGCCTTGCACGGCACCTGCTTCCCCTGAGTCTTGTTCTCAGCTCTCGGGCTTCCCTGCCTCCTGTTTCCAGCCCCTCCAGCTCCTCCAGCTCCTCCAGCCGGCTTTGCAGGCCTGCAGCGCCCCAGCAGCTGCTGGTGGCTCTTCCCCTTCCGTGGAGACAAGTTCCCTTCAGCTTCTGCAGCTGCAACTGCCTGCGTGGGGCCTTGCCGTCCAGGTACTCCCCGCTCACCTCCACCTTCCTGAAGGGTGGCTTCGGCTGTCCTGCCTTCTCCCCGGGCGCCTCACAGGTGGCTGGGCCTCTGTGGCTTCTCCTTTGGCTTCTGCGGCTTCTGCGGCCTTCTCCTTCGCTCTCAGCTCCTTTCCTTCCCCTCCCCGTCCCGGCTCCTGCTCCTGCAGCCCTCTTTTCTCCAATGTGGCAGCAGACAGCTTTTTGGTGCTACCCTGCCTCCAGGTCTCCTGTATCTTCTCATGCATCCGTTCCTGCAAAACATCCAGGGCCAGGCAAGGAGTTTGCCAGCCAAGTTCAGCTTCTGCGGCTCGGGGCTGGGCTGGGAGCAGATTTTCCTGGCGAGGCCCTGCAGGTGGACCTTCGGAGAGCAGAGAAGCCATGGCTGGAGGCTCAGGGGCCTGGTGGGCTCACTCGGCGCCTGCTCAGGGGAAGGAGGACTGGGCACAGCGTCAGAGGCCCATTGCAGGCTCCATCCCCGGCCCTGGTCCAGGAGGCAAGCAATCACTGTGTCTCCCACATCCATGTTTTCTCTTTCTCTCTGTCTCTCCCCCTCCCTACCACTCTACTGAAAAATCAATGGAAAAATGTCGTTGGGTGAGGATTAACGAAAAAATAAATGAAAACAACAAAAAAAGTAAAATGATAGACTTATACTTCTTTTACACAGGTGGGCGCAGGATAGTTAATAGTCCACAATGAACATGATACAATAACAAAGAGAGGATTTATGCCTCCGCCCTGGTGCAGTGGTTGTGCCCTGAGGGGTCTGGAAAAAGGGGAGTTACCCTGACATGCCACAGGAATGTACAAAGACAGGCCTAGTCAAGATGCAGAATGACTTTTGTTAGGGAAGATGCTAGCCGAGGACATGATTACCTGCCATAAACCGCTTTGGCTAGAAAGTTGCAATTTCAGACCATCCTTTGTGGTTACTTTAGGTCTCGGAGTTCTCAAGGCCACTGCGCAGGCCTCCCCTGAGCTGGTCAGGTTAGCATGTGGCCCCTTTTAGTCCACATTTGCTTTCTTTTCTCTCTCTTTCAAGTTAATTTGCATACATCGATGGATTTGGTTTTTAAACCTCCTTCAGTCCCTAGCCTACATGCCTACATGCACCCCAATTTTCTTTTCTTTCCCCTCACTCCCTCTCTTTCTTATTCTCCTTTAAAAAATGTAAAGCTCCAAAGCCCTTCTCTTAGTCTCCCACCCGTGCGTTATTCTCAGATCCTGGTGACCTCCAAGCAGCCATTGGATGAGTGACTCGTCGGTAATACTCTCTTTGGCCAACAGAGCTGGTCTGTGGATGTCCATCATTTTACTTTTTATCCAATCCCAGAGGTTTCCCCACGTTGCTTTCTCTGCCTCCCTAATCTAGCGCCAATGACTTTCCCGGAACCGCTTGAGCCTTCTCTTTTGATTGTAAATATACACTGAGTGGCCAGATTATTATGACCGCCCCATCAGTGCAATGAAGTGAATTAGTTATGCAAATTAATAATAATACAACCTTGAGAGTATTTGCTTAGGAAGTTTTCAATATTCAGTATTTTTGGAAGTGACAATGAAGTAGTGATGGGGTGGTCATAATAGCCTGGCCACTCAGTGTATAAAATAAACTTCCGAAGTGCCATTTTCGGAGCATTCTCTCAGTCCGTTGAGATTCTGCTACCGGACAATTGAGGACAGTTTGGCTCAAACGCATTCTTTACAGGTCTGGATGTTTCTTCCGTTGACGGGTCTCAGTTCACAGTAGCTGGAAGAGCTGCTGAAGGACCTGGGTCTCCCGGCGTCCCCTGCGCGGGGACCTTTCTACACCCGCAGGCAAAGGTCCGGTCAATGGGCAGAGCCCCAGCTGGAGACCTTCACTTTTCTGCTGATTACAATTCAGGGAATCAGGGGAACTATGGGAAGCTGAGATCTGCCTTTCTCAGTCTCTCTCCGCTGAACTTTTTTATTATTAATAATCCTTTATTGCTGAAAGCATTACCTATGTCCCCTTCCTACCCCCCACCCCATTGGCCCCTCCTGCCCGCCCGCGCCCCCGGCCCTCCCCGCCCCATGGTGTCCATGGGTTGTCTCTGGTCGTGGGGACGGTGACGGTGTGTACTCCAGCCTCCTTCAGCTCCGGGAGCCAGGCTTGGCAGTTCTCTCACGGGTTTTCTACTTCAAAAGAGAAATAATAAGTAATTTCGTCGTCGGGAAAGGCCAATATTGAAAAACATCTAAAATATCTAACTAGTTGAGACAATGTATACAATTTTGAACTATAGATTATTTACCAAGAGCTAGAACCACAGTCCCTGGTGGTCTAGTGGTTAGGATTCGGCGCTCTCACCGCCGCGGCCCGGGTTCGATTCCCGGTCAGGGAACTTCCTTTTTTTTGTTCCTGCTACTCTTAAGAATCCTTTTTAATGATTGACATTGTTTCTTCCAGTCACTTCTTCCATCCACCCAAAGCTGAAAGTTTCATAATTATAATGAAAATATTTTATGCAAATACAAGTATATGCATATACATACATACATTCATACATACACACACACATATTTAAATATGTCCCCCTTCTTGCATAAATGACAGCAATCTATTCACGCCTTTCTGCACGTTTCCTTTTCACTTAACAGTATATTTTGGAAATAGTTCCAGATTAGACATGGAGAACCTCCTCATCCCATGGCACATAGGATCCCATTTGATTGATATTCCACCATTAATTGAACAAACTTCCTATTGTTGGACACTTACTATTTTTAAACCTTTATTATTGCAAACGATACTGCCATAAATAATCTTGGACATGTCATTTTACACGGGTGTGGAATAAATGTCCAGGAGTTCAAATGCTGCAATTTACGCTCTCACCAGCAACACACAATGTAAATATAATTAAAAAACAAAACATAAAATAACAATTCATGTGTTTTCATCAGTCAATCTTTTATTCCTCCCTCTCAATTTTTTTTTTGTCTTACAAGTAACATCTGTATAGATATATCTTTGTGTATATCCTTAGATATTTACTTACGATAAATTCATAGAAGTATCACCTTATACCATCTATTAAATGGATTAAATAATTAAATGCAAGAACTGAAACAATTAAGAGCTAGAAAAAGTATATTAGTGGGTAATTATCTTAATATTGAATTAGACAAATAGTAAAGGATAAAACTGACATATTACTTCTGCCCATCAGAAAGTCCTATAAATAATTAAAAGACAACCAATAAACTGGCATAAGTAAGTAATAAGAAAACTTCTTATTACTTCTGCCCATCAGAAAATCCTATAAATAATTAAAAGACAACCAATAAACTGGCATAAGTAAGTAATATATAATATAAACACACAATAGAAAAAATAGACAAAGCATATAACTTTGCAAGTCTAAAAATGAACAGATAACTGTTATTTATGGAAAATGATCAACCTCAGTAGTAATAGATTAAATGCAAATTACAATGAGACTCCATATGTTTACCCTGCGCTTTCTAAAGGTGAAAAGAATGACGACATCCAGTTGACCGGTGTATTCACTGAATACTGAAAATTTAACATGCACATATGTTTTTAATTGCAATTTTACCTTTATGTATTTGTCTTAAGGAAACACTCTCAAATGTGCAACCATATGTATACAGAGATAACTCCCAATAAAGTGCCTTAACTCTAGATGAACAAAAGTGGCTTTCCTTAAACATGTGAAATAATAAAAAATACTACCAGAATTTTCAATGTGATCGTAGGAGAAATTCTAGAGAACTTTTTTTCTTTCTTTTTAACATAAATCTCAAAATAGCAGGAAAATGGTGGGAACCGAAGCTTGGCATAGGATTCTTCATAGGAAAGTAGGTTCAGAACCCCGCTGCCTTCAGGTTGCGTTGGTGGTATAGTGGTGAGCATAGCTGCCTTCCAAGCAGTTGACCCGGGTTCGATTCCCGGCCAACGCATTCGGTTTTCTTTTCTCAGATACACTATTTACCTTTTTGTTTCTGTTTTTTTGCGGAAGGCGTGTGCTGGGTGGTGGAGGGTTAGGGAAAATTCTGAAATAGAGACTCGTCAGATTTGTTTTTCCCGATTCTCCGAGGTGGTCTGATTTACTGAGGGGTCAGAAGAAGGAAGTCAGCTCAAGCGCCGGCGTTGGGGAGGGAGAGCGCGCCCAGTTACTTGCAGCGGTTCGGGAGCCACGAAAAGTGAAGGGCTGGGTAGCCCCCCCGCCTCCCGCAGGCACCAGCTCGCTTCTCTGCGGTCCCACCATTCCGGGACAGCAACCTCGATTCCAGTTTCTAAGCTGGAGATGTAAATGGGAAAATCCTTCGGGCCGCCCTCGCACCTTTGGGGAAAGAGAGCAGTGACCGGAGGAGGGGCGACTGGGAACGCCACTCAGAGCTCAGTCGGGACCGGGGCGCGCCGCCCAGCAGAGGGGGTGATGCTGGTGCCGACAGCGCGGGATTCGGGGGCTCAAAACCACATTCAGATGGACGGCTTGGAGGTTGCGGAGTGGAAGGATTTGCTTGGGATTCTGACTTAGGCGCGTCACCGGAGCGAGGCAAGTAGAACAAGCAGCAGGGGTGGTTTCCGATCTCAAAAGACGCCGGGCTGCTCTGCAGGGGACAGGCCTGAGCGGTGGGTGGTACTCGGCGCTGCGCTGCAGCGACCTCTGCTGGAATCCGAGTCAGGCCGGTCATCGTAGTTGGCCTTGGCGTCTGAACTTCCTTAGCCTTTTAAAAGTTAAACGAGCGAGTTTATAATCGGCTCGAGGCGGTGTCGCAGAACTGCAGCCTACGACGGGGTGAATGATTGTCTCCCACTCAACTCACTCCGCTGCCCCCCTCTACCCCACCCCCACCCCCACCAGGTGAACTCCACCGGGTGAACCCCACCAGCCTGGCGAGTAGCCTCAGGCCGGGTGCAGAGCGCTGGGCTGTGACGCAGGCGCAGAGGGAGGCTCCCTTCGCCGGGGAATCGGGAGCTCAGCTCCCCTTCCAGGGTTTGGAGAGGAGTGAACCCTCCTTACGGCCCCGCACCCCGTCCGCGTAATCTCGGGGAGAGCTATGCACGTAAGGAGAGTGGTCTTTTACTCAGGACACACACGATTTTAGTATTTAAAACCAAACTCGTGCCCTAGATGAGCAGCGAATTGGACCTATTTTCCCAGTGATGCGCGAAGCCCCCCATTCGGCCTCCGGGTTGTCAAGATTAGGGGAGAAGGCAGAGGGGCGGCAGCCCCAAGGTCCCGAGCACCCGTCCCCGCGCCGCTCCGACCCCTGCGGCTGGTCGGCGCTTCTCAGCCTCAGAAGTCGGTCCCAGGAGCTGGATTCTCTAAGTGACTCGGTCCAAAGGGAATTTGCAGAAACATTGAGGTTTCAGGACCCGTGATTCCTTCCTGCGCAGCCCCCCGTCACTCTCTCGAAGCTTCGGGTTCCTCGGCCCTGAGTTTCTGTTGGATCCATACAATTCAGGACCTGAAATTTCTTTCAGATTGCTGCATTAGACACTTGGTCTCTGGAATGAAATTAATCTGAACTTTCACAAGCCAACCCCCGGAAGTGCCCGGCTAGCTCAGTCGGTAGAGCATGAGACTCTTAATCTCAGGGTCGTGGGTTCGAGCCCCACGTTGGGCGTGCTCTTTTTCCCGATTGAATCCTTTTTTTAAAAAAATTGAATAGTCTCTATTCACCCCAAATTTAGCAAAAAAAGAAAAAGATAAAGAAAAAGGGGGAAATGGAGTTAGGACGGAGAGGGCGGAGCCAGGACCAGGGCAGGGAGAGGAAGCGTGGGCAGCTGGCTGGGGTTGCTGACGAGCTGAACACGGGCGGCCTTGGGGAGCGCTGCGCCCACGGGTATTGGGTTAGTTATTGATACACCGGAGAACGTTGCTCTGCCGCCAGAGCCCGGAGACATTTGCTTTGCATTTGTTCCCGGTAAATCTCTTCCTTGTTGGGGTGGGAGGTGTAGGGTAAGCCGGTGAGCGGGAACCAAGTTTGGCACCGGCCAAACATTCCCTTTTAACTCCTCATTTATCAGTCCTACTTTTTTTTTGTTTTTGTAAATATGCTTTCATCTCTCTTTTTTATCCCGCTAACCATCTCCAAGAGGATCTATAGGCTACCAGTTATTCTCAGCGTGGTGCCAGGACAAAGAGCAGCACCGCCTGGACACTGTGAGAAATGCAAATTCTCAAGCCTCATGAGACCCGAGGGCTCCGGAACCCTGCGTGGGCCCAGCCACCTGTGAAAGCTCGCCAGGTGACTCGGAGAAATGCTCAAGGTCGGCAATCACTGCCTTGGGGCAGCTTCCTAGCAACCAAGCTAAACCAGGTTTTGGGGTAGGAGACTCAACGCCATAAAGATAGCACCTCTCTTTAACTTGCTGTCTGAGTGTAACATAGTTTTCATTAAAATATCAAAAAGGTTTTTTTAATTCAAACTGGACAACACAATTTTACAGTTTAAAGGGAAAAATAAGCTGTAATCTTTAGAGAAATTCATTTTTTGGGGGTGAGAAATTATAAACAAGCAAACAAACCATGAAGACCGTGATCATGTACGTTGATGGTTGATGCTCTCGATTCCGAAAGACAATGTTCCTCTTTTATTGATTAAAAAAATTTTTTTTAATTTTTTTTATCGACTTCAGAGAGGAAGGGAGAGGAAGAGAAAGACAGAAACACCAATGATGAGAGTCACCGATCGGCTGCCTCCCGCACGCCCCGCACTGGGAATCAGGCCCCTTCCTGGGCATATGCCCCATCCGCGGATCGAATCCTGACCTCCTGGTTCATAGATCGAAGTTCAACTACTGAGCCACAGCGCTCTTCTTTTAAATGCTTAGAGACAGCAACATCTTCGCCGCTCCGACCCGGTAGGAGGGCGGGGCGCTCGCGGCCCCCGCGGTGGGGACGCGCATCCAGGGCCCGCGCTGCACACCGCCCGGAGCCCTGGCCCGCCCCGCCTCCCGGGCGCATACGCTCGCCCCTCGCCCGGAGCGCGGCGCCTGCCGGGGAACCGTGAAGACAGTGAAGCCTTTGCACTTAGACGCACAGTGAGGCAAGATAGAGGCACTGACGAGGGTTTCACGGCGGAACGTCAGAGGAAGCTCGTGTCGCTATTGGAGCAAACCGAGGGCCTCGGATTGACTGGGCAGGTCGACGACAACGGCGGCTTTACCGCCCATAAATAGAGCCGCGAGCCCACGATCGCCCTGGCCAGGTGTGGCCCCCTGCAGGCGTGCGCTCTGTACTTTTCCCAATAATACACTCAGCTTATACCCCATTTGTCCGTATGCGCGCCCCTTTGAGCCTGGATTTCTTATTCCCAACAGCCCCAGAAGGGGCAGCGACGGCTCGGGCTGAGGCACAGTCAGTGCTCTGGCTCCGCGGAACCTTCCCTTGCGCCTAAGAGCGTGGGAAGAGTGCCCACGGGTGTCGTGGGAAGTTGGAAAATTCCAGTCTCAGGACTAAGGAGGTGGCTCCGCAGTGGGTCTGGGTGGGGCCTCTGGGGATGGACTGAAAAGATCCCTTCCTCCTGGATGTGCTTGCCGTCGAAGTTTGGGTTCCGTCTGGGCGGAACCGAGCCCCAGGAAGGCGGTTCTCAAAGCCCAGGCGAACAGCAGGGCAATCACAGGCCTGGGCCGTGATTTGGTGCCGATCAGCCTTGGGCCGGAGCAAACCCTTTAAACTCTGCAACCTGTTTCCTCACCAGCAACGCGCCCAGGCTGCCTTCGGTCTCGGCTCAGAGAGTTTACATTTGGGCAACGGGTCCCAAGCTGCCAGGGCGAGAAGCTCACCCTCTCCCGGTCGCCCCAAACTCAGTGCGCAGCCCTAAGGGTGGCGCGGAGGCCGCGCGTTTTATTGGTTTTCTGCGGATTGGGTACCCGCGGTGGCCAGGAGGAGGCGCGAGGTCCCTCCCTTTGGAACTCGGTCCCAGCACACACGGCCTTTCCTCAGTTTGGTTAGTAAAGAATAATGAAATATATATGTGAAATAATAATAATTTTAAGAGGTAATAATGAATTAAAAACTATATAGAATAGCAAGAGAAAAACAGAATAAAATAAAATATAGGGAAAGAAAAATGGATGGAGAAAAGGAACTAGAAATAAGGAATATGAGAGGAAAAAGAGAAGCAGAAACAAAGTGAAATCTAAATAAACAAGAAGATTATATACAAAATAATAATAAAGAAATAAAAAGGGAATAAAAAGGTGGCGTTTGGTTCCACAGATTTCAGCCTCTGCGTTCACCCTTTGGATCTGCTATTTGTGGCGCTCAATGTGTTTTGCTCAGAAGCTAGACTGGCCCCTTGGGGTGCTGTCCACAGGCCTCCCAGTAGCTACTGTTCTCTGGTGCAGTTCATGTCAGCCACTATCCCTGCCTGGCTTTCAGCCACCAGCCTGACACTTGGCAGGGCCAGGTCCCAAACAGTCCGGTGAGCAGGTCTTGCCCCTTGAATGTTTCTGCTCTGACTTGCTCTCCCTCCCCCACAGAGCTCTGAGGGGGTACCCAGGACCTGAATGAGTTGGCTCACCCTCTTCCTGTCTCCTTCTGTCTTTTCTCTGTGTTTCCTGTTCACAATATTTCACATCAGTTTCACTTCCACTATTTTTTCACAGGCAACTGCCCTGCAGTTCAGCCACAAATCTGTTTGGTGTTGGGAGCATCCATGTTGGATCTCTGCTCTTTGAATTCTTTTTTTTTAAAAAAAATATATTTTTATTGATTTCAGAGAGGAAGGGAGAGGCAGAGAGATAGAAATATCAATGATGAGAGAGAATCATTGATTGGCTGTCTCCTGAATCCCCCCTACTGGGGATTGAGCCCATAACCTGGGCATGTGCCCTTGACCAGAACTGAACCTGGGACCCTTCAGTCTGCAAGCTGACACTCTATCTACTGAGCCAAACCAGCTAGGGCTCCTCTTTGAATTCTTGATCAGGTAAATTACTTATCCTATATAATAAAAGGGTATTATGCAAATCAACTGAATGGCCAAACAGCAGAACGGCCATCGGGACAACCATCCGGGACCAGGCTATGACACCCATTGGCGCCAGGCCAGCCAAGGCAGGTGTGATGTGATTGGTTGGAAGCCCGACCATTGCAGGTCACCGACTGACAGGCTGTGGTGCCGGCAGCCGGGGAAAGGAAGGCCTACTCTTCTTTTTTTTTTCTTTTTAATTTAATTTTATTGTTTGAAGCAGCGGTTCTCAACCTGTGGGTCGCGACCCCTTTGGTGGTCCAACGACCCTTTCACAGGGGTCGCCTAAGACCATCCTGCATATCAGATATTTACATTACAATTCATAACAGTAGCAACATTACAGTTATGAAGTAGCAACGAAAATAATTTTATGGCTGGGTCACAACATGAGGAACTGTATTTAAAAGGCCAGAAGGTTGAGAACCACTGGTTTAAAGTATTACAGATAGTAGTACATATGCCTCCCCCCCCCCCCCCCCCCGCAATTGACCTTCCCCTGGCCTTCCCAACTCCGCCCCCCCCCCCCCCCCCCCCCGCACATGCCCTCATTCCACCCTCCCAGTATCTTGTGTCCATTGGTTATGCTTATATGCATGCATACAAGTCCTTCGGTTGATCTCTTACCTCCCCCCCCCCCTGCCCCCCAATACTCCCCAGCAGGAAGTCCTACTCTTGGATGAATTTTGTGCACTGGACCTCTAGTCTCATTATATTAGGGCTTTTCTCTAAAGTTTTTCCTGTTCCTTCATTTGGGATATATTCTTCTGACTCTCAATTTCATTTTACTTTCTGTGTTTGTTCCTATATGTTGTATCTCTCCCAGTCTTCAAAGACAATTTCTGAGTAGACTGTGTGTTGAATAGTTTTGGAGGCCAGTTGAAGTAAGGTTTGTGTGGTGCCTAGTGCATCACCTGGAATAAAGGGGTGAGTTCTGAGTGGAGGAGCCTGGTGTGTGCACACTTTCTTGCCTTTTTTTATCGGGCTGGGTTGCCTGATGTAAATAGGGCTTCTGGGTGTACTCTTGGGGTGCCTTTTTGCTTTAACTGTGTGTCAGAGCTGCATCTGGGTGGGGTTTGTCTGTGCGCTAACATCTCAGGGCTCCGCCAGCTCTTCCTGCTCTCCCTGGAGAAAGGCCTGCATGTGCCTGCCTTAGCACTTGTTAGTTCTGCTTCTTTCTGGACAGGAAGGCTCCTTGGGCATGCAGCCATGCCCCGCACTCCACACAGGCAGCCCCGAGTGTGTGTCTTATTGTTTAAAATATCTGCAGTCAGAGCAGAATTTGGTTGGATGCCTGCATCATAACCCCTACTAGCTCTGCTTTTCAATTGGGCCAACCTTGCCTGTGTTCACACGGCTGTACTCTGCTATTTCTGATCCCTCTCAGCACCACTCAGCTGGATGACTCTCACTCTACCTGGGCAGCACTGCCAACATGTCCTTTTGCTTTAATTATCTGTAGTCTGGGCAGTGCTACACTGTAGGGTAATGTTGACCTTATAAATTAAGTTAGGAAGTATTTTTTCTACTTTATTATATTGGAAGATTTTGTGAAGGATGGGTATTCTTTTTTTTTTTTGAATGTTTGTGTGAAGCCATCTAGTGCTGGACTTTTACTTTTGGGGAGGTTTTTTTAAAATTTAAATTTAAATTTTTTAAATTAAATCTTTATTGTTCAGATTATTACAGTTGTTTCTCTTCCCCCCCCCCCATAGCTCCCCTCCACCCAGTTCCCACCCCACCCTCTGCCCTTGGCTCTCATGCCCCCCCCACTGTCCTCATCCATAGGTGCACGATTTTTTAAAAAAAATATATTTTATTGATTTTTTACAGAGAGGAAGGGAGAGAGATAGAGAGTTAGAAACATCGATGAGAGAGAAACATCAATCAGCTGCCTCCTGCACACCCCCTATTGGGGATGAGCCTGAAACCAAGGTACATGCCCTTGACTGGAATCGAATCTGGGAACTTTCAGTCCTCAAGCCAACGCTCTATCCACTGAGCCAAACCGGCTAGGGCAAGGTGTACAATTTTTGTCCAGTCTCTTTCCGCATCTCCCACACACCTTTCCCTGCCGAGAATAATCAGTCCATTCCCTTTCTATGCCCCTGATTATATTATAATCACCAGTTTATTCTGTTCATCAGATTTTTTATTCACTTGATTTTTAGATTCACTTGTTGATAGATGTGTATTTGTTGTTCATAATTTGTATCTTTACCTTTTTCTTCTTCTTCCTCTTCTTAAAAGGATACCTTTCAGCATTTCATATAATACTGGTTTGGTGGTGATGAACTCCTTTAGCTTTTTCTTATCTGTGAAGCTCTTTATCTGACCTTCAATTCTGAATGATAGCTTTGCTGGATAAAGTAATCTTGGTTGCAGGTTCATGCTATTCATCACTTTGAATATTTCTTGCCACTCCCTTCTGGCCTGCATAGTTTCTGTTGAGAAATCAGCTGACAGTCGTATGGGTACTCCTTTGTAGGTAACTGTCTTTTTCTTGCTGCTTTTAAGATTCTCTCTTTGTCTTTTGCTCCTGGCATTTTAATTATGATGTGTCTTGGTGAGGTCCTCCCTAGATTCCTTTTGTTTGGGGTTCTCTGTGCTTCCTGGACTTGTAAGTCTATTTCTTTCACCAGGTAGGGGAAGTTTTCTGTCATTATTTCTTCAAATAGGTTTTCAATATCTTGCTCTCTCTCTCTTCTTCTGGCACCCCCATAATTCGGATGTTGTTACACTTGAAGTTGTCCCAGAGGTTCCTTACACTATCTTCATATTTTTGGATTCTTTTTTCTTTTTGTTTTTCCGGTTGGGTGATTTTTGCTTCTTGGTATTTCAAATCTTTGACTTGATTCTTGTGATCCTCTAGTCTGCTGTTGGAACTCTGTATAATATTCTTTATTTCAGTCAGTGTATGCTTAATTTCTAGTTGGTCCTTGTTCATATCCTCGAGAGTCTCACTAGATTTCTTGAGGGTCTCACTAAATTTATCGGTGATTTCTAGAAAATTCTTGAAAAACCTTATAAGTGTGGTTTTGAACTCTATATCCAGTAGTTTGCTTTCCTCCATTTCTGTAATTTGTGACCTGTTTCTTTGTTTCCACATTTTTTATGCTTCCCTGTGTTGATAGAGTGGCTTTGTGTGCTAGGTGTCTTATAGGGTCCAGTGGCTCAGCCTCCCCAATTACCTGAGGTGGACACTCTTGGTGCACCCCTTTGTGGGCTTTTTGCACAGTCTTGTTGTAGTTAAGCCTTGATTGTTGTAGGTATCACTGGGAGGAATTGACTTCCAGGCCAATTGGCTGTGAGAATCAGCTGTGTCTGCAGTGGAAGACCTTCTGTGCTGAAGACACCCTTCTGGGGCAAGACTTGCTTCAGTGGGGGCTTTGGTGCTCACTGAGTCTGCTCCCTGAGTGTGTCCCTTATGGATCTGAGGAGTTGTAATCTGGATGGTCCCACTCTGACCACTGGGTACACTGGCTCTTGAATCTCTAAGGAGGTGCTAATTTAGCCTCTGTCTGAGGCTACCCAGCAGGAGCTATGGAGAGATCTGCAGATTCCTCTTCTTTGTTTGGGGTTTGGAGGTGCCTAGATGAGGCCCAGCTGTGAAGAAATGCAAGCTGCTGTGGGGCCTTGGGCCTTCTTTTGGAAGTTCTGGGTCTCTCTGACACAGCTGCTGTTTGTTAGGTAATTTTCAGAGTGCAAAGGGCCAGGCCTTTCATATGCAAAAGCCTTTGGGCACAGCTTGGGTGGGGCAGGGTCTCAGGGGATCAACAGGGCGGAGCAAGCAGCTATGGCTGCTCCTCAGTCCTACCCTAAGAGGCCCGAGTCTCAGTGTCCCGGTAATCGCTGTAAGAACCTCTGAGAGAAAGCCGCCATCGAGTTCCGCCCGCTGCCAGACAATCCAGTTTCTCCCTGCATGAGTCTGGGTCCCCAGAGACTCACCTGGAACTGGAGTTCAGAGCAGTTGGGAGCTTGAGACTCCCTCCCGATTGAAAAAGATAACCGTGTCCTCAGTTGCCAGCCCTTTCCACGTGCACCTCTGTACCTCTGCACTTTACTTCCGAATCTCCTCTGAGTCTCAGTGTACTTTTCTCTTTTCTTCTAGTTGTAGAATTTCCACTCAGCCAGCCTTCCTGTGGTTCTGGATGATGTCCATTTTGTCTTTTAGTTGTATTTTTGAAGTGGTTGTGCGAGGCAGCAATTTCCAGTGTTTACCTATGCCGCCATCTTGGTTTCTCCAACTTGGGGAGGTTTTTGATGACTGTTTCAGTTTATTTAGTGTTTTCTGGTCCATTTAGACCAGTGGTTCTCAACCTTCCTAATGCCGCGACCCTTTAATACAGTTCCTCATGTTGTGGTGACCCCTAATTTCATTGTTACAAATTGAACATAATTAAAGCATAGTGATTCATCACAAAAACAATATGTAATTATATATGTGTTTTCCGATGGTCTTAGGTGACCCCTGTGAAAGGGTCATTTGACCCCCGAAGGGGTCTCGACCCACAGGTTGAGAACTGCTGATTTAGACCTTCCAGTTACTTATGAATCAATCTGGGAAGGTGATAGATGTCTAAGAAGTTGTCCATTTCTTCTAGGTCATTGAATTTGGTGGTATATAGCTTTTTTTATAGTATTCTCATATAGTTTTTGTATTTCTGTGGGGTCTTGTATCTTCTCTTTAATTTCTGATTTTGTTTATTGACTGTTTTCTCTTCTTTCCTTAGTGAGTCTAGCCAAGATTTTGCCAGTTTTGTTAATAATTTCAAAGAACCATGTCTTTGTTAAATGAATTTATTCCTATTGTTTTTCTGTTCTCTATTTTATTTAATTTTGCTCTAATTTTTATTATGCCCTTTCTTCTTTTGACTTTGGGCCTTAATTTTTTTCTAGATCATTAAGATAAAATGTTAGATTTTTTTTTAATTTGAGATTTTTCTTCTTTCTTGTATGACTTTTTTCTTCCCCAAGTTAGGGAAGTTTTCTGTTATTTTTTCTTCAAACAGGTTCTCTATACCTTGCTCACTTCCTTCTCTCTGGGGTACCCATATAATGTGGATGTGGTTAAGTTTCATGTGGTCCCAAAGTCCCCTTAAATTATCCTAATGATTTTTAATTATATTTTGTTTCTGCTGCTCTGATTGAGTGATTTTTTTTCTTCCTTGTCTTCTAATTCGCTGATTTGATTCTCTGCTTTGTCTAAGCTACTATCATTCTTTCCAGTCTATTCTTTATTTCAGATATGTCATTCTTCATTTCTGACTGGTTGTTTTTCATGGTTTCTATGCCCCTTTTTATGTTGTTGATCATTCTTAAAACCATTACTTTATACTCTGTTGTTAATAAATTGCTTGCCTCCATTTCATTTAGCTTTTTTGTCTGTAGCTTCTTCCTTTTCTTTCATTTGGGTCTGTTTCTTTGTTTCCCCATCTTTGCTGTTTATTCTGTTTGTTTCTATGTAATGGATAGGCCAGCTATTACTCTGTCTTGGTGGAGTGGCCTTCTGCAGTGATTATCTTGTGGGACCCAGTGGTGTAGTCTCCTTGATCTTCTGAGCTGGGTGTTGTAGAAATGTCCTTTGCATGGGTTATGTGGGCCCTCCTGTTGTGATTGGCTCTTGATTGCTGTTGTCCCATTAGTAGGTGGGTGTAGCCCTCGTGCTGGCTGACTGTGAGGCTCAACCCCGACCACCTCATGCCAACTGTTATACAGACATTGACAGAAAAAAATAAAGAGAAGACAAAAGCAAACCAAAAAAAAAACACCCCAAACCTCCCAAAACCAAAAACACCAAACCATCATCAACAATAAAATAAAGAGCAAAAAAAGATTAAGAAAAAAATGTATGAATACTAAAAGATAAGAGGCCAAAAGAATTAAAGAAAAAAATGAAAAAAGAAAATTTGAAAGAAGAGAAGAAAGTAGGAAAACAGAATAAGAATACAAAAGAAAATAAAGATAATGAATGGAATAATAATAATAATATAAAAACAGTAATAATAATGAATAAAATAAAATCCTATATAATAAAAGGCTAACATGCAAATAGACCGAATGGCAGAACAACTGAACAACTGGTCGCTATGATGTGTGCTGACCACCAGGTGGTGTGTGCAGAACATGGCAGGCGTCAGCCATGGTGGATGGTGGAGCAGGTGAGTGGGGCACCAGACCAGGGCAGGGCACTGGTTGCTGTCATCAGGGCAAGCCTCTGGTGATTACTGAAAATTCCTTGCTCTTGCACACTGCAGTCCCACCTGGAGCTTGCACCTGCTGCCAGCACTCGAGCCACCACTTGAACCTGCTGCTGGTGCCCGGCACCGGCCCCAATCACTCTGCAACATCAGTGGGTGTGAGTGGCAGCTGCTGGCCCGGTCACCCCCCATGGCTTCTCCACCTTCCCCTGCTCCTGAGGGGCAATCAGGGCAGCAGCCACTGCTCGCACCCACTGATGGTGCTGGCCCCAATCTCTCTGCACTGTAAGTGGGTGCGAGCAGGGCTGGCGCTGTCAGTGCGTGGGAGCAGGGCTGGCGGGAGCGGGGCTGCCGGCAGACAGAGGACTGAGGGCCAAAGTGGGAGGGGCCAGGCAGGGGCACAGAGGATAGGCCGAGACCTGCCCCTGTGCCCACCACAACCTTGTGGCCCACAGTTCCTTTTAAGGTGCACGAATATTCATGCACTGGGCCCCTAGTATTAAATAAAAGAACAACAGAAAAAGAAAAGAGAAAGAGGAAAAATAGATAAGAAAAGAAGAGATAAATAAGAGATAAAACAGAAATAGTGAAGAGAAAATAAATGAAAAAATAAAATATAAATGAACAAATAGAAAAGATTTAAAAAGTGGAGTTCTCCACATACTTTTAAGCCTGCTGCTATTACCAGTACCCTTTAAACCTGTTATTTGTAGAGTTTGTTGGATTTTGCTCTGGTTTTGTCCAAATCTGGACACATGGTGTGCTCGTCCCTGGCCTTCCGGGAGGTTCTCTCATGCAAGTCGTTACCAGTTGCTGTCCCTGGCTGGCCCTTGGCATCCTGACTGAAGCTTGGCAGGGCACCTTTCATCTTCTCAGCCTCTACAGAACAGAAAATAAATAGAAACTGGCCATTGGAGCACCCTTGTTTCTTCTTCTATTTTTGTAGACTAGCACT
This sequence comes from Myotis myotis, assembly GCF_014108235.1. Classification (NCBI taxonomy): domain Eukaryota; kingdom Metazoa; phylum Chordata; class Mammalia; order Chiroptera; family Vespertilionidae; genus Myotis; species Myotis myotis. The sequence goes on from NW_023416322.1 coordinate 5,295,793, forward strand.
GCAGGGTGACTTCCGGTCCCAACTTCCTCAAACATCTGAGGAATTCACCTCTTCACTCTGAGGTAAATGCTTTTTTTGGTGAGAGAGCATCTCAGATTACAGCCCCTGGCCTTGTCCTCATGCTGCTGAAGCTCTTGCTGTTGCTCTGTGGTGAGTAGGACAACGCAGAGTCTGGGATTCCGTCACACGGGGGCTCTGTCTTCTATAGAGCTGTGGGACTCTCAGCAGAGTCTGCCTGGCTATGCTCAGGGATGCTTAGATCTCTACTTCCAACTGAGGGTGGGGTCAGGCAGAAAGTGGTAGATACAGGAAAGCCAGATTTTTAAAAAGGAAATGATCATTTTAGCTTTTATCTCATAGGATGTGTTCACCGTCTGTCTTTCTACTTTCATTTATTTATTTTTATATATTCTTTATTGATTTCAGAGAGGAAGGGAGAAGGAGAGAGTTAGAAACATCAGTGATGACAGAGAGTCATTGATTGGCTGCCTCCTGCTTGCCCCACACTGGGCATGGAGCCTGCAACCTGGGCATGTGACCGGGAATCAAACCCTGGCCTCCTGGTTCATAGGCTGATGCTCAACCAGTGAGCCATAGCAGCCGGGCTGTCTTTCTACTTTTTTTTTTAAATTGTTGTTGTTAATCCTCACCTGAGGATATTTTTCCATTAGTTTTTAGAGAGAGTGGGAGAGAGAGGGGAAGACAGAGAAACATCGATGTGAGAGGAACACATCGATTGGTTGCCTCCTGTGCGAGCCCTGACCAAGACCCAGGCCAGGGAGGAGCCTGCAACCATGGTACGTGCCCTTGACCGGAATCGAACCTGGGAACCTTTGGTCCTTAGGCAGATGCTCTATCCACTGAGCCAAACTGCCTAGGGCATGTCTTTCTACTTTTAATGGATGATTTTGTTTTTGGAATTTTCAATAGCCACAAAGATAGTTTGTACCACAAATTGGTCTCTCAGCTCTTTGCCCTTCTTACTATAAACATTGTTATTCTTTATCTTTTTATGACCTTCCATTCCTACCATCAATCCCTAGAGCATTGCTAACAACTGCCCTGTTTCCAAAATCGTTGTTTTCAGCATCAGCCCCCTTCCCCACACAACTAACAGACTGTATCTCCAGCTCACGTTCTCTAATGCTCGGTCTCCAACATGTCTCAACTCCCCAAGGTTACTTTTCCATTGTCGATTACTACGCTCTGCATCCTCTCTTCTCACAGTAGTCACCTTAGACTCTATCCATCACAATACTCCGTTGCATACACCTTCATCTCTCTTCCCCCACAGCAGTCTCCTGATTAACACAGGTTTCTGCATGCTTCACACCTGTGCCTGAGCAGCTGCATGTGACTTCATACCAAAGGTGCAATCAGGCCACTAGTCTAAAATAAAATCCCAAACTATTCCCAAGTCCAGAAACCCCCTGACGGGCTCCTGCTTACTTCTCTCACACCGGTACCAACCACTGTCGGTCCACCGGGTCGATTCCGGATGCGCTGGCCTTCCTATCCCGCCGTGGGAAAGGTGATGCCGTCTTAATGTCTTTGTAGGCGCTGCGTCCCTTCCAGAAATGATCGTTTCCAAATACTCAGTAGGCTTTCACCCTAATTTCACTTAGGTTTCTCCTCGATGGACATCTATCTAAATAGTCAAGACCATCATGAGATCATCAGTAACTTATTTCTCTGATTTATTTTCCTTATGGCGCTAATCACTCTCTGAAACCATGCCATATGTTTATTTTTAATTGGCTCTCTTCCACTGAAATGTAAAATTTTGACAACAAAGACTACCATTCATCTTTATTCCTGTAACATAAGTGCCATCTACAATGCCTCGTATATAGTATTTGTTGTATAGATGAATAAAGAAAATGTGATTTTCTTTTTTAAAAAAATATATTTTATTGATTTTTTACAAAGAGGAAGGGAGAGGGATAGAGAGTTAGAAACATCGATGAGAGAGAAACATTGATCAGGTGCCTCCTGCACACCCCCTACTGGGGATGTGCCCACAACCAAGGTACATGCCCTTGACTGGAATTGAACCTGGGACCTTTCAGTCTGCAGGCCGACGCTCCATCCACTGAGCCAAACCGGCCAGGGTAAAAATGTGATTTTCATGTAAGCCTTTATCCATTCTTTTCTTCTACCCGAGGAACTAATTTCTTAAATAATAAACATTTACCCTAAAAACAGAAGGCATCTCACACTAAACATGGGCTTAAATAGAAGACATTAATAATGAGATAATATTTACTGAACGTTGAATAAATTCTAGGCACTACTCTAAGCATTTTATGGCTATCAACTTATTTAATTCTCACAAAACTCTATGAGGCAAGTCTGTTATTGTCTCCATTTTTTCCAGAAAAGGAAAGTACAAAGAGATGAAACCTTTTTCTCGGGGTGACACAACGTGTGAGAGGAAGAGCCTCTTACCAATGCCATCGGGCGGTAGAGCCTGCGTTCCCACAGCAGGTGCAGTTTTAGTGATTATCAGGCCCTGAGCCTTCCCACAGTCCTGTCCTGGCTACCGTTACATGAGGCAGCATTAGAGCTGGGCCATCCGGACCTTTGAGAGGAGGGCCTGGAAACGGCGGCTTGAAGAAGGGAGCTGCTAAGTAGTTCTAAAACAGAGGCACCATCGTGTAATTATAAATGAGAGAAGCTCTTGGAAGTTGCTTTATAATCATAAAATGAACTATGTGTTGTTTATGGGCAGGTGTCTTGTGGGTGATGTGGAATGTGAGAAGAGGAATGGAGAGAAAGGAGAAAAGAAGGAAGGAAGGGTAAAACTCAGGAGGAAGGGAGGAAAGAAGAGAAGAAAGGGAAGAGAGAAAGAGTGAAGGGAGAGGAAGGGAAAGAGGCGGGGGAGGGCGCAGGGAGGGAGGGTCTGCTGTTGGGAAACTCTTGGGAAAATTAAACTTGGCATGGGTTTTGGATTTGGTGTTCCGCACTGACCTCTGCCGAATTCTCTCCCAGGTCAGCCCTGTGAACCAACAGGTGAGTTGCACTTCCCTTTCTTCTTCATGGTCGGTGGGTACCTTGACACGTGGGCCAACCCCGGAGGCCAGCGGGTGGCTGTCTGACATCTGGTGACAGCTACCGAGGTGTATAAACAACCGTGGCTCACTCGGGCCTAGGCTGCGGTGTTCACGTTTGTTTCTGTACCTGATATTTGCATGTTCAGCTCGGGGAGCAGGTGTTGGTCTTTCCTCAAAACCACAGTCTTTTTTTTTTTCCCCCTGGGAAGTCCCAGCTGAGGGAGGGATATGCTGCTTGCACACGGAAGTCATGGGTATCAAAGATTGATTTTATTTTATTTTATTGATATAACAATTTTTTTCAGAATTTTTTTATTGTTGAAAGTATTACATGTGCTCCCCTTTTTGCCCATTGATTCCCTCCAGCCTGCCCCCGCGCCCCACCCCAGGCCCTCACCACCCCACTGTCTGTGTCCACGGGTTATGCATATGTGCATACAAGGTCTTTGGTTGATTACCTCCCACCCAGCCACCCTCCCTCAAAGATTGATTTTAGAAGAATCTCTGCCCTCGCAGCCTCAGGGGCCCTGAGGCCCCAGTGTACTCCTCAGCTGGGTGTTACACCAGGAGGGAGAAGGGAGCCACATTCCCACGGAGAACACCGTCACAGCCAGCCCTGGGCCACGCGCAACATAAAATAATGCTGCCGGCTCCTCCCCAGTGTTAGCTGAGCTGCTGCCACAGCAGTTACCCAGCGTGGTTTCTCTCTCGGACTCTGATTTCTGCAAACTTACTTCATTGTTCTGATCCTCGCTTAAGGTCTTACCTTTACCAGATGGAGAGAGGAGACCATTTCCCCCCCAGAAGAAATATTTCACTGAAGTGTGTTTCAATGTAATATGTGTCAGAACTCTCTTTTTGTGCATAAAATATGAAGCACAGGGTTAAATGAGGCTGTCCTGTTCCATCAGTGAGGGCACCCCAGATTAGGGTTCCTATGACGAGGGATGCTCAGAGCCGACTCCTCCGGCTGGGTCCCTCGCCTGGTGTTTGTCTGAGCCTGTGCCAATGCCACGGTGTCTTATTCTTGGCCCTGTTTTTCCTCCGAAAAGCCACACAGGCACCTAGCCCTAGCCTAAGTCACACCCAGGGTGATGAAAGCTTCTGCTACCAGGAATTTCCCATGGAGCCTCTGTGCCTGAGAATTATCTCTATATATAAAAGCCTAAGTGACCATTACCACCAGACGACTGGATGACCAGCCAGTAGCTATGACGTGCACTGACCACCAGGGGGCAGATGCTCAACACAGGAGCTGCCCCCTGGTGGTCAGTGTGCTCCCACAGCAACCTCCCATGGTGGCTGGCCAACCTCCTGTGGTCCGGCCTGCGCTATTGGCCCTGATCGGGACTGGGCAAGATGGCCCCAATGGGCCCCGATCACTGGCCAGGCTGAGGGACCCCACCCGTGCACAAATTCGTGCACCGGGCCTCTAATTTGAAATAAGCTCCAAGCCGTAAGATTGAGCTCCAAATCCTTGAAAACTGTGCTTTCTGATGTCCTACTCCATCCCCAACCCAGGCTCATTCAGAAAAGTGGCCTCCAGGTGCCCAGGTACCTTTTTCCTTCCCTTTTCTGCTCAGGCCGTACATCTGTGCTGCTCCTCAGGCCTCTAGGGACTGCAGTTATCCAAGGAGAGAAAGCGACTCCACTGTGCAGGGCATCCCACCCCCAGCACGGGCAAATCTTGTCGCATCATTCTGGAACTGATGTTCTGCAAGTCCCAAGGCACAGCATTCCAGGGTAAAGATTACAGATATCAAACCAGAAATAACCCTCCGGAGATCTGGAACACTTGGCATTTTTAGCTGGTGAATTAAAGATGCATCAGCCCATGAAACATCAAAATCCCTGAGAGCACTGGCCATTCAGGGGTTTGTTTATTCAACCCTCAGAGCCTCTACTATTTGGGAAGTTTTAAGAAATACCTCTTTCCTTCCTACCATCAGGAGATGAGATGAAAGCAGAATACAAATATAACCATCTTTAATTCATCCAGGAAAAAGCTCCTAAGGCAAAAACATACACCCCCGAGGCTCAAGATATGGGTTAAATTTTCTCCTTGTAAACATGGCTTCTAAAGGAGCTTGTAAAGAAGTCTCACAAGAAAAAAAGGGGAAAAAAAGAACCCCCCCCCCAAACAAACAGACATAAATATATGAAAAAAAGTAAAAAAAAGTCTCAGAACACAGGCTGTGCAGATGTGTGGATGGAGGACATTTCTAAGCAAGTACATGCCTGCTTCTTTCATTACAATAATAAGGGCAGAAGAGAATAGGTAAAGAAGGAAGTGAGTTTCTCTAAGTCTTTCCCAGACGCACCAAGTTTTGTATTCTGTCTTGGAAAGAGATAGTCTGAGATGTCAGGGGAAAGGAGACAGAAGAAAACAGCCACTAAGGCCTACAACAAGGATGGCTGAAATATATTCGCTTTTCCGACGACTTCAAGCGTTGTCTTCCCCAACGCCAGCTGCAATGGCAGTGGTCAGGATCCCGGCACGGTCTCCAGCAAGGCTGCTCTTAGTTCATGGATAGAAACTTCAGTGAGTAAGGACCGAGTCAAAGGTAAGGGCTGCCTGTGGTAGGAGGCGATGCTACACAGAGGCAGGTGTGTTGCGGGTGAGCCGATGGCAGAAGAAAGCCCATGGACCACGTGTGGGTGGTGATGTGATCCGTGTGTCCAGTTGGCTGGTTCTCACTCTTTCCTTATTTCTCTTGATTTCAGAGAGGAAGGGAGAGGGAGAGAGATAGAAATATCAATGATGAGAGAGAATCATTGATCAGCTGCCTTCTGCACACCCTCTACTGGGGATCAAGCCTGAATCCCAGGCATGTGTCCTTGACCGGAATCAAACCCAGGACCCTTCAGTCCACAGGCTGCCGCTCTTATCCACTGAGCCACACCAGCTAGGGCAGATTCAGTCTTGTTTCAAATGCTAAGAATACAAAATGACTGAATGCCATTGCCCTGGAATGTGTGTTTAATCCTTCTCTCTAGCGCTGCTTTTGACAGTCAGCCCTCCTCGGCCCATAGAGGGGAACGCAATGGCCCTGACCTGTAAGACCCAGCTCCCCACACAGAAGTTAGGTGTCCCGCTCCAGTTCTTCTTCTTCAAAGATGGCTCTGCCCTGGGGCTGAGCTGGAACAACTCCTCGGAGCTCCAGATCACTGCCCTGAAGAGGAAAGATTCCGGGTCCTACTGGTGTGAAGCTCAGGCAAAGGGCCTTAAAGTCATACGGAGCCGGAGAATCCAGATAGATGTGCAGGGTGAGTGCCACTGGGCCCCTCTGCTGGGTGCTGGGGGGGCGTGAGCCTGGGCTGTGCTCACTGTTCTGTTCTGCTCCTGAGCTGCTCTCTCGAGGCGAGTCCTTAGGGGTCCTCCCTTCCCCTTGCTATTCCCATTCAAGCGAGCAGAAGACTATTTAGACAAACTTGATTGTGTGTCTTCACTCTGCTGGAGAGAGTGGAGAAAATCTACGTAATACCTGGTCCCTGGTACAAGCAGCTGTTGCTCACTCAGCACTTTGAACAACTACGGTGGAGTAGAGGGTGTTGTTGTACAGGAAGGGCTATTAATAAAGATACTGAGAAGAGAGAAAGATGACCGAGTGGCACGAGAAGGCTTTGTGGAACAGGCTATTACAGGTGGGCGATG